>NC_089838.1:8349506-8949506 GCF_035609145.1 Eleutherodactylus coqui
TATCTATCTATCTAATATATCTTTCTACCTATCTAATCTATTTCTGATATATGTCTATCTGGATTTCTGCATAGATTACTAATTAAATGTGGTCTAATTGTAGACAACAAACTAATAACACGCATACAACTGTATTGTTCATGTCTTTCATTAAGCATATTGAGTAATCATTCTCAGTGCAGGCAGAACAAGTAACTGAACCTTTAAATTTAATAACCTGTAGATCCCCTTTTAGTAGCGATCACCTCTACTATATGTTTCACTAGCTGATATACCTGGCCTCGCCCAAGTTAATTTGATACAGGTGTTTGCGTGTTGTTTGAACAGAAAATTTTATGAAGTCAGGGTTACTTTAAAGTAACCGAGGAATACAATATGTATACACATAGATGAGCGTTAGATTCTCCTCAGACTGCATGTACCGATGTCCCTCTGCACAATGTGCCACCCCTCCCACTCTCCTCATTTAGGACCTAAAGAATGCTCGCGCCAAATTTCACACTTGTATGACACCGAGAAGTTACATTACATAGGGGTGCACTTACTTTTACAATTAGCATTCAATAATCGAGTTGTGACCTCTTTGATTTTCCTATTTAGGACCTAAAGAATGGTCATGCCAAATTTCATGTTTGTATGACAACGAGAAGTTAGAGAATTAGATTAGGTACATTACATAGGGGCGCCAATAGTTTTGCACTTACCATTGAATAATCAAGTTGTGACCCCTTTACGTTTCCTATTTAGGACCTAAACAATGGTTGTGCCAAATTTAATGTTTGTACGACACCGGGAAGTTATATTACACCTATATATATATATATATATATATATATATATATATATATATATAGATGTAGCTGCAAATGAGGTTTACAGAATATTTAGGAGTTCATCCCTGCAAATGTGTTTCAGTTCCTGAGTGTTTCTGGGATGCCTTGTGTGCACAGCCCTCCTCAGGTCACGCCAAAGCATTTCCATAGGTTTAAGGTCAGGACTCGGACTTGGCTATTCCAATACACAAATCATCTTTTTTAATTATTCTTTAGCTGATTTGCTTGTGTGATTTGGGATACTGTCTTTGGCATCACCAAATGTCTCTCAGCTTGAGGTCCTTGACGGCAGCCCTTACATTCTGTAAGACGTTCTGATCCACCTTGGGATTCATAGCTCCCTCAATGATCCCAAGATCAGAAGTTTGGGGCACTGTTCTTTTTAATATATTTATTAATGACCTGGTAGAGGGATTGTGCAGTAAAATATCAATATTAGCAGATGACACAAAACATTGCAAAGTAATTAACACAAGAGAGAACAGTATAATGGATCTGGGTAAGTTGGGGGCAGAAAAGTGGCAAATAAGGTCTAATACTGTTAAATTTAAAGTTCTGCACACAGGAGGGAAATACATGTCACAATTACACACTAAATGGGAAACCACTGGGAACACTGACATGGAGAAGGACTTGGGGGTTTTAGTTACCTATAAGCTTAACTGGAGCAACCAGTGTCAAACAGCTGCTGCCAAGGCAAATAGGATGGGTAGTGTTGTATCTTGTCTCCACCAGAAGAATGGGTGGAGACAAGCTGCACGCCAACAACTTCATTGGCTGGGCCGGAGAATCTGCTGGTCTGGGCTCCTAACTGCACTGTCATAATTCCCATTAATAGTTTACAACTAGACAACCCCTTTAACACAGAGGTTCATTCACTTTTTCTCTCTGCACTATGCATGTCACTCAGTGTGCATATACAAGACACGAAGGGTACAACTATTTGTGTGTTGTTTGATACATTGTGTTTATAACTGGAACATGTTGCTACATCTAATGAAGCGCTCACTGCATCTTCTATGTACTCTACCATATACTGCCTCTCTGTTTTGCACAGACCTGTTTTAATACACTTCGGTCAAACCTCTGGATAAAAGTAGCAAGAAAATTGGAATAAAAAATGTGAAAAACCAAGAAAGACGTGTTATTAGTATTCAGAGAGTGGAGCTTGGGGGCAAAGTGGGGTAAGAAATGGAGATAGTTCTACATACCCCACTTATCGATGGATGCCAACGACTACTACTGCAATCAAAACGACTCCTATCACTTGCATTTTACAATGTCTAGGCTGTCTATGCCCAGCGTAATACTAGATGTGCCATCACGCCCGGCTTGCATTCCGTTGTGTTGTCTATTTCGGTCTTCACAACGCTGCGCTCCTGCTCAGTACATTAGGTAACCGTTCTCCTGCAGCCTCATGTAAAATAAATGGACTTAAAATATTCACAAGCGACTTCGCAGTTTGTGCGGCGGTGGCCTCTGCTCCTCTGTTTTATGCTTTGTGCCTGGTATAAGCAGCGGGAAGTGAGCAGCAGCGAGGGCTGTGCTGTAGTCATTTGATATATCTCACGTACAGTCTGGTGTTTGGTATTCCAGACGAAAGATTGTGCAGACAAAGTTGAGGTTTTAAAGGCGCCGCGCCTTTAAAGTTAGTTTGGGACCGCGGCTTTTGATCTTACGGTATTATAGGGAAATATTCCTCAAAACCAATGAGCACAACGCCAGCAGGAGAGATCTACAAATCGCGGACTTCCGCCTCCACTCATTGATCGTTTGGTGTCTGCGCTGCCGTATAGCAGCGAGCGATGGGGATTGGGACATTATTTATTTGGGGTCAGAGTTAAAGGGAATCTATGGTCAAAATATGATCAATTACAAAAAAAAGTTGGTGTTTTTTTCACATCACTATTAAAATTTATGAAAAATCCTGAAATTTTGCATGATTTATAATGGACACTGAGCGCTATCAATAGCTTGGGGCTTGTCATGGTTCGGCTTTTGCAGTGTACACAGTGGCATGGTCAGCAGACAGACCAACCGTCCCAGATTCGTTGGGATAGTCCTGGATTTTGGGGACTGTCCCTTCGATTCTGGAGGCAGGAGACATGTGGTTGCGAATGAAGTAAAATAATAAACTTCCTATACTCATCTCTTTGGCTCTCCTGTCTGCGCTACTGCAGGGCGCACAATCATGTGATCACTGCGACCAATTAGTGGCCTCGGCCATACCTATGCAGAGACCAGGGGTTAGCTGCAGTGACCATGTGATCCTGGGGAGCAGGGGATTAAAGCGGTGTAAACTAGAACAGCGGGCACTATTACTGTTACAAGGTCACTGATGAGCACTATCACTGTTGGAGGACACAAAGGACGTGGCTTAGAATAAAAGGGGTGTAGCCACTAGCGTAACTATAGGGGATGCAGTTGCACCCGGGCCCAGGAGCCTTAGGGGGCCCATAAGGCCTCTCTTCTTCATATAGGGAGCCCAGTATTATGAATAAAGCATTACAGTTTGGGGCCCTGTTACAGTTTTTGCATTGGGGCCCAGGAGCTTCAAGTTACACCTCTGCGTAAAGGGGTTAAGAGAAGTTGGGGAGGCCCCAAGATAAACTTTTGCACCTGGGCCCATGAGCCTTTAGCTACGCCCCTGGGTGTAGCATAATGTAAATAAAAAACTACACTATGTAACAATTGCCTTACAAGGCATTGACTCATAGCGCAGCTACCTTGGAATAGGTCGTGTTGTGGAGGGGTATTCCATCGCTTATTTGCCTAGCTTTTTCCCTGGGAGCATTGCATGACATATACGACTCCCTACACCCTTCTGGTGCTCTCCACAGAGATAAATATTACCCCCCCCCCCAAGACTGACATATTCCATTCAACATTCATAAAAGTTTTCTATCTGAAAACAACTTTTAAACGGTCTTTAAATTACTTGTGTTGCCCCCTCATGTAACTTTTCTGCACCCTACTTCAACTTTGACTTTACTTGAGCAATCTCAAGTTCTTAAATTCTCTCCATGGTTTACTGGTCTGAACTCCATATTCCATATTGCCCTGATATCCCAACCTTTTTGCCCAAGCGTTTAATTGCTGGTCAAGTGTCTGTCCAAAGATTTAACCTTTTCCAGTCCAATTTGTATCCCGGTTTTCCTAGGGTGCTTACTCTTTTTCTGCCGTTATACAATGGCGCTATCTGCTGGCTAAAGCCAGTACTGCATGAGGTGACACACTGGATAGGCTCAGACAGCAGAGAGGCTGGCAATATACAGTAAGAGAACCCCGACGGATGTCTTCCAACATCAGAGCTGTACAGCCTTAAAGGGGTGGTCTCGCGAAACCAAGTGGGGTTATACACTTCTGTATGGCCATATTAATGCACTTTGTAATATACATCGTGCATTAAATATGAGCCATACAGAAGTTATTCCACTTACCTGCTCCGTTGCTAGCGTCCTCGTCTCCATGGTTCCGTCTAAATTCGCTGGCAGCTTGCTTTTTTAGACGCGCTTGCGCAGTCCGGTCTTCTCCATTCAGCACGAGCCGCTTCAGTGTGCTCCCCGCTACAGCTCTTCTGCGCATGCGCAGATGAGCTGTCACTGCTCGGGAGCGCGCTGGAGCGGCCATTCTGTACCATCCTCTGTTAGAGGAAGGTGCAGAGCTGCCCAGCTGTCCGGAGAAGCCGCCCAGCTGTCCTGCCGTCCAGGTAAGTGATGGGCCGGGGGGGCTGCCGCTGCGCTGGGGGGGCTGTCGTCGCTGTCGCTGCGCCGGGGGGGGGGGGGGGGGCTGTCGCTAGGCCAGGGGGGCTGCCGCTGCGATGGGGGGGCTGTCGCTGGGCCGGGGGGGCTGCCGCTGCGATGGGGGGGCTGTCGCTAGGCCAGGGGGCTGTCGCTGCGATGGGGGGGCTGTCGCTAGGCCGGGGGGGCTGCCGCTGCGATGGGGGGGCTGTCGCTGGGCCGGGGGGGCTGCCGCTGCGATGGGGGGGCTGTCGCTAGGCCGGGGGAACTAGCGCTAGGCCGGGGGAACTAGCGCTAGGCCGGGGGGGGGCTGTCGCTAGGCCGGGGGGGCTGTCGCTGCGATGGGGGGGCTGTCGCTAGGCCGGGGGAACTAGCGCTGGGCTCCGGGGCCTTCACCTGGGCTCCGGAACCTAGCGCTGGGCTCCGGGGCCTTCACCTGGGCTGAGGGTCTAGCGCTGGGGAGCCGGGGGCTAGCGCCGGTTACCTGCTGCCTGGCAGTGGGTGACTGGTCGGCGGCTGCGGGGCGTCTGTTTGGCGGCTGCGGGGCGTCCGGTTGCCATGGAGATTACAAGCATTTGAATTCCCCGCCTCCAGAGATGACGTCATCAACAGAATCACGTGACTGGCGTCTCGGGAGCGCGCACGTCGGGCTGAAGCAAGGGCTGTACACTTTGGGAGAAGAACCGGCGGCCATCTTTGGAAAAGTTTTTAAAAGTTGCTGAAACGCTGGAACAGTGAGTAGAAACCGGCTTTAAAAGTCATTTAAACGGGTGCTTAGTTTTGTATGCTGAATAAGGGGGACTGGGCAAAAAAAAAACTCACTGCTTCCTCGAGACATCTCCTTTAAATCATAATGTCTTCAGAGGTCAGACAGTGGATTGGAGAGGGTTATGGCTCCTTGTTATCAATCAGTTTTCAGTTGAGCTGCCATCTAGATTGTGACCCATTTCATAGGGCATTTTTTACTTTTTACTACCCTGTTTCCCTGAAAATAAGACATACCCTGAAAATAAGACATAGCATGATTCTCCAGAATTTTTGAGGATGCAAAATGATTTTTCAGGCTTTTTGAGGATGTTTGAAATATAAGCCCTACTCCAAAATTAAGCCCTGCTAACAGTTAATTTAAAAAGTCCATTTAAATAGTGTCCAGGCAGCTATACATGTAAAAAAGTTAAACCTTTTTGAACAAAAATCAATATAAGACACTGTCTTATTTTGGGGGAAACACGGTAGGTCCTTATGTTATGTTGGCAGGCTCCATTACTGTCATATGTTGTACCATCCCTAAACGACCTAATCTACTGGGCCTTCATCAGAATCTCTTAGGGCTCCTATATAAATTCAAATTTACAAATATTCTTTGCATTTCTAGGATTCCGGCCATTCCGAACAGCTGACATCGGCGTTAAATTAGTGCTGATTAGAGATGAGCGAGCGTACTCGCTAAGGCAAACTACTCGAGCGAGTAGTCCCCCATAAAGGGAGTGTCTGGCGCTACTCAATGGGGAATACAAGTGTGACCCCCCCCCCACCCTAAAAAAAAAAAATCTGGAATACTTTTTAATTGATGTCGGCAGGATACTAGCGCCGAGGACACTTATTCTTTCGGTTCCACAAAGTTGCAATTAGCGGATAGACAAACGAACAAGCCTATGCACGCTCGCTGTCCGATCGAGTGCGGCTTCACACGGCTTACAGTTGGGCAGACAAGCATTGCAGTAGACACCGGCCAGCGGACATGGTTGGATGTAATGACTTGTCATGGTCTGCGCTTCGGTCAGACCGTCCACCACACTATATTAAATGCGTACATTATTTTAACTACCGCGTTCATTTTCCTTTAAGACAACCAGTTTTTGCGCCCCGCGTCCTGATGGTTTTGAGGATCGAAATCTGCTTTTTTGATAGAAGCATTTATGGAAATGCCATTCTGGAAGTTGCTGTCAAATTCTTTTAGCTTTGAGCTGTCACTGCAGTCTTCAAGCCAGAAATTAAAGCTGCCTTGTGATTTAGCTTATGGAAGTAAGTCTGGAAATGTGACGGACACGTTGTAACCCTGAGGGCGAAGCTTATCATTATACTCCTACTATGCGTTATACGCCTGACACAAGTACAATGGCCGTATCCACATCGCACAGGTGAGGGCGGTCACACAGTCTTCAATCTTCTGCTTACCTCCAGCACATCCTCGTTCCTATCTGCCCCTAGTGGCCATATTTCCAATAGCAACTCCTCAATTTTTACACCCATCCCCCTTCTTTTATGTAAACACAAGGACAAATTGCAGCACAACCTATGGCCGGCCTCATACAGTCACACAGAGAATTAGCCACCAGCTGGTAGGGGGCATCAGGCGGGGTCCACCCAGCTAGATGTGCGGCGGCATCTTCTGGAGCTGCGGGCATCATCCGCCTCTGTACTCTGCTCTGAAATTCTGAGGCAATACTGTCAGACCATCGGTGCCCCCCAACACAATCACTTAGTTCTGTATGTTATAAGCTTGGTGCTTGTGGTGTACCTATGTATGGTTGGTGTAATATGTATGTATATATATACCCTGTTTCCCTTAAAAATAAGACAAGGTCTTATATTATTTTTGCTCCAAAAGATTTCACTTTTTTACATGTACAGCTGCCTGGACACTATTTAAATTAACTTTTTTTTATTAACTGTACCTAGGGCTTAATTTTGGGGTAGGGCTAATAGTTCAAGAATCCTCAAAAACCTGCAAAATCATGCTAGGGTTTTATTTTCAGGGAAGCAGGGTATATATGTTATGAGCTTAGTTTTGGTGTTGCATTTATAGTATGAGCTTAGTTCTGGTGCTGTTTTCTTATGTACTGAGCTTGGTTCTGGGGCTGTTCTTATGTTATGAGCTTGGTTCTGGGGTTGTATTTATGTTATGAGCTTGGTTCTGGTGCTCCATATACGTTATGAGCTTGGTTCTGGTAGTTGTATTTATGTTATGAGCTTGGTTCTGGTGCTCCATATACGTTATGAGCTTGGTTCTGGTAGTTGTATTTATGTTATGAGCTTGGTTCTGGTAGTTGTATTTATGTTATAAGCTTGGTTCTGGTGCTCCATATACGTTCTGAGCTTGGTTCTGGGGCTGTATTTATGTTATGAGCTTGGGTCTGGGGCTGTATTTATGTTATGAGCTTGGTTCTGGTACAGTGTTTACTCAATGGGTTGTTCTGTTGTGGGTATGCTGCTATCTTGCTGCTTTCTGCACAGAGTATAGGCAGACTCCATATCAGTGCAATATGTATTGTTTTTTCCTTCTGACATGAGGTGGGGGGAGAAATCAGCTCTGAGCACCAAGGCCCAATTACAGCTGGTTGGCAGGGATCCCTGGCATTGGACCCTCGCTGATCTACTATTGCTAGGCCATTAGTAGTTTATAACTGGACAACCCCTCTAATTTATAATCCCCTAAACCTGACCTTCACCTCCATCCTTTCTGACACCGTCTGGTTTGGTTGATAACATTTTAAGGATTTTTGAAAGGTATCTGTAGGATCCGTTGATGTCTATTGGTTTTAGTGCCAGTGAGGGGGGCCCGCTAGTCTCGCCCAGACAGAGTGGCATGTCCTACTTCCATGTCTGACTTCCTGCGGCCCCTGGAGAGATAACTCTGTAGTCCGGCATACATAAAACATGAGCCATTATAGTAACCTCCGAGCGTCTTGTGGTAATTGACTAAAGCAACACAGCGGTACGGGAGGCGATGTACTTGGGTGGTACCCGGCCGGACGGAAGGGGTCATGTCGTCGTCTGTGTAGCGCACACAGCTGTATTGTTCGTCACATTCTCTTTGGAAGGCCTTCTCTGTGATTGGTTAAAGTACGGATGTAGCAGAGCGGAACTTTTCATGTAATGGTTTATTTTGCGTTCTAAGATTGGCTTTTAGTTGCGCTAATTTCACAGGAGCGCCATGCGAGGGGGAGGAGCCATACGTGGTGAAGGGAGTCAATCAAAGTACATTGATTTTTATTCATCCATTCACAGTAGCGTATGTCCCTTGCATGTAATACAACGCATCTTCTCTTTCACTGCGTCTTACGTGCGTACAGCCCTACTGTTCCCTATGGGTTGCGCATTAAACATCATCCAAACGCAACACATAAGACAGAGCAGGGAATGAAAAAAGCAAGTCACACTGTGCATGACCGCGGGTGTGAGATATGTAGCGATAGCCGGCTTACCACGGCAGTGATCCACGCAGCGTTCTACGCATACGGCTGCGAGAATGACCCCCAAGAGGGGCGGGATCAGACGAATAACAGTTTTTCAATGCAAACAAGTAGGAAGCAAGATGGGAGTGGCTAGTAGGAGTATCCCCCCCAGAGTAACCCCATGCGGCGATTGAGGTGTTTGGTCCCACAAATCGTTTGCCATTGAGACAGATTTCCATGTGCCAAGTATCGCTACTGTTACTAAAGGCCCTTCTACTATGTTTGCAGGCATAAAAATGAAAGGACGGCCGGCCCGCGTGAGCAGGCAGCCCCTCATCTACAAACAACGGCCTCTTTATGAATGGCGGAGGGCGGCCAGAGTGATCACTAGAGCGCTCCACCTCCATTCAGTGAGCAATCCTCGTTCTTGTGTGATTATCAGAAGTGATTATCGCTTTAACGACTGTCGGGCTAAAATGTTCCAAGAGTCACCCCATGTAAAAAGGACCCTAACTCCTCTGGTTCCACTTCTACAACCGTATGCAGCAAGCCAGGGGCGTAACTAAAAGGCTCAGGGGCCCTGATGCAAAACGTGAGCTGGGCCCCCCTCTATTTGTATCTGTACCCGTACCCATACCTAAACCATGCTGCACAGAGACATAACTTGAAGCTTCTGGGCCCCAATGCAAAACCTGTAACAGGGCCCCCAACTATAATGCTTTATTCATAGTACTGGGTTCCCTATATGGAGAAGAGAGACCTTATGGGCCCTTCTAAGGCTCCTGGGCCCGGGTGCAACCGCATCCCCTGCATCCCCTATAGTTACACCCCTGCAGCAAGCTTCCAGTTCGGTTTTGCTAAGAACAGTTTTAGTTATTTGCCATAAAGTGGTTAATCGGTTTCCAACGTGGCATCGTGACCCGTGTAAGAAACCTCCCCCCGGACCCTCCGGTGTACCCCTTGCTGCAGAGCCCTCTTCCTAACCCGGTCACCAGCGGTGCCACTGTGGCTCGAACCTCGGGCCTGATCTATACATGGCTGTGACACCTGTGTAGGATGAAAAGCCCACGCCAGCCAGCAGACGTAAACCTGAGTGAGGACCAGTTGGTCCAACCCGGCTCAGTGAATCTGAGACCTCGGAGCTGCCTACCACCGGCTCCTCTAGGTATACCAGTCCTAGGAACCAAACAACTGCCAAAACCAGGAGTGCCGGATCCAGCACATATCAGACCCGAACGGCACCCTAGTAGGGTCCATCTAGATTCCGGCATGCCTTCTAGTATTTTACCAGACAAATTAATTATTCGTGCTGTGCTATTTTTTACGGCATTTTGTGTTGGATCTGGAGTCTCTGGGGCAGATGTAAATACAGCCCTAAAAGGACACCATTATAATATGAGGATTCCCACTAATGACCAGGTGTTAAACGTGGCCTGCTGATCCTGGGGGCCATTCATATGGTGTGCAAATATGCCGGGCCATATTGAGGCAGGACTGAGAGTTGAGTTGAGTTAACCAATTGTATTCAAGACAATACCAATTTTAAGTTGTAGCCCACCTCCGGCCCTGTGCACTGTCCTAATGAACAATAGGGCCACCATTACTGCTCCTACAAGGTATTCACCCAACTTTGGTAGGAACTGTTATAGAGTCCATGCTGGCCATCACCCAGTTTTCCCCAAAATGAAGGACTTTACTGGTGATTTTTGTGATTTTGAAAGTGCCCTGGCAACCTTAAAAGTGGGGGAAGCCAAGGCCAGGAGGGTTAATATCTTGTTTGATTGAAGCCTTTCACTTTCAGGGTATTGTGAAGCTCGCAAAGTCCTCGGAGACAACCCCCCCACCCCCACCACCACACCTCCCAGATCAGTACAGCGGAGAGAAGTACACAGGATATCACAGCATAGAAGGTAAGGCGCCATATCTTGTCTCGCTCGCTCGGAATGAATCTCGCTCATCTTGGCTTCAGAAGGCTCACGGCCGCACATGAAACAACCAATTTAATACAGAAGAAAAACATGTTTGTAGCAGAGAGAAACCTCCACGATACAATTAAAGGCCTTACATCAAGACCGCCAGGGCTCCTCTCGGGGTTTTCCAATTTCTTTAGCTGAAAAATTCTATAATTTACAGATTTTTTTTTTAAACTTCTTAAAGTGCTGAACAATTTTATTTTAAGGCCACTGTTTGTGTTGCAAAAACGCACATCCAGATGTTAGCTGTAAGTCAAGAGGAGAATCCCTACAACCGTTGTGGTTTTTGTATTGGCTTTTTTCTTTTGTCAGTTTTGGAGCACTTTTTTATGTCCTCTATGGGTTTTTTTGTTAATCGTAGCATTATTTTTCTGGCATTTTCCTGAAGGCTTCTCTATTGGGCAAAAAACACCCCCCAAAAAACCAAATGTGTGACCACTAAAGGGGTCGTTATTGCTACTGAGGCCACTAAAAGCGTGTAATACTAGTGGGGCCACTTAAAGGGTCTAAAACTACTGCGACCACTAAGAGGATCTAATACTACTGGGACCAATAAAAGGGTCTAAAACTACTGGGACCACTACTGGGTCCTACTACATAGGCCACTTAAAGGGCTCTAATACTACTGAGGCCACTAAAGGGGGCCTAATACTACTAGGGCCACTAAAAGGGTGTAATACTAGTGGGGCCACTTAAAGGGTCTAAAACTACTGGGGCCACTACTGGGTCCTACTACATAGGCGACTTAAAGGGCTCTAATACTACTGGGGCCACTAAAGGTCTCTAATACTACTGGGGCCACTAAAAGGTCTATAATACTACTGGGGCCACTAAAGGTCTCTAATACTACTGGGGCCACTAAAATGGGCCTAATACTACTGGTGCCACTAAAAGGGTGTAACACTAGTGGGGCCACTAAAAGGGTCTAAAACTACTGGGACCACTAAAAGGGTCTAAAACTACTGGGACCACTACTGGGTCCTACTACATAGGCCACTTAAAGGGCTCTAATACTACTGGGGCCACTAAAGGTGGCGCTATTACTATGGGGGGCACTGAGAGAAGGCTCTAATATTACTTGGATAACAAAGATTAAAACATATGCTATAAGCCACACCCCTAACCACCCCCGAAACCACACCTCATTTTACCATGGGCAGTACTTTTTGGTGATAAAGGTGGCCATCCTACTGTAGCCTCATGACCCATTAAAGGGATTTTACATGATTAGAAATACATGGCTACTTTCTTCTAACAACAGCGCCATACCTGTCCATAAGTTTGGTCTGATATTGCAGCTCAATTCCATTCAATGGAGCCGGGCTGCAGTCCCACTCACCTCCTGTGGACACGTGGCGTGCTATTCCTAGAAGAAACTAGCCATGTTTTTCTAATCCCATACAACCCCTTTAATGATGTATGTAAATTCAAGTGTCTTAATACGATCTCTACATTTGTCTTTCATGGAAGCTTCTTCGGCTCCTGAGAGCGCAGATCAGTCAGCGAGAGCGCGGCGTCTGGCACCGTGTTTGAGCATTTTGAAAAGCTGTGAAGTTTTGGTGCAGCCCTCAAGGGATAACTTCTGGGGAGGTGGCATTAATCTGTGTATTACGTTTGCTTGACAGACTGTCAAGTTAAATGAGCAATTTCCCTTATCATTCTATACCTCCTGGACAAAATTAATTCAGTGTGTTTACTCGCCGCCTTCTCTGTCTTTCTGTCTGTATCTTATATCCTTTTCCTCGACTCGCCTGAATTGCCGTTTTTTATCTTCTGGATGTTGCATGAAGCATCTGCACTCTGATCTCATCTGTGGAAATTGAGCTTCAATGTAAGATATTATGGCATCAAATGGTCAATAAAGAAATATCCTCCTCAGTGTCTACAGCGACGATACTTAACCCGCCGTCCTTGGGAGGGATTTACCATTGATCCTTGGTTTGTGAGGTTAGAAGGCCACAGAGATGAATCTTGGACATCCAGCTAGCTAGGGCAACGCTAAGGTAAGCTACACTGTCCTACCCAAATAATTGGCACCTGAGCAAGAATCAGAAGTCGTGCTTATTTACATATGTTAATACTTAGGCCTCATGTCCACTGGGTAATCTATTTAGGAAATCCATGCGGGTGTCCCGCACGCAGATCCGCGCCCATAGGAATGCATTGGACACCCGCAGGTAAGTAAATACCTGCGGATGTCAATTTTCCCTCAGTCGCGTATCGCACGTGCGGGAAATCACCCGCAGCATGCTCCATTTTAGTGCGGATCTCCCGTGCGGACGTCTCCCGCAGGCTTCCATAGAAAAACAGTGCACGGCACATGCGCGCGGCACGCTTCTGGCATGCCGAGCACATCCGGCGGCCAGAAGCAAAGAAGATCTGGCCACGATGCATGGGAACCTGCAGCTTCCGGACAGGTGAGTTAATTCAATTTTCAGGCCTCATGCCCGCAGGAAAGGAGGGACCCGCTGAGGGATTCTGCATGGAGAATCTGTGCGGGCCCAAATTTCCTGGTGGACATGAGGCCTTAGAGGGGCTCCTTTGGCACTAATGACATAGGATACTCTCCTTGGTATACTTTCTACTAACGTCTAATACTTCAACTGGCATTTCCCTCTATTCATCCTGAAAACATCTGGCGAGTTCTCTCAGAGAAGATGGACATTGTTCATATTTCCTCACCAAAGGCTACAGTTAATCCCAAAGATGTTCAGTAGGGTTCAAGCTGGGATTCTGTGCAGGTCGGTCCAATCGTGGAACATCCATATCCTCCAACCAATGTAAAACAGTGTTGGTTTTGTGACAAGGCACGTTGTCTTGTTGGAAGTATGGCCGACCATTCCCAAAGCACATTATTATCTAGATTGTCAGGAAACACCTCCATGCTCATGGCTCTTGCCACTGCAACCAACAGACCAAGACCATGCCATGAAAAACACCCCCAGACAATGACAGAACCTCTGCCGTATTCAACTGTTGGCACAACACACTCAGGCAGAAGGCGTTCCTCAGGCTCCTCCACGCCCAGGTACTTAGATCTGATCTGATGATGGAGTAGCGCGATTTGTCACTCCATAGAGTGTTCTTCCATCACTCAACTGTCCAATGATAATGCTCCTTGCACCATTGTAGATGAGCCAATGCATTTTCTCTGAGAGAATGCTCCAAGTGTTTGCAGGGTGAATAGAGGGAAATACCAGCTGAGGAATCAGAGGTTAGTAGAAAGTACGCCATGCAGAGTATCTGATGTCATTAGGGCCAAAGGAAGCCCCTATAAGTATTACCATATGGAAATAAATACTACTTTTGTTTCTTGCTCAGGTGTTCACTTACTTTTGGTAGCATAGGGTATTCCAGTGATACCATAGAACAGGTATTCCCAAAGTGTGGCTCTCAATGCCCAGGGGGTCGTGTAAAGAGCTTGGGGTGAGATCGCGAGGGCATGTCCAAAAGAAAGCAAAAATGAATCCATCTTTAACAAAATGCGTAGAGCTCGTACTAGACATTCAACATTCCATATTGCACTTGCCACTCAACAGTACGGCACCCAGACGGGAACCGATGTGACATTGGCAATAACTTGCTGATCAGTGGGGAACTGATCACTGGGACTGCCACTGATCCAGAGATATTGTCCGTTGCATGTCCTGAAACTCTGACAGCCGTGGCCGAACACGCACGCCACCCCGCCATTCACTTCAAGGAAACGGCAGGAGGGCGCCGAGTTCAAGCGCTCGGCAATCTCCGGCGGAGTTGGTATTTGTTTAGGGGTATATAACGGGGTTTCTGTTGTTTCGGAGTCTGGTGTGCAGTCCGTAGTAGTTGATGAAGTCTGGTCTCAGGTCTATTTATTTAGGGGTCTTGTTTAGGGGTCTGTATAAAGGCTGATTTAGACACAACGAGAATCGTTCAAAATGTGCTCAAAAGAATCTTCTGAGCGATTCTCGTTCTGTCTGAATGCAGGGACATCATGCAGTTTTCGTGCACGAGTCGCTGATCGCTGAATTCTAGCTTGCTAGAATTCAGCAATCAGCTGTTATCAGCGGAGCAGGCTGTTATCAGCCGGCTGAGCTGATAAGATTCTCTGTGCCTGTATCCTGCCGTGAATTCACAGCGGGGCATGGGCGGGCTGTAAGCACAGAGAACACTACAGCTGTTTGATTATGCAAAGCAGCTGTAGTGTTCCGCTAGAGATAGCGGTGTGCCTGCATAGCTGTATAGTAGCTAATTAGCTACTATAAAGTATGCAAAGATGATTGCTCAAAACTGTGACTCAAACTGTCATTTGAGCGATCATCTGTCAGTGTAAATGGGGCATAAGTTTAGGGTGTCTCGGGTCTGTATTTATTAATGGTCTCATTTGGGCTCTGTGTTTTATTTAGGGATCTGGTCTGGGGTTTGTATTAAAGAGGGTCTGGTCTGAGGTGGTTCTTAAGAGGGTCTGATCTAGGACTGCATTTCTTTAGAGGAGCTGGTCTCAGATCTGTATGCAAGAGATCTGGGATCCAGTTTTCATTTAGGTCTGGTCTGAGGTCTGTATTTTTTAGGGGTCTGTTCTGGGGTTTATATTAAAAAGGGTCTGGTTTGAGATAGTTTTTAAAAGGGTCTATATTAATTTAGGGGGTCTGGAATTTTTTAGAGGGTCTGGTCTTGGGTCTGTATGCAGGAGGTCTGGGATCTATATTTATTTAGGGGGTCTAGTCTGGGGTCTGTTAGTTTAGGGGGTCTGGCATCTGTATTTATTTAGGGGTCAGGACTCTGTATTCATTTAGAGGGTCTGATTTTGTTTTTGTATGTATTTAAAGGGTTTGGTTTAAGGTATATTTAATAAAGGGGTCTTGTCTGTTAGTCTAATAGTTTAGGGGTCTGGTCTGAGGTGGTTCTTAAGAGGGTCTGATCTAGGACTGCATTTTTTTAGAGGATCTAGTCTCTGATCTGAATGCAAGAGGTCCCTACTTATTTAAGGAGTCTGGTTTGAGATGTTTTTTAAAGGGGGTCTGTATTAGTTTAGGGGTCTGGTCTGGAATTTTTCAGAGGGTCTGGCTTGGGTCCATTAGTTTAAGGGGTCTGGCATCTGTATTTATTTAGGGATCTGGACTCTGTATTCCTTTAGAGGGTCTGATTTAGTTTTTTGTATGTATTTAAATGGTTTGGTCTGAGGTATACATAATAAAGGGGTCTTGCCTGTTAGTCTATTAGTATGGGGGTCTGGTCTGGGGTCTGTATTTATGAGGGGATCTTGACTGTGGTCTGTATTTGCTTAGTGTGTCTGATCTGGAGTCTGTATTTCCTTTGCGGTGTATTAAAAGGGATCACAGGCGCTGCTTGTGATTCTTCTCTTCACATCTAGAGACCAAGCGTTGCCTTTGCCAAATTCAGCCATGTGCTCAGTAATATGAATGGACAGGTCACTGCGTCCCACAAGGCCGGCGCGCTCCCTTCCTGCCGCTGTCAGCATTTTCAATATATATATATATAACTTGACACATATCTAAAATCAGCGATTCGCACTCCTATACCATCGGTCCCGCGTAGACGCTGCGCGCCGTAACAGATTAATTTCGTACATCAAATGTTAAGGAAAAGCATCAGGAAAATCTCCTATGAATTTTTAAAGCTAATGTCGGATCTGGAGGCTGATGGCGGTGAGCGATCAGGAAAGAAGGGATTTCTCTAATTCCACAGTGACAGCTAGTAACCCGACAGAAGGAAAGCGGCATTAAGTCACCGGTCCCCCCTTTTCATGCCAATTACAGCCTGCGCAAAATTTATTCTGCAGAGAGATTTGGAGGAGAAACAGCAAAGACAAATAGACAGCAAATTAATGAAGAAAGTGGAAGAAGGACGAGCCGGGAGACAGGAGGGGAAGAGCGCCGAAGACAAGGAACTAACCGGGGACTATAGAGAAGCTACACGACGTGGAGACCCATATATACCGCACACAAGTCAATATAAGGCCGGGTCCACAGGGGTCAGTGCGATAGCGGTCCCATATACTCTCAGGCCGTATTGACCCATAAATACGTGCGAGATGAGTAAATAAGGGTCCTATAATATGTTTATTACTATGACTGAGCTTAAAGGGATTCTGTCACTAAATTCATGAAGTTTGACCCCGAGTCACGGAGGTGGGCCGCACCAGCCGCTACCCATCCGCAGCATGCAGACTGCCAGCTCACTTCCTATACAGGGAAGAGAACCGTCGGTCTGCATGACGCGGGTGGGGAGACGCCAGCATGGTCCGCCTCCGTGACTCGGAGGTCAAACCTCATAAACCTGGAGACACAACCCCTCTAAAGGATCGTTTGATTGGGATCTAAACTGTTATAGATTTAGGGATCAGAAGGAGAGCAGCTACAAGAGCATCTCTCATTGTGGAGGACTCAGTATGACCAGACATGGACAATCTATTGATTTCAAAGGTTAATGGTGTAATACACCATTTCTCCTGTGGTGGCACTGCAGGGAAAGTAAACTGTTGGGTTTACAGCTGATCGCCAGGGATCCTAGTAATAAGATGGCGTGTGACCAGTTTATTGTGATGGGACCCTTCTAACATAGTAGAACCAGTTTGTTTTAGCCCTTAGGGTACATTCACACGGGCGATTTCCTTGCGCAATCTATGACCGATTGCGATGCGGTCAGATATCACAAGGGAAAACCCGCTGTTTTCCGTGTGCGTATTCACGTGATTGAGGGGGCATTCACATGGGTATGTAGGTCCCAGAAAATGGACCTATATCGCATCTATTTAAGGGCTTAATTAGGCGAGTGTTGGCGCAACTACGCTCGGCGGTTTGGAACGCAGATGCACCTGAATGAGGGGAATCTCTTCCCCTTCAACAGCTTTTCAAACTCCGCGCCATTTTGAAAGTAACTGCGGGAAGATAGCTGCTTGATCCTTCCCGCATGATGCTACCCCCCGCTCCACCACACCGCCCCCCCGAATCTTTTCGTCCGAGTAGTCAGTTACTCGGAAAAAGCGGTGCTCGAGTGCAAAAACACCCTAAATGAGTACATTCGCTCATCTCTATTAATCACCCATTATTCCCTACGGGAGATGCGACGGAGCAGGGGGCGCAGATATAAGAGCGTGATATCGCTTCAGCTTCTCGGACTGATATCGCTCTCACCCCTGTGAATGCGCCCTTCGTAGAATAGCATAGAACGTCTTCCGGAAGCTTCTGCCGCCTGCGTTTCCGTAGAATGGAATGATTTATAAATCCAGCCTGAATTTGCAACCTTATTCTCTACAATTGGTTTTTGGCGTTGAGAGCAAACAATCAGCAGACACAGTCAATACGCGGCGTTCGGAGCCAGTAAATCTCCGCTCGGGCAGCGCGCGGCGGGAAGCCAGCCGAAGTCTGAAGCAAGCGAGTGTCCTAGGTGGGGATTAGGAAAATGAATTCAACAATCGGCGGTGATAAAGAGTCAGCTGGCCGCCCACTCCCGCGTAGAGCGTCCCAGTCTGTCCCGGTTAACCTCATATTATCACATTCGTACTTGAAATGTACGAAGCCGTGCGGGAATCAGGGGCGAACGCAAGAGCTCACAGACCGACACAAAGCTCCAAACCCCCCACTCTCTTTACATAGTCGTAGAATTATACGGAAACACCCATATCAAAATAAAACACTTCGGCAGACGGTGATACAATTTTGCCTTGTCACCAACATGACGGCCATTTTGAATGCCACCACCTTGGACTCAACTCTAATTTGTCCAATTGGCAGGTAGGTATGTGATATATCAAACCGGCAGAGAATTTCACTGGAAAAACAATGGTGGGCTTCATTTTAACATAACTTTATTCGTTCTCTTGTTGAGGGTACATTCACATGGGCGAGTTTCACATGCAAGTTCTGTCCGATAACGTTTTGGACGGAAATCGTACGTGAAAATAACATATTGATTTCAATGTGTTTATTCACATAAGCAATGCTGCGAGGTGGAAAGCTCGTGGTGTGTCCTGTTATTGGGCGATTCCTTAGAATAGTCTATTATGTCCTATGGGAACTTTACAATAGTTCGCATCACACTCGCAGGCGATGCGATATTCATGTGAATAGGATGCGATTCTTACTATTTAAACGATTGGAAGCGTGCGTACGTGAAAAACATAAGTACAGAAATGTAAGGTGAAGTGATACGTTTTTTCAGAGTACGATATCGCCCCTTTTGTGGCGGCACCCTTACACGGTGATTGAATTTCATTACATGCCATGTGAATGATGGCGTCATCAGAACGTGTTGAGATCATCCTTATGTCAGGTGGATGAAGCCCACGTTCCATCGCAGATTTCAATCAACGCCACCCAACCAGACCTCCCATTACCCACAGAGCAGTGGCCCAAACATCTTCCGAGCAACTGCTTGTGTTGCTGGTCAACCAAAATCTGGATGATGAAGAACAGTTACTGGTGATGGCGGCCTGAAGAGCGGTTGTTGATGGATCATCGGTAACAATTTTTGATCATCCAACTTTTGTGTTAACATGAGAACGAATAAAGTTGTGTTAAAATGAAGCCCACCATAGTTTTTGTGGTGAGCTTCTCTGCCCGTCTGATACATCACACACCTACCTACCCACTGGAAAACAATTAGGGATGGAACTGCCACCGTATTATGAGCTTTTATGGACTCTAAGCCGGCCATTATATGACAACTAGCGGCAGGCGCAGGGGCTCACGTTTTCTGGACAATTTCTGGGCTGAACCCGCAGCTGCAGCCTGACAGTTGGCGCTATTACATGAGCGCTAACAGAGGTTGTTCAGCCAAAGGGCTCTTTCACACGAGAGCATATACGCACGTTTTTACGCCCAGGCCTATAAACGCGCCCATGAGAGGCATTGATTTTAAATACATCCATTCACATGGGCGAATATACGATGCGTAAATATGCCTGAAGCAGAGGCGTAACTTGAAGCTCCCGGGCCCCGATGCAAAACTTGTAAGAGGGCCCCCAACTATAATGCTTAACTCATAGTACTGGGTTCCCTATAAGGAGAAGAGAGGCCTTATGGGCCCCCTAAGGCTCCTGGGCCCGGGTGCAACCGCATCCCCTGCACCCTCTATAGTTGCGCCCCTGGCCTGCAGCATGAAAATTGGAACATACACACGGTCGGCGCAAATGCACTCAACCAAAAGATAGTTCTGGAACGATGTTTTGGCCAATATGCGCCAGTGGGTCCCATAGACTTCTATGAGAGCAGGGAAAGAGAAGGGCGGGGGAGGCATTTATGTAGCGTCCAACGCTGCAAAAAGCTTACAGGTGCCTCTATATAGGCACTGGAAGGCATCATGAGGATTGTGGCAGAGGGATTTCCAGGGGGCGGCAAATTTTTTCGCTAAAAACTACGCTCACGTTCGAATGATTGGATGAGAAAACGCTTGTCACGATCGCGGAAAAACACCTATTCAGGTGCTTATACGGAGCAGGTGTGAAAACGTAAAAACGCCATCGCCATATATGCGCTCGTGTGAAAGAGCCCTGACTGAAACTGGACTTTCATTTAGTTCACGAGAATCTTGTTAGGCTTTGCAACAGCCGTCTGGCTCTGAGCAGCTACCTATTGCAGTAGAACACAGCTTGTACAGACACTGAACAAGCAAGGACTGCAGTGGGATGTGCAGTCTTAATGCCGCTGATCTAATAGGAAAACCAAAGTCATTACCCATTACGACTCCAGATGTGACTAGAATATTATAATATATAACACAAGTTTTTACCTTTTTTGACTTTATATACAAAAAACAAACACATGTTCTTCCAAGATGAATCAAAGAAACAAATGGAATTGCTTCATCTTGTAATAATGAGGACAATCTACTGAATCACGCCGAGGTAAACTGCAGGCTTATTACCTCATTATTCTGATATTATGGAAGGAATTGAAATAACATCTTTATGGTCATTTTAATTGCAAACACACAGTGTTCAATTAACTTGCCTTTTACCCAAATAACTTAGCAGAACCATTTACTGATTCGGTCCCGGCATTGTATCATCTCCCATCAATTTTACACATTTCCTAATGAAGTTGTTACAATAAAATTATTGCATTATCACTCTGCAGCTGAGCTGAGAACATAACGGGTTTGTCACCTTGGGGCACAAGGTTCATCCATATGGGAATTGTAAAACAGTGTGAGCGTCCCGCCATATGAGATAGCAATCTCCACATTCATTTTAACAACAGCAATTTCAAAGCAATGTGTGTTAGCAGAGTATTTGGAAAATCACTTGTAGTCAAATTCCTAAAGCAAAATATTGTCTCCTATTTACAAGAACATAACTACTATAATACTGCCCCCTATGTACAAGAATATAACTACTATAATACTGCCCCCTATGTACAAGAATATAACTACTATAATACTGCCCCCTATGTGCAAGAATATAACTACTATAATACTGCCCCCTATGTACAAGAATATAACTACTATAATACTGCCCCTATGTACAAGAATATAACTACTATAATACTGCCCCCTATGTACAAGAATACAACTACTATAATACTGCCACTGCCTCCTATGTACAAGAATATAACTACTATAATACTGCCCCCTATGTACAAGAATATAACTACTATAATACTGCTCCTATGTACAAGAATATAACTACTATAATACTGCTCCCTATGTACAAGAATATAACTACTATAATACTGGCCCCTCTGTACAAGAATATAACTACTATAATACTGCCCCCTATGTACAAGAATATAACTACTATAATACTGCCCCCTATGTACAGGAATATAACTACTATAATACTGCCCCCCTATGTACAGGAAAATAACTAGTATAATACTGCCTCTTATGTACAAGAATATAACTACTATAATACTGCCCCCTATGTACAAGAATATAACTACTATAATACTGCCCCTATGTACAAGGATATAACTACTATAATACTGCCTCCTATGTACAGGAAAATAACTAGTATAATACTGCCCCTATGTACAAGAATATAACTACTATAATACTGCTCCCTATGTACAGGAAAATAACTAGTATAATACTGCCCCTATGTACAAGAATATAACTACAATAATACTGCCTCCTATGTACAAGAATATAACTACTATAATACTGCCCCCTATGTACAAGAATATAACTACTATAATACTGCCCCCTATGTACAAGAATATAACTACTATAATACTGCCCCCTATGTACAAGAATATAACTACTATAAAACTGCCCCCTATGTACAAGAATATAACTACTATAATACTGCTCCTATGTACAAGAATATAACTACTATAATACTGCCCCCTATATACAAGAATATAACTACTATAATACTGCCCCCTATGTGCAAGAATATAACTACTATAATACTGCCCCCTATATACAAGAATATAACTACTATAATACTGCCCCCTATGTACAAGAATATAACTACTATAATACTGCCCCCTATGTACAAGAATATAACTACTATAATACTGCCCCCTATGTACAAGAATATAACTACTATAACACTGCCCCTATGTACAAGAATATAACTACTATAATACTGCCCCCATGTACAAGAATATAACTACTATAATACTGCTCCTATGTACAAGAATATAACTACTATAATACTGCTCCTATGTACAAGAATATAACTACTATAATACTGCCCCCTATATACAAGAATATAACTACTATAATACTGCCCCCTATGTGCAAGAATATAACTACTATAATACTGCCCCCTATATACAAGAATATAACTACTATAATACTGCCCCCTATGTACAAGAATATAACTACTATAATACTGCCCCCTATGTACAAGAATATAACTACTATAATACTGCCCCCTATGTACAAGAATATAACTACTATAACACTGCCCCTATGTACAAGAATATAACTACTATAATACTGCCCCCATGTACAAGAATATAACTACTATAATACTGCTCCTATGTACAAGAATATAACTACTATAATACTGCCCCCTATATACAAGAATATAACTACTATAATACTGCCCCCTATGTACAAGAATATAACTACTATAATACTGCCCCCTATGTACGAGAATATAACTACTATAATACTGCCCCCTATGTACAAGAATATAACTACTATAATACTGCTCCTATGTACAAGAATATAACTACTATAATACTGTCCACTATGTACAAGAATATAACTACTATAATACTGCTCCTATGTACAAGAATATAACTACAATAATACTGTCCACTATGTACAGGAATATAACTACTATAATACTGCCCCTATGTACAAGAATATAACTACTATAATACTGCCTCCTATGTACAAGAATATAACTACTATAATACTGCCCCATGTACAATAATATAACTACTATAATACTGCCTCCTATGTACAAGAATATAACTACTATAATACTGCCCCCTATGTACAAGAATATAACTACTATAATACTGCATCCTATGTACAAGAATATAACAACTATAATACTGCCTCCTATGTACAAGAATATAACTACTATAATACTGCCCCTATGTACAAAAATATAACTACTATAATACTGCCCCCTATGTACAAGAATATAACTACTATAATACTGCCCCCTATGTACAAGAATATAACTACTATAATACTGCCCCCTATGTACAAGAATATAACTACTATAATACTGCCCCTATGTACAAGAATATAACTACTATAATACTGCCCCCTATGTACAAGAATATAACTACTATAATACTGCCCCCTATGTACAAGAATATAACTACTATAATACTGCCCCCCTATGTACAAGAATATAACTACTATAATACTGCCTCCTATGTACAAGAATATAACTACTATAATACTGCTCTTATGTACCAGAATATAACTGCTATAATACTGTCCCCTATGTACAAGAATATAACTACTATAATACTGCCTCCTATGTACAAGAATATAACTACTATAATACTGCTCCCTATGTACAAGAATATAACTACTATAATACTGCCCCTATGTACAAGAATATAGCTATTATAATACTGCCTCCTTTGTACAAGAATATAACTACTATAATACTGCCCCCATGTACAAGAATATAACTACTATAATACTGCTCCTATGTACAAGGATATAACTACTATAATACTGCCTCCTATGTACAGGAATATAACTACTATAATACTGCCTCCTATGTACAAGAATATATCTACTATAATACTGCCTCCTATGTACAAGAATATATCTACTATAATACTGCCTCCTATGAACTAGAATATAACTACTATAATACTGCTCCTATGTACAAGAATATAACTACTATAATACTGTTCCCTATGTATAAAAATATCACTACTCTAATACTGCCTCCTATGTATAAGAATATAACAACTATAATACTGCTCCCTATGTACAAGAATATAACTACTATAATACTGCCCCCTATGTACAAGAATATAACTACTATAATACTGCCCCCTATGTACAATAATATAACTACTATAATACTACCCCCTATGTACAATAATATAACTACTATAATACTGCCTCCTATGTACAATAATATAACTACTATAATACTGCCTCCTATGTACAAGAATATAACTACTATAATACTGCCCCCTATGTACAAGAATATAACTACTATAATACTGCCCCATGTACAATAATATAACTACTATAATACTACCCCCTATGTACAATAATATAACTACTATAATACTGCCTCCTATGTACAATAATATAACTACTATAATACTGCCTCCTATGTACAAGAATATAACTACTATAATACTGCCCCCTATGTACAAGAATATAACTACTATAATACTGCCCCATGTACAATAATATAACTACTATAATACTACCCCCTATGTACAATAATATAACTACTATAATACTGCCTCCTATGTACAATAATATAACTACTATAATACTGCCTCCTATGTACAAGAATATAACTACTATAATACTGCCCCCTATGTACAAGAATATAACTACTATAATACTGCCCTCTATGATACAATATTAGTACACCCTCTTTACACCTTAAACAAGTCTTAGTATAATCTCTTCCCTTTGCCCCCTCCTCTAGTGATCTGCAGCATTCCTACAGAGGTTAGCCGGCACAGACTGGATCCTCTCACTATTGAGCAGCGGCAGAGCCGTGGCAATCCAGCCTGTCTCTAGCAGCCATGGGAAATGCTAATCACAATTACCGCGGGTGTCAGCAAACTGCAATTTTCATTAGTCTCTGGCACAGACGCTTGTCCCATATTGTCGCACTCCCAGATGTTCTTCGGCATCCATGTTTATCTTTATATTTGCATATTTAATTACCCCTCTGGTTTCCTGCTCTGCCAGTATAGTCATCCAGTGGAATTATATTGTGACTCCAGCACTACTACATCTGCACTCTGCAAAGCTGTCTCCATTCAAGCTTCGAATCATCCTCCCCAAATACTAATGGCCTGTGGATGATTTGCTGTGTAGTGGTTCACCAGAATCATCTGATACTATTTTATTTTAACAAGGCAGAATATAAAATAAAAAAATCAGAATGGATCCCGCTCTCAAGTGTTTAGGTCTGAGAAGTGGCCCTTCAGGGGGTTATGAGATTAAGAAAAGGTTTCTGCTAACTTTTGTGCAGGAACAGCGCCAATTGTGTCTATGTGGCTGCATTTGGTATTGCAATATTTAAAGGGAATTTCCACAATTTTAATATTGATGACCTATTCTTAATGGGATTGTACAGTTCTAAATAAATGGCCTGTGTTTAGGATAAGTAATCAATACTAGATTGGCTTGGGTCTGTTGCCTGTGACCCTGGCCCCTCATCTGTACTCCACGCCGGCGCTCTTCCACACTGGGCTGATATATGCAGAAAGCAAACAACTTCTTTCTTACTGCAGTGGCCATGCTTAGTAATGCAGGCTCCGTTTCCATATACTGTATTTCAATAGGTACTTGGCCTGCAATTCCAAGCCTGACCAATGCTGTAAGAACGGAGCTGTCTGCTTAATTCAAAAATCAGGTTGGTGCACAAGTGCACAAGCTGAGAGAAGAGCTGCGTCAGGGTCCCAAGTGATGGACCCTAGCCGATCTAGTATTGATGCTTGCCCTGCAGATAGGCCATCGATAATGTACAAATGGACAACCCCTTTAAATAGGTATTTCCATCTCCAATCGGTCGGCTGCCAACCACTGGGATCACTACTCATCCAGAGAAATCACCCCTGGCAGGTCTCAAAGTTCTAACAGCGATGGTTGCGTCCCGCACACCATTCAATTCAATAGGATCGCCAAGGGCAGCTGAGTTCAAGCATTCAGAGATGTCTGCGCATTTGAACTCTGTGATCTCTGGCAGTTCTGAATGAGGTGAATGGCACGCTGACTCGCTTCGTTGACATCTCTATCAATTTTCAGGGACGGACCGGGGTGATTTTTCTGGGTAGGTGGGAGTCCCAACAGTCAGTCCGTCAAGGTATCCCCAATCTTGTGAATAGGAAATAACTTGCCAAGATGAGAATACCCCTTTAAAAAAGGCTGCCGATATCTGATTGGTGGGGGTCCAAGGCCTGAAATCCCTACTGATCAGCTGAATCAGACTGGGCTTTTGTGAGATGCAGTACCAGGCACAGCAACTATCAACTAGATGACCTTGTGTGTGGTAAGCACGGAAGGTAATCATAGACTCTCATCCATTAGCAAGAGTTAAGGACAGCTGGAGTAGCTATCATTGTGGAAGACACAACGTGCATTACAACATACGCCAGCTGATTTCAATGAAATCAGTGTAATACTTTATTCTTCCTGTGGGCGCACTGTAGGGAAATTGAACACTTGCTTCCTCCACAAATGGATGGGGGTTCCAGAAACAAAATACCTTCTGATCAACCTATCATTAAAGGAATCCTCTAACAAAAAGGGATTTTCCAAAGTGGAGAGCCCCTTTAAGGCTGCAACCTTTACAAAGTTTCGGACTCTCTAGGTATAATGTCATATGAATGTGTATCATAGAGACCTAAGCATACAATATATAGTTCTGTGGTAAGCATTTGTACAGTTTCCCTGCTCCTTTTATTTTGGATTGCTCAAGGTCCATTCTCAATAGCCTGCAGGGGTCACCCTTGTTACTATGGACCAGTAGTCTGTGACTGAAAGCTCCTGCATAGTACAAAGGACTAATACAAAGTAAATTGGAATGTTCCATTACTACACAGCGGTTGTTAGACCAAGTGCAAATTTACTAGTGCAGTATTGTAAAGGTCAGCATTAGTCACACTAGATATTTTGATGAATTATACAGTAAATAATTCCAAGTTATTTTCTATACAATAAACATATAATATATAAACTACGTACGGTACAAAACACAATTTTATTCTGGGTTTCCTTCCTACCAAATGTTCTTCTTACCAGATGAATATTACAGTAACAAAAACTACTGCAATACTGCCCCCTATGTACAAGAATATAACCCCTATAATACTGCCCCCTATGTACAAGAATATAACTACTATAATACTGACCCCTATGTACAAGACTATAACTACTATAATACTGCCCCCTATGTACAAGAATATAACTACTATAATACTGCCCCCAATGTACAAGAATATAACTACTATAATACTGCCCCCTATGTACAAGACTATAACTACTATAATACTGCTCCTATGTACAAGAATATAACTACTATAATACTGCCTCCTATGTACAAGAAGATAACTACTATAATACTGCCCCCTATGTGCAAGAATATAACTACTATAATACTGCCTCCTATGTACAAGAATATAACTACTATAATACTGCTCCTATGTACAAGAATATAACTGCTATAATACTTCCCCTATGTACAAGAATATAACTACTATAATACTGCCCCCTATGTACAAGAATATAACTACTATAATACTGCTTCCTATGTACAGGAATATAACTACTATAATACTGTCCCCTATGTACAAGAATAGAACTACTATAATACTGTCCCCTATGTAAAAGAATAGAACTACTATAATACTGCCCCCTATGTACAAGAAAAGAACTACTATAATACTGCCCCTATGTACAAGACTATAACTACTATAATACTGCCCCTATGTACAAGACTATAACTACTATAATACTGCCCCTATGTACAAGACTATAACTACTATAATACTGCCCCTATGTACAAGAATATATCTACTATAATACTGCCCCCTATGTACAAGAATATAACTACTATAATACTGCTCCCTATGTACAAGAATATAACTACTATAATACTGCCCCCTATGTACAAGAATATAACTACTATAATACTGCCCCCTGTGTACAAGAATATAACTACTATAACACTGCCCCCTATGTACAAGAATATAACTACTATAATACTGCCCCCTATGTATAAGAATATAACTACTATAATACTGCCCCCTATGTACAAGAATATAACTATTATAATACTGCCTCCTATGTACAAGAATATAACTACTATAATACTGCCTCCTATGTACAAGAATATAACTACTATAATACTGCCCCTGCGTACAAGAATATAACCTCTATAATACTGCCCCCTATGTACAAGAATATAACTACTATAATACTGCCCCCTATGTACAAGAATATAACTAATATAATTACTGTAGCACTGCTCCCCTAGTTAAAAGAATATAACTACTATAATACTGCCCCCTATGTACAAGGATATAACTACTATAATACTACCCCTATGTACAAGGATATAACTACTATAATACTGCTCCTATATACAAGAATATAACTACTATAATACTGCTCCAAATGTAAAAGAATATAACTACTATAATACTGCCCCCTATGTACAAGAATATAACTACTATAATACTGTTCCCTATGTACAAGAATATAACTACTATAATACTGCTCCCTATGTACAAGAATATAACTACTATAATACTGCCCCCTATATACAAGAATATAACTACTATAATACTGCTCCCAATGTAAAAGAATATAACTACTATAATACTGCCCCCTATGTACAAGAATATAACTAATATAATACTGCCCCCTATATACAAGAATATAACTACTATAATACTGCTCCCAATGTAAAAGAATATAACTACTATAATACTGCCCCCTATGTAAAAGAATATAACTACTATAATACTGCCCCCTATGTACAAGAATATAACTAATATAATACTGCCCCTTATATACAAGAATATAACTAGTATAATACTGCCCCCTATGTACGAGAATATAACTACTATAATACTGCACCTATGTACAAGAATATAACTACTATAATACTGCCCCTATGTACAAGAATATAACTACTATAATACTGCCCCTATGTACAAGAATATAACTACTATAATACTGCCCCCTATGTACAAGAATATAACTAATATAATACTGCCCCTATATACAAGAATATAACTACTATAATACTGCCCCCTATGTACGAGAATATAACTACTATAATACTGCACCTATGTACAAGAATATAACTACTATAATACTGCCCCTATGTACAAGAATATAACTACTATAATACTGCCCCTATGTACAAGAATATAACTAGTATAATACTGCCCCCTATGTACAAGAATATAACTACTATAATACTGCCCCTATGTACAAGAATATAACTAGTATAATACTGCCCCCTATGTACAAGAATATAACTACTATAATACTGCCCCTATGTACAAGAATATAACTACTATAATACTGCCCCTATGTACAAGAATATAACTAGTATAATACTGCCCCCTATGTACAAGAATATAACTACTAATATACTGCCCCCTATGTACAAGAATAAAACTACTATAATACTGCCTCCTATGTACAAGAATATAACTACTATAATACTGCCCCCCAAGTACAAGAATATAACTACTATAATACTGCCCCCTATGTACAAGAATATAACTACTATAATACTGCCTCCTATGTACAAGAATATAACTACTATAATACTGCTCCCCTATGTACAAGAATATAACTACTATAATACTGTCCCCTATGTACAAGAATATAACTACTATAATACTGCCCCCTATGTACAAGAATATAACTACTATAATACTGCCCCTATGTACAAGAATATAACTACTATAATACTGCCCCCTATGTACCAGAATATAACTACTATAATACTGCCCCCTATGTACAAGAATATAACTACTATAATACTGCTCCTATGTACAAGAATATAACTACTATAATACTGCTCCTATGTACAAGAATATAACTACTATAATACTGCCCCCTATGTACAAGAATATAACTACTATAATACTGCCCCTATGTACAAGAATATAACTACTATAATACTGCCCCCTATGTACAAGAATATAACTACTATAATACTGCCCCCTATGTACAAGAATATAACTACTATAATACTGCTCCTATGTACAAGAATATAACTACTATAATACTGCCCCCTATGTGCAAGAATATATTTACTGTATTACTGCTTCATTGACTTCAAGAACATTTGATTGGCTGGGCTGTCAGACTTCTGCCGAAATAATCTTGATGAATCATCTTGAGGATCGGTCATGAGTTCTACAGTCATATGACATGTGACCAGAACTCGTGTATTAGTAGACAACAATACCGCCAGCGCATGCGCTATACGCCAGCCCCGGACACGTTTGTTTCCTGCCTGCCATCTGCTGCAGAACAAGGCAGGTGACTCCTTTATCCTATAATAACATTCAGGCCGATTCTGGAGTCGACAGACGGAAGACAGTGAATGAAAACCCAAACCCCGAGCCGTGCAGCGTGCGCTACGTTGTGTTTATTTAAAGCCCATAAATTATGCAGCTACCGACAGATAAAAATAACGGCGAAGTGCTTGATGGGTAACAGCAGGCGGACTGGCAGAGAGAGCGCTTGTGGAAGTGCAATCACTCGGTACCGTAACACAGTATCTAATATACCGTACGTGCGTGATGTGCAGATGGAGTCGGCGCTATTCCGGTTCCCACAGCATTACCGTATGTATGGACTGTAGCAGTACAGGGGGAGCCGGCGTACCTCTAGTCACCCCATGGGCCATTGTATGTGAGCCGTCCTGTTGTCTGCTATAGAACACAACGCAAGGGCATCGTTAGCCCTGGGCATTCAGGGCTTATGCCCCAAATTTCTTTCCCAGGGCCCCGACTGTCCAAGCTGCCGCCACTTGTAACTGCATCTGGGTCCTCAAGCAAAGGCATAGCCGAACACAATGGCGGAGCAAAGAGCCATCCGCTGTCATTGGCTGCAGGATGATTGTGCTTGCAGCCTATGAGATGCAGGTACAAATGTCTAGCCCAGGCCGAGCGATGACATCTTTACATCGCTGAGACCCCTTCCTGGCATATCAGAGTTGCAGGGACAAGAGGCTAAGCACTGTTCCCCGTGGGATGGGGGCTAGGTGAGTATTATTTATTTAGAGTTTTCATTGAGGCACTGTTTCCTTAAAGGAGCGCCATTATCAGATCCACTATGAGGGCACTATTATCAGGGGCACTCTGAGGGCACTATTATCAGGGGCACTCTGAGGGCACTATTATCAGGGGCACTATGAGGGCACTATTATCAGAGGCACTATGAGGGCACTATTATCAGAGGCACTATGAGGGCACTATTATCAGAGGCACTATGAGGGCACTATTATCAGAGGCACTGTGAGGGCACTATTATCAGGGGCACTATGAGGGCACTATTATCAGAGGCACTATGAGGGCACTATTATCAGAGGCACTATGAGGGCACTATTATCAGAAGCAATATGTTGCATTATTATCAGAGGCACTATGAGGGTACTATTATCAGAAGCAATATGAGGGCACTATTATCAGAAGCAATATGGGGTACTATTATCAGGGGCACTATGAGGGCACTATTATCAGGGGCACTATGAGGGCACTATTATCAGAGGCACTATGAGGGCACTATTATCAGGGGCACTATGAGGGCACTATTATCAGAAGCAATATGGGGCACTATTATCAGGGGCACTATGAGGGCACTATTATCAGAGGCACTATGGGAGCACTTATCTATTCAGGGAACTAATACTCATTAGAGACACTATTTTGACACTACCACCTATTAGGGGCACTGTAACATAATAGGGGCTCTGTTACCTATTAAGGGAACTATGGAAGCACTATTATCTATTAGGGACACTATGGAACAAATTAACCTATTGGATCCACTACGGGAGCACTGTTACCCTCCAGGGACAGTATGTGGGCCCTATTATCATATAGGGGCACGATCTGAGCACTTTAACCTATTAGCGGCACTATGGAGCACTTGGGACACTATGGGGGCACTATTATCTTTTAGGGGCACCATGGGAGCACTTTAACCTATTAGAGGCACTGTGGGAACACTGTTACCTATCAGTGGCACTATGGGGGCACTGTTATCAGGGGCACCATGAGAGCCCTTATCTATTCAGGAAACTAGTACCCATTAGGGACACTATTTGGACACTACCACCTATTAGGGGAACTGTTACCTATTAAGGGGACTATGGGGGTACTATTATCTATTAGGGGCACAATTTAACCTATTCGATGCACTATGGGAACACTTATCTACTAGATACACTATGTCGGCACTATTATATTTTAGGGGCAGAATGGGAGCACTATTATTTTTTAGAAAAGTAAGGAGACAAAGATGTTTGTGTTAGAAACTTTTTAGAGACCCGTTGTGACTGGAAGACGTTCTCATCGCGGTCTTTTTCAGTTGGAAAAGATGGGAAAAGTGAACGACTTCAGTCAGCGAGGACGTCACCTGTGATCACTGGATCTAATGGTAGTGTAATCACTTATATGGTCTGCAGAGCACCTGTAGAGCTGATCTACCACTGTATGGTCACTCTATGGGGTAATATTGGTCTCTGCACAGTGGTTTTACTCAGTAACGCTACGGTGGTATGTGGTTATGGTGTGGTGGTACTATCAGGGCCCTGTATAATGCTATTACTGGTAATATTGGTCTTTGTACACTGTTTTTTATTCAGTAACTGTATGATAATATTTTTTGGTCAGTATTTGGTGGTAACGCTAGTGGTTATGGTGTGGCGGTATTATGCGGACCATGTATAATTGGTAATATGAAGGTAATATTACAGTATGGAGATAATATGTGGACCGGGCATTGTGGCAACAATGTTATACAACAATTTATATATGCAAATTGACCAGATTATATTTTCGGGAGGGGGTGACAGTCTACCTTGGATGACGCATACCTTGGGGCTCGTGCCTCTGTAGCAATGCCCTGACACGACATATGATGGAGCATTGCACTATTTAGAGACACATAGAGGTGCAAATACCTTTGAGAGTTCTTTGGAGTTTTTGTAGGCTGCCTACTACAGATCCATACAACATACACTGAAGGGCCCCTTTATTGGAGCCCCCAGCCCTAATATTGGCACTTCCCTGTATGGTAATTCTCTCCTGACCCCGGAGTGCGGCATAAATTCATGTGACAAGTTTTTAATGGATCAGTGTTAGTGTGAATCCACATTAGATGGGAAAATCCATAGATCGGAGCGACTTCCAACAAGCCTTAGTCATCAGTGCTACACTAGCCGGGGCCAGGATTTCATAGCCAACTGCGTGGGGTTTCCTCATGGCGTGGTCAAGGACAGGATCCACTGAAAGGGGATTCTGTGGACAGAGACAACTTGTCACTCTAAGGGGTCAGAGGAGGATATTAGGAATGCAATGCTGGAGCTCCAACTAATGTGTCTGAATGCACAACGCGCCAATCCTTAGCACGGAGGGGATATAATAGCAGATGACCCATTGCAGCGCCATTGTTGTGCAAGAGAAACAGAAAGGCAAAACTCAAGTGGGAAAAGACGGCAAAAAGTGCATCACCGAGAAGCGGAAATACATCTGGTCAGGTGAATCCAGATTTCTGTTGCTGATGGGAGGTCAGAATTTGATGCAAGTAGCATGATGTCAGGTTGTAAAGGTGGAGTGATGCAAGGGGGGATGTTTTGTTGGCACACCCTGGGTCCTTTAATGTTTATGGATGGGGGCCATAATGAAGTCCAGTGGAGGTCCAAAGCGCTAGTAGGCGGGTAGACATCCAGTGTAGATCCGTAATAGGGTGGCAGTCAGCAAGATCCCTTATTCACAGCCCTGCATTCAGTGTATTAGTCCTGGGGGTGTGTAGGATGTAATCACAATCGGACCCTACTCCTGGGGTAGACATAGGCCCTAGTGCTATCTGATGGTACAGTATCACTATATGGAGTGCCTATGATCCATGCCAGTCATTAGGCTGCTCTAGGGAATGGTCAGCATGTCAGCATGTCTTTCATGACAAAGAGGAGACTAAGACTGAAAGAGATCTTTCATGACACAAAGGGCACAGGACTCTCAAACACCCAAACACAGTAGGTTTGATTGGAACCCCTCCTGGCCGCAATCCCACCTTGGATAAATATATAGATTATTTTAGACATGAGGTGCAATCTACTATACTGGACAAGCAGAAAAGGGAGGCAGTCAATATCAATATGCAGGAAAGAAGGGCTATCTATCTATGCACTCAAAAACAGCAAGGAGATCACCATTAAGTCTGCGGATAAGGGTGGTGATATAGTCCTCATGAATACATCAGACTACAAGAAAGAAGTAGACAGACAGCTGACGGACACCAGATACTACACCAAACTGAATCAAGACCCGACTCAGAAATATGTGAGGAAATTGAGAAGGGTCGTCAGAAGCCCGTCTGTGGGCTCCACAAAAACTTCTGGACTTGATACAGGAGAACCCCAGGGTTGAAGTATTCTACATGCTTCCCAAACTACACAAAGCTGGCAACCCAGGGAGGCCAATTATCTCAGGTGTGAGAACCCTCACTGAAGGAATCTCATGATGGGTAGAAGATGTCCTCAAACCACTGGTGAGGAACATATCCAGCTACTTGCAGGACATCATTGACCTACTGAACAAACTATCAACCATAGGTCCACTCCCAGATGGTGCAATCCTGGCCACAAGTCCTTATACTCCAACATCCCACACCAAGATGGACTGACCGCCTGCCAGGCGTACCTTGAGGCCAATGGGGTCGCCTCTGAATCCGTGTTACAACTTACAAGATTCATACTTACACACAATTATTTCTCCTTTGACATAGAGATATTCCTGCAACTCACTGGAACTGCCATGGGCAGTAAAATGGCACCATAATATGCCAACCTTTTTATGGCAAAACTGGAGAGTAACTTTCTGGCCTCCTGCCCCATTAAACCATTGGCCTACTTCCGCTACATTGATGACATCATAATCATTTGGACCAACACTGAACAAGAGCTAATAAAATTCCATGAGAGATTCAATGCATTTCTTCCCACCATAAACCTGACATTAAACTACTCGTATACAGAAATCAACGTTTTGGACACCACCATAAATGATCGGCCCACATGGGACAGTTCCCATCCTAAGCACATCAAAAAGTCCATCATCTACAGCCATCCCATCAGATACAACCGGATCTGCTCCAACCCAACAGACAGAGAGGAACATTTACACAATCTCATAGACATTTTTAAATCAGGGCTACCATTCTACCTCAATTAATGACCAATCACCAGAGCCACCAGGATACCCAGAAATCAACTACTCCAATACAAGGAGAAAGAAAAAAATGGACGTGTGCCGTTAGTAGTGACCTACAATTCACAGCTAGAGGAACTAAGAGGACTGCAAAGAAGCTCTATCATACCCTACAGAAGGATGACCATCTGAAAACCATATTCCCGGACCCTCCCCTTCTGTCTTACAGGCAACCTTCTAATTTGAGAAAACTGTATAATCAGGAGTGCCTTGCCCTCTGACACACAAAAAGGAACTTATCCCTATAATGTAAAGAGCTACAGGACCTGCTCACATGTACTGACTGCGGACAGGATACGGATCCCCAACACATAAAATTCCGGGGACATTCACATGTTCCACGTCCATTATTGTGTACCTGATCCCGTGCAGTAAATGTCCTGTTGGGGGGCTTTATATCGGGGAAACAGGACAAAAACTGAGAGCCATGGTGACTTCTCATCGCCACTCAATTAGAGAGGGAAAGACTGAACTATCTGTGTCTGAACATTTTTGTGGTCAGGGACACAGCATAGAGCAGATGAGAGTTATAATACTGAAGGGCAACTTCAAGTCGCAGCATCACAGAAGAATTTGGGAGTACAAATTTATGGCCATGTTTGATACCATCAAGTATGGAATGAGCCTCAGCCCGGGATACTTGCATAAGTGGAAGATATGAAAGGTCTGAAGTAGAGATGAGCGAGCATACACGCTAAGGACAATTGCTCGATCGAGCATTGTCCTTAGCGAGTATCTCCCCCTCAGAAGAAAAGGTTCTGCTGCCGGCGCGGGTGACAGGGGAGTTGTGACAGTCTGCAGGGGGGAGCGGGGGCGAGAGAGAGATCTCCCCTCCGTTCCTCCCCGCTCTCCCCCGTAGCTCCCTGCCCGCCGCCGGCAGCTGAATCTTTGCTCCCAAGCGGGCAGGTACTCGCTAAGGGCAATGCTCGATCGAGCAATTGCCCTTAGCGAGTATGCTCACTCATCACTAGTCTGAAGAAGTTCAAGAGGGATGTCCTTCCCAATCATAATTTCTTTTTTTCTTTCTTTAAAACTTCATAAAAATTCAGAAACTGACTTGTAATAATGTTGCCATCCAATAGGTGGTGCTGCATCTCCTTCCATGGGCAGGTTAAAGGAGAGATAAGACACATCATAAAACTGTCACATTCCTGAGCTCAGTGGACTGATTTACGATTTATGTCTCAGCTCAGTTTGTCTCTTGTTTTACGTTTTGAGTGCAAAACAGTCTCAAATTTCTGTGTGAACATTTATTTAGATCAAGAGGAGTGTGTTCCCCTCCGCATCTGTATGTTATAATTATGTGCCATATAAACCAGTTTAATTCATTAGCCTGACGAAGGGGGCGAGATATCCCCAAAAGCTCGCTATAACATCATGTATTTGTGTTAGCAATTAAAAGTTATCATATCTACAAGATTACTTGGATTCTCTCACTGAGTGCAATCACACACAACCCACTATACAAGCCCACTATATGCAGTGAAAACTAATATAGGAGACGCCGTAGCCGTGCTGGATGCTGTGTGATATAATAACATCTCCTCGCAAAACATTAGAAAAGGTGTAATTGCCCTTTAAATTTTTTTTCTCTTTTGCTAAATAAATCCCGTTCTCTCATAACCGAGTGCCAGCGGATCAAGACAATGCCACACAAAGAAAGAATCCCCGCAGCTATTGGTAATAAAAGGGTTACCTCCTAGGCGGTAGATTCACATGTTTCGGCATTCACGGGCAGCGCTGCCATCTGATTAATCAGCACCAACCCCTGAGAACAACCCAGACACTCCAATGCCAACAAGATGCAGATGGGCCTGCTGGCAGTTTGCCCCCTGGCATCTAGTACAACAGCCAAGGATGATGCATATTAGTAGGAGAGGAGCAGGAAAGAGAGAATTACACAGCAGAAAAGGAGGGGGAAGAAAAGCGTTACTATAACGAGGGTTACAGAAGACACCTGGGATATTGTAGCGATGATGTCATCGCCAGATCTCATCGCTGGATTGGTTTATTTAACCCTTTAAGAAGCACATCCTAAAGAGTACATCTAAGTTGTGTATTGCCAACTTTACATAGCAGATGCCTCATTGACACTGACAACTGTTGAGACATCTGCTTGTCCTCGGACCCCCTATGCATGCCCAATTCATATACATTGTGATGCCAAAAGTCCTGTGATAGCGGTATGTAGATTGATGATGAAGTGGGTCGGAGCCTTGCGGCAAAATAAAGTGTGATTGGTAAGCTACTTATATAATGACCACTAAAATATTGACCTATAATTGTATTTGAATGGACACCCCCTTTAAGGCTATTGCCAACCAATCATGTGTGCACATCCTGGGGGCAGGGGTTTGGGTGCTGCTTGTGACGTGCAGCATGCTGCTGCACAAGGCACAGTCTCCAACCTTTTCTGTGCTTTCGACCTGCATAGATGTATATATGTGGCTCTCCTACATCCTACTCACCATTTAGAACAATCTGTATAACTTTAGCATCTAATAGATATCTTCAGGTGCATCATGGACCATGGCTTACAGTTGTCCTAATTTTAAGGACTATCATTGCACTGTTGTTATATCTAAGGGGAGACACCAAGTTGTGCTGTCGGAGGCACCAATCAAAATACTCCATAGAACCCATCTGGTTAAAGTTTGGATCCATAGGTTCTCCCCTGGGACATCAGCTTTCTGCTTTAGATGTGGCCAAGATAACGGGACCACACTTTATATTTGGTGGACTTGTCCCAAAATCAGAACATTCTGGAGGTCTGGTGTCAAAAGTGTTGCATAAGATTTTTCCACTTTCCCGGTCAATTGCTTTACTGGTGGATTGACCGCCAGGATTTAGCAACCAAGGGCATAAATTAGTTAAAATACATGTTGCATCCCGGTGACTTTTCCGAGCCTTTCCAATATGGACAGTTACGACTTTGGTCTCCAGAATGATGGTCTATGAAAAACTATCCACTGAGAGTGGATAAGATGGAGTTGTTTCTCAAAACCTGGGTACCCTGGTAGACCTACCTTGATTTCCCAGGGCTTCCTTATGGGCTCTGCATGTAATCCCTACTAATGGTAGTCTCGCACCAGGTGGAAGCATTGGTTTCCATAATCACTGATTGACTCACCTAGCTTCCTGAGTCTTTGGACATGCTGCTCCTCCTGGAGATGTGCCTGATCGTGGTCACCCCCGTCCTCCTTACTCTTTTGGTCTTTACAATGCATGGGGCTTCATTTGGCTTCTTAGCCTCTATGTTACATTTGATATCCCAATAAAAGTTCTCGAAACTAAAAAAAGTAGACACCCGACTCAACAGGGAAGCTTCTTTTCAGGACACACTTGTTTAGTTCCCGGAAGTCTCTGGCCCCAATTATTATAGTTATTGCTTCTGTTTGGAGGCCTGACTGGGGATTTGTCTTTCTGCAACAGTCCTCGGAGATACAATGTTACTAGATACAGCACAACAGTAACTATGTAATAATTAGGAGCTTGTGAAATTGGCCATGTCCTAAGATGCAACACATGGGCAAGGTATGCAGATGCCAGAACATGACCTCCGCATGTCCTTGTGTGACTTCCAAAACCATGGGCACTATCATGAGGGACCCTTTCTTTGCTGCCATAGTACCCTCCACTCTTCTCTGAAGACTTTCCACAAAGTTTTAGGGCATGGTTGTGGGGACTTGGGTTCATCCAGCCACTAGATCATTGGTAAGGTTGGGTATGGAGCTTGGGTTGGCTGACAACTGGTACATCTGGTACCATTAACTGAATGGTGGGATAGGCCATAGATCTGTACAGACCAGTCAAGCTTTCCCACACCTAACCTGGCAAGTGGCTTCCCACTCCAGACTCTTTTTAGTTTTTTCATCTTTTTTTTTCCTCCCCACTTTAAAAAAATCATATGTTTCCAGTTACCTTCTTTTGACCCCAATAACTTTTTACATTTTTTGTTAATCGGGTTGTGTGAGGGCTCGGTTTTGCATGATGATCTGTAGTTTTTATTAGTGGTCATGATCATGGGTTAAAAGAAAAAAAGAGGGTATAATCATACGTCTTCAGCCCCCCTGAGACACAGCTGAGTGGCTACCGTGGTCCTGTTCTCGGGACCTGGCACAGACATCCTCTGGCGTTGAAGTCTTGGCATCATGGTGCCCAGGATGTGAGTCCTGATGCTGAGAATTTGGACGGTGATAGGGTGATCTCTGATTGGCGTGACAGGTGCCAAGAACGGGCGATGAGACCTGCTCTGGGGTACCAAAGACAGGTGAGTAGGCCCTCGTTGTTTGTTGTAATCCATGGCCAGCCGGCAATTACACAACCCCTTTAAGCAACACATTAATCAGAAAGGAATGTTAGATCTAAAAATGGCACAAGGGATATCAGGTACGGACAGCCTATTTCAATATTGTGGGTTCCCCTCTAATGAGGTAAAGCTACTAGATGCCCCTCTCTCACTCAATTAGTTTTTTAGGACAGGGTGTAATGGAAGGTTTGCTTTAGTGTTGAAACTGGGACTTTATGCAGATGTTGAAATTTTGGTTTTCTATTTTCCAAAAACAACGCCCCTCTTATCTACAGGCTGTCTCCTGTATAGCAGCTCATTCACTAAAATGTACTGTCTCTTTAAATGCGGAGTTACTCTGACTTTCTGTCTATGTCCGCCCCTCCCTCCTGACCAGATTCAATCCTCAAACTGTATTAGCAATAAATACCCAGCTTATTAATATTTTCTTATTACTTTGTTGAACTTAAGGAGTCACAATCAAATGTGACAAACCTAAACGGTCCGGAGGGGAATCTTCGCAGGACTCGGGGATAATTGCGATGTCAAATCTGACATCTCTGTTCAGATTTCGTCTGTCTGCTGAGGAGAATCCAAGGATATCTCAATAATTTTATGGCTGTTTTAATTTTTTTATGGCTCCTTAGGTGGCGAGCCCCGGCTTGTGAAGGCTGCGACTGAGATGAAGCACCTCAGACTCTGCCGCTCCAAAGCCAGAACAGATGGAACGAACTCACTGCGGCTCTTCTGGGATTTGTATATTAGGCAAGCGGAACTCCAAATACGGCGCCCATTTTTTTCTTTCTCTTTTTCCCAGGTGCTAAATTGAAGCTTACATAACCATCACAACACCGACATATTAACCCTTGTCGTGCCGGAGTTAGTTACCCAACCATAGTATTATCAGCGCTGTAAACGTGCAGCTGAGCGTATTTCTTCAGGAGATAAGGGGTTGCCATATACCGCTGCTGTGACGCTTCTCCTGGCAAGTAACAGCATAAGGAGGGGCTTGGCTATCTGGACAGGACTCGGACAGGCAGGTCTACATAGACTAAGTTTCCACAAAGTTTTCCCAATGTCCAATGTATTGGAGAAGGGAGAGGGAGGGGGAAACAAAATGGGTAACCTTATAATATTATAGATGGGTGTGGGGCGCCAAGGGCAAAATTTTGGTTCATAAGCCACATGGAGGATGATGGGGGCATCCTTCATTTTTCAAGTTTTTTTTAACACCATAACTTTTGTTCTTCAACAAGTTTTCACCCCAACATCCTCTATTTTTCAAAGTTTTTCACCCCCCCCCCCACATCGTCCATTTTTCACCTTCACTCCCCCCCCCCACCACATTTCAGGTTTTCCATTAAGTTTTTCACCCCCACATTCATAATTTTCTCTCCTACATCATCTGTTTTCACCCCCCAAATCCTCTGTTTTCACTCCCACAACCTTCATTCTTCAGTATGTCTTTCACCCAGATATCCTCCATATCCCCCCCCATCACATCCTCCATTTTCACCCACACAGTCTCCATTTTTGACCCCTACATCCTCTGCTTTGCAATGCATTTTTTAATCAGTTTGTCACCTCCTCCATTCTTCATATTTCAACATCCTCCCCCCTCCCCCGCCCCATCCTCTAATTTCACTTCTACAACCCTCATTCTTCAATATGTGTATCACCCCAACAGCCTCCATTGTTCAGTATGTTTTTGACCCCCATATTCTTCGCTCTTCACAGGGCTGTAAAGTGGGTAAGCCAAAGCTCCGCCTCCTCCAGACTCCTTCATTTACGACTTGTGTTTTTTAATAGAAGAATTTACCGTATTATAATGGTACCATCAGGCTTTTCATCAGCATTATGATAAAATAATCAAGCTGCATCCTACATGTTTTCGATAATTAGGGGCTTAGATGAATAGAACATATATTTATAGGGCATTTCAAAACATTTCAAAATTCCTATGAAAGGGAATAGGCAACACATTCTGTAAATTAATTATATCCTATTTATAATGTGTGTTTATATATATATATATGTACTTTTTTTTTCATAAGCCAATGCCGATACATTCCTACCGACTCCCAACTCCACCAAAATGGGGCTCTGACTTCTCGGACCTTGCGCTTCAATAATTTTTTCACCCCATATCCATTTTTCAATGAGTTTTGCACATCCTGATCAGAAATATGACTGGACTACCCATGTCCATCTTTTAACACTTGGCCCAGCTGCAGCCTGCTTACCGCACAAAGCCAAGTCTCCCATACTGCTCCCACGAGTTGCTCTCAACTCTGGTCTCTGCAGCTGGAGGCCTTAGGCCGCCTGCAGACGAGCGGAAATCCCGCCGCGGGATTTCCCGCGGGATTTCCGCCGCTGAAAGTCTGCATAGGAGTGCATTACAATACGCACTCCTATGCAGACGGCCGCGGTTTGGCCGCGCGAAATCTCGCGCGGCAAACAAACCGCGGCATGTTCTAATTTTCTGCGGGGCACGCACTCACCTGGCCGCCGGCTCCGGTCTGCGCATGCGCCGGCTGCGCGGCAGCCGGCACATCAAAGAGCCGGGGCCGCCAGGAGCGGGTGAGTACGCGCTCATCCTTGCAGGCTCTGGGGTCGGATCGCGCGGCGAGATTTCTCGCTGCCGGATCCGACCCGCTCGTCTGCAGGCGGCCTTAGTCACACGGGCGTTTTTTCACGCGATTTGCGCATCGCATGACAGATGCGCATGCGCAAATCGCGTGACCGGCGCCGAAAAATCGGCCCAAAAATCGCCCGAAAATCTGCTCCTAGCCGCGTTTCATTAGAAACGGGCCGGAGCTGTCCAGCGCATTGCATTCAATGGAGACGGCAATACAGCGGCTCCATTGAATGCAAGCGCTGCCGGCGTGCGCGGCGTTAATTGTCGGGAAGGGGTTAAATATATAACCCCTTTCCTGCAATGCATCCTGAAAAGTGAAAAAATAAAAAAAATGTATGTACTTACCTGCTCCCGGCAGCTGGAGATCCCGGCGGCCGGCCTGCAGTGGGTGTGAAGGGGGTGTGACTCAGGCTTGCCCCTGATTGGCTCAGCGCTGAGCCAATCAGAAGCAAGTCTCAGTCACACCCATTCATGAATTCATGAATGGGTGTGACTGAGATCAGCCTCTGATTGGCTCAGGCTGAGCCAATCAGGGGCAAGCCTGAGTCACACCCCCTTCACACTGCAGGACCGCTGCGGGGATCTCAGGCTGCCGGGAGCAGGTGAGTACATCCTTTTTTTTTATTTTTTCACTTTTCAGGATGCATTGCAGGAAAGGGGTTATATATTTAACCCCTTCCCGACAATTAACCCCGCGCACGCCGGCAGCCCATTGCTTTCAATGGAGCGGCTGTATTGCCGCTCCATTGAATTCAATGGGCAAACATCGTTCTTCTCTGCCACAGCTGTTACAGCTGTGGCAGAGAAGAATGATTTGTCTTCTATATGTTCTCAATGGGGTCGGCGCTGCTGCCGCCGGCCCCATTGAGCGCATATAGAGAAGAGAACAGGAATCGCAGATCGCAGATAGGTGCGATCTGCGATTTCTGTTCTCTAATTTATCGGACGAGCGCATAAAAAGCGCTCATGTGTCCGATACCATTGCAAAGCAATGGTTTTAAAAAATCGCCGGACGCATGCGCAAATCGCGGCAATAAACGCCCGTGTGACTGAGCCCTAAAAGTAGGGGCTGCCGAAAATACTGGAAGTACCATTAGCTTAGTGTAGCAGCTAACTTAGTGCCACAAAGAAAGAACGGCCCAGGTAGGAGAGCGCTGCTTTACAGGAGATTCCATTTGGATTCTGTGGTACATAGTAGACTTGCCAACCCTTCCGAGATCCCAGGAGGTCTCTTTTTTCATGAGTCTCTTGGACTCCCGTGAGAGTTGGCAGCATAACTTACACACAGCTTACTGTTGCCTTTCAAGCCAGGTAGGATGTAGATATTAATGTATTTAGTGATTGAATTCCCACAAGTCGTCATACGAACACAACATCTGGTGGGAGAAGGGGCATGTGGTCATCAGAATCAGTAGTGCAGCCTCAGGCTTCGGGCCTGCACATTAAAGTTGTCATATCTCAACAGAGGAGTAAGATATTAAACAACGGTTTTCACATTTGTAATGTACCGTAAAGGGTCTTTGTCAACAGCTCGTATTTCAGGTACTTTATGAATGTAATATTTGCGCTGTCCTCATCTGGCTCCTTTCGGGCTGGCACACAGAGGTGATAGCAGGACGCTACGCTCCGGACAGCGACGACACAATGTTACTGATAAGGAATCAGACAATCAGTAGAGTGTCTGTAGATGATTACAGTGATGCGGTCACATCTCAGGGACATGGCGATGGTAACTATGGCAACCACCCTGGTTGAAGATGTTCATTAGCGACAAGCTGTTGACAGTGATAAGGGTGAGGGAGGAAGCAATTCAGAGGAGAAAAACATTGGGAGCTGGTGAAGGCTCAAGAACATGAAAACGGCTGCCGATAGCCACTGATACCCGAAATTCACACATCAGGAACTGGATATTATTAATACATATTCCAGGGCAGTCTTACTAAGACTCGGCAGTCATGAAGGCAGCCATACATTAGAGGTAGTCATACTCTCACCCCTCTTTCCAGCATCACGGTTGTCCTCACCACATGGTGACATCTACTCCAACTTCTTGTAGTAGACCTGACTGCATGCCATAAAGGGAACACAATGGCCCATGTCCCTGGGGCCGTGGCACATCAATAATGGGGGGCCGTAGTACAGATTTTGCATTGGAATGCAGGTGCTTCCAGTTTGGTTTGGTGGGTATCTAGTCTAGTTCAGGGGTCTGGTCTTGGGTCTGTAGTTGTTTAGGATGTCTTGTGGGGACTGTATTAATTTAGAGGATCTAGTATGGGGCCTTTATTACCTTAGGGAGTCTGGTCCGGGGTCTGTATTCATCTACGGAGTCTGATCTGGGTCTGTATTTGTTTACGGGGTCTTGTCTAGGGTGGTTTTTTTAGGGCTCTGGCCAAAAGTTTGTTTTCATTTAGATGGTCTGTTCTGCGTCTGTATTTGTTTAGGGGGTCTTATCTATAGTCTTTTTAAGAGTTCTGCTCTGGGGTCCTTTTTATTTAGGAAGTTTTGATTTATTTGGGGGTTCTGGTCATGAGTCTATATTTGTTTAGGGGGTCTGGTCTGAGTTCTGCATTTGTTCAGGGGGCCTGGTCTGCAGTTTGCATTTATTTTGAGGTGTGATGATGTCATATATACTACATGTTAATCCAATAGCTTAGGCATGTCCTTTATGAATGGGTGGAGCATATGGTAAATATGATATCACCTCTCAAAAACTGTTAATTATGTTTTAAACACACTGAATTACAAAACTTGCCTTAAGTAACAGTCTGGTATTTTTTTTTTATATCTAATATTAAAAAAAGTTTGATACGGTGTTAGCCAGTAGAGAAAATTTTGTGATTGTTCTCAGTGAATGAAACCCAGTGATCTTGTAGATTTGATACCTTTTAATGGCTAACAAAAATACATGATATTATAGCAAGCTTTCGGGTTCTTCTTATCAGCCCTTCATCAGGCTTCATCAGCTGCAAGATTACCTGGTTTCTCTTACTGAGAACAATCGCCCTTTTCATATCCGTCACACCCGGACCACAAGACCCCCATATTTTCCCCTTCTATTATTGGCTGACGCCAGAGGCATAACTTGAAGCTTCTGGGCCCCGGTGCAAAATCTGTAACAGGGCCCCCAATTATAATGCTTTTTTTCATAGTACTGGGCTCCCAATATGGAGAAGAGAGGTCTTATTGGCCCCCAGCACCCTCTATAGTTACACCCCTGGCTGACTCTTTAGTTCTACTAATAGAACTCTGTAAATCTGATGCCGCTGATCTCTGTATTACCCTAACGGTGGCGATCACAGACACCTCTTCCTCCAACAATATATGGATGTGACACTGCGCACCATTAGGCTGCGGCTCTGTCCTCAGGCTAAATTACAATATAAAAGCAACCACCAAAGACAGAAGTGCGGCGGCGATGAGGAGCCCAACGTCATCCCCTGCCATTTTACATTTCTTTTTTTTTATATTGCAACTCAGCAGTTGTAAAAGCTGCTAAAGATGTCATAGAGCCATGCGTATAGAAAAGTGTCAATGCTGCCGTCTGTCAGCTGTATGTAGCTGCAACCCGCGGAAATGGTCTGACAGATGATCAGGGTCTTATATGCAGCGGTGCCTGCGAGCGAAGGGGGTGATAAGCCACACGAATGAGGAGAGGTGACTACCTGCAGAGTCCGGTCTGGGGTCTGCATTAGTTTAGGGGGTCTGCATTTATTTAGGGGATCTGGTCTTAGGTCTGTATTAGTTTAGGGGTCTGGTCTGGGGTCTGCATTAGTTTAGGGGGTCTGGTTTCACGTCTGTATTAGTTTAGGGGTCTGGTCTGGGGTCTGCTTTAGTTTAGGGGGTCTGCATTTATTTAGGGGATCTGGTCTCAGGTCTGTATTAGTTTAGGGGATGTGGTCTGGGGTCTGCATTAGTTTAGGGGGTCTGGTCTCGGGTATGTATTTATTTAGAGGGTCTGGTCTGGGGTCTGTATTTATTTAGGGGGTCTGGTCTGGGGTCTGCTTTAGTTTAGCAGTTCTAGTCTACAGTCTATATGTATTTAGAGTGTCTGTATTAAGGCACTTCTACATGGGCTGATAGTCACCTGAATAATCTCTCAAGCGCGCAACTGTTGGCCCATGTACATACGGCCCTGACAAGACACTGAGCGAGAAGTAATCACTAGTGTAAAGAAAGAGTTGCTCAATTTCAGAACGACTGCCTGTTTGCAGTGAATGGAGGCGAGCGGCCAGTAGAGATCCCCAGCCCATCCGCCTCCATTCTCTGAAGACTATTACTCCTGTGTAAAAGCACAGGAGCTATAGTTACTGGAATGATTGTCGGACCCTTATGTGCCTGACAGTCGTACCGTGTAAAGGTACCTTTAGATTAGAGGGTCTGTTTTGGGGTCTGGTCTAGGGTCTGTATTATTTAGGAGGTCTGGGTCTATATTAGTTTAGGGGTCTGGTCTGGGGTCTGTATAAGTTTAGGGTTCTGGCCTGGGGTCTGTATTAAATTAAGGGTCTAGTCTGGGGTCTGTATTAGTTTAGGGGTCTGGTCTAGGATCTGAATAAGTTTAGGGGTCTGGTCTGGGGTCTGTATAAGTTTAGGGGTCTGGTGTGGGGTCTGTATTAGTTTAGGGGTCTGGTCTGGGGTCTGTGTTAGTTTTGGGGTCTAGTCTGGGATCTGTATAAGTTTAGGGTTCTGGCCTGGGGTCTGTATTAAATTAAGGGTCTGGTCTGGGGTCTGTATTAGTTTAGGGGTCTGGTCTGGGATCTGTATTAGTTTAGGGGTCTGGTCTGGGGTCTGTATTAGCTTAGGTGTCTGGTCTGGGGTCTGTATTAGCTTAGGGGGTCTGGTTTGCGGTCTGTATTATTTAGGAGGTCTTATCTGGGATCTCTATTAGTTTAGGGGGTCTGTTTTAGTTTAGGGGGTCTGTATTTAGGAGATCTGATCAGGGATCTCTATTGGTTTAGGGCTCTGGTCTGGGGCTTGTATGAGTTTAGGGGTCTGATCTTGGATCTGTGTTAGTTTAGGGGTCTGGTCTGGGATCTGTATTAGTTTAGGGGTCTGGTCTGGGATCTGTATAAGTTTAGGGGTCTGGTCTGGGATCTGTATTAGTTTAGGGGTCTGGTCTGGGATCTGTATTTCCTGAACTTGACACCTATGAAATATGTAAAATATTTTACATAGCAGACAATCTGCAGAAATTTTAGTTCCATGTGGCTTTGCAGTAGATTCTTTACCAGATTTGCCCCAGAATTCACCAAATAGTTTACAAAGGGTGAAATCCATGGCAAAAAATCGATAGTATAGATTAACATTCTTTGGATTTGAAATCCACCTTGCAGGTCAATTCCTTGCGGCATGTGGATGAGATCTAGTAAAATCTCATCTACTCTGATGCTATTGTAAATGCTGCGGATTCCCGACAGTAAAATTGCGTTTACGCCTCCGGTGAACATGAACAGTTACTACGTTATAAAGTAATGACCAACTCATCCGATTATTTCGCTGTGAATTGTCGGCGTTCTCGCGAAACTGTGCGCACAACCTGAGGGTTTGTCGTCAGGTTATCCGTGTCTGTTCCAGTGAACCTCAATGGCGTCTCCGAGGATTTCTACGCTGTGATCCGCGTCTCCTGCATTGTGTCAATTTGTGTGCAAAAGAGAAAATGCAAACAATCGCTTACGGTTATTTTAGGTAAGAAAACAAGACCTTTTACTACTACAAATAACAGATGTTCTGCGCACGTTTCTTCGGAAATCTTCTAAGGAACTGAACAGCTGATGGAAAATAATCTCAGGAAACTCAAACAGTTAATTTCTGTACGTAATATAAGAGGCCTGGCTACAGGATGGGGGATAACTCGCTGATCCTGAGAACGGGGTCTGGGGTGTCCCCACCTGAATTAGGCAGCATTCACATTTGGGCAATGCTACTCGATGCATTTCAATGGTACCGCCAGAGATAGGCGAGGGCTTGAACTCTCCTGTGAAATGAATGGAGTGGAAGGGTGCATGGGTGACTGCTACCCCGTTCATGTGGGAATGCTTCCGTCATCTGTTCTCGGGATTGATGGGGGTCCCTGCGGTTGGGCGCCTAACAATTATTAAATTATCCAATATCCGGTATAAAGGGGAAAACTTTATTTTGTGGAGTAATCCATTTAAAGGGGTTGAGCCTATCCACAGGGCAGGTGATAAAACTCGAATCAGTGGGTCTTCTCCTGTTCGGCTCGCAGCGCCTTCTTGTAAGACCAGCGCTTTTGGGTTTATTCTCCATCCCCAGCTAATCCAGCTTGACTGATGAAGGGGCTGACCCCGAAACGTTGGATAAATCTTATCCCACTGCCTGTTGAAATTCGGTGCCGGGCTGCCAGTATTGTTTCTCTATTTGCTTCAGGAATTTGTGGGCACCTCCCCACCTATCATAAGAAAAAAATGATATACATATTGCACTGAAAGGCAGTCTGTCTGTATACCGACACTAGAAGAGCTCAGTCAATAAATACTGCACCAGAACCAATCTCAGTACATAAATACGGCTCCAAAATCAAGCTCATAACCTAAATACAGCACCAGAAGCAAAAAATACATAAATACAGCAGCAGAACCAAGCTCAGTACATAAATACGGTGCCAGAAGTAGTTTTAAATAAAGATCCATAATACATAATAAATACAGCACATGACCTGTCCCCACCCACAAAGTGGCAGTCATAACCCTGTACAACTTCACAGGTCACGTATAAGTAAGGCAGGCCATGACTCTGACCAACCCAGCCTGCCTGAGTATTATGTGGTCAACTGAATGGCCACCATGTAATACTACATTTCCCCTGCACTGGCCGCTACAGAGTAAATGGCATGAAGAAGTAGGACATTGGGCAATCAGCTGGTCACCTAGCTGACTTGTAAGATAACCTCTCTGGAAAGGGTTGTAAGTACATCTGTATTCTCTACATAAGTCAATGGAACTGTAAAAACATAAATCGTCCCCCTTCCCGTTTGTTAGTTTGTGTCATAACTGATAAGATCCACTATGTGCCAACTGATCCTGAAGTCATGCTTACTCTGAGGAGGTTAGCAAGTCATCCTTGATGTACAACACTATGGACATGAAGTTGTTTAAATCAAGCTAGCACTGGAATATTGCCCCCTAGTGGCCACATTGCGACAAAAAAGCCAAAGTACACTTGAATCCCAATGCCCTCTAGCTAAATCATTCTGCGTTTTCGCCAAATTGTCCTTCTTTAAATATGAAGCATTAAATATCGTCCTCTATTCAGGGGAAGCTGACGGGTTATATATTCATTCTCACTCCTTCCCCGGAAGGTGATGGCTATCTGGGAAAAAAATGATTTAAAAGCCGACAGATTGCAGCTTTCCCAGTCTATCTGCCATCAATCACGACACTTGTCTATTACCCGCAATGGAACAGAGATTCCAAGACACAGCGCTCATCATCCGGCAGTCTCTTCACACTCCACCAGACGCGCTTCTTAACTCATTGAAGGACTTTATCTTCTAATGATGTGTGTGTGTGTATATATATACACACATACATACACACATACATACATACATACATACATACAATACTGTGCAAAATGTTTGTGGGATGGAAAAAATGTGGCAAAGTAAGAATGTTTTCATAAATAGCGGCGTTAATAGTTTATATTGTCAATTAACAAAATGCAAAGTAACAGAACAAAAGAGAAATGTAAGTTACATCAATATTTTTTGTGATCGCACTTTGTGTTTAAAACAGCATCAATTCTTGCACACAGTCAGCGATTTTATATAATTAACCAATTATACCAAAAAGAGGATAATGATGATCATCATTTACATATGTAGGTTGAAAAACAGTCATTTACTGAAACAGATAAAGCTGTGTAGGAGGCTGAAAATTGGGTAGGAAACAGCCAAAATCAAACAAAGATGAGGTTGTGGAAGACAGTTTGATATCACAGGTCATACACCGTGGCAAGAGTGAGCACAGAAACAAGAGGTAAGGTAGTTATACTGCATCAGCACAGTCTCTCCCAGGCAAAAATTTCAAAGCAGACTGGGGCTTTCCAAGCTCTTTTGAAGAAGCACAAAGAAACGGGCAACGCTGAGGACTGTAAATGCAGTGGTCGGCCAAGGTTGGCAGATGAGAGATGCATCATGCTTACTTCCCTTCAATGTCCAGCAGTGCCATCAGTTCAGAACTGGCAGAAACCAGTGGGACCCAGGTACCCATCTACTGTTTGGAGAAGTCTGGACAGCAATGGTCTTCGTGGAAGAATTAACTGTGCTTAAAAACATAGAAACTGGGGTGCAGAAAAATGGCAGCGGGTACTCTGGACTGAGGAGTTAAAATGTGTACCATTTGGCTGTAACCGAAGGCAGTTTGTTACTGGAGGGCGGTACAACAACGAGTGTCTGCAGGCAGCAGTGAAGCATGGTGGAGAGCGGTATAATAATGAGTGTCTGCAGGCAGCAGTGAAGCATGGTGGAGAGCGGTATAATAATGAGTGTCTGCAGGCAGCAGTGAAGCATGGTAAAGAGCGGTATAATAATGAGTGTCTGCAGGCAGCAGTGAAGCATGGTGGAGAGAGATACAATAATGAGTGTCTGCAGGTAGCAGTGAAGCATGGGGGAGAGTGGTACAATAATGAGTGTCTGCAGGTAGCAGTGAAGCATGGGGGAGAGCGGTACAATAATGAGTGTCTGCAGGCAACAATGAAGAATGGTGGAAAGTGGTACTATAATGAGTGTCTGCAGGCAGCAGTGAAGCATGGTAGAGAGAAGTACAATAATGAGTGTCTGCAGGCAGCAGTGAAGCATGGTGGAGAGTGGCACAATAATGTGTGTCTGCAGGTAGTAGTGAGGCATGGTGGAGAGCAGAACAATAACGAGTGTCTGCAGGCAGCAGTGAAGCATGATGGAGAGCGATACAATGAGTGTCTGCAAGTAGTAGTGAGGCATGGTGGAGAGCAGTACAATAATGAGTGTCTGCAGGCAGCAGTGAAGCATGGTGGAGAGAGGTACAATAATGAGTGTCTACAGGCAGCAGTCAAGCATGGTGGAGAGCGGTACAATAATGAGTGTCTACAGGCAGTAGGGAAACATGGTGGAGAACGGTACAATAATGAGTGTCTACAGGCAGTAGGGAAACATGGTGGAGAGCGGTATAATAATGAGTGTCTGCAGGCAGCAGTGAAGCATGATGGAGAGCGATACAATGAGTGTCTGCAAGTAGTAGTGAGGCATGGTGGAGAGCAGTACAATAATGAGTGTCTGCAGGCAGCAGTGAAGCATGGTGGAGAGAGGTACAATAATGAGTGTCTACAGGCAGCAGTCAAGCATGGTGGAGAGCGGTACAATAATGAGTGTCTACAGGCAGTAGGGAAACATGGTGGAGAGCGGTACAATAATGAGTGTCTACAGGCAGTAGGGAAACATGGTGGATAGTCCTTGCAAGTTTTGGGCTGCATTTCAGCAAATGGAGTTTGAGAAATACAGGCAGATACTTATCCATCATGCAATAACACCAGGGAAGCATCCGATTGGCTCCAAATTTATTTTACAGCAGGACAACAACCCTCAACACCCAGCCAATGTTATTAAGAACAGTAAAGAAGAACAAGGAGTCCTGGAAGTGATGCTACGGCCCCACAGAGCCCTGATCTCACATCCAGTGTGTCTTGGGTTACATGAAGAGACAGAAGGATTTGAGCGAACCGACATCCACAGAAGATCTATGCTTAGTTCTCCAAGACTTCTGGAACAATCATTTAGCCATTGGAAATCATCCCTGTTTCTAGTAGCTTTTGCTTCTGGCCACATGTCGGCGATTCGGATGGCGTCTGCTGGTAGTCAGGTTGTATTTCTTGCTGCTTTTCTGCATGGTATATTTTCACTTGCTGTTTCCATTGTAATGCTCTTAATTTCCTCCCAGGGTTCGTCTGCCTCTCTCTCCTGCACATGTGAGAGGGTCTGAGTCAGGGTTGAACTTCAATGCTGCTGCTGTTTTTCTGCGATTGCAGAAACTTAGTTTGATTTTGGCAACAAGCAGCTGGTGGTCAGAACCCCAATCCGGGAATGTTTTTGCTACTAAAACTGAACTTTCCCACTTTGGGGGGCACAACATGTAATCAATTTGATTGCAGTGAACTCTATTAGGAGACATCCGGGTGTACAAGCGACATTTTAGTTGTGGGCACAATGTGTCCATAATCGTTAATCGGGGAAAGACAAAGAACGATGTGGGAATTCACGCTGCATGGAATTGGAAGAAGCAAACAAAAAAGGACCCACCAGAGAGCTCTTCCCTCATGTTAAGAAGGCTCCATCTGCATCGCACAATACAACCTCAAGTTTTGATCAGAATGGCAAGAAATCACACAATCCTGAACAAATCATACATAGATGGCGGGAATATACTGAAGAACTGTATGCAAACAACTGCGGAAACCATCAACTGCAATCAGAAGGAGTAACCGAATTAAAACCTGCAATCCTGGAGGATGAGTGGGCACTGAATCAGATACCAAATCAGAAAACCCCTGGAACTGATTGCTTACCTGCCAAGCCCTGCCAGTCCACATGCTAACAGCACTCTGGGAAACCAAACTGTGGCCAAAAGATTGGGCAAGGTCAGTTTTCGTGCTGCTTCCCAAAAAAGGGGGACACGAGAGAATGCTCAAACTACCGCACAACAGCCCTAGTATCGCATGCAAGCAAGATCCTACTGAAGATAATACAAAAATGCTTGATGGCCATAGTGGAACGGGAGCTCCCCGATGCACAAGATGGTCTTCACAAAGGGAAAAGGAACAAGAGACCAAATTGCAAATCCCCGATGGATAATGGAAAAGGCCCCGGAATACAAGAAGGAGGTGGACACATGACAAGCTGTGGCCATGCCTAAGACAAATGGGACATCTGGGGCAACTCATACAGTCGTTATATGCGAACCCAGAGGCTACGGTCAGGAACTGCAACGGTAAGACGGAATGCTTGAGAATCAGGAAAGGCGCACACCTGCTATGTTCAATCTGTACGCAGAGGCGATCTAGAGGCAAGGCAGTTTAGACAAATCCAACATTGTAGTCAAGATTGGTGGAAGAAACATTAATAGTCTCAGATCTGCAGATGATACAACCCTGCTGGTAGAGAGTCTGGAAGATCTGAAAGAACTGACACTAAAAGCGGAAGAAGGAAGTAAAAAAGCAGCCTGTACTTGAATATCACTTACAATATCCCCTTTGGAGTGCCAGCCACGGTGCCCGTTCCCTTACCCGCTACATGGCGCCTCGCACTAAAACACAACTATTTATAACAAGCGAGGACATGTTTTTGGTATCCCAGGAGGCTCAGGGCAGCGCATGCGCCAAAGTCACACACCTCTTAATACATGTAGGCCCAACAATTAAATGAGCGTCTTATGAGGACTGAACTGAAGGATGAACTGCAGGATATTTCAAAGGCAGGAGAGCCGATGGGGTCACATCTTTAAGGCGTCTGCGGTGGGAGAAGAGGAAACGTGAAGTTCTGAAGGCGGGAGAGTCTGGAGTTGTTAGGAAAGTACCAATTTCAGGTAAAATGCTTGAGCAGACAGTAGTGTCTAGACATAAAAGGAGTCTGAAGGTCAGATCCGGAGATGTCTTCAGCGCTGACTCCTCATCTCCCTGGTGGGGGGTGACTGCATTTTATACATATACCTTACATTGTAACAAAACCTCATCAACGTAAACAAATAAACCAAAGAAAAAGAGCCATAAATGGAGTGTGAAGTTCTCTCCTCCGGGGAATCAGACGAATGTTTAATTAGTTTAATTTGAAGTTTTGCCGTCAGCCTTTTTTCTACAGAAATTGAATTTCGGATTTATCTCTCGCCCCCCTCGCCCCATCCTAAGGCTCATCACGGCTCATTTTATCTGCATTCCAGCTATGAAATCGTTTTTTTCTCCTCTTACTCGTTACTAAATTTCACTCATTCTTTCAAAAACTTTTAAAAGTTACTTCAGTAACATGGGGGAAAGTTAGCGGGAGTTAAAAACTTCCTGTTGAAGCTCACATGAATGCTGCGAACAGGGGCCCATTAGGAGATCTCAGAATGGGCCCCATCTTCATTTACATCCTGTATTACCCTGCAGAGCTGCACTCACTATTCTGCTGGTGGAGTCACTGTGTACATACATTACTTATTCTGTACTGCTCCTGAGTTACATCCAGTATTATACCCCAGAGCTGCACTCACTATTCTGCTGGTGGAGTCACTGTGTACATACATTACTTATCCTGTACTGCTCCTGAGTTACATCCAGTATTATACTCCAGAGCTGCACTCACTATTCTGCTGGTGGAGTCACTGTGTACATACATTACTTATCCTGTACTGCTTCTGAGTTACATCCAGTATTACACTCCAGAGCTGCACTCACTACTCTGCTGGTGGAGTCACTGTATACATACATTACTTATCCTGTACTGATCCTGAGTTACATCCAGTATTATCCCCCAGAGCTGCACTCACTATTCTGCTGGTGGAGTCATTGTGTACATACATTACTTATCCTGTACGGCTCCTGAGTTACATACTGTATTATACTCCAGAGCTGCACTCACTATTCTGCTGGTGGAGTCACTGTGTACATACATTACTTATCCTGTACTGATCCTGAGTTACATCCTGTATTATACTCCAGAGCTGCACTCACTATTCTGCTGGTGGAGTCATTGTGTACATACATTACTTATCCTGTACGGCTCCTGAGTTACATACTGTATTATACTCCAGAGCTGCACTCACTATTCTGCTGGTGGAGTCACTGTGTACATACATTACTTATCCTGTACTGATCCTGCATTACATCCTGTATTATACTCTAGAGCTGCACTCACTATTCTGCTGGTGGAGTCACCGTGTACATACATTACTTATCCTGTACTGATTCTGAGTTACATTGTGCATTATACTCCAGAGCTGAACTCACTATTCTGCTAGTGGAGTCACTGTGTACATACATTACTTATCCTGTATGATCCTAAGTTACATCCTGTATTATACTGCAGAGCTGCACTCACTATTCTGCTGGTGGAGTCACTGTGTACATACATTACTTATCTTGTACCGCTCCAGAGTTATATCCTGTATTATACTCCAGAGCTGCACTCACTATTCTGCTGCTGGAGTCACTATATACATACACTACATATTCTTTCAGAATTTAATCTAAATGCTCTCTGTATGGATGAACAGAACCAGAGAATGACAGTCGAGACTGACACACAGGAGGTGCCGAAGTTAAAAACCGGGCATGGCCGGCCTCACACGGGGGTATTTGTGCGCCGAATACACAGAGAACAGAGGCCACTGATTTCAGTGGTTTTGTTATCATTTCTTTTGCACACAGAAAAAAAAAGCTGAATGTTCTACTTTTGTCTGCATTTGCGCGCCAAATATCCCCATCGACGTCTACGGGGGGATTACACATATGCCCACGTGAAACCGCCGCAGCGGTGGAGTAATCTTTGTTTTTCTGACCCCCATCGTTTCTTGGCCTCTGCTTGTTGGCTCAACCATTTGGGAAATAAAGAGTAAAATGCGATGTTTTGTGTCTTTTCCTCGTTTTCTTTATTTCTTACTTTTTACGCAGGAATTCATTAAATCCCTCAGAAAACCCGAAGATTAAGTTCTGCACATGTCATCGGGAAACCGAAACATGACAGACCCATCAAGTGTTATCAGCCACGTTCAATGGATCCGAACCTCTGAGATATCGGCTGGTAATTTCCTGTAAGCCTTTGTGTGAGGCGAGGGAGCGCGCCGCGCCGAGAGGCCCCGACTTAATGAACTCCTCGGACGCATTGTTTTCCCTGTCACTCTGGCAATAGTCACCGTTCTGCCGCTTTGACCCGTTTTGCTCTCAATGGGAACACCCAGCATGCAATTGGATCGATATTAGAATTTGTCTGCAGTAATTATTGTGCAGCTGTAGGATGAAAGGTTTCATGGAAAGCGGGTTCAGTGGCTGACGGGCTCGTAGGAGGAGGCCCCTAACCCAAAAACCAAGTGTGACAACAAAAAGTAGCAATAATGAAAAAGAAACAAGTCAGATCATTCTCATTTTCTGGGTTCTGCATGTAGCCGAGGTGACCACTGTGACGTCTACTATTGTTTCCCCGCTTATACATTGGGCTACAGATATTATTAGGGTTCTTTCTTCGGGTCTCCAGCAAAAAGAAAAAATTGTATCCACTGCTGGTAGTACTGCCGCCTTCCCCCGGTGTACGAGCTCATTCAGCACCATGGAAAGAGCCGTGCAGGACTACACTGATTGACCCCTTTATTAAAGCCCCCGGCCCTTTCACGATTGGCACTTTCATGTATGGATATTAGCGCCGTGACACCGGAGTGCAGCGTAAAATAATGTGATGAGTTTTCTGTGGATCACTTTCAGTGTGATGAGAAAATCCAGCATTCTGAGTGATTTCCAGTGAGGCCCGGTCATCAGTGCTAAACCAGCCTGGCCAGGATTTCACTGCCAACCGTGTGGGATTTTGTCACGTAGCAGTGTGAAGAGCATACCAAGAATGGCGTGATCAAGGGAAAATATCCAGTGAAAGGGGATCCTGTGGATGGAAACAACTCATCACTGAAAGGGGTCGGAGGAGGATGTCAGGAATCAGTCTGCCGAACAGGTGCTGCACAGTCAAAAGCAGCTGAATACAACACTGGTGCTCCAACTAACATGTGTTAATGCGCAGCTTGTCGTTTCTTACACGGATGGGATATAACAGCAGACAACCAGCTCCAGCGAAGCAGAAAGGTAAAACTATAGGAGCGCAAAACTTGTATCACTGAGCAGCTGAAGAACATCTCCTGGCAGATGGATCCAGATTTCTGTTGCCCCATGCTGATGGGAGGTCAGAATTTGGCACAAGCAGCATGAATGGGGGACCCCTTTCTGTCAGCTGGTCAGAACATGTCAGCACCTCCAGCTACAAGAAGCTTCCTGTCCCAGGGGGCCGATATTCCTGCAGAACCATTTCATCATCTAATGGGATCTACACCACAATGAACTGCTGCCATTCTGAAGGCCAATGGATATCCAAAGCTCCACTGGATGGGGGTCTCTAATAAAGGGGCCGATCAGAGTTGGTAGTTGAGCTGCACGAGTAGCAGAACTGAACTCACCGAACTCACAAGTATCATGTGACTACGTCAGGTGGAGCTCGCGGTCATGTGGTGTTCACGCTCAGGTAATGTTCGCAGTCATGTGGTGCTCGCGGTCAGGTAGTGCTCGCGGTCAGGTGGTGCTCGCGGTCAGGTGGTGCTCGCGGTCAGGAGGTGCTCGCGGTCAGGTGGTACTCACGATCAGGAGGTGCTCACGATCAGGAGGTGCTCACGGTCAGGTGGTGCTCGCGGTCTGGTGGTGCTCGCGGTCAGGTGGTGCTCACGGTTAGGAGGTGCTCGTGGTCAGGAGGTGCTCACGGTCAGGAGGTGCTCGCGGTCAGGAGGTGCTCGCGGTCAGGTGGTGCTCGCGGTCAGGTGGTGCTCACGGTCAGGTGGTGTTCACGGTCAGGAGGTGCTCGCGGCCATGTGGTGCTTGCGCTCAGGTCATGCTCGCGGTCAGGAGGTGCTCGCGGTCAGGTGGTGCTCACGGTCAGGAGGTGCTCGCGGTCAGGTGGTGCTCGCGGTCAGGAGGTGCTCGCGGTCAGGAGGTGCTCGTGGTCAGGTGGTGCTCACGGTTAGGAGGTGCTCGTGGTCAGGAGGTGCTCATGGTCAGGAGGTGCTTGCGGTCAGGAGGTGCTCGCGGTCAGGAGGTGCTCGTGGTTAGGTGGTGCTCGTGGTCAGGAGGTGCTCGTGGTCAGGTGGTGCTCGCGGTCAGGAGGTGTTCGCGGTCAGGTGGTGCTCGCGGTCAGGTGGTGCTCGCGGTCAGGAGGTGTTCGCGGTCAGGTGGTGCTCGCGGTCAGGTGGTGCTCGCGGTCAGGTGGTGCTCACGGTCAGGAGGTGCTCGCGGTCAGGTGGTGCTCGCGGTCAGGTGGTGCAGTGGAGGGGTTTTACCATGTATGTTTTGTGGAATGCAGATTTTGCGCCGCAGTGGGAACAGATGTGAGGGATGTCAAGTTGTGTGCAGCGCTGTGGAATATGTTGGCGCTTTACCACTGAGCAGCGTTCTCGTAACCGCTACGCAGCCTCCATATTTTCCGATGGGACACATAACTGGGAGCTTGTGTTGTGATCGTGATTTTGCTGCAACTGCCGCATTACCAAATGTCGCTGCAGACTCGGGTATTGGAGCGTTTACAGACACAGGGATACAAAGTGGCACAAATTAACTACTTTGGTACCAGAGATCCATAACTTTTTTTATCTTTTTGTGATCGGGCTGTGTGGGGGCTGTTTTTTTCTAGAGGGAGCTGGAGTTTTCCATTATTACCGTTTATTAAGTCCTTTTTTTTTACAGACTTCAACGTGCCGGATAAATATATTCCTGATTGGTAGATCAGACGTTTCCATACACGGTGACACCAAATATAGGAGGTTTCTTAATGGTTTCATTTTTTATAGAAAAAATGGGAACTAGTTTTTTTTTAGCTTTTAATATTTTTCAACTGTCAAAAAAACCTTATTAAGTCTTTTTTCTACAGTTTTATAAAGTCCCCGCGGGACACTTGAACCTGCAATCATTTTATAGCTTGTACTACATACTGCAATAGCAATTTGTGATGTTGCCTTTTAAACCTTGCCTTAGGCTGGGCTTAATAGACATTTATACATGGCAGCATTGGGAGCCTTCAGTATGCTCTGGGCTGCCATGGGAGCCCACCAACACCCTCTGATCATGCTGTGATGGGGTGCCAATGGGGCTCAGGAGGAAGCGCCACCCTCCCCCTGACTGTTTAGATACGTGGGAGCTTTGACAGCCCCTAAACGGTTAACTACAGCGATCAGCGCTAACTCTGATCTCGGCAGTTCCTGGCAGCTGTCAGGTATGGAGTTGGCGCCATACACACTTCAGGATGTTTCTACTCGTTCAGCAGTCCTGAAGGGATTAACTAGATACAATGTTGTTACAATATATCTTACCGCATGGCACAGGGTTAGTCAGCTCCTGGGCCCCGCTACAAGGGCCACTCTCCTATCCTGTGCCCAAGGGCCGGGATATAGCTGCTACCTCTTCAGCCCCTACAGCAGCATCTCTTCAGAAGGAGATTCATAAGAATCATTCCCTCCGATAAACTCTAGCTCCAACTCCTCTACTGACAAGAATCCCCTTACGCCGCTCAACCCAGAGGCCATATTTTACACTTCTGCAATCTCCGCCATCTTGCTCCATAAATCCATTCCGCTCCGGTCAGATTCCCAGCACATTTGTGCAAATCAAGTCCCAAACTGTAAAAAATAATAAAAAAGGATTTGCCCGGTCTGGCATTGCCCTTAATAACTGAGATCCTATGAGCGGAGCCAAAGCGATGATGACTGCAATTCATATTTATGATAGATAAATCAATCAGAAAGTGGAAATAAACCGTCGGCTCAACTTTACAGTCAATATAGAGGAGGAAATGGAGTAGAAATAAGATCCGTGGAGAGAACTTCAAGGACTTGACGCTGCCTTTGGGCGCAACGTTGTACAGGATTAGAAAAACATAGCTACTTCTGTCTAGAAACAGTGCCATACGTGTCTACAGGTTGTGTGTGGTATTGCACATCAGCCTCAATCACTTCAGTGGAGCTGAACAGCAATTCCAGACACAATCCGTGGACATAGTTTGGTTTGTGGGCCAGTCCTACAAAATTGGGACTGTTGGCAAGTATACTTCCTGTTACTTTCAGCAGGAAGCCTCTTCCTGCATCATTATCTCCTGCTTCCTGGCCTGCTGTTATGGCAGTTGCTATGACCCATGGGAGGAGATCAACGGAGCACTCTTGTTACAGAGAAGAGGGTCTGATTGGTTCACTTCTCTATAAATACTTTTGGTTTCTGCAGTGTTGTGCAGTTGATAGTTGTGACAACGTGTGTTCTATCCAGGATTCCTTGTTCTAGTTCCAAGTACTTCATTCTAGTCCAGTGTTATCTAGTCTCTCTGATCTCTTGCTCCTTGCCTTTTTAGTCCCATCTGGTCTAGTCTGTGCAGTCAATGTGTCTTTCTCCTTGGTTTTCTTGCCCAGTCTTATCTTGTCTGTTCAATCAGTACATCTTGCACCTTTGCTTTCTAGTCCAGTTCATATTGTCTGTGCGCCAGGGCTGTAACTAAAGGCTTAGGGGCCTGGGTGCAAAAGTCCAGCTCGGGCCCCCACCCCCCCTCGGGTGTCCACTTCTCCGTACCCATACCTATATCGTGCTACATTCGGCTGCAAAACGAATTTCCATGCATAATCTGCCTCTCAGGGTGCCCACACACTAGCGTTTTTTTACTGCGAAATTCGCAGTGTTTTTTTTTTTTCTGCAGGGGTCTTTGGGCTATGGGACATGCAAAGCTAAAATCGCGATCGCGCAAAATCGCGATTTTGCGCGATTGCGATTTTTTTTGCATTACAAGTCCCATAGACCCCCTGCAGAAAAAAAAAACCTGCGAATTTCGCAGTGAAAAAAAACGCCAGTGGGTGGGCGCCCTTAGTGTAATCTTTCCAAACATGACGCATTTCCTGCTCATAAAAATGTGTTTGTAGCCCCGCAGGCCGCTCACACACACTGGTTTTTGCTAATATTAGTGGGGCGTCCCAAACACCATACTAACTGCGGTACAACACTCCCATTAGTTTTAATGGGGTTACTCAAACCTGAGCTCGAACGCGGTGCTCCTAACTCTGCGATTTTTTGCATTTCCATGTTTTTTACCTCACCCAACACAGCGATGGTGTGTCAAACACGGTACTGTGTGTTCAAAAACGCAGCTCGAAATTCTGGTAAAAATGCCACAAACGCACATGTGAGAGCGCAAGTTATGACGCTGCATTTCTGCCGCAGAAATTTCACAGTATTCCCATGTCATCATTCCACAAGATTTGTGACTGCGGCTTTAGGGTGTGTTCGGGCTCATGTCCACGGGCAAAATATGATTTAAGATCCGCAGCGGATCTCCCGCATGCGGATCCGCATCCCATAGGGATGCATTGACCACCCGCGGGTAGATAAATACCCGCGGATCGTCAATAAAAGGGATTTAAAAAAAAATGGAGCATGGAAAAATCCGGACCATGCTCCATTTTCGTGCGGGTCTCCCGCGGGGACGGCTCCCGCGGGCTTCTATTGAAGCCTATGGAAGCCGTCCGGATCCGCGGGAGACCTAAAATAGGAATTTAAAGTATTTACCATCCGGCACGGGCGGGGAAGGTCAGCTGTTCCTCACGGCCGCATCTTCCTTGCTTCGGCTCGGCGGATGTGCCCGGCGCATGCGCGCGGCACGTCGGCGACGTGCCGGCGACGTGCCGCCGGCGTCAGGAATTCATCCGCCGGCCGAAAATGAAGATCCGGCCGTGAGGAACAGCTGATCTTCTCCGCCCGCGCCGGATGGTAAATACTTTTAAATTCTTATTTTCGGCGCTCATGTCCGCGGGGCAGGAGGGACCCGCTGCAGATTCTACATGTAGAATCTGCAGCGGATCTGATTTTCCCCGTGGACATGAGGCCTTCATGTTTTTGTTGTGCTTTAGAACCACAATTAAGAAAAGCACATAAAAAGCCTGCGTAAGTTAATAAGAGGCTGCAAACAGTATTAATAACCGCATGTGTTTCTGAGGCGTATTTTAATTGTGTGTAAAGAGCGAAAATATATACAGTAAATCCAGGGAGATATATAACTTATAGCAGTCATAGATAGATAGATATGAGACAGACAGATAGCTAGATAGATAGATAAATAGATAGATAGATAGGAGATAGATAGATAAATAGATAGATAGATATGAGATAGATAGATAGATAGATAGATAGATAGATAGATAGATAGGAGATAGATAGATAGGAGATAGATAAATAGATAGATAGATAGATAAATAGATAGATAGGAGATAGATAGATAGATAGATAGGAGATAGATAGATAGATAGATAGATAGATAGATATGAGACAGACAGATAGCTAGATAGATAGATAAATAGATAGATAGATAGGAGATAGATAGATAAATAGATAGATAGATATGAGATAGATAGATAGATAGATAGATAGATAGATAGATAGATAGATAGATAGATAGATAGGAGATAGATAGATAGGAGATAGATAAATAGATAGATAGATAGATAAATAGATAGATAGGAGATAGATAGATAGATAGATAGGAGATAGATAGATAGATAGATAGATAGATAGATAGATAGATAGATATGAGATAGATAGATAGATAGATAGATAAATAGATAGATAGGAGATAGATAGATATGAGATAGATAGATAGATAGATAGATAGATAGATAGATAGATAGATAGATATGAGATAGATAGGAGATAGATAGATATGAGATAGATAGATATGAGATAGATAGATAGATAAATAGATAGATAGGAGATAGATAGATAGATAGATAGATATGAGATAGATATGAGATAGATAGATAGATAGATAGATAAATAGATAGATAGGAGATAGATAGATAGATAGATAGATAGATAGATAGATAGATAGATAGATAGGAGATAGATAGATATGAGATAGATATGAGATAGATAGATAGATAGATAGATAGATAGATAGATAGATAGATATGAGATAGATAGATAGATAGATAGATAGATAGATAGATAGGAGATAGATAGATAGATAGATAGATAGGAGATAGATGGATAGATATGAGATAGATAGATATGAGATAGATAGATAGATAGATAATAGATAGATAGATAGGAGGAAGATATATAGACATACACTATATACACACACATACATATATACACTATACACAAACACACACTCTATATAAACGCTATATACACATACACACTATAGATACACTATTTACACACACATACATATATATTCATACACTAAGGGTGCCTGACCTCGGGCGTTGCGGTATCCGCCACCCAAGAGCAGTAGCCGGCAGACAGATCTCCGCTGTCAACCTATCTGACAGATAGGCTGACAGCGGAGAATCGCTGTAATTCACAGCATACTGCGAATTGCCGCCCATGGGCGGAGAATTGCTCCGATTCTTTACTCGTGTACAGGGGCGAAGTGCTTTCCATAGCATCGCGATGGAAAATTTTCACTGCGTTCCCCGTGGCCGGATTATCGCCGCGGGGAACGCAATAAAAATATGCCCGTGGACAGGCAGCCATATACACATACGCCGGGGACCAGACCACTTCTCCCTTGATGGCAGCAGCAGACGCCGTCCAGCAGGAGGCAGCGGCAGCACAAGATGACATCATCACTGTGCCCTCCCTGGTGGCCCATGTGACTGCCTACCTCCTCCTCCCCATTGCTCTTCTCTGCTTCCTCTCAGACTGGCCACTCTGCCTGCCCCGTGATCGCTACGGTACTGCAGACTGAGCGACCAGATGGTAATGCACTGAATGTGCATAAGTATATGGTGGAGGGCAGCCTCGGAACCCCCTGAGCATAGGGGCCGGGAAGCCACTGTGACCCCTGACAGTATTCCTATGCTGTAAGCTTCTTTGCCTTTTCAGTCCAGTCTTGTCTAGTCAGTATGTCTTCCCCCTTACTTTTGTCTACTCTGTGCAGTCAGTGTATCTTGCTCCTTGTTATTCTAGTCCAGTCTGTGATTTGCCTAATATTTTCTTATTTCTCTCTGCCTGCCTTGGGTTATTGCAGCATTTGCCTCTTTAATCTCTTTTCTGGGTCCCAATGCCCCTTTGTCCTCATGTATAGTATTTTAGACAGGGTCATCCAGCAGAACGACTCAGGGCCCATATCACTGAACTAGACTACACGTTTTGCTCACATGTGCTGTTACGTAGTGCTGCTGGGATCTGTAGTGCTAAGGTTTCTAGCAGAACAGCTCCACAGGTGAGGGTTAATTGAGCTGCTGGGTGTGGTATTCTCCAGCAGCCAATCTCCTTTAGTCTGCAGCCCATATAAACCCAGCTCCTGTTAGTAGTTGATGCTGGTCTTGGACTGTTTGGATGTATCTGTCTTGTTCCCACTGAGATCTCTGTTTGCATGTACATCAGTTGTGTCTATCTGCTTCCCTAAAGATGGTTTGGACACATGTAGTCCTAGTCTGCAGTACATGCAGCTTCCCTTTTCTGTTTCCCTGACAGGTGTGGCCTCCAAACATCTTATGTCTCGCTCTGTGTGTCAGTTGGTGGATCCCTGACACAGTTCCCTATGTCAGATCGGTGGCTGACTGTCTATTCCCCTTGTATGACGACACGTAGACATGTTGTGGAGTTTCATCTGTGTGCATGTGAGCTCTGGGTGGAGTCCGTGTGGTTTGTACTATATGTTGTAGTCTGCTGTAGAGTCAGTGCCTGTAGAGTCAGTGCCTGGTTGTCTGTCCTGTACAGCTTGCTTTGTGATCTGTGTTCCATTGTCTGTCCTGGTGCAGCTTGCTTTGTGATCTGTGTTCCGTTGTCTGTCCTGGTGCAGCTTGCTGTGTGATCTGTGTTCTGTTGTCTGTCCTGGTGCAGCTTGCTGTGTGATCTGTGTCCGGTGCTGCTGGACTCCTGGTTAGGCCCCTTGCACACGGGTGGAAATTCTGCTGCGGGATTTCCCGCAGAATTTCCGGCCCTGCCCGCCTGCATAGGATTGCATTACAATATGCAATCCTATGCAGACGGCTGCAATTTGTTCGCATGAAAATGCACGTGGAAAACAAATCGCAGTATGCTCTATTTCTGTGCCGGTCACTCCCGGGCTACCGACTCCGCTCTGCGCATGCACTGGCTGGCCGTCTGCAGGCAGCCTTAGTGTAGGGACTAGCAGTATAGCCAGGAGCCTTGAAGTGGCCCGCTAGCTTCCATGTTTTGATCAAAATGTCAACTAATACCTGGTACTTATATTCAGCTTACCATATTAGTGTTTGCATTTTGCCTGCTGTATGCTGTGTTTTCGGGCTTTGTGTGTCCTGTTGTTCTGTCCTTGTCATATGGCATGTGGATGTGTCCTGTTCTGGTGCATGGTTCCTAGGAGTAGCTAGGGCCCAGATCCGAAGATCGCTGGGCCGCCCTTTATCAGGGCGATTTCCCCACTCAGGTAGGGTAATGTCATCCTTCCTGTAGCACAGGGCCAGTTGTCTGAAACCTGTGTGTATCCGTCTCTGGTTCACGATCGTGTGGGCCCCGTGCCTAGTTTGCCTACACGATCGTAACATGTGCATGCTGTACCTTCACGGATTGACTACTTCTGGACAACAAATGCTTTATTTGACAGAATGGACAGTTTCAAGAATTTCCTCCAAATTCATTGGGGTAAGGTTTTGGATGATAATGTTGTTTCATCATCATATGTGTCATTATTATGGTGCACTTCAAAAGCGGTCATGAGGGGTCGCATTACTTCAGATTTTATCCACCAGAGGGAGGAACACAAAGTTAAATATTACACGTTATACTTCGATTTGTTGAAGGCCTCGTTCAGGCGAACGTTTTTTTTTGCGCACAAATAGACGCGATCTTTTTGCACAGTTATTAGAACCAATGGTTTCTCATTGAAGCGTTCACACAAATGATCTTTACACGCGCAAAATACTCGCGCCTGCAAAAGATAGGACAGGCGTGGCTACAATACACGCATATAAGGTGCGTGCTGCATAAAAGGATAGGATTGACCTATCATTGGTGTATGTTGCGCAGGAGTTACCATTGACTCCTACGGGAGCTGAATTAAACAGGCAGCACGCACCACGGATCGTGTGAACGAGCAAATATTGCGCGATTGTAGATCCCGCTGTTAGCTTCGTTCATGCACTTTTTACATGTGCGAGTGGCGATCTTTGTGCGTGGCTATTTGTGCGCAAAAAAAACCCCACTCATCTGATCGAGGCCTTAATGCCCACTGGCCACATCTATCTAACCCTATAGATAACAGTAGGAGCCCTTTTACACGGGATGATCTGTCGGGCGCAGATGTGTGCAGAAAGTAGATGACAAACGAGAAGTGAACAAATTCTTGTTCCTCGTTCAGTCGGGTCAGACATTTACAGATCGATGCAGGATTCTGATCAATTTATCGACCCATGTAAAAGGGCCCTAAGCGTGCCTTCATTGAGGCTACAAGACTAATAGATACATTTACAATTGCTCAGGCAAACTCTAACTTAAAGCCCATTTGGACGGGATGAGTGTTGGGCAAACGATGCCCGACACTCGTCCCCGTACAAACTCGCTGCGGGGCTGCTGCACGGTAGCTAGTATCGCTGGCTCACTGGCAGCAGAATGAGATTTCTCTCCTCGCCCCCCCCCCCTCTTTATTGCCTACATAGCGGATGTTCAGTACTGAACCGCTGCTATTTACACTCATCATTCAGTTTATCATCCATCATTTATGCTGCATAAAGCTGATTCGTTCAGTGTAAATAGAAGCTGTTCAGTATTGATCGTCCGCTATGTTAAGTCAATGAGAAAAATAATTATCAGCAGGTGGCGCTCCAGAGGGCAGGTGTATGGTGTTCAAAGAATAAGGAAGGTTATAAAAATGAAGACTCACCCGATGTCACCGGATCAACCCCTGGCAGGGGGAGCCGGTGCGTCACAATCTGGGAAAGCTTGTAAAGCTAGTGTCTGTCTGGACACTAGCGAATAGGCCAATAGGGACGGTATCCCTTCAGGGAGAGCGGCATGGTAAATCCAGTAGGCGCAGGCACACCAGAAAGTAAAGGTAGACAATAGAAGGCAAAATTTACCAGCGCTCCAATATGTGATACATTAAGGAGTGGAAGATCCAAACTTACTTCACAGGGGTGCCTGGTAAAAGGCACCCCTGATCCCAGAGAGCATGTAAAATCGCAGATGTGTTTTAGAGATTGAAGCGTCCAAAGAATGTAGCTGACCGTTTTATTATCCAATATGCAACACGTTTCGGCTTTACAATCTGAAGCCTTTATGCACCCCTGTGAAGTAAGTTTGGATCTTGCTTTTTCTTCACTCCTTAATCTATCACATATTGGAGCGCTGGTAATTTTTGCCTTCTAATGTTAAGTCAATGGGGAGGGGCAGGGGAGCGAGGAGAGAAATCCCCTACAATCGTCCTGCCCCCCCTGCTGGCCACTCTGTGAGCGAGCCAGCACTACTAGCTCCCTTGTAACAGCACGGGAGTGAGGACACACAGGGACGAGTGGTGGGCATCATTTGCCTGACATTTGACCTGTGTAACTGGGTCTTTAGTATTCACCAGAATCAATTTCCATAGATGGGGGGTAAGTCGGGGAGCTTACTGGCACGGTTAGCGTAACCCTTCAGCTCTAAACATACCATTCTCCAGGTTCATACTGTGGGGAATGGATGCTTGGTAAGCTATATGACCGATATACAAATGGCTTTCCTGTATTTCTATATCAACTTATTTACCGCAAAACCTTACAACTCTCAGACCTCCTGGGACTCGCTGAGATCAGAAATGTTACCGAGACCGACTGGAGAGCAGAGAGAAATTGTATCTTCACCAATTACTAGCGACAAAATAAAAATGGCCATGGACAACCTTTCCAATAATAAGACACCCGGTCCAGGTCTTCTATAAAATACTGTAGCCACATATTAACCCCATCTTAGTTGATCTCTCAAACATTATATATACCCTGTTTCCCTGAAAATAAGACATAGCATGATTTTCCAGAATTTTTGAGGATGCAAAAGGATTTTTCAGGCTTTCTGAGGATGCTTGAAATATAAGCCCTACTCCAAAATTAAGCCCTGCTAACAGTTAATTTAAAAAAGTCAATTTAAATAGTGTCCAGGCAGCTGTACATGTAAAAAAGTTAAACCTTTTTGAAGAAAAATTAATATAAGACACTGTCTTATTTTCAGGGAAACACAGGGTATATATATATATATATATATATATATATATATATATATATATATATACACAGGGTGAGTGTATGGAGGATTTCATGAGGCCCGCACAATTGTGCTACCAAAACTGTACAAAGATCTGACAAACGTGACTAAAAAATTTTTTACAACCACCCAAGTGGGAATGACTGACTATTTATCCCTATCGCACTGAGTGGGGGGCCGTCAGTGATGCCTGATATCATCTCTCTTATTTAATTAGGCATTGCATTCTCTTTTATGATATCTATAAAGCTGGCGATTTTTCAGGGTATCCAGTTGGGAAGGCATGAAATCATGAGCATGGCCTTTGCCGCGGATCTATTACTCTTTGTCACTAGACCTCAGGATATCTTAGGTATGTTACTTGCTAAAAAAAAAAAGGAGCATTGATGGACTTTAGGATCAATATAGATAAATCCGAGGCATTGCTTTTGATGGGAGCCCATCAACCCATGTGGATACAAAGTATCTGTATGGAACCAATCTGTGGCTCTTTTCTAGGTCCCTTGTGGAAGACTTGATGGTACGGAGCAAGTTTACTGTCTTTTATTGTTCGGGCAAAGCTTATCAAAAATGATAGCCTTCCCGCGAGTATTATACTTATTTCACGTCTTGCCCTTATATTTGCGACCCGTGGATAAGTGCGTCTGTAACAAACAATTTGGTACTCTTATTTGGCAAAGAAAGAAGCCCAGAATCGGGTTCCGTATTTGAAGGCAGACCAAATCTGGAGGGACATAGATTGTCCAGGTAACATGTTAATCAGTCTAACAGCGAACATCCTTGGGGATTAGATGTGGGACTCCTCCATATACTCCCCCATCATCTTGGTGGATCAACTGCACTTGTCTTACTTGGCCCTAGCACTTGGCTATATCTCCAACCCCTTATTTACGTACATCTACTTGGTGTTCATAGGTGATCATGCAGCCTTCTTCTCAGACTTCTCTGGCTCAGTCCTTTTGTCATAACCCCATTTTTCAGGATGGTAAGTTGCATCCCATTTTTCCTAGATGGCAGCTGGCGGGCTGTGAACGGTAGGAGATCTGGTTGGTGTGCGTTCTAGAACAGTCCTCTCTTTCAGCCAAGTATATGCCCTTTTTGCCACTAGTCAAACTCCATTCCCAATTGCCGATAAAGGGCCTAATTTCCTATTTCTATTCATTGTACACCCACAATTACAATATGACTTGAGGCCTCGAGGATCGGCAAGCTGGCAAATACACGACCCTCAACTGATATCTTTATCCTCAAGACATTAAGTCTTAAATTTCTGCCTTCAGTTTCCTATTGGGAAATTATCCTAAAAACAATTCCTAGAGGATACCTCTCCCCCAAAAGAAACCAGTTACAGTACTAGTGGGGTGCATAGGTACACAATGTCATCCCAGGACGCCGCGGCGAACCGCGCCCCTGCCGCTCACAGTCCCTGACCGGCCTCATGGTAACAAAACCTTTATATGGGGAACTTCTCAGATCCAACCTGTTCTAGATGTGGGGAAGCAGTTGTGGACCACCTTCTGGAACACATTCTAGACATGATATTGCACTAAGACGTCCTGGGAGCTCTTTGGTCATGGGGTACATATACGGGTGCGCTTAACCCTCGTGGCTTAAGTTCTTGTTTCATATTTCTACCGCTTGCCAAACTGGCTGGCACCAAATACCCCGACGTTGTGAGTATCTTTAGAAAAATGTAGCTTTTTATGCCAAATGCATTAGCTTTGTACATGGCCGCCATGTATTTATATCCTTCCAGCCCATAGTAAATCCTGGGTAAAGGAATGTTTTCGAGAACCACCTGGTATCTTGAATGTGAGGTAGAAGGTACTGCGGCTAGATAAATGAATACAATATTAGACCTTTATAAGGACTGCCGGCTTTTGGGGTTGGCGTAATCTATGAAACTTTGAGCTGTGGCATGCTGGGGGTTCGAGAGATCTACGCCTGCTCTGCTCTATTCTTCCTCTCTCTTTCTTCCCCCTTCTCCTACTGCTCATTAGTTAAACAGAATCTGATTATGAATGGCAGGTTAATGACACACAAAAGAATATCTAATAATATTTTGGCTTGAGGATCTTACATGAATGGTAAATGGCACACGGAGGATTTCCGGGTCTCCGTCGTACGTCTTCTGCACGCTACCATAAGACTGAAAGAAACCCAGAATGACTTACAAAATAGACTTAAGTTAAAGGGGTTGACCCAAAATGATAAGTTATTCCCTAGCCACAGGGTAGGGGATAACTTGCTGATCGGTGGGGGTCTCACTGCTGAGACCATGCCTATTTTGAGAACAGAACTCTTGTGTCCCGCTTTCCTGTCACTATGGCGGCCGCTTCTGCACATGCAGTGATGTCACTCTGGCCGCACATGCTCAGTCAGTGCCTTATTCATTTCAATGGGGCTGATGAAAATACCCAAGCGGGTGCTGCTCAGGGATCTCGACCGTCCCATTGAAAGTAATTGGAGCGCTAGGGCACTCCGCTCAGTCTCCTGCTCAGGAGAACCCTTTAAGGACCAGGCTGTTTTGTAATTTAAGGACCACTGTAGCTGAAGCATTCATAGGAGCCGCAGTTACAGGGAAAACATCCTCCTATAGTGTCAATAGTCACTGGCAGAGCTAATCTGGGGCTGATAGGACCCTGAAGCTCTGCTGTGCCAGGGGGCACTCATATTATCAATTTCTGCAACAGCTCTGCCCTATTCAGCAATTCCAGCAACCAGATTGGTTGTTTGGGTTGGCTGATTTAACCAGATTGGTTGTTTGGGTTGGCTGATTTAACCTGATTGGTTGTTAGGGTAGAGCTGTAGCAGAAATTGATAACATGCAGGGCACCCAGCGGTCACATGATCACCGCCGGGTCATGTAGTGGAAGAAACGCTTACACTTTCACTTCTTAGTACATAGCACTCATTGAGCACTATGTACCCAGGAAAGGAGAAGGCAGAAGTGGTTAAAAACCTTCTCCCTTCTCCTCCAGGTTCTCAGTAATGACTAACAGCTGAGGACCCAACCCACTGCTGCTACATTAAAGGAGATGTCCCGAGGCAGCAAGTGGGTCTATACACTTCTGTATGGCCATAATAATGCACTTTGTAATGTACATTGTGCATTAATTATGAGCCATACAGAAGTTATAAAAAGTTTTATACTTACCTGCTCCGTTGCTGGCGTCCTCGTCTCCATGGTGCCGACTAATTTTCGCCCTCCGATGGCCAAATTAGCCGCGCTTGCGCAGTCCGGGTCTTCTGCTTTCTTCTATGGAGCCGCTCGTGCCAGAGAGCGGCTCCGTGTAGCTCCGCCCCGTCACGTGCCGATTCCAGCCAATCAGGAGGCTGGAATCGGCAGTGGACCGCACAGAAGAGCTGCGGTCCACGAAGGTAGAAGATCCCGGCGGCCATCTTCAGCGGTAAGTATTGAAGTCACCGGACCGCCGGGATTCAGGTAAGCGCTGTGCGGGTGGTTTTTTTAACCCCTGCATCGGGGTTGTCTCGCGCCGAACGGGGGGGGGGGTTTAAAAAAAAAAAAACCCGTTTCGGCGCGGGACATCTCCTTTAATCCCGCACCATACATCTGCTATTGAGCGGGATTAAAGCCCAGGACCAAGCTCTGTAAATTTACAGCGCTTGGTCCTTAAACTGCTTTCACACAGCGACACTATTGCGCAATTTTCTCACGATGCGACAGCGCTACAAATCGCATGTATGTGAAGCCTATGCTTTCCAATGGGTTATTTCACATTAGTGATGTTTTGTAGGCTGCTACATTGCGAGAATACAAAATTGCAGCATGCTCAATACAGCTGCGTTTTGCAATGTTTTGTAGCCCATGTTTCCCTATGCAACCTTTATTTGTGTTGCATCACATTGCACGAAATCGCAGTTTTCGTGCGGTGCGATGCAACTTTTACAGTTGGAACTCCTACTGTTTAAGCCCTAAAATAAGCTGCTTTTAAAAAAAAACTAATACATCACCTAAGTGGCGCTGATCGTTCCGCCGCACATCTCCTCCGCAGCTCTGGCACACTTGTCTGTAGTCTTCAGCCAGCGCTTCCTAGTCAGGGGTTTCAAAAACCCCACTTTCATGAAGCGCTGGCTCTAATTGGTTCTCGAGCACCGCAGCTCAGCCAATCACTGCCACGCTCGATGAACCAATCTCAGCCATCGCTTCCTGGAGGCGGGGTTTTGGAAACCCCTGACTAGCTAGCGCTGCCTAAAGACTACAGACAAGTGTGCCGGAGCTGTGGAGAAGGCGTGCATCAGAATGGTCAGCGCCACTTAAGTGATGTTTTTTTTTTCATGTCGGTAAGGTTTTTTTCGGGGTAGGGCTTATATATCAAGCCCTCCCCGAAAATCCTGACAGAAGACTGCTATTAGGTCGCTTGACTTTGTAGCGACACAAAATCGTGATGTCACCGTGAGAAAACGCATATCTCGTGGTGATATCGCTGTCGTCTGTGTGAAACAGTCCTTAAGGGGTTAAAGAAATATGTTCTCACCATTTATTTTGATTTTTTTCTATTCAAAGCCATTCAGTTTCTTTGCACACCTCCCTTTTTTCTTCTCGCCTCATATTTATCGTTGCCCTCATTGAGGGTTATTCTTGCTATATCTAAAAAAAGTTTAATAAAAGTTGTTGTTTTTTTTTTTTAAAAACTGCAAAAACTGAACAAAAACTGATGTAAAACGCACATATACTCACAGTGAAACCGCCTATCTGAATACAGCCTAACACGTACAGTCCATTGATTTGCAGGAGCATTGTGTAATACTTCATTTCTCCTGTGGAGGTGCTGTGGGAAAGTAGATCACAGCTGATCATTGATTATTATAGCAGCAGGACTACCTGTGATCAGCCTATCGTTAGGACTTCCAATACTTTGAAGGTCCCAGCATTGCAAAGGTGATAAGCGGCATCCAGACCTGCGGACACAATCTAATCACAATGCTGTGTAATATGAATAGAGGGCACATCTAAAGAGAACGCCAATCACATGCCATGAAAGGTGGGTACGCTTTGCACAGCCTCAGATATCAGATGTAGTGCGGGCGCTCCAGCTCATTAATATGCGCCACGCACAATTATAGCAATTAACAGCCATGCACAGAATCCACTTATTATGAAGAGAGTCAATAGATGCAGACGGCTATTACGTGCCGATGTACAATACATTATTCTCTATTATTACTCTGCTTAGACTGTTCCTTATGTGAAAAGGAGATTTTGTTTCTTAATTGGGCGCCTCACATCTCTCTTAAAGGGGAAGAACACTTTTGCAGCCTTTCTGTATCTCCTCAATGCATCTAAAATAAGAAAATGAAGTAACTTGGCCAATAGTTTTGCTTAAAAATCTACCATTTTGTGTATTCAGCTTCTTTAACCATGAATTTTGGAAATTCCATAAAGGTTTTACACATCCCAGTAATCCGGGCAATGTTTTGATTTTGGTACAGATTTGCCCAAAGACACATAATTAGGTCCCGATGGCTGCACCTGAACAGGCTGTTAGTAAGACCCTCTCTTGGGAGTTTTACCTGCTGTACCGGGCTGCGACTGCCAGAGTAGCAAGTGACATACATTTACGTCGCTGCTGCCCAAAGCCCAGGCAGCAGCGATGTAAATTTACCATCAGCAGTCACATAGGGGTTACATATCCATCAAATATTCTCGGATTTTGAGTTTATAGAGAGGGGTCGGTTCTTTAGGATCCTCATCATTGCCTAAAGTAGAAATCAGTTACTAAGAGCATCTCTTGCCCTGGAGGATCTATCCTGTCTGCGTTACAAAGACAACCCATTGACTTGAGTGGGCACTGTGTAATATTTCATTTCCCCTTTAGGGCATACAGATGGCACTGAGGGCAAGCCATGCTCCGGACCCCTCCACTGGCCAGAGTTGAGAGCCACCAACAAAGATATTCTCTCATTCTGGTAGAACTAGTGATGATCTAGGCATGTGCAACTGTGCCCTAATGGTCCTCACAACCCTAGAACCCAGTGTGCCTCCTCTTAAAGCCACGGGGATAACTGTTTGGCAGCCTAGACAGATATTAAGGCGCAGATGAGTTACATATGTTTGGCATGGGGTAGCTACATGCCGATAACCCTTGTGGGTCTTCCTTGCTTGGATGGTTCAGGAATGGTTGTAGACCCTTTTACCTTTTTAGAGATAGACCAGATCACAGCACTTTTTGTGCAGCACATTCAAGCTTTTTGGCACTTGGTTTGGTGGCTTCATCATATTTCCATAGACTAGACTAAGAAGTGCCAGTGGGCATTAGCTGGCAGCTGTAGGACCTTTGTGGGCCACCAGAGCAGTTACGGAAACAATTGATTCCAGATGTATTTTTTCTACAGGCTAAATTGGTAATCATGATAATATTCCATCCAGATCCTTATTCATCAGCCACATTACAGACGTCAGGCCCCGTGCCCGCGTACAACCTGCGCTACTGGCAGCGGCACAGGAGACTTAGACATTTTTTGAGCCCTGTCACTTTTTTGATAAGATCTATTTGCATACACGCAGGTAATACACGTCACCATCAGATTATAATGTAAATTATACACTAGCATCCAAGAATTCTGACAAGTTGGGTAATTAAGTCAGAAGGAAAATCAGGCAGGATCTGTGCAAAAAAACAACATATTTTTGGGAACAGAGAAACAAAATGACGTGGAGTCTAATTGTCTATCATAACAATGTATCTGCTTGCTGATATACTGACTTCCCATGGGGAGAATCAGCTGGCAGGCAATGCTCCCCCAAAATATGCAAATTGCTTACTCCATAAAGCGCAGCACACATGCGTAGTACAGAAAATGCCGTGCCATCGCTAGGCGATGTCATTTCGAGAGGGCCGTGGATTGGATGGCTTTCATTGGCTTCAATGGAAGCCGTCCATGCGGAATCCACGCTGGAATAGGACATGCTGCGATTTTCCCTCCGCAAGTGGAAAAATCGCAATTGGTTTCCGCTCGTGGACACGGAAAAGTGATTTTCCATAGCATGCCTATGGGCAGTATTTGCTGTGAAATCCAGAGGGGAACGCCCGCTGCGGATTACAAAATGCAAATACGGCTGTGTGCATTGGGCCTTAAAGAGATACTGCCCCATAAGCTTGCGCTTCTTGCAAGCAACAGCTGTGGGGCCAGTGAGCTGGAGTAAGGGGCCAGGGCTCGGCATCCCTGTCTCTGCTCCCCACCATCTTCTTTTAAAGGCCTTTCAAAAGTTTGCTGTTTTCTAGTTACACCCCTGAGGAGCAGATTAGCTCCGCCCTGCTATCAGACTCACCTCTGAGTTTCCTTAGTGTATTGCTCTGTGGTAACATAGTAGAATGTTACCTCTTCAAATATCACCATATGGGCCCTGTAAGTGGGCTCTGAGATCACGGTGGGGTCTGCAATTACTGTAGGGTCTGTATAAGGTTTTAAATCACTATTGGGTCTGCAATTACTGTGAGATCTAAAAGCACTGTGAGGTTTAAAATCGCTGTGGGGTCTGAGATCACTATAGGGGCTGTGCTTGGGGTCTGTTGGGTGGGGGTTACATGAATTAAGTACATTAGGCTCAAAAGGTGTTGGGCGTATAAAGGGTGGGCTCTATGGGCAGAATTTTTGCATCCTGTGTAACCCTGTTGGGACCTCCCCCTAGGATCCCATGACCCTACCCCATTGTTCCTGTATTTTTTTCCAGAATGTTTTCCCATGATGCATCTACTGGATACTTTTTTCTTCATCTGTTAGGTGGTCCAAACTTTCCCGCCCCTATAAACGACTGTGTAGTAAAACTAGGTGACGTCACATACATCAGAATCAGTGCCGCGCTCTGCAGCTTCGGCCTCGTGAATCAGGAATAATCCGACCTTCTGTTACTTTCTTGCTATTTTTCTTTAATATTAATTTATAGAAACGTCAACCTCCACTCAACCCAAGACGTCCCGGCTCATATCATACAGATCATTCATCCATCCGCTCACACACCCACTGGTATTATCAGCGCCGACTCTCCATCTTCCTCTACAAGACTGGAGTTTTATCAAATAGACATTTGCTCTTTATACTAAGATTTAAAGGTCTGACCGACCCAAATGTCCGGACCTCGATGGGGAAGGTTATGGCTGAGGAGGGACTGAAGCGGTGCTCAACACTGACACAGAGCATATCCACCGAACGTCCAGAATCCCCTGCAAATATATATCTTCCTTTATATCTCTTATGTCAATCTTTAGTCTTGACAACTAAAATGGCCACCCTTACATTTCCTCAAGGCGGTGGCTTGTCTGACTCCTTAAAAGGCTTTTCCAACACATTATTTTACTCCCACAATCTATCTAAAAAAAAAAGAATCCCCGCGCAATCCTCCTACTGAGATTCGCCACAAATGCCGCCTGTCAGTGTACTGCTGGCTGCGTGATTGGTCCGGCTGGCGGTGTCTGGTTGTGGAGGAGGGGACACTATGTATGGATCTATGTGTATGTGAGTGCATACGTATCTAAGTGAGTATGTAGGAATATCTATGGTTGCATGTATCAGTATGGTTATGCATGACTAAGTGGGTAAGCATGCTCATTTATGTGTATGTATGAGTAACTACACGTGTATGTGTTTGAATATGTATGTGTGTATGTATCAGTATCTGTGTTATGTATCAGTATATATGCAAGCTTAAAAATATGTATGAGAATCAACTCTATGTGTGTATGAGTATGCATATCTATATATATAAAGACGAAAGCCGTCACTGACTCACTGACTGCCTGACTCACTGATTGACTGACTCACCACTAATTCTCCAACTTCCCAATGTTATGGAAACATGCAATTTGGCACGAGCATAGATTATCTCCAAAATAGGAAAAGTTAATGGGTCCCAACTCGATTATTCAATTCTAAGCGCAAAAAAAATTAGCGTCCAAATTTTACGTACATAATCTAATTCTCTTACTTCCCGACGTCATAGAAACATGAAATTTGGCACAAGCATTGGTTATGTCATAAATAGGAAAAGCTTATGGGTCCCAACTCGATTATGCAATTCTATGCACAAAAGAATTAGTGTCCAAATTTTATGTACGGAATCTAATTCTCTCACTTCCTGATGTCATTTTATGTAAAGGAAAGGTCGCATGGTTACCTCCCCATGGTGTTTCCTGGGTAACGCATAGAACCATGCAAAATGGTGAACATATTTTTTTCCTCAGTATCTCTAAAGTAACCACGACTTCATAAGATTTTTCATGTGAACACCAGATAAACCCCAGTACCAAATTAAATCGGGCGAAGCCGGGTATATCAGCTAGTTATCTATATGTATGAAGCAGAATCTATGTGTCATTGAGTGTGTGTATGACGATGCATATGCATTAGTATCTATGTGTTTATGTGTGTATGGATATCTGTGTGTATATTTTTGTATCTATGAGTCTATGAATATCTATGTGTATGTATCTGAATCTATATGTAAGGATGAGAATGTATGCTTTTGGGCATCTATGTACGCCTGTATGAGTATCTTTGCGTATGTATGACAGTCTTTGATACTATCAAAAAACGGTTTGAATCTCAGGGGGGAATTTTTACACAAGTAGAGATTGTGAGAAATGAGAAACCCACAGCAGAGGTGACAGGTTGTCCTGGTGTTGACCCCCTAACAGCAATGTAGAGATTATAAACTTTCACATTCCTTTTCACTCCACTAATTATTTACTGTTTTGCTCATCCCTCCCTCCCTGATATTTATCTAAGTGTTATTAATCACAATGTCTGGGCCCTCTCATGCTGTCTCTGCTATTTATCTAGGGCAAATAAAGTTCACTATGTCTGTACCCTCCCATGTGATCATGTGTATATGTGCCCCATCCAAAACTGTTTCATTATGCCCGACGAAGGATTCTGAGAGGATCCAAAAGCTTGCTGTAACATCATGTATTTTTGTTAGCCATTGAAAGGCGTCATATCTACAAGAACAATCACACTATGTATTTATGTGCATTAGAATCTATGTGTTTGTGTATGGGTAACTATGTATGTGTGAATGAATGTCTATGTATATGTGTGTATGCGTATGTATGTAGGCATGTGTATCTATGTGTGTGTGCATGGGTAACTATGTATATAGGTTCATGAGTATCTATGTGTGTACTTGTGTATGGGTTACTATGTATGTATGTGCATGAGTATCGTTTGTGTGTGTATGGGTAACTATGTGTGAATTAATGTCTATGTATGTGTGTGTATGCGTATGTATGTGTATCTGTGTGTGTGTGTGTGTGTGCGTGTGTGTATGGGTAATTATTTATGCATGTGCATGAGTATCTATGTGTGTGTGTGTATGAGTGACTATGTATGTAGGTATCTGTATGAGTATCTAAGTGTGTGTGTCTGTGCATTTGTGTATGGGTAACTATATATGTAGGTATGTGTATGAGTATCTATGTGTGTGTATGTCTGTGCGTTTGTATATGCGTAACTATGTATGTGTGAATGAAAGTCTATGTATGTGTGTGTATGCGTATGTATGTAGGTATGTGTATCTATGTGTGTGTGTATGGGTAACTATGTATGTGTGTGTATGCGTATGTAGGTGTGTGTATGGGTAACTATGTATGTGTGAATGAAGGTCTATGTATATGTGTGTATGCGTATGTATGTAGGTATGTGAATCTGTGTGTGTGTGCGTGTGTGTATGGGTAATTATGCATGCATGTGCATGAGTATGTATGTGTGTGTGTGTATGGGTAACTATGTATGTAGGTATGTGTATGAGTATCTATGTGTGTGTGTGTGCCTATGTATGTGTGTGTGTATGGGTAACTATGTATGTGTCTTTGAGTATCTCTGAGTGCAGAGGGTACTAATAAACCTTATATATAGGTAAACTATCATCCCTAGGGCCCCCAATATCAATCTGTCATGCACGGTCTTTTCTGACCCCGTCTCTCCAGATCTGTCCGTTTCAGCTATTTCTCGCCTTCCTTCCATACAAACAGATAATCATTCTCCCCCATATTGGCAGTCTGGCTCGTAACCCAGCCAGCAGGCCCTGTCGCCATAGTAACATATCCCTTGTCATGCTTCCTCAAAGCCTCCTTTGATTTCACATCCTGCAATTTGCAGCCGTCCTGCAAAACCCGTAAAAAGGTGGGAAAAGTAGAAAATAAAGCCGCAGAGAATCTGCAATCAAGGAATGCGAAAAACCAACTCTGCCACAGATCGAATACTAATCATTATGGATTTAGACGGTTTGTGGCAGGAGACGATCCCGCCGTTCTGCTGACTCGGAGACGGAAACCTTTAACTAATACTGCGAAAGCTGGGTGCAACTAATATGGCCGCCATTATAGATCGGTAAGGAGTCATGCAACCCACAATCCTATGGAAGGTTTCCCATTCTAGAGTCAGTAAATGCAGGAAGACACCCCTGGTGGGCGCTGTAGTTGCTGCCATATTGGGCGCCGTCCACCATTTTTAAAAACAGATAGAACCATGTAAAATGTTAAGCGATGCCTGAAGTTATGTTATCAAATGCATCCCCTGACAGAAGTAAAACGCGGAAGGAAAACCGGGTGGTCCAGTCGTCTCGGCTACTGTACAACACGGACAACCTGTCCGGCGAAGCTCCATTGAGCGATCATCTCACTACAGATGTCTAGATGAGTGAGCATGGCCCTCGATGTCTATCTGGATGACTGAGCGTGCCGTCAGCTGCTATTGTGCAGGTAGTCGCTCAGAGAAGTGGCTGAAGTGCGCGAACAGTCGTGTGACGGGTTTGTTGCAGAACGCTTGCTCTTCATTAGTCGTTTGCCAGCATATCATCGGTAAGGGGAATCTCCATGCAAATTGTTTAGCAAGTCATTCAAAAGCAAACGACTGCGATTTAAAACCAGATAACTTTTGATCAACCTGCGAATATTTTTTAGACGAGCCGAAACGAAACTCCTGGCAAGCGGTTTATTGCTGGTCGCCTCGTTGGTGACCGTCTTTACATGGAGCAGCGGTCGTTTGCATTTGGTCTTCAAGCGATTATTTGGACAATAGTCCAACTAGGGTGAGCACCTGACTCTAGATCAGTCAGTGTGACCCTCAATATCTCATTGAGGGAGTGAGCACTTGACTCTAGATGAGTGAGCATGATTCTTGATATCTGTTTTGGATGAGTGAGTGAGCACCTGACTTTAGATATCTAGATCTGTATGACCCTTGATATCTGGATGTGTGGGCGATATCAACATGATCTTTGATATCTGGATGAGAGAGACTGTGATTCCAGATGTCTAGATTAGTGAACATGAGCCTTGATATCTGCTTGAGGGAGGGAGCACATGATTCTAGACATTTAGATCTGTGTGACCCTTGATATCTGGATGTGTGGGTGAGCACCTGACTCTAGATCAGTCAGTGTGACCCTCGATATCTCATTGAAGGAGTGAGCACTTGACTCTAGATGAGTGAGCATGATTCTTGATATCTGTTTGCATGACTGAGTGAGCACCTAACTTTAGATATTTAGATCTGTGTGACCCTTGATATCTGGATGTGTGGGCAATATCAACATGATCTTTGATATCTGGATGAGAGAGACCGTGATTCCAGATGTCTAGACTAGTGAACATGAGCCTTGATATCTGGTTGAGGGAGGGAGCACATGATTCTAGATATTTAGATCTGTGTGACCCTTGATATCTGGATGTGTGGGTGAGCACCTGACTCTAGATGAGTGAGCATGATCAAGATACCTCATTGAGGGAGTGAGCTCCTGATTCCAGATGCCGAGATGAGTGAACATGACCCTTGCTATCTGTATGAGTTAGTGAGCACCCGACTGTGGATGTCTAGATGATTCTACGTAACCGTTGCCATCTATGTGGATGAGTGAGTACTTGTCTCTAGATGAATGATCATGATGAGCCTTAATATCTAGATGAGTAAGTGAGCACCTGTCTCTAGATGTCTAGATGAATGAGCCTGACCCTTGATATCTTGAATAAGAGCCTGATCCTGTCTGGATGTGCTTGTGCCTGGAGGTAAGCGAGTGCCTGGCCCTCAGTGTCTGGATGAGTGAGCAAGGGCTTGGCCCTGGAGGCCTGGACAAATGCACCTTGCAGACTCCGGCTAGGCATGATCTCATGATGAAACATGGACACAGTTGAGATATAGGGGGTACAAGGATAATCTGTGTAGTTTCATTACCCATAATCCATCTGCCCATGCATGGCTGCCAATATCAACACGACTAGTTTTCAGGACAGTCCCCACAGTAATTGGACCTGAGCGGGATAATGATGGTGGGAGCGGCGCAGAGATATAGTACAGAGGTCCAGCAGGATGAAACAATGCGCTGAGCCAGCACGGACCTAATACATCCACAATGAGATGGGATTACAAATGTAATAGAAATAGCTGATTTCTTCAAAACTACCGACATAAATTATCCGCCCGTTCCTGTGGGGGTCTTTAACAATTCTCCTGAATAGTGATTTCTCCTCTTCGGTTAGAGCTGATACATGAATAGAACATGAAAAAATGTCCATTATTCCTCCAGTTCTCTATAAAGAAGCAGATTGAGTCCTGGTGATTAAAAATCACTTTAATTTATAGACTGCTGCAAAAAATTACTGTGCACTAAGGAACTGCTAGATATATATATATATACTTTTTTTTTATTTCTTTCTATTGTTCTTCCTCCCTCCCTTCCTTCTTCCCTTCATTTCCTTCAGTTTCATTCCGTTCATCATTTCATTAGGTTCAATCTATCTATCTATCTATCTATCTCTCATATCTATCTATCTATCTATCTATCTCCTATCTATCTCATATCTATTTCTATCTATCTATCTATCTCCTATCTATCTATCTCATATCTATCTATCTATCTATCTATCTATCTATCTATCTATCTATCTATCTATCTATCTATCTATCTATCTCATATCTATCTATCTATCTCCTATCTATCTATCTATCTATCTCATGTCTATCTATCTATCTATCTATCTCATGTCTATCTATCTATCTATCTCATATCTATCTATCTATCTCATATCTATCTATCTATCTATCTCATATCTATCTATCTATCTGTCTCATATCTATCTATCTATCTATCTCCTATCTATCTATCTATCTATCTATCTATCTCATATCTATCTATCTATCTCATATCTATCTATCTATCTGTCTCATATCTATCTATCTATATTTCATATCTAATTCCTCCCTTTTCCTTTACTCCGTTTTCTTCTTCCCTTCCTTCCATTCCTATTTCCTTCATCTCCTTCTTATTTTACTTCCATTTCCTTTCTTTCTACCTTCCCCCTCCCTTTTCCTTCTCCTTTCTTCTTTTGCCTTTTTTTCCTTCTCCTTTTCCTTCCTTACTTTTCTTATCTTCCTTCTCTTTCCTTTGCTTTCCATTCTTTTCCTCCTTTCATTTCATTAGCTTCTAACTATTTAATCTATCTAATTCCTTCCTTCTTTTCTTCTCTTTGCTTCCTTCTTCTTTCCCTTTCCTCCCCCCCCCCCTCCCCCTTTTCTTCTATTCCCTTTCTTTTCTCTCTTCCTCCGGTTTCCTTCCTTCATTCATTCCCTTCCTTTCTACTATCATTTTTCTTCCATTGCTTTTCTTTCTTCTTACTTCTTTTTCTTATCATCCTTGCTTCCTTCCTTTGGTTTCCTTTCTATAGTCAATTTCCTTCTCATTTTCCTTCAATTTCATTAGATTCTATTTGTCCCATATCTATCAGCTACCTTATTCCTCCCTTTCCTTCCTTCCTAACCTACCTACTTTCCCTCTCTTTCCTTCCTTCATTCCTTCCATCCTTCCTCCCTCTTCCTCCTCCCTTCATTCCTTCCTATTAGAATCTATCTATCCATCCATTTATGTTACAATGTAGCAGCACACATCTGGTTATTGACTATCAGGGATCAGTTGGGTGTTCATCCCATGTAGCTACATTGTCTTACAAAATCCTCCATTACTAACATGAAGAAGGAGAGACTGTGCAGATAATACCGAGAGGAGACTCATAAAATGTTAAAACCCAAATTTACAGGAGAACAATGCGATCAATATTTAATATAATAGGGCCGCACGCCATGATTCATGGTTATTTTTGTAGCCACTCTATATGAAACACTCCAGCATACGCTGATGCAAAACGCCTGCAGTTATGATGCGTTACTGCAGGACAGGGAAATCACAGTGAAGAGACCCATCAGTCCTGCACAGTGCAAAGAGTGACGGATTCTAATATTCTGTCCACTAGGTAGCGCTGGAGAGCAAGAAAAACATAAGATGCCAGGTCACAAGCTTCTTATGTATGATGACAGTTCTTGTATGGGAAGGAAGATATGATTGGATACCAAGAGCGTGCCTTCCTCTTGGGTTGTTCCTCTGCTGTCCTCATAATATTTTTTATCTTATTAAGTTGATTACTGTCATAATAATCAATAATAATAATTAGTGTCTTAGCTTTTTAAAGGGAACCTCCACTGTAGACAGTTTTTACCAGTTAGAAAGGTCCCTTGACAACATGTTGATCACAAGGTGCCCCCCTGCTGGCACTCCCAGCAGTCAGCTGTAATCTGAAGGGAATTAGCTAGAAAGGTTTGAATTTCCCTGCAGCACTCCCACAGGAGAAATGAAGTATTACACCGTGTTCATATAAAGCACTGGTTGTATAATACAGGACAAGGGGCTCCAACAGGAAAGAAGCTCTTTATAAAAGATCTTCAGTTCACAGAAGATCCTAAACAGACTGATTTCTAGATCATTCTCTTAGGCTGCTCTCACACGGGCGTCTATAAAAACAAAATCTTTTAAAGGTGGCGTTTCTCAGCGTTTTTGATCAATGCTTTCAAACGCATTTGACAGCGTTCAATAGCGTTTTTTTTAATGCACACTATCATTGCAATGAGTGATAAAGTGCATTAAAAGTTGCTGAAATGCACTAAAATAGAGCAGACAGAGTTCAAAAATTGTGGTGCTTATAACGCTCGAACGCTAGTCTGAGAAGCACAATTGAAATCAATGGAGGCGTTTTACAGCATTTAGTATGGCATTTGAAAAGCTGCTGTTGGCAGATCTTATAACAGCATCCAGATAATCTGCTTAAAGCGGACCCGAGTTACTCTCTCATTTGCTGCTGTTTGCACCCATGTTCATGTCTGTAAATTCTGATCTTCAGGTGGTCTTCTCCATTTTTCTGCTGTTCTGATGTTTGTATTCCACTTTCATTCTACCAGTAGTTCACTGTCCTGACTTCCTTGCCCTTACTTCTCATGCTGCATTGCACAGCTTGTGGTTCAATCAGCAAGAAGGAGGTATCTGAATGCCCAACCCTCTGTTGATTCAGGCATTCAAAAACATTCCAGCCAAATGGTTAGTAAACCTACTATAATGTGTACACACACACGCTGTGACATCAGGAGAGGCAGAGACTGTGCAGATTGTTATCACAGTGTCTTCAGATCTGTCAGCCTGCAGGGGAGCTGCATGTAAAGATAGCCCCTCCCTCTATTATTATGGAAACATCTGTGTTCTCGTTACTAAGGAAGTTCTGTACCTAACAACAGACAGTGGATTGCAGAGAAGTTGGGAGACCTACTGGCTATAATGGGGTCAGTTTGGTTCCCGCACTTGTTCGTCGTACACAACTTCTTCGCTCGGCATTTCATGCCCGATTCGCATCGGAGGCTCTGAACGGAGCCTCCGACACAGATGTGAATAGAGCCTAGTATGTGGATTAGAAGAAGATGCATTTATAATCAGACCCAACTCGTTGATGGTTTCCCCTGAACAATATTTGCTGAATAGACATCCATTGCTGTTAACAGGCAGAGCGTTACTTCAGCACCGGGATCTCCTCCCCATCGTCTCATACCAATACACAATCTCCCTATGGCAGGTAACAGTAGGATCCATCTACGGTATATTATAAGCGCCATTTCCTTTGCAGCTCGTTAAACCGTAATATTGTAGACTCTCTGCTCGATGCGAGGCGCTTTCTGACATGTAATTTCGCCCAGTAGTCACCGACAAAGAGGTTTTACAGCCAGAGACAGGCTTTTTTAAATCTTTTTTTGGTGTTTCTCTGCCATTGTGCGGCCCGATAATTTGATCTATACTGTAACGTTCAGCTATTTAACCCCGCGTGTGGGATCGTTTTTCCCAGCGTGCAATTTTTTGGCTTTATTGTTCATTTGATATCAGAACCGGGAAGTGATATTCCTTAAACAAAAGGATTTGATGCGGCGCAGACGCTCCGAGCGACATGCCTATATCTGGAGATTTCTGGACTCCCGTAGAATCAACGGAAACACTAAAATGGGCAATTTCACATAAGAACGGAAGGAACATTTTAATGGAACTTTATAGAATATTCTCAGCTGAGAACCCTAAAAAATCCCGCCATCCTGTCTCCTGCCATAATGGTGCGGCGTCATACAGCGCGCAATAACCAGACCGTAAAAACAACGCCATACAGTATGCTGCCCTAGTAGCAAAGTAATGGCAACTGCGCAGTAGAAATGGCGCACGAGAAACACGCTTGTTAGAATGAGCCCATTGAAATCAACGGCTTTGCTTTGTTGCGTTTTACAGGTGTGAGTTTCACACGCACGAAAGCCTGCGCAAACGCGTCCGTCTGCTTAAGCCCTAAGACTATGTAAATAGCAGTGTATTTACGCGCCTGAAATGCGCTTACGCATTTGTGGACAGGCTGCACATTGCGCGTGGCCGGTCACATGACTGTCATCACTGAAGGTCCTTTATCCCGCACAGTCATGTCACGCTAGTCGCTACTGCTGCTAGTGGGAAGGTAGCACTGGCTAGCGTGACATGACTGTGCCGCAGACGATGCCATGACTATGATGCCAATAGGCAAGCGACTAGCCTCTGGACATCGTAGTTGTGTCACCATCTGCGGGCCGCCAGAAATCCTCTGCCTGCGCTATACCATGAGCAGCTGTTCACTAGGCCAGTATGCTCATGCATAGAGCCGATTTCTGCAGGAAGCAGAGAGCTCCGTTCCATTACACTGGCCAGACTTGGTAGTGCAAGCCAAATTCCCATTTATTTCTGAAAACAGCGCCTCACCTGTCCATCAATTGTGTTTGGTATTGCAGCTCAGTCCCATTGAAATTTTGGTGTGAGGTGTCTACAATCATTAGATAAGGGGGTGAGGCTGAGGAAGACCCAGCAGTAGACAGATCAGACCTGAACGAGCTGCAGGACCGCCCATTGGATGGACTGCGGCTGATTTATACTGCGGGGGAACCTGTTAATGCTCCGGGACGGCTGCACGTCTACAAAAAGAGGAGGTCTGAGCGTGCATATGACCGTAGCGCCAATGTATTGTTACCGTCGGCAGTAGTTTTCCGGTGACAGACATCCTCCAAGTGCTAATTACATGTATAATAAATATTAATAAAGAGAAGATCTTCCATTTCCCAATGCCGGGAAGTTTATCATTATGAAGCTGTCATGCGGCACGCCCCGAGGCCCGGCAGGAGAAGCTTCATACTCAGAACTCTTAGGGTTTCATTTCTTGTGAAATTCGATTTAATTGAAGGCAAATCTTCCCCCAATACTTTCTCCTTCACTACAGAAATTCTGTTTAACGACTTCAATATATTACATAAGAGACGCGTCTCCTTATCAGCCGCCGCAAGGATCTCTGGGAAGTAACTTTTTACATTTTTTTGCCATGTGAAACATGAAATCAGCCCCCGGTGCAATATACGTTATTTCCTTATCATCCTCGGCAGTTGTCTCAATGTATGATTGCTGCCCAACTGTACAAATTCCGAGGACCGAGATCTGGTTTGCATTCATTCTTTGCTGGGGCAGCAGTGATTGTTGCAAGTACACACTATTTCAAATAAAATCCGGCCCCCAGAAGAAGTTGTCATTTTGCTGCAGAACCCGGCATGCGGTTCTATCTCGGATAGATCTGTAAATGCTGGGAGTTGTGGTGATTAGATGAACGGTCTTGTCACCGGAGGCCCTAAAAGTGGTTCCCCTCTTGGCCTATAAGAGGCTCTCGGAGGCTCCTTGTGTGTAGTGACCTCTTCTTCCGCTTGTTGACCACTAGGCGCCTCTACGACTCAGAGAAGAGATTTCACCCTGTTACCAGAGGGGGGCGCATTATTGGGATGTGAGAAGCTGGAGGGTCGTATTGATGAATTGTCCCCCACCGGCCGTTCTGACCAGACTGTTAGGGGGTCTTGGGACCAGTGGATGTGTGAGGGCACACAAGGTGACCGGGCTCAGGAGGCCCACTACAGAACACCAGTAGAGAGGAGCGTCTGACCAGACTGTTAGGGAGTGTTGGGACCAGTGGATGGGGGCACACAAGGTGACCGGGCTCAGGACGCCCCCTACAGACTACCAGTAGAGAGGAGCTTCTGACCAGACTGTTAGGGAGTGTTGGGACCAGTGGATGTGTCAGGGCACACAAGCTGACTGGGCTCAGGACGCCCCCTACAGACCACGAGTAGAGAGGAGAGTCTGACCAGACTGTTAGGAGGTGTTGGGACCAGTGGATGTGTGAGGGCACACAAGGTGACCGGGCTCAGGACCCCTTACAGACCACCAGTAGAGAGGAGCTTCTGACCAGACTGTTAGGAGGTGTTGGGACCAGTGGATGTGTGAGGGCACACAAGGCGACCGGGCTCAGGACCCCCTACAGACCACCAGTAGAGAGGAGCTTCTGACCAGACTGTTAGGAGGTGTTGGGATCAGTGGATGGGGGCACACAAGGCGACCGGGCTCAGGACAAACTCTACAGACCACCAGTAGAGAGGAGCATCTAACCAGACTGTTAGGAGGTGTTGGGACCAGTGGATGGGGGCACACAAGGTGACCGGGCTTAGGACGCCCCCTACAGACCACCAGTAAAGAGGAGCATCTGACCAGTTGCCGCTGCCGCAGGGTCCGGTGGTGCCCCTGCCAAAGGGTCCAGTGCAGCGGCACTGATTGTCCTATGATTAAAGTGGCCCTACTGTCACCTCTTTTCTATCACTTAAGCCAAGCGTCCCCAACTCCAGTCCTCAGGGATCACCAACAGGTCATGTTTTCAGGATATCCTATGGTAAGACCACCTGTGGCAATGTCTGAGGGACCGACAATAATTACATCACCTGTGCAACACTGAGGAAATCCTGAAAACATGACCTGTTGGGGGTCCCTGAGGACTGGAGTTGGGGAACACTATCCCCAAAGCACCGTCGGCTACCAAACCACCTTTCCCAACATGTATCAATAATTGCTAATAATACCCTCATACCTTGGGAAACGTACTTTATTACACTCCATGCCACATTCTAATGAGGGCCTAACAGTCCGGTGTTCATGTCTCAGCTTTTCAGCCCCCTGACGGATTCTTTGAAAGCAGGCCTCTCTGACATGGATCATCCCCTATACCATCCACATGGCCGTCCCGGAATCAATGTCATCTGGTCACCAAGCCCACTCTCAGGGCAGGAAGGGCAGACATCGTAAGGAGGAACAGGAGGGTTTGTGACTAATACACGTCTGACCCCGATGTCCAAAGTGGAAGTGCTAGAAGTGTCGCTCCTGTTCCCATCGATTTCAGTGGCAGTGAAGCCCCCTATGGCATCTCTGGTCCTGTCCCTGATGACGGCATCTGGTCCCATTGCACTGACAGTGGGCCCGGCGATCAGGCGATCACTGGGGATCCTAAGCGACAGATCCCCAGCGACAAAGTATTGATGACCTGACCTGAGGATAGGTTACCAATAGTTTTTGCTTTGAAAGTCTAAATAAGTGGAAAAGAGGCGGCAGGTTCCCTTTAAGAATATATAGTATCGCTAGGAGTGTCTTATAGTATCGCTAGGAGTGTCTTATAGTATCGCTAGGAGTGTCTTATAGTATTGCTAGGAGTGTCTTATAGTATCGCTAGGAGTGTCTTAAAAAGATCTTAAAAGGAGTGCGGACCATTAATCTTTGTAGAAGAGATCCCAATGATAAGCTGGCGGCACACGAATGGGTTGGATTTCGCATGAGGAAGCCCGCAGCGGAATCCCGGTCAGCGTCCACGCGTACCTTTAAATATTTGTATTGTGGATTGTATGTCGCCCGCACCGCTATATACATATATATGTCACCCACACCGCTATATACATATATATGTCACCCACACCGCTATATACATGTATGTCGCCCGCACCGCTATATACATATATATGTCACCCACACCGCTATATACATGTATGTCGCCTGCACCGCTATATACATATATATGTCACCCACACCGCTATATACATGTATGTCGCCCGCACCGCTATATACATGTATGTCACCCGCACCGCTATATACATGTGTGCCGCCCGCACCGCTATATACATATATGTCACCCGCACCGCTATATACATGTGTGTCGCCCACACCGCTATATACATGTATGTCACCCGCACCGCTATATACATGTATGTCGCCCGCACCGCTATATACATGTATGTCACCCGCACCGTTATATACATGTATGTCACCCGCACCGCTATATACATGTATGTCGCCCGCACCGCTATATACATGTATGTCGCCCGCACCGTTATATACATGTATGTCGCCCACACCGCTATATACATGTATGTCGCCCACACCGCTATATACATGTATGTCGCCCGCACCGCTATATACATGTATGTCACCCGCACCGCTATATACATGTATGTCACCCGCACCGCTATATACATGTATGTCGCCCGCACCGCTATATACATGTATGTCGCCCGCACCGCTATATACATGTATGTCGCCCGCACCGCTATATACATGTATGTCGCCCACACCGCTATATACATGTATGTCGCCCACACCGCTATATACATGTATGTCGCCTGCACCGCTATATACATATATATGTCACCCACACCGCTATATACATGTATGTCGCCCGCACCGCTATATACATGTATGTCACCCGCACCGCTATATACATGTGTGCCGCCCGCACCGCTATATACATGTATGTCACCCACACCGCTATATACATGTATGTCGCCTGCACCGCTATATACATATATATGTCACCCGCACCGCTATATACATGTGTGTCGCCCACACCGCTATATACATGTATGTCACCCGCACCGCTATATACATGTATGTCACCCGCACCGCTATATACATGTATGTCGCCCGCACCGCTATATACATGTATGTCACCCGCACCGTTATATACATGTATGTCACCCGCAACGCTATATACATGTATGTCGCCCGCACCGCTATATACATGTATGTCGCCCGCACCGCTATATACATGTATGTCGCCCACACCGCTATATACATGTATGTCGCCCGCACCGCTATATACATGTATGTCGCCCGCACCGCTATATACATGTATGTCACCCGCACCGCTATATACATGTATGTCACCCGCACCGCTATATACATGTATGTCGCCCGCACCGCTATATACATGTATGTCACCCGCACCGCTATATACATGTATGTCGCCCGCACCGCTATATACATGTATGTCGCCCACACCGCTATATACATGTATGTCGCCCACACCGCTATATACATGTATGTCGCCCGCACCGCTATATACATGTATGTCGCCCGCACCGCTATATACATGTATGTCGCCTGCACCGCTATATACATATATGTCACCCGCACCACTATATACATGTGTGTCGCCCGCACCGCTGTATACATATATGTCGCCCACACCGCTATATACATGTATGTCGCCCGCACCGCTATATACATGTATGTCGCCAGCACCGCTCTATACATGTATGTCGCCCGCACCGCTATATACATGTATGTCAACCGCACCGCTATATACATGTATGTCGCCAGCACCGCTATATACATGTATGTCGCCTGCACCGCTAAATACATGTATGTCGCCCGCACAGCTATATACATGTATGTCGCCCGCACAGCTATATACATGTATGTCGCCCGCACCGCTAAATACATGTATGTCGCCCGCACCCCTGTATACATGTGTGTCGCCCGCACCCCTGTATACATACACCGCCTTGCATCTTCCTTTCTGCGTGTTGCTTGTGAATGCAATCAAAAGGCAAAAAACTTAAGTGCGTGGCGGAGAGTCGGGTCATTAATGGCGAGAGGAGAGATTAGGCGTCTCTCGAGGTTTAACATCCACGCTTTTCTAATTACACAGGAGGGGACGGGCGGCCGCGGCCGAGGCGGCCGACATGAGAGATTACTAATAACTCCCACATATTGTGGCTGAGGAACAATAATCAAATCATATCGCACCCCAGACAAACACGCTCTCACTTCCGGATGTTGTCCCCGTATGCTGAGACCGCGGGGCGCTGACAGGCTGGCACATGTGCGGTAATGAATAGTTATCACATGGCCCCTTTAGGGCATCTGGGCAATGTAGGCTATACAGGTGCACCTGCTAAACTGCCCTCCAGGGGGCAGAAGAAGTATAAACTCCTTGGATATTGAGATTTTAGGAGTCAAAGCTGCAGAGAAGAAGAGCGTCGTAGGATCCTGATATAGCCCCAGTACAAAATAAATAGTGCCCCCTATGTACGATTTATAACATGTGCTAGAAGGGACTTTGTGCCCGCTCGGCTTCGGGACCGGACTGCCACTTCTGCCCCACGTAGCTAAGCCCTGATATCAGTTTGCTAAATGCTTGGGGGATCACATGAAGCCATTTTCTGGGGTTGTCCGACAAATGCAAGTTATCCCCAATTCACAGGAGAGGGAATAATTGGCTGATCCAACCGCTGGGACCCCCATAATGTTGGGAATAGGGGGCTTGTGCATCCAGCAGGGAACAGAGCACCTCCACTCTATTCATTGCAGTGGGACGGCGAGAGAAAGCTCAACACTCGACCTCGGCTCTCCATTCAGATGAATGTGCACATGCAGCCTACACTCCGTTCATTCTGGATGCACCGGACCCCTGTAATCAGGATCAGTGGGGCCCCTGAGATCACCTACCTATCCACAGGATACTTACTTTTGGCAGACAGCGCCTTTAAGTGGTCTTGAAGGGATATTGGAGGTTACCAAAGTTTAAAGTGACCCTCCTATTTCAGGACTAGGGGAGTTGTTCTCCTCTGTCTTCCCTCCAATTCACCGGTTCCGGTCCTATTTTCACCTGTTCAAGATGGCCGACACAATCTTCAGACTTGGCAGAATTGGCAGTGTTAGGCCACCAAGACAATCTACTTGCTCTCTGATTGGCCAGAGCTGCCCACAGAGAACAGTGCACTGTGTGCATTAGGTAGTTAGTAGCTTACTGCAGCCGAAAACAGGGATCAGAAAGGGGGCAGAGAAGAACAACTGCAAGTAACATCCTTCTTGTCCCGAGTCAGCATTTTGTCCTGAAACCAGAGGGTTACTTTAAGGTTACAGCCTTCCTATGAAAAAATGTTCCTCTGGCCGCATGACAATGAGTCTCAATAGGGATGATCCCTTTTAGTGCAAATATACACCATTGGACACCATATTCCTGGTTTTACTTAAGGATTTACAGCAATTAGAGGTTTTCCCCCTGAGATGGAGCTCCAAATCCCCTGCATTGCATTACAGTTATAATATTCCTGCTGTTTGCAGTCACCACTAGAGGGCACTTAAGAGCTTACTGCATACATTGTATGAAAGGGTTCAATGTAGTATAAAATGTAGCTCCCCCTCTCAATGGCCCCAGTCATAACAATGCCCCCTTAGTGGCTCTCTCTAAGTTCCCCCCTAGCTCTGAACCTCCGTCCAGGCAGCAAACACATCATGAAGTGCTATTGCTCACTGTAAAGCTCTAGAGGCAAATTACCAGCTGGGGCCGGTGGCAACTCTAAATACAGAGGTAACGGCAGTATAGGTGCCATAGGGCTCATGCCCATGAGCGATGCAGAATATACCCGTGAAGTTACGCTGTGGGAGTACCGCAAATAAAAAAAAGTGCCAGTGAATGACCGTGTATTTCCGTACGGATTTCTGTGGTTTTGCTTCCATTGATATCAATGGAACCCTCCCGCGGTAAAATAGAACATGCCGCGACTCTTTCACGTTTGCAGAAATCCGCGGAACAAATCCGCATGTGTGCGTTGGCGAGCGGAAAACTATTAGCTTCAACAGACCCTTACCACTGTGGAATTCACGCGCAGATCTCCATCACAGGAGACGCGAGGCAACTCCTTCCGTGGGCACTCACCCTACATCTTATACCTTATCAGTGGACTTTTGGTTTAAGGTGAAGTTCCTCTTCGAGGAAAGCATGATGAAGAGATAAAGCCATTCACCTGGATGTGCCGGCAGCCGCTACACAGCGATGATACACCGTAATAATGTTTAGTCCCTTGTGTTGCAATTAAGCCAAGCATATTATCAGGTAAGAGTGCCTTCAAGCAGGAAGGCTACCATAAAGATTTAATGAATCATGTCTTCTTGAACTTGCGGTAAGTTTAAAAACTTGGTACAAAGCCACTTAAATTGAAAGAAGGAGTTTCCAGTTCAGCTACAGATGGGATCCAGACAATTGCATGGCCGAATACTGAAAGCTTGGATGCCGCTAGCTAAACATATGTTTATGATGTCTTGAAAATCGGGCCAACCCCACTAATTGTCAGTGTATTGTGACTGGCAGCTGGACGGAGGTTTCTTCACAGACTGTGGCACAAAAGAAAAATCCATTTAAATGACTGCAGCCAAAAATCTGCTTCAATAGAAGACAAGGAAATGTAATCACTGTAAAGTACATGTGTCGGCGGGGATCGCTATTCACAACTATGGCGCCTTTTACATTTCCTTTAATAATAGGATTGTCTGTGGGTATCCATTTATCCATTTGCATTCACTTTGCTATTAATGTGAATTTCCATCTTTTAACACTTTGTCATTTTTAGGTACATCCATTTATTCGTGTAGATACATTTTATATACTTTATAGCGGTCGGAATTCCATTTTTACTAACACAGAACTCCAAATCCCTTGCAAAGACATAGAGTTCCATGACAAAAGTTTAGCTACCTGCCTCCACCACCAGAGGGAGCTTAATGGATACAAATTTTATATTGAAGTCAATAATAAAACAGTATACATTATGCTCCTGAGCTCCCTCTAGTGGTGGCTGCTGGCAGACAGAATTTTATCATTTACATTTCTTTGTAAGAACTAGTAAGAAATATATCACAGCACAGGCTTTTCTTACGGCACCCTGTACCCATGACAGACGACGTTAGGCCATTTGAGGATGGATTCTGTTTATACTTTACATCTTGATTAGAGAAAGACTAGAATTCTAAATTCTAAAAAGCAGAGTGAAAACGGGAATCGGACAATAAACTGATAAACAAAAGGCACTAACGTACTAAGGTCCTGGGCACCATTGATGTGGGCACTAAATCACTAAACACCTATGACTGGGGATTTAATTATCATATACTCACCTCTCCCCACCCCCGCAGTGCCCCACGTCAATGCTTCATACCCCACTCCAGTCTCTGTTTACATAAGGTGACCAGATTTTCCCCATGTCAAAGTGGGACAGAGGGGTGTGGTCAGGGGTGGGGCTTATCATGATGCATGATTTTACCTCTATTGTTATAAAGTACAAGGCCGGTTCAAAAAAAGGCAAGTAGCAAATTCTGCAGCATTTCTGCATCCAAAAAACAGTAAAAATACGTCCCACTGGTGCTGATTTTGGCTGGAAATCAGCTGTATATCCGCAGCTGATTTCATACTATTTGGCGCTCCCCTCCTCTGAAGGCTTCCCATTGTCAGCACTTCCCGGCTTCTGGTTCCCAGCGGTCTTTAGTGGCCTCACCTGACCTGCGGTGTCACAGCTGACCAGACTGCTGTGAACCGGAAGCTGGGGAGTGCAGACAGCAGGAAGCCCTCGGAGGAGGTGAGGGGGAGCGCCGCTGCGTATCTGCTGCTGATTTCTAGTCAAAATCTGCACCAATAGTACAGATTTTGACTGTTTTTGTACATGCAAAATTTTCTGCAGAAATTTACGCTGCGGATACTCCACAGCATTGAGGTATGCTGCAACGTGCAGAGTGGCCTCACTAGTAATAGTGTCCCCTATACCAGTCCCAGCAATAATAGTAACCCCCACAATGGGCAAAGTAGTATTTGTGCTCCCCTATACTAGCCCTAGCATTAATAGTGACCCTCACAGTACCCCAATAGTATTACTGCTCCCCTATACCAGCCTCAGCAATAATAGTGAGTACCCCACAGTAGCCCCAGCAATAATAGTGACACCGCACAGAGGCCCACACAATAATAGTGACCCCGACAGTAGCCCCAGCAATAATAGTGAGTACCCCACAGTAGCCCCAGCAATAATAGTGACCCCCCAGAGTAGCCCCAGCAATAATAGTGACACCCCACAGAGGCCCACACAATAATAGTGACCCCCGACAGTAGCCCCAGCAATAATAGTGAGTACCCCACAGTAGCCCCAGCAATAATAGTGACCCCCCAGAGTAGCCCCAGCAATAATAGTGACACCCCACAGAGGCCCACACAATAATAGTGACCCCCGACAGTAGCCCCAGCAATAATAGTGACCCCACACAGTAGCCCCAACAATAATAGTGACCCCCCCAAGAAACCCCATAGTATTAGCGCTTCCCCTAAGACCCATACACTTACCTCTTCCTGGTTTTCACAGTGCCGACACTCCTCGCAGCACTGCTGCTGGCGGGCGGGAGTGTGTGTGCCTGCAGCAGCGCCACCTCCCTTCTCCTCTCCTCTTGTGGAACCAAAGAGGAGAGAAGGGGGCGAAGATCCAGGATACACACACTGCTGGCAGTGTGTGCATCCAGTTCGCGACACTGCAGAATGATTACTGGCTGGGGTGCTGTGGCACTTCAGCCGATAATCATTATAATGATGACCCAACGTCCCAAAAGCGGGACAGATGTCCCGAAAGCGGGGTCCTGGCAGAAATGTCCCAAAGTGAGACTGTCCCACCTAAATTGGGACATCTGGGCACCTTGTTTTACAGCTACAGTCCCATCCAGTTTACAAGACGTCACAGGGGCTGCAGCCAATAACAGAGCTCAGCAATCGATGCATTCTGCCACATGGCAGACACCATTTTAGTGGGTTTGGCTAAGATCAACCACCCAAGATTTGGGTTCACTCTGAGCCAAACGTTTAAAAAAAAGTTCTACCAGAACAGGGTTTGCCTGTTTCAATGTACTCACCACTAACTCTAATCCATTTAGGTCTTTTTTATGTGGAGAGGTGAAAAAATGATAAAATTCTGTCTTCCTGTAGTCACCACTAGAGGGAGCTCAGGTCACTGAACACTGTGTTCAGTCCAATGTATGCATCTGTATGCATGAAGCGCCTACACCCCCTCTAGTGGCAGTTGTATGCAGATGGAATTATAATATGTAACCTCTATGCAGGGCATTCTGACCAATAAACCTCTTGTTATACCTGTAAAGCTAAACCCCTGGACATCAGGAACTGGGCATCTGTTCCACTGACACTGTTGACTAGGAAAGTGAACCAACAGACAGAAGTGGAGGCCGCATTAAAGGGGTTGTGCGGCTACAATTTAACTTTACAAAATTCAAGCCAAATGAGTTAAAACAGCTCTGGCGATCAAGCACTGAAGCCCCCGATATTCTCCCGGGCTCTGTTGACAGCGGAAGTCAAGAGACCTTTGCCTGCTAATCAGAGGCCGTCGATCCCCTGGCATCGGTGCTCACATCCTGGTTGCCATGATGCCAGGAGTTCCAAACGGGGCAATGAGGTGGGGAGGAGGAAAGTGAATTGGGTGGGGGAGAGTGAATGGGGTACAGTTCTCTCAATCAACAGGGGTCCCAGTGCTTGGACCACTAGTGATCTGCCATTTATTTCCACCTTGTGGATAGAGTATAAATACTGCATCTTCGGTGACAGATGACAGCTCTATCTCTGGTCTCTAGGGGGGGACTGGACTTCATCTCCTGACTGTATTAGCCTATAGATATGGTTCTGTCCATCATCTCCCACTCATTGCCCACCCTGTCTATACAGACCATAGAGGAAGGAAGTGTCGATTTCCAATATGGCCGCCTCCATGAGAAGCCCTTTAAAATAACAATATGATTAAACACATTACTTCTACATGATTATATCTAACCAATGGAACTAAAATTCCATCCATGAGCACTTGCCCTTTAAATCCCGCCCGGGCCCTGGATGGATTTATCAGCGTCCTAACACATTTCCTTGGCATCTTTTTATTAGCAATTTGCTTCCAGTTCAGTAATGAGTCTGAGTATGAAATGTAGACACTAAAATGTAGGAGTGAAAGGACGAGGCTGGCAGGTCACGCTGCGAGATCTCATGAAAAGACATTTAGCGAGGTGACGGGGGACAGCCATCCAGCACATACCAGCCATTTCCATGTCAGCCTCAATCACATGCTATTTTGTACCGGACATCAGCAGTAATCATTTTCTCCGGCTCTTGGAGCTGATTTTCTGAGCGGAGGACATGAATATTCATAGGTCTAAATTATTCTTGTCTTCCTTCAGAATTTCAGCTTTGTTTACCCTTTGGTTGAATGTCGGTATAATTGGCTGTCTAGTCGATTGGAAAATGCGGAGATACTGCAGTGACACAGTGGCTTCATACTCCCAGCCAAAAATGAGTTTGTCATTGGAGATGCAAACGCCCGTCCCTATAGAAACCCCTCGCCAGGCAGCTTTATGATGCCATTTTTGCTAAAGTTCATTCTTATATAAAGTGTCCAATTATCTCACTAAAGTTAAAGGGGTTGTACCCAGGGGCGTAACTAAAGGCTCAGGGGCCCTGATGCAAAACGTGAGCTGCCCCCCCCCCCTCTATCTGTATCTGTACCCGTACCCATACCTAAACCATGCTGCACAGAGACATAACTTGAAGCTTCTGAGCCCCAATGCAAAACCTGTAACAGGGCCCCCAACTATAATGCTTTATTCATAGTACGGGGCTCTCTATATGGAGAAGAGCGGCCTTATGGGCCCCCTAAGGCTCCTGGGCCGGGGTGCAACCACATCCCCTGCACCCTCTATAGTTACGCCCTTGGTTGTACCAAAACTGACCGCTGTGACGCCACCGATCCGAAGTGAAGAATGAGGGTCCTGTGTCCCCCTCTTCTCGCCACTTTGGGCTTGCTGTACCCACCTGCAGTGACGTGGAGACTGAATGGAGCAGCGGCAGATGATCTGTTCATTCCAATGGGCCTGATGGAAATAGTACAAGCGCTAAACTATCTCTGGCAGTCCCAATGAAAGTGAATGGAGTGGTTCGGCGCATGCGCGGCTGACACTCAATTCAATCTCCTCCTCATCCCAGGAAGGGGGGGTTAGTGAACCCGCACTGAAAAGGAGAAAAGGGGAACACAATACCCCTGTTCTTCGAATTGGTACCACTGCTCAGCTATCTCTAACAGCCCCAATGAAAATGAGTGGCGTTACACCGTGCATGCACAAGTGTCACTCTATTCCATCTCCTCACTGCAGGGGGAGCAATGATCCTGCAGTGAGGAGAAGAGGGGAACACAGAACCGCTGTTCTTAGGATCAGTGGGGGTCTCAGCAGACCCCACTTCTCCACCCGATCAGACTTTTATCACCAATCTTGTGGATAGATGGTAAACGTCAATTGTGGTACAACCCCTTTAACCTCTCATCCCCTTTTATTACACGCCATCCTGTATTGCAGTCCAAGGGTCTTTATCTTTCAGTGATAGAGCCAGTAAAACAACAATACAGAAAATTAGGGCGGAGCTAAAGTGGCTTTATCTTTGGCCAGCATGAAGCTTTCTGTACCAGAAACCTTCCTCTTCTGGTATTTTTGCTAAGGAACATAGAAAACCGAAGTATCGGCCCTTTAAAATAAGATGTAGAGGTTTGTACATGGCAGAATTTATGTATATATAGTGGAGAAGACTGGTGACTGGTGCTGGTATGTAAGCACTGGAGCTGATTGGTACTGTTATGAGGGCACTGGAGCTTGCTGGTACTGTTTTGAGGGCACTAGAGAGGGTTGGTATTGTTATGAGAGCACTGGAGCTATCTGGTACTGTTATGAGGGCACTGGAGCTATCTGGTACTGTTATGAGGGCACTGGAGGTGGTTGGTACTGGTATGAGGGCAGTGGAGCTGGCTGGTATTGTCATGAGAGCACTGGAGATAACTTATACTGTTATGAGGGCACTTGAGCTGGTTGGTATTGTTTTGAGGATACTGGAGCTGGCTGGTACTATTATGAGGGCACTAGAGGTGGTTGACACTGGTATGAGGGCAGTGGAGCTGGCTGGTATTGTCATGAGAGCACTGGAGATGACTAATACTGTTATGAGGGCATTGGGGCTGGTTGGTATTGTTTTGAGGACACTGGAGCTGGCCAGTACTGTTATGAGGGCACTGGAACTGGCTGGCATTGTTATGGGGGCACTGGAGCTGGTTGGTACTGTTATGAGGGCACTGGAGCTGACTGGTACTGTTATGAAAGCACTGGAGCTGATTGGTACTGTTATGAGCGCACTAGAGAGGGTTGGTGTTGTTATGAGAGCACTGGAGCTCACTGGTACTGTTATGAGGACCCGGGAGCTGGTTGGTACTGTTATGAGAGCACTGGAGGTGGTTGATACTGGTATGAGGGCAGTGGAGCTGGATGGTACTGTTATGAGACACTGGAGATGGTTTGTGCTGTTATGAGGTCACTGGAACAGGCTGGTACTGTTATGAGGGCACTGGAGCTGGCTGGTACTGTTATGAGGGTGCTGGACCTATCTGGTAATGTTAATGACTGGCTGGATGAGGGCACCACTGCTGGCCTTAGGTTAGATGGAATTTTTTTCCTCATCCCCCCCCCCTTCCTTCCCCATCATAAGTAAAAACAATATAAAGTACACTGATGTGCAGTCTGCCTGTATTCTGCTTGTGCAGAAAGTAGCGATGCCCCCCTACCACCTGGAGGCAACATCCTGTGCGATCGCACAGGTTACACATAGCCAAGCCTGTTGTGTTGGGCACTGTGGCTGGCACAGTCATGGGGCAAGTAGATAAGTGGCCCCATTATGGGTGTACTGCTTTATCCATATGCTCTGATAAACTTCCTGCATGCCAAGATCCACATATATCTCTTCCCCAACTCTAACGGTTGTCGATGCCATATTTACCATCTATAATGGGCTCCAAGTATACATGATAAAAATTGGCGCAGTTACTCATACCAACCAATCGGATGCCAGCCTTTATTTTATAACCCAAGCACTACGGTCTGATTGGCTGCTCCGACACCAGCCGAGTATAATGGAGCCTTTATTATACTCCTATATAACCCACACGCTCGGGTCTCGCCTGCAGGGACGCTGGCTGAACACGCCGCGGTTCGCTGTGATACTGCCATATACCGCCATCATTCTGTTTACAGTTCCAAGTGAGATGTTGATTAAATTCAATTAATGACACGAGGACACAACTGCAAAAGGCACCGCAGAGGATTAAAAGGCTGGAGGTGTTGTAATCAGTGTAAATATAAGATAAAGTAGGTCAAAGCCGGCGAGCCGGGGCGTACGCTAATGTTGTCACATCAGGAGCCGGGTTATGTGAGGATCCCAGAGCCAAGCGGAGCGAACTCTGGATACAGGACCCCTCGTTTATCGCAGTCCATCTATACGTATGAACGCCATCACCACAGTGGTCGCCATATTGTTTATGTTATTGAAGTTTAGAAAGGCTTCTCTTATACCCCAGTGACTCCTCCACCCACAACCCTCTACACAATATTTCGTTATTACCCTTATAAACCCTACTTATTTTATAGGCAGTGAAAGCGCCATTACACAAGATACCCAACATATACTTCAGCATTGAGACTTGTCTGAAGTGACAGAGTAATAGTTCCTTCAGTAGGGGCCCCAGTAGTAAGAGTAACCCCTGTAGTGGCCCCAGTTGTAAAAAAAAACTTCATAGTGGCCCCAGTAGTAATAGTGACCCCCTTAGTGGCCTCACTAGTGATAGTGGCCTCCTTAGTGGCTCCAGTCATAATAGTGCCTACCACAGTGGGCCCAGTAGAAATAGAAATCCCCTTAGTGGCCCCTGTCATACTAAAGCCCCCCATAGTGGCCCCAGTAGTAATAGTGACCGCTCTAGTGGCCCTTGTCATAATACTGTCCCCCATAGTGGCCCCAGTAGTAAGAGTGGCCCCGTTAGTTGCCCAGTGGTAATCGTGACCCCTGTAGTGGCCCAAGTCGTAAAAAAAAAACTCCATAGTGGCCCCAGTAGTAATAGTGACCGTTCTAGTGGTCCTAGTCATAATAGTGTCTCCCATAGTGGACCCAATAGTAATAGTGACCACGTTAGTGGCCCCAGTAGTAATAGTGACCCCCTTAGTGGCCTCACTAGTAATAGTGACCCCCTTAGTCGCTCCAGTCATATTAGTGCCTCCCATAGTGGCCCCAGTAGAAATAGTGAACCCCTGTAGTGGCCCAAGTCGTAAAAAAAAAAACTCCATAGTGGCCCCAGTAGTAATAGTGACCGCTCTAGTGATCCTAGTCATAATAGTGTCTCCTATAGTGGCCCCAGTAGAAATAGTGACCTGTTAGTGGCCCCAGTAGTAATAGTGACCACCTTAGTGGCCCCAGTCATAATAGTGTCTCCCATAGTGGCCCGAGTAGTAATATTAGCCCTGTTAGTGGCCCCAGTAGGAATAGTGATCTTCTTAGTGGCCACAGTTGAAATAGTGCCTTGCATAGTAACCCCCTTAGTGGCCCCAGTCATTATAGTGTCTCCTATAGTGGCCTAGTAGTAATAGTGCCCCCTTTAGTGGCTCCAGTAATAATAGTGCCTCCCATAGTGGCCCCAGTAGTAATAGTGCCCCAGTAGTAATATTGACTGCGTTAGAGGCCCCAGTAGTAATAGTGTCCTCCATAATGGTCCTAGTATTAATACTGACCTTAATAGGGGCTGAAGTAGTAACAGTATCACCCATAGTGGTCCCAGTATTAATAGTGACCTTCATAGTGGCCCCAGTTGTCATAGTTACCCCTGTACTGGCCCCATTAGTAATAGTGACCACATTAGTGACCCCAGTAGTAATAGTGTCCACTTTAATGGCCCAGTAGTTATAGTGATCCCCAGAGTCGTACCAGTTTTAATAGTGAACTTCAAAGTAGTAATAGGACCCCATAGTGAACCTCCAGCCGGGCAGCAACCAGACAAGCATTTCACTCACTCCATCTGTTACATAGACATAGAGGTAAATACTAAAATTCTGTCTACCTGCAGCCACCACTAGAGGGAGCAGCTTTTTATTGGCAGATGTATGCAGCAAATTCTTACATACTTTTCAATGGGGCTGATGGAAATAGACAAGTACAAGCCATCGGCTATCTTCAGCAGTCCCACTGAAGATAAATGGAGCTGCAACAAAGTATGCATGACCTCCACTCTATTCAATCTCCTCCTCACCGCGGGAATGCAGTAAACCTGCAGTGAGGAGAAGAGTGGGAAACAGGAGCCTCATTCTTAGAATCAGTGGGGGTCTCACCAATCAGACATTTATCACCCATGAAGCAGATAGGTTTTTCCCGTTTTGCTACTCCTCTGATGGAAATGCAAAATGGAAAACAAAAATGCCGATGTGAGCAATCCCTAATATAAAACATACACACCCTTCTGATCCTGACGAAAACTTTCAGTTTTAAGCTCCCCCTAGTGGTGACTGCAGATAGAAAGAATTTTTTCATTTACGTTTATGCAGGGGTTTTGCTGCATCAGAAATGAGAGTCAGTGCAGAATTGTGAACCTATTATCCTCGTCTCTGCTGTCACCACAGACCATGCTCTTCTCTGTCATATACCCCAAGTGTAGGTGGAGGATACACTTTGATTTGTACTTACCTATATGAGATATCAGCAGATATATTAACCACATCCGTAACGCTGAACGCATATAAATATCCTGTAGTCCTGAAGGGTGTATGGAGTGGACTTGGGAGCTGAGTCTACTCCATACCCAGCGGCTATCAGCTGACAGCTAACCTGCCACAACCTGAGTTAACGCTGATAGCGGCAGTTAACTCTTTAGATTCCATGGTCAAAACTGACTCTGTGTCTAATTGGTCAGCGGGAGTGGAAAGGGCCTTTCCTGCACCCCATCGGTGCCCCTAGCAGCATGATCTTGGGGGGTGCTGATGGGCTAGCATGACATCCTGGAGCCTACTGAAGCCTCTCCGAGCCTCCACTTATAGATGCCTAGATGTATGAAGGAAACATCAAAAATTGCTATATACTGCAATACTGAAGTATTGCAGTTTATAGTACAAGTGATCAAATGATCAGAAGTTCAAGTCCTTTGTGGAGATGAAATAAAAGTGTAAAAAAAAACGTTTGAATAAAGTTTTTTTATGGTTAAAAAAATTAACAGTTCAAAAACCTTTTCATAAAAATAACTAAACAATTAAAAACGCCGTCATATTTGGTATTGCCATGTATGCAAAAGTCTGAACTGTTAAAATATCACAATATTTATCCTGCGTGGCACCCCAAAAAATTCTAATAAAATGTTTCCCAGAATAGCTTTCACACAGCCCAACTGCTGAAAAGATTAAGACGTTACAAGTCTCAGAATATGGCGCCGAAAAGTAATTTTCTGGACTTCCCCTTTAAGACTTTCGAGACTGTTTTGCTATAAAATATGAGCTTGTACTGGGAAATGCTGATCTCCAACTGTGACTCTTTTAACTGCAGAGCAGTAGTCATCCTCATGTATAGATCCTTGTTAGCGCCACGTTTGATAGGCGAAGTATGGAAAGCCGAGGGTGGAGATCAAAGGTGGAGAATATCACTTTGTGTTTGATGTGTCCACAGACGTTATTTGAAGCAGAAAGAAACGGAGATGGCACCTTGGCTGAGCTCACCTGCCAACCCCCGGGCGTGCGGAGCGCTCGAGAGTTACTACAAACCATTCTACAAGACCCAAGTGAAGCAGATTTGTACTAGACAGATGGTGGCATCACGTTTCTTAAAGGGGAACTCCTCAGGAAATTGTTGCTTCTTATTGTATGCCTTGTTTTAATTTTTGAATCTTTTTGAACTCCGATGAGACTGCTTAACCGCCTTCCTCAATGTTGTTGCATCGCCTTATTAGTTAGGGCAATGGCTCCTCCATTAGTCACAGCTCCGCCCCTCATTCACTAAAAAACATCTTGTCTCTCCTGACTCTACCATGAAGTCAGCCTCTGATATATGGCAGTGCTGTCATGGCACTACATGGTGGTATTATGTAGACTACATATGTCATTACTGATTTGCTACTACCGTATATAGCGGTATTATGTTCACTCTATATGGCAGTACTGTCTAAACCATCACGTGATGATATTATGTCGGCTCGCTGAAGTTGTACTATATAGATGCTGTATATTATTTAATCATTATATGGTAGTGATATTATGTGGGTTGCTTGTGGCAGTATTATCTTATTGCTAGATGAGAGTATTATGTAGACTGTATATGGCAGTACTTACTTGGTACTATATAGCGGTAATATCTTGATTTGATATGGCAGTACTGTCTTAAACGCGATGTGATGGTATTATGTGGACTCATTGAAGATGTTCCATTTAGATGGTGTATTATTTGGTAACTATATGGTGCTATTATATAGATTGTTTGTGGCAGCATTATCTTATCACTTGATGAGAGTATTATGTCAACTGGCTATGCAGTACTGTCTTACCACTAGATGGTGGTATATGGGCTGTATATGGCAGTATTGTCATGGCACTATATAGTGGTATTTTGTGGACTGTATATAACAGTGCTGCATTGGTACTATATGAACTATATATGGCAGTACTGTCTTGGTACTATATGGCGGTATTAGGTAGATTGTATATCGCAGTACTGTCTAAGTATTATTTGCCAGTATTACATGTACTGTACTATCTTAGTAATATTTGGTGGCAGTACTGTCTATGTGGACTGTACATGGAGTACTGTCCTGGTACTATATGGCGGTATTAGGTAGATTGTATATCGCAGTACTGTCTAAGTATTATTTGCCGGTATTACATGTACTGTACTATCTTAGTACTATTTGGTGGCAGTACTGTCTATGTGGACTGTACATGGAGTACTGTCTTGGTACTATATGGCAGTATTAGGTAGATTGTATATCGCAGTACTGTCTTAGTATTATCTGCCCGTATTATATGTACTGTACTATCTTAGTATTATTTGGTGGCAGTACTATCTATGTGGACTGTACATGGAGTACTGTCCTGGTACTATATGGCGGTATTAGGTAGATTGTATATCGCAGTACTGTCTAAGTATTATTTGCCGGTATTACATGTACTGTACTATCTTAGTACTATTTTGTGGCAGTACTGTCTATGTAGACTGTACATGGAGTACTGTCCTGGTACTATATGGCGGTATTAGGTAGATTGTATATCGCAGTACTGTCTAAGTATTATTTGCCGGTATTACATGTACTGTACTATCTTAGTACTATTTCGTGGCAGTACTGTCTATGTGGACTGTACACGGCAGTACTGTCTTGGTACTATATGGCAGTATTAGGTAGATTGTATATTGCAGTACTGTTTTAGTATTATTTGCCGGTATTACATGTACTGTACTATCTTAGTAATATTTGGTGGCAGTACTGTCTATGTGGACTGTACACGGCAGTACTGTCTTGGTACTATATGGCAGTATTAGGTAGATTGTATATTGCAGTACTGTCTAAGTATTATTTGCCGGTATTACATGTACTGTACTATCTTAGTACCATTTTGTGGCAGTACTGTCTATGTAGACTGTACATGGAGTACTGTCCTGGTACTATATGGCGGTATTAGGTAGATTGTATATCGCAGTACTGTCTAAGTATTATTTGCCGGTATTACATGTACTGTACTATCTTAGTACCATTTTGTGGCAGTACTGTCTATGTAGACTGTACATGGAGTACTGTCCTGGTACTATATGGCGGTATTAGGTAGATTGTATATCGCAGTACTGTCTAAGTATTATTTGCCGGTATTACATGTACTGTACTATCTTAGTACCATTTTGTGGCAGTACTGTCTATGTAGACTGTACATGGAGTACTGTCCTGGTACTATATGGCAGTATTAGGTAGATTGTATATCGCAGTACTGTCTTAGTATTATCTGCCGGTATTATATGTACTGTACTATCTTAGTACTATTTGGTGGCAGTACTGTCTATGTAGACTGTACACGGCAGTACTGTCTTGGTACTATATGGCGGTATTATGTATGCCCCATTTACAGCAACACCCAGGAGTCTCCAGGTTCTATCTCCAGCTGACAGTTACTAAGGCCGCCTGCACACGGGCGATCGCGAGGCGGGCAGACACAAACAGGAGTGGTGCTATTTCTGTTTTTTCAATCTCAAAAACCCCAGATAGAAAAAAAAAAAAGGGGAGGATTGAGAGTTACTGAGGGTGCCAAGTCTTATCTGCAAATTGAAAATCGACATTTTCTTTGGAAATTGCCCAAATTAACTGTTCCTAAAATATGATTTTATATTTATTGTGTCTGGTGAAGAAATAAAGATCTACGATACGGATTCCCATTTCATCGAACAATTACCGAGACGCTCGCAGACATTAATTCTGTCCTCTGCTGCTTTTCATTCTTTGACTTTGGATCATAAATATCAGGATATTGTAATAGACTACATGAAGTGGAGGAACTTCGGAAGGAACGGCGCATAATGTGGAAGTAATGAAGCCTTAATTATTTCCATGGGCGTAGTTCCCTTTAAATTATGTAGATTACGTAATTCTATAAGACAGGAGAGGATGGCCTGGGGAAGGGGGGGGGGGAGTAGGGGGGGGTGGAGGTAGGGGGGCTAGGCTACCACCTGATAATAAAGAGTCAAAAGGAAGCAATATATCCTAGTAAGATACAAAAGGAGATCATTTCTCCATGGCCATTTACTTTAATGGGAGTTATGGTGGGCTGGGGTAGGGGGGAGGGAGGAGGGGGGGGGTCTGAGGTGATCTGCATTGGACCACACTAAGTTTCCTCCTGCGATACATAACTGGCTGGCTGAGAAAGTGAGATTTCCTCCTTACGCCTGAGGTACACCAGCTGCTCTCCAGCCTGACCTTAATTATACCTTGTCAGTGTAACGAGTGCTAATGTATATGTATGAGCGTCAACGTTTTATGGATTGGAAAACATTTTGTAAGCAGTGGCAAACGCTGCCCGTAAAAAAGTTGTCCAACTAGAGAAAAAGTAAAAGGGATATAAACTCTAAGTGATGTGTGTTTCAGCCCTTCAGATTTCAATTGTTTCACATTCAAAGGGAATCTATTGAAAAAAAAATGTGAAAAATGTAAAATTTTTGACAGACTTTTCTTTCAAAGTTCTCAAATATTACTATTTGTAGCTTGTCCCCAAGTGGGCACATAATAAGATAACATTTCCTAATATGTACAATTTGCTTTTCAGCTGCGTTATGTTGACTGACTGTTACCAGAAGCGTCACCCTGTTATGACTTCTCTAATGCGCTGCTGGAACCTTGATAGGCAGGCAGCACAGTGCACATAATAGTATAACACTTCCTGTAATATACATCTCATTTTTCAGCTGTGTTGTGCAGACTGACTGTTGCCAGAAGCGTCATCCTATTATGACAGCTCTATTGTACTGCTGGAGCCTAGATAGGCAGGCAGCACAGTGCCCAGAGCTTAAAAGCTAAATTATATATATTTTTTGCCCTTGAAAATCTCCCTAATGTTTTCTAAATCAAGTGTATATATAACGACTGCAAGATCATGGAAATATTCTGTATAGGAAGCAGTAGTAATCCCTGGTGGTCATGGGAAGGATTGTATAACTCCTGCTAGGTCCAGTTTCAAGTGGGATTGATTATAATTACTGTTGTCTTCTGTGAGCCCCATTGTAAAACGACAAGACCTACCTCCTTTTTAATTAGTATGCTACTAAGAGTAAATAGTGAGTACCTCAATTCCAGGAGCCTTCACTTAGTCAGTGAGCCTACAAAGAGGGCTTAAGTCACCAGGTCAGCCATAGAATAGGATACCATAAAGAATGGAAGGTAGAAAGAAGGGTCACTGCATTATGCCTTGTGGGGTCAGGGCTATACCAATTAAGTGATAGCCCTGTCGTGTTGCTGGAAATAAGATAGGCAAGGTAATATTGTGTACAAAGCCTTAGGCTAAAATTGTCAATGAGCACAACGAATAGGGCTCAAGCGACCAGTTCTGCCATGGAATAAGATGCAATAAAGGCAAGAAAGGAAAAGTAAAATAAAAATAAATTGTGTTATTCGTATAGCGCCATCTTATTCTGCAGGGCTTTTGAGTAATTTATTTATTACCCTGGGTACTCATTTTACCAACCCCAGAAGCCTGGAAGGCTGAGTCAACCTTGAGCCGGCTACCTGAACCAAGCGAGGATTGAACTCGCAACCTTCAGGTCATGAGCGAGAGCTTAGGACTGCATTTCTGTATTTTTAAAAAGAGTCATTCCATTATCCCTTGTGGGATGGGGGTTCTACCAATTAAATAACAGCTTTGTTGGTCGTTGCCTTCCGGGGATTTTCTAGTTTTTTTACTGGCCTTATTTGTATTGGATATTATACTATTAGCTGTTTTGTGATATCCAGTTTTTTTTTGTCTTATGTACTAAGTTGTACCTGCGACCTACATTTATGCTGTTGATTGTTCTTGTGTAACTCTTTGGCAGTAATTCAGAATATATGTACAAGTGCTCTGTTGTTCTGTAGTAAGGTTTTGTTGTGCTGCTCGAGCCAAGACAGGCAGGGGAGCACTGTGCATAAAGCCTGAGGCTAAAATAGTCATAGGGAATAGCAAAGAGGGCTCAAGTGGTCAGTTCAGTCATGGAATAGGAAGCCATAAAGGAAGTAAGTAGAAAGAAGAGTCCTTCTATTATCCCTTATGTGGTTATGCTAAGTGAATAACAGTTCTGTCGTGCAGCTGGAGACTAGATAAGCAGGGTAACACTTGGCACAAAGCTTTTAGATGGAACGATTATTGTTCAAAAAGTCATTCAAAGAAGTGAAAGCGAACTAAATGTGAGCCGACAACTAAACGACCAACCAGAATTGTTTGCTTCTCCTTTGTCATTCATTTTCTGCAGGCATGAAAATCATCGTTGGCTCATTCACTTCTTGTTCCGTTTAAACAGCAATTGTTCAGTCCTTCCAATCCGCTTATACAGAGACTGAACGATTCTTGTTTGAACAAGTCGACGATGCAACAGGAAATGGCTCGTCTAAAAGGACCCTTAGGCTAAAAGAGTCAATGAGCATAGCATAGAGGACTCAAGTAGTCAGTTCATCTATGGAAGAGCAAACCATAAAGGCAGGAAAGTAGAAAGAAGGGTCACTGTATTAGCCCTTCCGGCATAGTGGGTATACTACCGTGTTTCCCCGAAAATAAGACAATGTCTTATATTAATTTTTGTTCAAAAAGGTTTAACTTTTTTTTACATGTATAGCTGCCTGGACACTATTTAAATTGACTTTTTTAATTAACAGTTAGCAGGGCTTAATTTTGGAGTAGGGCTTATATTTCAAGCATCCTCAAAAAGCCTGAAAAATCATTTTGCATCCTCAAAAATTCTGAAAAATCATGTTATGTCTTATTTTTAGGGTATGTCTTATTTTCTGGGAGACAGGGTAACTAAATAACAGCTCTGTCATGCTGCTGAACACTAGATAGGCAGGGGAGCACAGTGTATAAAGCCTTACGCTAAAGTAGCAAAAAGTTGTTAAGAAATGATAATGATCAGGGAATTTTTTAAATCAAAGCAAAGTAGCTCAACCATGAAATAAGAAGCCATAGATGTGGACTCTCTGTTCTACTAACCTCATCATGCTGCTGGTGACTAGATAGGCAGGGTAGCACTGTGTACAAAGCCTTAAAATAAAATAGTAGAAAGTGATAGGAATTGATTATTCTGAGCTCAGGGTCTATTATATAGCATTCTTGAAATTGGTACAAAGCCGCTCCCCTGCAAACTAAGAAGTCATAAGTGGATTATCTGACGGTGTCTCCTTTAGGGCTCTTTCCTACGAGCTTATGCGTTTTTACGTTTTCTCGCTGGTACCGTAAAATCGCGTTAAAGGATGTTTTTCTGCCAGGGTAATTAGTGTTTTCTCACCCATTCCGTTGAGTGTGGTCTTCTGAGAAAAAAATGTTGCACCCCGGAAGCTTTTTCGCAGCCTCCCCCCCCCCCCTTTTTCCCCCTGCTCTTATAGGAGTCTATGGGATCCGCCAGCATATATTGGCCGACACACAGTTCCAGAACTATCTTTTTGCCAAACGTATAACCGTCGGCGCGTATTTCAGTCGCGTATGTTCCATTTTTCACAGTTCGCTGTTTTTACGTGCCGCATATTCGCCCTTATGAACAGATGCATTGGAAACCAATGCCACAGATGGTTGTGTACATTGGTTGCCCGCAAAAACACGTAGTTTATGCGCTCATGTGAAAGAGTCCTTAGGCTGGATCTACAAAGGCGAGCGCGACGTCGGTCTTAGAAACGCGGACCGATACACACTTGCAAACATCCAATTTTCCCCGTGACTATGATGTGTTTTGTGAGAAAATTGAATTTCCACGTGCGTGAAAATTGCGTATTGTTTCTATAGGAAATTTTTTTTAAAATTGCGTTACGTTTTTTTCTTGCTCCCATGTAATAGAAAAATCCCAGCATGTTCTATGTAATTGCATCACCGCGAGAGACAAATCGCCCCTGTAAGCACAACTATTGTGAACTATGGATTATCACTAGAGATGAGCGAGCGTACTCGTAAAAGCACTACTCGCTCCAGTAATTGGCTTTATCCGAGTATCGCTGTGCTCGGGGCTAAAGATTCGGGTGCTGCTGCGGCTGACAGGTGAGTCGCAGCGGGGAGCGGGGGGGAGAGAGGGAGAGAAAGATCTCCCCTCCGTTCCTCCCCGCTCTCCCCTGCAGCTCCCCGCTCCGTGCCGGCACCCGAATCTTCAGGGACGAGCGGGGAGGTACTCGGATAAAGCAAATTACTCGAGCGAGTAGTGCTTTTCCGAGTACGCTCGCTCATCTCTAATTATCACACATGTGCGACACATCCGGCAAACGCCCGGAACTCGCAAGTTTCTATCGTCCACGTTAGAGTCCTTAGTACATCGGAAATCTAATGTGTACCAGACAAATTCCTCAACCGCCTCCAAAATGTTTAACCCCTTACTGCATAAAACAGTTATATCGCCAGAAACCGCGCCGATGACAAACTCGGATCTGCTACATCTGTAATAGTTTATAAACTTCTGACTATTCTATTTTATAACTTTTTATGAGCTGAAATGTTTTTCTCAAGACCAACGGGGCCATGCTTTACTACCTGACAGCGCAATATACGCTTCCAGCCAAACTGGCAGTGGTGCGGCGCTCCCGGTAACGTGTTCTGTTCAGCGACGCTCCATAATAGAAGGTAGAGGGACAGATGTTAAACTATAGATCGGACACAATTATAGCTAATTTACGGATCTATATTCTATAAGGTGTTAAACTGCCAGATCAGTACTCTGCAATTGAATTCCTTATTGACGGTGCGGCGCGGAGCTGCAGGTGTTGTTCCGCTGTTTGAATAATTTCATTTGGAAGGTGCCGGCGGTGGAAGCAATTTACAAAGAGATTTCTGCTATTTCAATAAATGGAGAATACAGAACAAACAGCGGTTAATAGGCGAGACTAAATCACTTATATAATAGGTGCAGAGGAGGTGCAAACATGCTGCGAACCACACGACCGGTTGTATAGAAAATGGGCCCCTGGGCGACAGGTAAAGTAGGGCCCCTCGCTCACCATATGCACAACTTCAGCATACTGTATACATCTGAGGCACAAATATACTGCATGTGCTTTGTTACCCAAATGTTTACACCCTAAGGCCTTAGTCACACAGGCGTTTTTTCACGCGATTTGCGGATCACATGACGGATGCGCATCCGCAAATCGCGTGACCGGTGCGCGCAAGTCGCCCGCAAATCGCCCGAAAATCTGCTCCTAGCCGCGTTTCATTAGAAACGGGCCGGAGCTGTCCAGCACATTGCATTCAATGGAGACGGCAATAGAGCCGGCTCCATTTAAAGCAATGCGCTGCGGGCGAGCCCGGGATGAATTGTCGGGAAGGGCTTAAATATATAAGCCCTTCCATGCAATTCATCCTAAAACGTGTAAAAATAAAAAATATATATATACTCACCTTCTCCTGGCAGCCGGAGCTCCGCGCGGCCGTCCTGCAGTGGGTGTGAAGGGGGTGTGAGTCAGACCTGCCCCCTGATTGGCTCAGCGCTGAGAGGCAGCAGTCACTCACCCATTCATGAATTCATGAATGGGTGTGTGAGTGTTTTCAGCCTCTGATTGGTCAGGGCTGTGACCAATCAGAGGCAGATCATTCAGCAGACGGGGATTTTAAAGCCCCGCCGGCTGAATAGTGCCGAGAAGCAGTTCAGGAGAACTGACAGCGGCCGCGGCTGGACTCCGGCTGCAGCGGAAAGGTGAGTATTCAATTTTTTTTTATTTTAACACATTTTAGGATGAATTGCAGGGAAGGGCTTATATATTTAACCCCTTCCCGACAATTAACCCCGCGCACGCCGGCAGCCCATTGCTTTCAATGGAGCGGCTGTATTGCCGGCTCCATTGAATTCAATGGGCAAACATCGTTCTTCTCTGCCACAGCTGTTACAGCTGTGGCAAAGAAGAATGATTTGTCTTCTATATGTTCTCAATGGGGTCGGCGCTGCTGCCGCCGGCCCCATTGAGCGCATATAGAGAAGAGAACAGGAATCGCAGATCGCAGATAGGTGCGATGTGCGATTTCTGTTCTATAATTTATCGGACGAGCGCATAAAAAGCGCTCATGTGTCCGATACCATTGCAAAGCAATGGTTTTATAAAATCGCCGGACGCATGCGCATGCGCAAATCGCGCCAAAAATGCCCGTCTGACTAAGGCCTAATGCTGACAAACCATGACAAGTAATACTTCTATGGAATGCCTATACAATACTGCCATTCAGTGCCCAAAGAATACCGCCACACTGTGCTGAAATAATACCTCAATACACTATCCCAGCAATACTACCACATAGTGCCCACATAACACTACCATGTACTGCAGTTCCCACATGATACAGCCATTCAGTGGCCAAATAATACCATCATATAGTTCCCAAATAAGACTACTATATAATGCATTTCCCATACAGTATAATGCTGCCAGTCAATGCTGAAATATAACGTTCATTTAGAACCATCTAGAACCATACAATGGACCAATATTACCTCCATACCGTCTTCAAATGATAGGTAGATATGAGATAGAGATAATCCATATCACTACTATATATTTATAACACAATACAACAATTTAGTGCCCAGATTTTGCCACTATACACTATGGTATCTAAATAACACCACTATATTCCTGCAGAACCAGTCTGTATTTCCCACACAATGCTGCCATTCAATGCTCAAACACAATTCCCATTAGGTGCCCAAAAAATACCACCATATAATGCAGACATACTGTATAATCCTCATATAGTCCTCACGTGGCAGGACCACATTATGCCCACTTAACAGTATCATATATCTCACAATCAAGATGGCTGTTCAGTGCCCAAATAATACCTCCATATGGTATTCAAATACTAGTACCACAGATTGCCCACATAGCGCTGCTATATATTTCTTACTTGAAACAGACATTCGGTGTCTAAATAATACAGCCATAAAGTATCCAAATAACACTGCTGTACCGTACGGTGCCCACACAACACTACAATATGCCGTATGTCTCATCCAATACCGCCATTCAATGTTCAGATGAAATATTCACGCAGTGTCCAAACTATACCGCTATACAATGCTGAAATAATACCTCCATACAGCATCCAAATGACAGTGCAATCTTATACAGCCAATAAGTGCACAAATAATACCACAATATAGTATCCAAATAACAGCAGCACAGATGGCCTGCATAACACTACAACACACTGCATTTCTCATAGAATACTGCCATTCAGTGATTAAATAACAGCCCTCTATGATGGAGATATAGTACACCGTATAGTTTCCAAGGAGCGGGACCACCTAGTGCTCACATAACACTACCCTACACAATGCAGCCATTCAGTGCCCAAATAATACTGCAGTAAGGTGTCCACATAACACTACCGCACAGTGCCCACATAACACTACCGCACAGTGCCCACATAACACTACTGCACAGTGCCCACATAACACTACTGCACAGTGCCCACATAACACTACCGCACAGTGCCCACATAACACTACTGCACAGTGCCCACATAACACTACCGCACAGTGCCCACATAACACTACTGCACAGTGCCCACATAACACTACCGCACAGTGCCCACATAACACTACCGCACAGTGCCCACATAACACTACTGCACAGTGCCCACATAACACTACTGCACAGTGCCCACATAACACTACCGCACAGTGCCCACATAACACTACTGCACAGTGCCCACATAACACTACCGCACAGTGCCCACATAACACTACTGCACAGTGCCCACATAACACTACTGCACAGTGCCCACATAACACTACCGCACAGTGCCCACATAACACTACTGCACAGTGCCCACATAACACTACTGCACAGTGCCCACATAACACTACCGCACAGTGCCCACATAACACTACTGCACAGTGCCCACATAACACTACCGCACAGTGCCCACATAACACTACTGCACAGTGCCCACATAACACTACCGCACAGTGTCCACATAACACTACCGCACAGTGCCCACATAACACTACCGCACAGTGCCCACATAACACTACTGCACAGTGCCCACATAACACTACTGCACAGTGCCCACATAACACTACCGCACAGTGCCCACATAACACTACCGCACAGTGCCCACATAACACTACTGCACAGTGCCCACATAACACTACCGCACAGTGCCCACATAACACTACTGCACAGTGCCCACATAACACTACTGCACAGTGCCCACATAACACTACTGCACAGTGCCCACATAACACTACTGCACAGTGCCCACATAACACTACCGCACAGTGCCCACATAACACTACCGCACAGTGCCCACATAACACTACTGCACAGTGCCCACATAACACTACCGCACAGTGCCCACATAACACTACTGCACAGTGCCCACATAACACTACTGCACAGTGCCCACATAACACTACCGCACAGTGCCCACATAACACTACTGCACAGTGCCCACATAACACTACCGTATACCGTTTATCCCATACAATGCCGCCACTCAGTGCCTGAATAATAACACTATAGAATGCTGCTCATATAATGCCTCCAAACAGTACCACAGAGAGCCCACGTAACAATACTACATATCTCCCACAGAAAGTAGCCACTAGGCTTCCAAATAATGCTACCAAACAGTATCCATGTAAAAGTGCTATATAGCACCCACATAACACTACAGTATTTTGTATTTCACATACAATACTGTTATTCAATATCCACATAATACAGACATGCAGTGCCCAAATAATACCACCATACGATGCCAAACTAATCCCTCCATACAGTATCTAAATAACAGTGCCACCTAATGCCCACATAATACTACCACATATGTCCTACATAATACAGCCATTCAGCCCAACTACTGCAATAAGGTATCCAAATAACACTACTACATAGTGCCCATGTAAAACTACCGTACAATGCATTTCCCATTCAATACTGCCATTCTGTGCCCAAATAAAACTGCCATTCAGCACCCAAAAAATACCACTATAGAATGCTGAAATAATATTGCAACATAGTATCCACATAACCCTACAATATGCAGTATTTCTCACATAATACGGCCATTCAATGTCCACATAAAACTGCCCAAATAATATCATCCTACCTGCTAGAATACTACATAATAATACCGTATCCAAATAGCAGGACCGCCCAGTGCCCACATAACACTACCATATACTTGGCAAATAAAACTGCCATTCAGTGCCCAAATAATACTGCTGACGTAATACCTCCAGCGCCCAAGTAATGGCACCCTATATTGCAACCTTTTGCGTTGAGGTCTTTAGTCGTAGCGTGGTCAACAGTGGCCAATTATTACAGCGCTGTGGATGATCTGCACCTATCTGCCCAGTGATATAAAGTACTTATAAAACATAAGGCTGCGGCTCCTTTTCACGTTTCCATGGTTACAAATGCTGCAAAATATTTTCAAGGTCTTGAAGCCAAAATGTTAAGTGCAGTCCCCAATGTGATGGGCGGTTCGTGGAGGAGACGGCTGACCTCTGCGCAAGTGGCAGGTTCCTTGGAACAGACGCCTCCCGACACGGCGCTGCTTGCCTGTCATCGCAGCAGGAACCAAGGACTTAATCTCCTGTAATTGCACAAGTGCAGGTCCTGACAGCATCCAGTATACGGAGGGGAGGTCACGGGGTTAAACGCAGAGAGCGGCCCCATCCTCCGTACCATGAGGACAAGCGAAATGTGACAACCGGTCCCAAATTTAATGTACGGAGATAAAATGAACACGTAGTAATATGAAAAACCACGGACTACGCTATGGGGGGCCCAAAGACCCAAGGGGCTCCGCGCAGCGGTGCTGAGCATGTCAGAGCAGTAGTGTGCTGATTATTTGGGCATCAACCATGCCTCTAACCCTGCTCAGTACTGCCAGGTCCCGTTGTGCCCAACACACAGTAATAATAGTGCCCTCCTTGTGTTCCACACCGAAATAGTGCCCACTCACAGCAATTATGTCACCTTAGTGCCCTCCATGAAGTAAAAAGGAACTCTTAGTGTCCCCAAGCAGTAATGATGTTCTTTAGCGCCCACCACAGTAAGGGTGCCCCCTACATGGTATGATGCCTCCTTACCACCACAATAGGATACCCCTTAGAGCATCCACTAGAATAGGGTTCCCCCCTTAGTGCCCCTTCACAGCCACGATGCCACCATATAGGAAAGAAGGCCTATTAGTGACCCCTCTGCAGTGTGATGCTTCCTTAGTGTCACCACCACAATATTATACCCCTTAGAGCACCGACCAGAGTATTATTGCCCCTTAGCGCCCGCTCAAAGCAGTGATGCCCGCACATAGAAAACCCTTAGTGCCCCCTACACAGTACAATGTCTCATTAGTACCCTCACTACGAAACCCCTTGGAGCGCCGATCACGATATGATGCCGCCACATAGTAAAGATGTCCCTTTAATGCCCGCTACACAGTACAATGCCTTCTTAGTGTCGCCACCACAATATGATATCCAATGGAGTACCCACCAGAATATGATACCCACCTAATTGCTCCCACACAGCAGTGATGCCCCCACATAGTAAAGAAGTTCCCTTAGTGCCGACTATGTAGTATAATGCCTCCTTAGTATTGCCACCATAACATGATACCCCTTAGAATGCCACAGCATCACCAGAATATGATGCCCCCCTATAGCAGCAATGCCTTCACTTAATAAAATGCCCCTTTAATTCCCTCCACAGATGCCTTATTAGTACCGCGGCACAATATGATGCATCCCTTAGTGCCCCAGTAAAGTCTACCACACAGAAACAGTGCCCCTAATGAGGCCCCCTACATACCGTGTTTCCCCGAAAATAAGACAGTGTCTTATATTAATTTTTGTTCAAAAAGCTTTAACTTTTTTACATGTATAGCTGCCTGGACACTATTTAAATTGACTTTTTAAATTAACTGTTAGCAGGGCTTAATTTTGGAGTAGGGCTTATATTTCAAGCATCCTCAAAAAGCCTGAAAAATCATTTTGCATCCTCAAAAATTCTGGAAAATCATGCTATGTCTTATTTTCAGGGTATGTCTTATTTTCAGGGAAACAGGGTAGTATGATGCCCTTTCATGGTAGTGATGCCCCCTGCACAGTAAAGATGCCCACTTAGTGCCTTCATAAAAAAGTACCCAATATGAAGTCTCTTTAGTGTCTCAAAAAAGAAGAAGCGCCAACGGTGATGCCCATTCAGTGCCCCCCTACGTTATGATGCCTTTTTTACGACTTCCTCTTCTTCCGACAGTCACAAAGTCAGAAGACTGGCTCATGCCCCACTGTCATCTCAAACCCAACCAATCTGGTCGCTGCGACCACAGCCGCCGCACCGTGTCCTGCCGATGACATCGTGGCACAATATGCCCTACATCGGTAATCAGTATGGTGGCCGCAGTGATCACAGGGGAAAGGTCGACAACTGGACGTGAGCCACCCTTTAGGGACGGAGGGACAACACCCGTCATCCAGGACTGCCCTGCTGGATCGGGAATGGTGGGGCAGTGACCGCTCCACTTATGTGATGACGTCACTCCGGTCAGTGCTGCATGTGATGGGCAGCGATGACGGGTATGGGGACGGCTATTGGCTCCATTGACATATAGGACTATGAAGCATTCATGCCCAGGATGTGCCCGCTGCATAACATTCGGATGAATTATGGCGATGACTATTATTGTACATTTGAAGCGCCCTACGCGGTCGGATTGTGGGCGGATGGTAATTTCTCACCAGCGTAGAACAGCAGAGCGGGAAATTGCTGCAGAAAGATGTAGTGAAGCACTAACCGGAGGTCACTGGTGTCTCATACATACATTCATACCATCGCCCAAACAAAACACACTGCTGCGGGGCATTCAGGAAGCAGAACGATGCCAGCCGGGCACTGCATAGCGGAGTCACGTCTCCAGCTGCCACTCAGAGGGGGGGAAACAGTCACAACTTCTTACAGTTCTGGATACTGTGCATCTCAGCAAACAGCAGGGGGCAACAGTGAGGTGCAAAGGAGGGGTAACAAGACATTCGAATGCTGCTCTGCCAGTGAATGGAGTATAATATAAGGGGGCATGTTTACTTGGACAGACGTTCTACGCTGAGAGAGACGAGTATTAAGAGTCAGAAACATCTGGCGGCACCTCCGTGTGCAAGACGCAAAGGACTGCCAGTGGGAATAGCTTTTGGTTTTGGATTATGGCGTCTGCCATAATGTGCGACTTTTATATGCCAGAAAACTGACGTAGCTCCAATGGTTAATGCATCCGCTGCGTTATATAGACTCAAAATGTAAAACATTGCAGAGCACCGCCATGCAGCTCCGGATGTGAATGGAGTAGAAGAGAGGATGTGCTGTGACACAGGATTACAATAGGAAAAGCAATCTATCTATCTATCTATCTATCTATCTCATATCTATCTATCTATCTCCTATCTATCTATCTATCTCATATCTATCTATCTATCTATCTATCTATCTCCTATCTATCTATCTATCTATCTATCTATCTATCTATCTATCTCATATCTATCTATCTATCTATCTCCTATCTATCTATCTATCTATCTATCTCCTATCCATCTATCTATCTATCTATCTATCTCATATCTATCTATCTCCTATCTATCTATCTATCTATCTATCATCTATCTATCTATCTATCTATCTATCTATCTCCTATCTATCTATCTATCTCATATCTATCTATCTATCTATCTATCTATCTATCTATCTCCTATCTATCTATCTATCTATCTATCTATCTCATATCTATCTATCTATCTATCTATCTATCTATCTCCTATCTATCTATCTATCTATCTCATATCTATCTATCTCCTATCTATCTATCTATCTATCTATCTATCTATCTATCTATCATCTATCTATCTATCTATCTATCTATCTCCTATCTATCTATCTATCTATCTATCTATCTATCTATCCCATATCTATCTATCTATCTATCTATCTATCTCCTATCTATCTATCTATCTATCTATCTATCTATCTATCCCATATCTATATAATCTATCTATCTATCTATCATCCATCTAATATCCAGCTATTTCTCACATATCTATCTATCTCCTATCTATCTATCTATCTATCTATCTATCTATCTATCTATCTATCTATCTATCTATCTATCTCATATCTATCTATCTATCTATCTCATATCTATCTATCTATCTATCTCACATCTATCTCATATCTATCTCATATCTATCTCATATCTATCTTTCTATCTCATATCTATCTATCTATCTATCTATCTCATATCTATCTATCTATCTATCTCATATCTATCTATCTCATATCTATCTATCTATCTATCTCATATCTATCTCATATCTATCTATCTCATATCTATCCCATATCTATCTATCTCATATCTATCTATCTATCATTTATCTATCTGTCCCATATCTATCATCCATCTAATATCCAACTATATATCTCATATCTATGTATCCATCAAACTAGCTATCATTTATCTATCTATTTAATACATATCTATCCCATATCTATAATTCCTCTAATATCTATCTTTCTCATATCCATCTATCATCCAATCATCTATATACTGTATCTCCTATCTATTTATCTATCAAATATCTATCTATCTCATATCTATCTCACATCTACCTATCTAATATTTATCTATCTATCTCATATCTACCTATCTATCTATCTATCTATCTATCTATCTATCTCATATCTATCTATCTATCTATCTCATATCTATCTATCTATCTCATATCTATCTATCTATCTATCTCATATCTATCTATCTATCTCATATCTACCTATCTATCTATCTATCTATCTCATATCTATCTATCTATCTCATATCTATCTATCTATCTCATATCTATCTATCTATCTATCTATCTCATATCTACCTATCTATCTATCTATCTATCTATCTATCTATCTCATATCTATCTATCTATCTCATATCTATCTATCTATCTCATATCTATCTATCTATCTATCTATCTCATATCTATCTATCTATCTCATATCTATCTATCTATCTATCTATCTCATATCTATCTATCTATCTATCTATCTCATATCTATCTATCTATCTCATATCTATCTATCTATCTCATATCTATCTATCTATCTATCTATCTCATATCTATCTATCTATCTCATATCTATCTATCTCCTATCTATCTATCTATCTATCTATCTATCTATCTCATATCTATCTATCTATCTCCTATCTATCTATCTATCTCATATCTATCTATCTATCTCCTATCTATCTATCTATCTATCTATCTATCTATCTCATATCTATCTATCTATCTATCTCCTATCTATCTATCTATCTATCTATCTATCTATCTATCTATCTATCTCCTATCCATCTATCTATCTATCTATCTATCTATCTCATATCTATCTATCTCCTATCTATCTATCTACCTATCTATCTATCTATCTATCTATCTATCTATCTATCTATCTATCTATCTATCATCTATCTATCTATCTATCTATCTCCTATCTATCTATCTATCCCATATCTATCTATCTATCTCCTATCTATCTATCTATCTATCTATCCCATATCTATATAATCTATCTATCTATCTATCATCCATCTAATATCCATCTATTTCTCACATATCTATCTATCTCCTATCTATCTATCTATCTATCTATCTATCTATCTCATATCTATCTATCTATCTATCTATCTCATATCTATCTATCTATCTCACATCTATCTCATATCTATCTCATATCTATCTCATATCTATCTTTCTATCTCATATCTATCTATCTATCTATCTCATATCTATCTATCTATCTCATATCTATCTATCTCATATCTATCTATCTATCTATCTATCTCATATCTATCTCATATCTATCTCATATCTATCTATCTCATATCTATCTCATATCTATCTATCTCATATCTATCTATCTATCATTTATCTATCTGTCCCATATCTATCATCCATCTAATATCCAACTATATATCTCATATCTATGTATCCATCAAACTAGCTATCATTTATCTATCTATTTAATACATATCTATCCCATATCTATAATTCCTCTAATATCTATCTTTCTCATATCCATCTATCATCCAATCATCTATATACTGTATCTCCTATCTATTTATCTATCAAATATCTATCTATCTCATATCTATCTCACATCTACCTATCTAATATTTATCTATCTATCTCATATCTACCTATCTATCTATCTATCTATCTCATATCTATCTATCTATCTATCTATCTATCTATCTATCTATCTATCTCATATCTATCTATCTATCTCATATCTATCTATCTATCTATCTCATATCTATCTATCTATCTCCTATCTATCTATCTATCTATCTATCTATCTCATATCTACCTATCTATCTATCAATCTATCTATCTATCTATCTATCTCATATCTATCTATCTATCTATCTCATATCTATCTATCTATCTCATATCTATCTATCTATCTATCTCATATCTATCTATCTATCTCATATCTATCTATCTATCTATCTATCTATCTCATATCTATCTATCTATCTATCTCATATCTATCTATCTATCTATCTATCTCATATCTATCTATCTATCTCATATCTATCTATCTATCTCATATCTATCTATCTATCTCATATCTATCTATCTATCTCATATCTATCTATCTCCTATCTATCTATCTATCTATCTATCTATCTATCTATCTATCTATCTATCTATCTATCTATCTATCTATCTATCTATCTATCTATCTATCTATCTATCTATCTATCTATCTATCTATCATCTCTCTGCTGATGATTAATTGGTGGATCCATGTCTGAGCCGTGCGGATTCTACACCGGCACCAGGGAAGATAATAATTTATTCCAGGTTGTGAGATAAATACCCAGGGGGCATCTCAGTGCTAAGGTCCTCCGTGAAACATTAATGACCTCCAGCTTTCGCCACGGAATACAATTACTGGGGCCGTCCTGAATTATTCAGGGTCTGGTTCGGCATGCAGGGCCTGCAGTACAGCTCCTGTCAGTATGTGATATCTTCCTATTGATTCGCCTTCCTCGGAGCCCTCCAGCAATGCACAGGCAGACCACAGGGGGACCGGTGAAGGACAGCAGCGGAGGCCCAGAACAGCCTCCGGACCCGCGGCTGAGAGTTTGTGAACGAGCAAGTTGAATGGCAACTGAATGAGAAGTTTATGAAATTAACACTGTAATCACTGGCCTGTGCTTCAGGAATCAGAAATAATGGAACTTTAGTTTTGAGTCAACATTTAGTCCAAATAAAGACCCTAAAAATGGGCAGTTTGGCCTTTCGGTTACTTTTAGGTCCACCAGCAGAATAGTGAGTGCAGCTCTGGAGTATAATACAGGATGTAACTCAGGATCAGTACAGGATTAGTAATGTATGTACACAGTGACTCCACCAGCAGAATAGTGAGTACAGCTCTGGAGTATAATACAAGATGTAACTCAGGAGCAGTACAGGATAAGTAATGTATGTACACAGTGACTCCACCAGCAGAATAGTGAGCGCAGCTCTGGAGTATAATACAGGATGTAACTCAGGATCAGTACAGGATAAGTAATGTATGTACACAGTCACTCCACCAGCAGAATAGTGAGCGCAGCTCTGGAGTATAATACAGGATGTAACTCAGGAGCAGTACAGGATAAGTAATGTATGTACACAGTGACTCCCCCAGTAGAATAGTGAGTGCAGCTCTGGAGTATAATACAGGATGTAACTCAGGATCAGTACAGGATAAGTAATGTATGTACACAGTGACTCCACCAGCAGAATAGTGAGCGCAGCTCTGGAGTATAATACAGGATGTAACTCAGGAGCAGTACAGGATAAGTAATGTATGTACACAGTGACTCCCCCAGTAGAATAGTGAGTGCAGCTCCGGAGTATAATACAGGATGTAACTCAGGAGCAGTACAGGATAAGTAATGTATGTACACAGTGACTCCCCCAGTAGAATAGTGAGTGCAGCTCTGGAGTATAATACAGGATGTAACTCAGGATCAGTACAGGATAAGTAATGTATGTACACAGTCACTCCACCAGCAGAATAGTGAGTGCAGCTCTGGAGGATAATACATGATGTAACTCAGGATCAGTACAGGATAAGTAATGTATGTACACAGTGACTCCCTTAGCGGAATAGTGAGCGCAGCTCTGGAGTATAATACAGGATGTAACTCAGAATCAGTACAGGATAAGTAATGTATGTACACAGTGACTCCCCCAGTAGAATAGTGAGTGCAGCTCCAGAGTATAATACAGGATGTAACTCGGGATCAGTACAGGATAAGTAATGCATGTACACAGTGACTACCAGCAGAATAGTGAGTGCAGCTCTGGGGTATAATACAGGATGTAACTCAGGATCAGTACAGGATAAGTAATGTATGTACACAGTGACTCCACCAGCAGAATAGTGAGTGCAGCTCTGGAGTATAATACAGGATGTAACTCAGGAGCAGTACAGGATAAGTAATGTATGTACACAGTTACTCCACCAGCAGAATAGTGAGTGCAGGTCTGGGATATAATACAGGATGTAACTCAGGAGCAGTACAGGATAAGTAATGTATGTACACAGTGACTCCCCCAGTAGAATAGCGAGTGCAGCTCCGGAGTATAATACAGGATGTAACTCGAGATCAGTACAGGATAAGTAATGTGTGTACATAGTGACTCCCCCAGTAGAATAGTGAGTGCAGCTCCGGAGTATAATACAGGATGTAACTCAGGATCAGTACAGGATAAGTAATGCATGTACACAGTGACTCCCTTAGCGGAATAGTGAGCGCAGCTCTGGAGTATTGTAATACATTTTTTTACACTGAAGGGAACCTGCAACAAGAGAATGAAACATAAACTTTGCAAAGGTGAGTAAAACTAATTATCCTCCATGTATGTTCTCTGCAGTGGAGTTAGACTTTAATGACTTTCCGGAGTCGTCAGAAGGATAGAACTTTCTATATCCTGCCTTCTCCATTCCGCTGGGATTTCTCCCCTTATCTCTTTACTTACAAACGTGAACACTTTATCTGAGGCTCCCTTGTCCATCCCGTCCCTCTACTAGAGGGACCTCAGTCAGGAGCTCTGGGAAATTATCAAACGCTTTTTTAATTATAATTTCTGTCCGGATAAAGGAGATGGTTCCAGTCGTCCCAGTAAATGGATTAAAGGCTTAGGAACAAATAAAGACACTTTTTTCCCTCCTGTAATAACCACGTAGCCTGTGGTGTAAATCTCCCACTAACTAAATAAATGTGGAGGAACCAGGCTGTAATTCCAAAATCACTTAGTGGGTAGCAAGCCGGGTGAATTACTGTAGTGAGGAATTACTGACGGATTTTGCTTTCAGGCAGTGTTGAAAAAAACAAAACAAAAAAAACTGAAAAAACATAACAAAAGTGTCATTCTGATTTTAAAGGAAAAATGAATGCTAGCATACTATGGGTTTCTGTACAGAGCTGTATACGCAATAGGAAGGCACACACAGGCCAGAGGGGGCCCCATAGCAAAATGAAAATGTAGGCCTTTATAGGTGCTGTTTTCGGTCCTCTGGGGCGGCGCTATCCCAAGCTGGGCATCAGTTTTACAAAGCCCCGTAGCAGCTGTATGGGCTATTTCTATAGTTTGCTAGTGATTTGATTAAAAAAAAAGATGTCAGGTAGAAGGGCATCCATGAATTGGGCCAAAGTTGTATCAGCTGCTTCACACTGATGTTGGAATAGTCATTGCAGGTGACAAGAACACCAAACATAAGGCGAGAAGAAGCTTATCCCAGATAAACGTGGGCTGGGATCCAGTGGGACCATTGTGGCTGTTGTGCGGTGTCATCATGGCGATTATGTGGGGTCATTGTGACTGTTGTGTTGGGTCATTGTAGCTGTTGTGTGGGGCCAGTGTGGCTGTTGGGTGGGGCCAGTGTGGTTGTTGGGTGGGGCCAGTGTGGTTGTTGGGTGGGGTCATTGTGGCTGTTGTGTGGGGCCAGTGTGGCTGTTGGGTGGGGCCAGTGTGGCTGTTGGGTGGGGTCATTGTGGCTGTTGTGTGGGGCCAGTGTGGCTGTTGGGTGGGGCCAGTGTGGTTGTTGGGTGGGGCCAGTGTGGTTGTTGGGTGGGGCCAGTGTGGTTGTTGGGTGGGGCCAGTTTGGTTGTTGGGTGGGGTCATTGTGGCTGTTGTGTGGGGCTATTGTGGTTGTTGTGTAGGGCCAGTGTGGCTGTTGGGTGGTGTCATTGTGGCTGTTGTGTTGGGCCAATGTGGCTATTGTGTGGAGCACTGTGGCTGCTAGAGAAGCCTTATGACTTGCATAAGAGGGCTTGTAGCTCTCAAAATTAGTTGGGGATGGGTATAAAGCAGGACATAGGAAAAATACCTGGCATGGTAACATAGTATTTTCTTTTGACATAACCTTAAAAAAGTGTTGTACCAATATTGACTTTTATAACTATCTATAGGATAGCTAATAAGTTTGATCAGTGAGGGTCTTACCACTGAGACCCCACCAATCCCGAGAATGAGGGTCCCGTCTCCTCTCTTCCTCTTTGCAGGCTTGCTGCACCCTCCTCCAGGGAGGAGGAGATGGAATGGTGCAACAGTCGAGCACGTGCGGTGCTGCTCCACTCATCTACAATGGGGCTGGTGGAGATGGCTGAGCCCTTTTACTTGGCTTTTTTATTAAAATGACTGTAGCAGTGCTGCGTATGAGTGGCGGCGCACCATTTAGTCTCTACATCACTGTGGGTGTGTGTTGGAGGCTTGTAATGACGAGAAGAGGAGGAAACGGGACCCCTGTTCTTGGTATAGGTAGGGGTCTCAGCGGTGATTCCCCTACCACTCAGAGTTTTATTACCTGTCCCATGGATACGAGATAAAAGTGTATTTTGGGATAATCCCTTTGAAGGAGTTATGCCAAGATGGCTTCCCCAGGTGATAAATCCTATTAGCGCATATGAACACCATAGAGTGGGGTCACACTCTCAAGACCTCTCTCTATGATCCAAAACACAGAACCCCTCAGTAAGATCATCTCCCATTCTGGTTGACCTTCTGCCAGCCGGGTATAACAGGATGGCCATCCATGTGAATGACCATCCTGTAATAATGCATTTCTACTTGAGGGAAAATATGTGGGTGCCGTGGCTTCCCCCAGCAAAATCAGATGATTGTCAGGAGTGCCAAGAGCAGGACCAGGAGTGATCAGCTGGTCATCCTAGACAGGGGCGCCCCTTACCTGAGACTGCTGCCTCAGGCAGCAATCTGCAGAACCTCAGAGAGGCGGCTGGTGTTTATTTTTTTACCAGCCATGTTAACCCTTTGCAATCCAATTTTGGATTCAGGGTTTCCTAGGGGGCTTTCTCTTTCTAAGCTTATACAATGGCGCCATCTGCTTGAAAGAGCCAGTACTGCAGTATGGGACATGCTGGAGAGGCCCCCGACAACAGAGCAGCCAGTAATATACAGTAAGAATACCCTGCCGGATGTCTTCCGACATTGGAGCTGTACAGCCTTCAATCAGAATGTCTTCAGACATCAGACAGTGGATTGGAAAGGGTTAATGGCTATTAAAAAATAATTGCTAGCTGTGAGCCGGCCGGCAGCAACCCGACAAGCACTGAACTCACTCCATCTGCATCTCCCTTTCACCTGTCGCTGTTTTGTAATCACACTGTGACCCCTGACCTCTTTTCCTGGCATCTGTGTTTCTGCACACAGCGCTGACACTGGGGGGGGGGGGAAGAGGTCAAGGGTCACAGAGTGATTACATCAGTGACCAGAGGAATGGAGCTGTTAATGGAGTGAGTTTAATGCTTGTCGGGTTGCTGTCTGAGGTCCACTACGGGGTTAAACTGTTAATACAGGGGCCAATGTGGGGGCACTATTACTACTGAAGACACTATTACTGTAAGGGTCACATTAACCCCTTTAGTGGCAGGTTTATTATTACCATGTCATGCCTCACAGGGCAGGTGAACAATGCAATTAAAACCCTGGAAGATTTCAGCTGATGGCTCAGTGCTCTGAACATTTCAGCACTGGAGCTGTCCACGAAAATCTTCTGGGGTTTAACTGCATGGTCAGTGCAGCAAGCCCCAGAGATTTACTGGGCGTGCCACTAAATAGGTTAATAGAGCTGGGACCATTATGGGGGGGTCTTTATTATTACTGGGTCCACTATATTATTATTGGGGCTATTAAGGTGGCCATTGTTACTAGTGTGGGCTATTAAGCCATTAAGGGGGACACTACTGGGGGCACTATTACAAGTCTCAATGGTTGAAATATGTGGGTGGTTGGGGGTGACACAATTTAACAGTTCACCTACGGCAGCATAAAGGCTTGGGGCACCCCTGACCGCAAGCCACACATTCTGGGAGGGGTTGTGCATCTTGGCACAACCTCTTTAACCCTCAAGTGACTAAAGTTTGTTCTGAAGTCTATTGGACTCGCCATTGACCTTAGGTATGATTTTGCAAGGTATAACCAGGGGATGCAAAACCTCATTTCACCCCCATTGGCCCTCCCTGGCAATACTTGGGAAGGTATTGCTATGTGAGAGCAATCTTCATTTCACCAGCAAGAAGCAATAACACATTTTATCCTGTGCGGAAGCTGCAAACACTAAACAATGGGAAGCACATTTTCTTTCAAGTCACTGTTACTCCTCCCTCGCTCTTCTATCCTCTCCATAAAATAATAAAAAGTCTGCAGATAAATGCCGGCGGATCCGGCAGACACCTGGAGGATTGCGCTCAAACACTTCTGGTCGCGGATACATAAGAAGGCATTAACCCATCCTGGGGCTGAGGGGAGGGACCTGAGCGAGCGCCGATGATAACATTAGGCTAATATAAAGTTATTACATAACGGAATAAAAAAGAGTGAAGTGATATAAAAAAGGATAAATAATTCGGTACGTGTTCTTTCTTTCCTCACGTTGCATTATAGTCTGTGTGATTTTTTTTTTTCTTTACTGGAAAACCTAATGCGCTTTTTATTGTTTCCTTTTTATTAACCCGTTTCTCATAGTAAAAGAAAATGTAACGGATATATTGGCAAAATCTATGAGAATAATGTTAAAAAAAAAATAAAAAGAACAAGCAAATATATAACAAATACAATGAATGGCCCATTAATAGAGCCCCTGCCTGTTATTAGAGACCCTGCCCTTTTAAGATTGAAATAAGACCTTTAGGATGCATTCCCACGAACGTATATCGGCTGGGTTTTCACGCCGAGCCGATATACGTTGTCCTCGTGTGCAGGGGGGGAGGAGGGAAGAGCCAGGAGCAGGAACTGAGCTCCCGCCCCCTCTCTGCCTCCTCTCCGCCCCTCTGCACTATTTGCAATGGGGAGAGATGGAACTGGGCGGGGCTAATTCTCGCCCCTTAGCCCCGCCCCACCCCGCCTCCTTTCATTGCAAATAGTGCAGAGGGGCGGAGAGAAGGCAGAGAGGGGGCGGGAGCTCAGTTCCTGCTCCTGGCTCTTCCATCCTCCCCCCCCCCTCTGCACACGAGGACAACGTATATCGGCCCGGCGTGAAAACCGAGCCGATATATGTTCGTGCGAATGCAGCCTTAACACGGGACCTCTTGTAGCATTTCTAGCCTGACGACCTCCCCCCCCCCCCCCACAGTAATTTAGGGACCATAAAACTTTCACTCCGCTATCAGTGCCCAGACAAAAAAGTTTGTTTGCTGTTGCAGTATTTCTTTTAAGTGCGAACCAATCACATCCATATCTGTGCCTTGTCATAAGTATGTATGTTATACGTGTGTATGAATATCCATGCCTCTTCAGATCCAATCCATAAGCCTGAAGAAGAGCCCTGCGTTGGTACGAAAGCTCGCTATTATTACATCATGTATTTTTGTTAGCCATTACAAGGTCTCATATCTACAAGATTACGTGGTTTCTCTTGCTGGGACAGACATTTTCATGTCACAGTGTGATTCCTAGGGGCTTGAATTCTGCATGTTAACCCCTTAATGACGCGGCCCCCTTTTTTTTTCATTTTCGTTTTTTCCTCCCCCCTTTAAAAAAACATAACTCCTTTATTTATCCATCAATGTCGCTGTATGCGGGCTTGTTGTAGTTTTCATTGGTGCTATTTAAAGTACCATATAATGTAGTAAAAAACTTTTAAAGAATTCTAAGTGGAGTAAAATGAAAAAAAAAACGACATTCCGCCATCTTTCAGTGCGTCTTGTTTCTATAAATTGCAACAAAAATGATATGATAACCTTATTCTATGGGTCGATTACTACGATACCAAACTAGTTTTTTTTTTACTATACTATTCTTTTTTTATTCAAAGACTTTTAATTTTTCTCAATTATTTTCTGCGGTCATCTTCTGCGCGCGATAATTTTTTTATTTTTCCGTCGACGTAGTTCAGCGAGGGCTCATTCTTTGCAGGATGTCCTGTAGTTTTCGTTAGTATCAATTCGGAACACATACGACTTTTTGGTCGCTGTTTATTGCGTTTTTTCTGGGAGACAGGGTGACTGAAAAAGTGCATTTCTGGCGTTCTTTATTTTTTTTTTCGGACGACGTTCACCGTGGGGGGTAAACGATGCACTACTTTGATAGATTGGACTTTTACAGACGCGGCGATACCAGATATGTATTTTTATTTTATTATTTAATTTTTTAAATTATAAATATGGCAAAAGGAGGGTGATTTAAACTTTTATTACTTTTTTACAACTAAAAAAACTTTATTGATCTTGTTTTTTTACTTTACATTCAAGTCTCCCTGGGGGACTACAATATGCGATGCTTTGATCGCTCCTGCAGTATGACGTAATGCTACAGCATTACGTCATACTGCAATTTGACAGGCAGCCTATCAAGCCACCCCACGGGGATGGCTTGATAGGCAGTCTCTCATGGCAGCCCTGGGGCTTTTCAGAAGGCCCCCGGCTGCCATGACACCTGCACGGCTCCCCCGATCTCAGAACTGACAGCGGCATTTAAAGGGTTTATAGCCGCGATTGGCTATTGCCCGCAGGTGTCAGCTGTACTAAACAGCTGATGCCAGCGCTATATGAAGAGAGGTTGCCCCGCGAACTCTCTGCATACATATCCCGATGCTCCAGGACGTAAATGTACGTCCTGGAGCGGGAAGGGGTTAAAATCCGCACGTCTTTACTTCAAAACTGCAAGATTCAACTCCGAAGCGGAGAGGTTTTCTGCTGCAGAATGAAGGACGTCTTGCAGAATTGTTGTTGCAGATTTTTAACATAAAGGAGATGTAATTCCTCAATTACTGTCTGCCGGGGGAAAAAAAAAACCGCTTAATTCTGCAAGACGCTCGGCAGGACGCATTCTGTAGATAAAAGCGCAACAAAATCCGCAATACTTGACAAAATCTGCGACAGCGCTGCATCCTGCAGACAATTCCCTCCCGTGTAAAAGGTCCTGAAGGAAATTCTCCCCGTGACCCCGGAGTGCAGAATGAAATCACGTGACAAGTTCTCCGTGGATCAGTTTAGTGTGAATCCACATCAGATGGGAAAATCCAGCGATCGGAGCGACTTCCAACGAGGCCGGTCATCGGTGCTGGACTAGCCGGGGGCTAGGATTTTATTGCCAACCGCGTGGGGTTTGTCACACAGCGGTGTGGAGAGTATATCGAGAATGGTGTGATCGAGGAAATGCATTCAGCGGAAAGGGATGCTTTGGGTATAAACAACCCATCACCGAAAGGGGTCGGAGGAGGATGTCAGGAATCACAGGCGCCGAATACAACACTGGGGCTCCAATTAACATGAATGAAGGCGCAACTCGCTGTTCCTTAGCACGGATAGGCTATAGGAGCAGACCAGTTCTGGCGCCATTGTGTCTAAGGGACGATTGAATCAACCATGATGTTGATCCCCGCTCAGGTAAACTACGATCAGCTGTTGAACTAGGTTTAAGCAAAAAGCGTTACACCAACACTTTTTTATGTAAGATTTGCAAAACTAAGTTGAAGTGATCTGCAATCAAAGGTTCGACCTAGTAGAAATGTATCGCCCGCGGTGATTGGCTACTGTAGTCAGGTGATCTTCTAGATTTAATAGCGATAGTAAAAACATGGCCGTTACCAGCAGAAAACATGGGTGTAATATGGCCACCCAGTAAAAGCCTAGCAGGCTATCAGCGGAGGCCGCCAACTTGGATTTTGCCAGGTGAACTTAGATCAACGAGTTTGATCCACCAAAGCGGGGAGATCAAATTGATCTGAGATTTGAACCCTGATCACTGGCCAAACTACATTTGGTGGATTGTTTTTCTACTTGATTGTAGATCAAAATTATGGCCCTAAGGCCTCATGTCCACGGGGAAAAGAAGAATTAAAATCCGCAGCGGATCACCCGCACGCGGATCCGCGCCCTATAGGCATGCATTGACCACCCGCGGGTAGATAAATACCCACGGATGGTCAATAAAAGTGAATAAAAAAAATTCTGGAGCATGAAAAAAAATGGACATGCTTCATTTAGGTGTGGGTCTCCCGCGGGGATGGCTCCCGCAGGCTTCTATTGAAGTCTATGGAAGCCGTCCAGATCCGCAGGAGACCCGCGCCTGAATTAAACTCACCTGCTCCGGGCGATGCAGATCTTCCTTTCTTCGCGGCAGGATCTTCTTTCTTCGGCCCGGCGGATGTGCCTGGCGCATGCGCGCGGCACGCAGCCGGCGTGCCGAGCACATCCGCCGGGCCGAAGAAAGAAGATCCGGCCGCGAAGAAGGGAAGACCCGCACCGTCCGCAGCAGGTGAGTTTATTCTTATTTTAATGCCTCATGTCCGCGGGGCAGGAGGGACCCGCTGCGGATTCTCCATGAAGAATCCGCAGTGGGCCTGATTTTCCCTGTGGACATGAGGCCTAAGAGAAAAAGAGAGGCAAGAACCAGCGGGCAAAATAACACAAAAATTGTATCACTGAGCTGCGGAAAAACATGTCTTGTCAGATGAATCCAGATTTCTGTTGCTGATGGGAGTCAGAATTTGGCACAAGCAGCATGAATCGCTGACCCCTTCCTGTCAGCCAGTCAAAACATGTTAGGACCTAATTTTTTTGCAGCAACTACAAGAAGCTTCCTGTCCGCAGGGGCCGATATTACTGCAGAATGATTTCATCACCTCGTGGAATCTACGCCACGACGAACCACTGCGGTTCTGAAGGCCAAAGGAGTCCAACGCGCTACTAGATGGCGGTCTGTTATAGAGGGGCCATTCAGTGTACATCATAAAATATTTTTCATTGTCTTTTTTGCTTTACACTTTAGTTTCTGCCTTTTATATGTTTATGCTTTTCATTTTATTCCATTCCACTTTTTTTGATAAAAATTTAATCAGAAGCCATTTTGAAAATAAAAAAGTGCGGTGCTAAAAAAAACTTCTATTTTTTTTTTTTTATGACCCTCTTTGGGAAGCTTCACAGCGGCGACAAGAAAAAGAAAAATGTATAGAAGTTTATAGTGCTAAAATAGCATATGCCGCCGTAGCGCAGCCCTAAATCATGGAGATGGCAGCGCCCTCTGCTCGTCTTTAACATTTCATTTCCATAGCAGGTGCTGGCATTCAGTATAAACAGTTACACGCTTATTTTGCTTCTACGTTACCACCTCAGGCGAAGAGCATCATAACACGAGAAGCCCCAAAAGGCCGAGCAAATCACATACGCAAAGAAGTAAACAAATGTCTAGACAAGAATTCACTTTGCAGACGTAAAGAGCTTCCGAAGGATCCCAACACTTCCACTCTGAATTCTGCGGCGTGTCCGCCTCGTGCCGCCACCCGCCTGTCAATCATCTCCTGCATTGCAGAAGGAATAGTTTTTCAATTTTTAGGGATCAATGGCGCAGACGGCGAGATCAGGGGGGCTATTAATATCCCGTGTACGGCGCAGGCAGTTCGGCTCTGCTAACTTCACCTTTGAAGATTTTCATAGCAGACATGAGCTGAGGACAAACAACTGTTTTAATTGGATGCTGCGCAGGGAGAACCGCGGGTTCACTTTGACTTCTGGGCAGAACGGAGCTTATTAAATTGTTGTAGATTTATCTTACTTTTATTTTTCTCTATGTAAAGTTATCAAAATCCATTCTGACTAGAAGTCCAGGTTGTAACAGCAAAGTCCAAGGGTGTGAGCACTGAGGATAGAGAGAGAGAGAGAGATAGATAGATAGATAGATAGATAGATAGATAGATAGATAGATAGATAGATAGATAGATAGATAGATAGATAGATATGAGATGGATAGATATATGATAAATACATAGATATGAGATAGATAGATAGATATTAGATAGATAGATAGATAGATAGATAGATAGATAGATAGATAGATAGATAGATATGAGATGGATAGATATATGATAAATACATAGATATGAGATAGATAGATAGATATTAGATAGATAGATGAGGATAGATAGATATTAAGTAGATAAATAGATATTAGATGGGTAGATATGAGATAGATAGATAGGAGATAGATATTAGATAGATAGATATTACATATAGATAGATATTAGTTAGTTATGATATAGATAGATATTAAATAGATAGATAGATATGAGATAGATAGATAGATAGATAGATGGGAGAGAGATATGAGATAGAGAGATATGAGATAGATAGATATGAGATAGATAGATAGATAGATAGATAGATAGATAGATAGATAGATAGATAGATATGAGATAGATAGATAGATAGATATGAGTTAGATAGATAGGAGATAGATAGATATGAGATAGATAGATATGAGATAGATAGATAGATATGAGAGATATTAGATAGATAGATAGACAGACAGGAGATAGATAGATGGATAGATAGATAGATAGACAGACAGGAGATAGATAGATAGATGGATAGATAGATAGATAGATAGATAGATAGATAGATAGATAGATAGATAGATAGATAGATAGATAGATAGATAGATAGATAGATAGATATGAGATAGATAGATAGACTCATACATATTGCTCTTGAACTTTTTCTACAGTCATAAGTTGCCTTGGGTTCCACAGTTAGGATCCTTTCCTGGAACATGCATCAGTGATCTACTTCCCATAGAATGCTGTTGAGTGAGTGCTGCTGATAACCTTTTATTTGTTAATATACTGGCTTGGATGTAAGATGTGATGCGGGCAGGCATGGAGGCTGTAGTACCCTGTTGTACCGCTTTTAGGTTGGATGTAAGATGTGTTAGATGTTGGCACAGAGGCTCTAGTACTCTGTTGTACCGCCTTTAGCTTGGATACAAGATGTGATACGGACGGGCATGGAGGCTCTAGTACCCTGTTGTACCGCCTCTAGCTGGATGTAAGATGTGATACGGGTGGACATGCAGGCTCCAGTACTATATTGGGCTGCCTCTGGCTTGCACACAAAATGTGATACAGGTGGGCATGGAGGCTCTAGTCCCCTATTGGGCCACCTCTAGCTTGGATATAAGATGTGATACGGGTGGGCATGGAGGCTCTGGTACCCTGTTGTACTACCTCTAACTTGGATGCAAGATGTGATACGGAGGGACATATAGGCTCTAGTACCCTGTAGTAGTGCCTCTAGCTTGGATGTAAGATGTGATACGGGCAGGCCTGGAGGCTCTAGTACCCTGTTGGGCTGTCTCTAGCTTGGATGTAAGATGTGATACAGGGAGGCATGGAGGCTCTAGTACCCTGTTGGGCTGCCTATAGTTTGGATGTAAGATGTGTTATATGTGTGCATGGAGGCTCTAGTACCCTGTTGTACCGCCTTTAGTTTGGATACAAGATGTGATACGAGCGGGCATGGAGGCTCAAGTACCCTGTTGGGCTGCCTCCAATTTGGTTACAAGATGTGATACGGAAGGGCAGTGATGCTCTAATACTTGTTAGGCCGCCTTTAGCTTGAATGTAAGATGTGATATGGGCGGGCATGGAGGATCTAATACTCAATTGGGCTGCCTATAGCTTGGATACAAGATGTGATACGGGTTGGCATGGATGTTGGGCTGCCTCTAACTTGGATACAAGATATGATACGGGCGGGCAAAGAGGCATACAGGTTCTATATGCTATACTGCAGCAAATTAGTCCACATTTGCTGTAACTAAGCCTCTAGATCATGCAAACTCATAGGATGTTGAGATTGGCATCTCAGAAGGTCCCATACTTGTTCTATTTCCGATAAATCTGGTGATCTGGCAGCCATGGAAGGGTGATAATGTTGTGGAGGCTCCTGTGACCCCCTATGTGTACGGCCGAGCATTATCTTGCTGGAAAATGTCTCTTGGAAACCGCCATGAGATGAACACATGTGGCTGCAGGATGTCCCGAACATATCGCTGAGCTGTCATTGTCCCTCGTATCCACTGGTCTCAACACCTCCTAACAGTCTGGCTAGATGCTCCTCTCTACTGGTGATCTGTAGGGGGCATCCTGAGCCCAGTCACCTTGTGTGCCCCATCCACTGGTCCCAACACCTCCTAACAGTCTGGTCAGATGCTCCTCTCTACTGGTGGTCTATAGGGGGCGTCCTGAGCCTGGTCACCTTGTGTGCCCTCACACATCCACTGGTCCCAACACCTCCTAACAGTCTGGTCAGACGCTCCTCTCTACTGGTGGTCTGTAGGGGGTGTCCTGAGCCTGGTCACCTTGGGTGCCCTCACACATCCACTGGTCCCAACACCCCCTAACAGTCTGGTCAGACGCTCCTCTCTACTGGTGGTCTATAGGGGGCGTCATGAGCCCGGTCACCTTGTGTGCCCTCATATATCCACTAGTCCCAACACCTCCTAACAGTCTGGTCATAACGGCTGATGGGGGACAATTCATTGATACGACCATCCAGCTTCTCCCATCCCAATGATGCGCCCCTTTCAGACTCTGGTAGCAGGGTGAAATCTCTTCTCTGCGTCGTAGAGGCGTCTAGTGGTCAACAAGCTCGACAAGCGGAAAAAGAGGTCACTACACACAAGGAGCCTCCGAGAGCCTCTTATAGGCCAACGGGATAACCACTTTTAGGGCCTCCGGCAAGACCGTTTATCTACTCACACATCAACTCTAATCATAAATATACCCTGTTTCCCCTGAAAATAAGCCTAACCCTGTTTTTTTCAGGGAGGCTTGAAATAAAAGCCCTACCCCCAAAATAAGCCCTATCTGCATTACATAAGGAAAAAAAAAGGAATACATTAGCAAGCAGGCTCGGTCCACGTCACTCCCACTGATCTCTGGAGCTCCAGCATGCTTCCTGCCGTTCTCAGCCACCCACAGAAAATCGCTTTCTGGTTATGGGATTTATAAATCCTGCCTCCAGGAAGCGATGGCTCTGATTGGTTCTCAAGCGCTGCTCAGTCAATCAATCCAGCGCTCAATGAACCAATGTGATGGCTGTGATTTGTTCATCCAGAGCTGCATTGATTGGCTGAGTGAAGCTTGAGAACCAATCACAGTCATCGCGTTGTGGAGGCGGGATTTATGAATTGGCCAATCAATGCTGTGGCTCAGGGACGTGTACCGAGCCTGCTAAGTAAGTATAATAAGACATGCCCCGAAAATAAGACCTATTGCCTCTTTTTGGGCAAAAATAATATAGAGGTCTTATTTTGGGGGGAAACATGGTCTATGAGATTTGAATACTACTTGTAGGATTTATAGTGCAGTACATAGCATGCTTCAGCCATTTGCTGGCTACTTTAACAGGAAGCCACAGAGCACCAATGCAACCGAGAACATGACAAATTGGAAAGCCAAGCCTATTAGGATTTATTTCTGCATGTTTTTTTCTTTAAAATCAAGTAGCTCTATTTTCTAATGATAGATACTTTGTAGATCTCTCCATGCCAACTGAAACATTAACAATCAGCGTTTTAGCCTTACTGTAATTGATTAATCTCATTGGTAGTGGCGCTGTTGCCTTGATGTCTATGGGAAAAACTGCCTGCTGGTAAAGTGGTGAAATGAGGTACTGCAAGTGACAGCATTATTTTCTGATTTTGCATAACATTTAAAGAGCCCATCTCCTAAGTAGGAGGTAACACACATGTTACTGAGCTGAAGGAATATCTGCAAACCGCACAGAACATAGATTTACCAAGAAAAAAATATCCCCTTTAAAAGTTCAGGTCGCAATGTGGAATTTTCATTATTTGAGATCTACTCTACTGTTTCGGTCCTTTAAATCCATCTGAAATAAAGGCTGAACCCAAACTGATCCACTTCTTCCCATTCCCTTTGATCTATTTTAGTCTGAGCCATTTAACGTCTTATTAAAATCAGTAATTAAACTTCCGGTGAACTAAGAAATACAAGAAGCCCTTAAATGATATTAAATATCACCGGCTCCTTGAGGAATACAACGCAGGGAGGACATTGTTTCGCGCATCTCAGTTGCCAGATTTACAATCCGTATTAAATGCGAACAGGTCGGCAACCTGGGGGGTGGGGGAAGGGCGATGGAACGAGAGTGTTTATGAATGAGCGATCTTCTCATTAGACAGGTGGCTTGTAACAGCGAATTTGCCAAAGGAAATTGTGCAGATAAGATGCGACAAGAAGGGGAAGGAGGGCAGAACGGACTGGGGGTGGGGGAGGGGGCATCTATCGTGCGTCTCTACAGATTCCATGTTACTCACAATGAAATCTAATTAAAAATCACCAATAACAAGCTGGAAAGTGACGGAGAGAATTGGCGGCGTCTTGTGTGGGGATGAAGGGGATGATGTAAACTGATTACAATATTGTTCGGAGAAAATTGAATTCTTTAATGCATTCTAATCATTGAAACCAAATGATAACGATAGAGAACCCCATCGGGGGAGGGGGGGGCCTTTACTTTTTAAGATAAGTATCTCATGGCATGAAAGGCTGAGCGACATCTCTGGAAGAGCGAAGAACATGTCACCAGTTGCATAAGTTAGGCGCCCTTTAAACAGAAGGGTCTACAAGGCGAGTTAAGGGGTATCCCCGTGTCCGCAAGGTATACCCTATCCGCAGGACAGGGAATAATTGACTGTTCGATGGGGGTCTGACCGCTAGCACTGCCACTGATCCAGAGAAATAACCCCAAGCAAGTCCCGAAAGTTTGACAACAGTGGTGACACATCCGAGCCACCACATCATTCACGTCAATGGGACTGCCGGAGAAAGTGGTAGTTTAAGCGCTGGTGAATCTCCAGCAGTTCCCACTGAAGTGGACAAGACAATTATTTTACGACTATTCAACCCTCTGTGGCATCAGAGCGCCAGTTTGGTGTTTTGGCGCCATGTCTTGTAGCCTTTAGATTCAACACATCTTCTGGCCACATTGATGACCCATCAACAGGTCACATTGGCTTCTAATGTAGAAGCCCTGATCTCTATGTGGGTTGTCACCGATGACAGCTTACTTTCAGACCTCCTATTGGCTGCAGCAGTAGACAATCACATGACCACTGCAGCATTTTGGTGCTTTGATGGTACATCATGTGACCTGTGACATCACTGGGTCTTTTGGTCTCAGTGATATCCCATCAACAGGTCATATCAGCTTCTAATGTAGAGACCCTGGGCTCTTTATGGGATGTCACTAATGACGGCCCACTGAGGAGCTTCCTATCCTATTGGCTGCAGCAGTAAACAACCACATGACCACTAAAGCAAACCTAAACAGACTGGCCAGAGGTGAGGGAGTAGCAGGTCTGAAGAGAGTTCGGTATTGAGTTTTGGGTTGTTCATGTGATGTCATTAAGCTACAGGGACCTGTGTATCCACTTATGTTTCCCAGAGAGGGGGTTACCTTCCCTGCTGGTTTTGTTGTTTTTCAATAAAAAGAGATTTTTTTAAAAAAAAGTTTTGTGTTGTTTTTAGACTTCATTCTCTCCACTGCTTCTAATATTTGATTAATGAAAAAAAAAACTTTAAATAAAAAACAAAGCAACTTTGCCAACAGCACTGATTAAAAATCTCTTACCATTTTGTGTATACAGCTTCTATGCAGACTTATGGGTATCTATGTTTAGAGACTACAAAAAAAAAACTCTGATCCCCTTCTTCCTGTGGCCTGATTTAACCCTTAGCAATCCAATTTTGAATTCAGTGTTTCCAAGGGGGCTTTTCTCTTTCTGCCATTATACAATGGCGCCATCTGCTGGCTAGAGCCAGTACTGTGTTATATGACATGCTGGAGAGGCCCCCCTGACAACAGAGCGGCCAGTAAGAATACCCTGCCGGACGTCTTCCGACATCGGAGCTGTACAGCCTTCAATTTAGAATGTCTTTAGACGTCAGACAGTGGTTTGGAAAGGGTTAAAACAATGCCAGCAGAGTTAACATATACTGCAAAACTGAAGTATTGCAGTCTATTGTATAAGCAAGTTCAAGTCCCCTGAGGGAACTAAAAACTGTAAGATAAGAGAATTTTTTTTACTATTGTAAAAAATAAAGGATCTTAAAAGTTCAAAAAAACACTTTTCCCATATTTATAATAATGAAAAAACATATTTGGTATTACCGCGTCCGTAAAATTGTGATCTGTTAAAGTAATGCATTATTTATACCGCACTGTGAACGGCATCAGAAAAAAATACAGAACACCAGAATTGCGCTTTTTCTGTCACCCTGTGTTAAAGTAAAAATTTAAGAAAAAAGTGATCAAAAAGTTGCATGTACTCCAATATGGTGCCAATAAACACTACAGGACGGCGTGAACTTTAACATAAAAAAAACGGTATGGCGGTTAGAAGATAGCTGCTGTAAAAGCACGACTCCCAAAGATGGCAGAATTGTGGCTTTTTTTCCATTGCACTCCACTTAGAAATTTGTATGTTTTTCTTACATTATAAGGGCTTATTAAGACCACCGTATATCTGCCGCGTATTCACGGTGACTGATATACGGCATCCCTCTCTGCAGGGGGAGGAGGCTGGAAGAGCCGGGATCAGTGCTCTGAGCTCCAGCCCCCTCTCTGCCTCCTCTCCACCCCTATGCACTATTTGCAATGAGGGGAGGCGGGACGGGGAAGGGGCTAATTTCCGGAACTTAGCCCTGCCCCCGTCCTGCTTCCTCTCATTGCAACTAGTGCAGAGGGGCGGAGGGGGGGGGGGTGGAAAGGAGGCAGAGAAGGGGCAGGAGCTCAGAGCACTGCTCCTGGGTCTTCCAGCCTCCTCCCCCTGCAGAGAGAGACGCCGTATATCGGCTGGCGTGTATACCCTGTCGATACACGGTCGTCTGAATAAGCCCTATGGTATATTAAATGGTACCATTGAAAAGAAAAACTTGTCTGGCAGCAACAAGCCCTCAGACAGCTATGGGCAAAAACACTTAGCATTTTTTGAAAGTGGGGAGGAAAAAAGAAAGATAAAAAGGAGCCGCATTACTAAGGGGTTAAGTTAACAAAAAATTTAGTTTTTGATCAGCTTCAGAAAATGTGGAGTAACTTTATAATTACTTTGTTTATGTTTGTAATAGTCTTAAAGTCACATCATATTTTATGCTCCATTAACACTCAAGGCTTTATTCAAAAGTCCAGGATGCATCGGGGAGGCACTCGGCGGGGACCTGTTGGGGCACATTATACACTTCTAAATAGTATTATGGTTTTTGTTTGAGCGCGGGGTGGGCGGAGCATGTCACAGATGAAAAGAGCATCAAAGAAAGAATTCCTGTGACAAGCCCCGCCCCTCAGGCTATGCACTTGATAGAACACAGAGTATCTTATTGATTTTGGGGTGCTCACGTAACCTTTTCCCACCCAAGGGCGTACATGTTTGAGAAGGGGTTCCTGCTAATATGCGTACATGTACGTCCTATGGATGGTGTGGGCTTAGAAGCTGAGCCAGCATCATCTGCAGTGGGAGCTGGCTGTGACTGAGCGTCAACCTCCCACTGCAACAACGGGGATCAGTGAGAACACCGATCCCTGCTGTTATCCTCTTTCATGCTATGATCAATGTTAATCATAGCATGTAAAAGGTTCAGAGAAGGAGAGCATACGTTCTGTGATGTCATCAGCCCTCTGCCATGTAGTCATGCAAGGGCCGATTAGTTTCCATGGCACCCGTAGGCTAATCAGTGGTGTCTGGGTCTGCCATAGCCTGTGATTGCTATAATAAGCGATAATGTATTGCAGTCTGAGGTAGGCAGAGCATGACAGAAGGACTGCAGTGTATTATCAGAGCGATCATAGGATCGCAGGTTCAAATCCCCTACAGGAACACAAAAATGTAAAAAAAAAAAACTATAAAAATGGTAAAAAAAATGTTTAAATAGTATTAAAAAAGCCTATTTTGTGCACCGTCCTCTCTTTCGTTAAAAAAAACCACGTTTTATATCATTGCAGCCATAATGACCCATACAATAAATTGAACACATTTTTTATCCTTATGGCAAATAAATGACATGTCGACAGAAAGATAAAAACATTATAAAAGGTAGAGATGAAAATCACCAAAAAAGCATTGGCCGTGTCCTTAAAGGGGTTCAGTGGGGTTAGACTCTCAACGACTACGTATGTAAAGTTATCAAATGCAAGCAGTCGCTTTTTCAAAGCTTTTCTATTTCATAATTTTCATCAACCGGAATCTGATTTGTGTCACAATTAATCACTTCTGTAATGAATCACTTGAGAATTCCAGCAGCGAGATAAGAAAACAACGCAGCACCTGCACTGGATAGGGTGGGACTCATGAGAGACCCTCTCCAAAGACCAACACAGTATTTTGGTAGGTTCAGAGGAAGATATAGTCACAGTGATAAGATATGAACCACCTTTTCCATCAAACCTAACACGGGTGCTCTTACTCACCAAGCCAGGAAGAGCCAGGAGATATTCTCACTACCAACTGGCTACAGAACAAGACATACAGGAATAAAACCTCCAAAACCAATGCACACCACCCCAGAGGCAGGGAGGAGCGCCGGTACTTACGCAGTGCGTGCCACTCGTCTTGCCGGATGGTCTTGGTGATATTATAAGTGAGGTTCTTGGGAATTGTAGCTGAGGAATAGTGATACTTGATGAATGAGCATCGCTCGATGTCCCCTAGAAAGAAACAGAAGGTGACTGTTACTACACGAATCTGCAATAAGTAATTAGAATTTATCATTAATCTGTTGTAAAGGGGGCAAGTCCTTTTTTGCCACGGGTATTTGAGCTTGTCGGAGTCCACAAGGGCGTCGCGGTGGATGTGATCTGATATGTGGTCCAAACACAACCACTTCTGCAATGTGCCTTTCTTAGTGTCCACCATGTCTTCAAAATTTGGGCGGGGCAGCGGCCATGCAAGGGCCATTAGATGAAGTGCCAGAATAGTAAGTGTGCCCCATTGTCCCATGGATCATATGGCTTCAATTGACTTTAATGGAAGCCGTTCATGCGGAATCTGCAAAAAATGGAGCATGCCGTGCGGACCATCCGCAGTACAGATAAAGAAAAAGAAAAGGCAGGTACGTGTGGATGCTGCTGCATGCGGAATCCGACCCACCCGTGTGCAGGCGGCCTAAGTAAATGTACCCGATTGTCTGTCATTTTATAGATATACTGGGGTTGCAGGCTGGTCCTGGTCATCAAGTCAGTTAGCCCACATTGCACTTGTCATTTCTCCCTTCTTCTTTTCTCATTAGTAAACTCCTATAAAGTGCTTAAATCAGTGCAGAGGCTGCTGTAATCACAGGACTTTATTAGCAGGCAATTGCTTTATAAACACACAGACAGCTTCTAATGCCCAGTCTAGGTAAGATATTCCCAGTATTTTAGCTAGGTCTCTTTCTATCTGTTCCAGCAGCTAACATCAGCAGGAATGAAGTCAAGTTCTTCTTTGTCTCCTGTTGAGTCCGCGCATCTTGATGCAGAGGCCATATGGTCTGCCATTAGCTATTATAGGCTGATCATGCAGCCTTTTAAGTAGATGAAGTAGCGCGGTCCAGTAGAAAGACACTCAGAGAGTTCCTGTGGCTTTTTAGCAATGTTATATACTGATATAACAACAGTTTGCAGTTTGTTACTAAGGAGCAACTGACAACATTTCGGCTGGTCAGGTAGGAAATGTGTGCGAAGGTTCTTCTGTGACGTTTCAAAACCACCTATTTCTAAAAAAAGACTGTTTGGCGCCAATCTTTGCAGATATGGACTAAGAAATTAGGGATATTTGACACTAATGATACATAAAACACCAAACACTGGACATAGGAGCTGCACACAAAGCAACCAATAAAAGCCCTGTCCACGTTTTTTATTCCCCGGCCGTTACTGTGACATCTGCTATTGACTCTGATCCACTAGGAAAACACACAATTTATGGGTTTTCAATATTTTCTCAGGTTTTTCCCCGTACCCAGCAGTTTCATTACATTACCATCGATTATCTACATGTATAGTAATAAGAGGAAGTTATAAAGAGCTGAGCGGGTGAAATAATGTCATCATGAACAGAAGTGGAATAAGAAAATGTGTTTTCTGGCTTCCAGAGGTTGCAGTTATCTGACTTTTCATAGCAGTGCTATATAATACATCGAAGATGGATGCTTGTTTGCTTCATGGAGTAACAATCCCGGAGTAATGTCTATCTTATGTCGTTCCTCCATTTATTCCTCCTAGAACTTTATGAATAGATTGAAAACTGTGTGTTACTCCCCCCCCCCCCCCCTTGTTAAGAGTACTGATTGGAAAGCTGTAGAGTATAGGGACACACCCCCAACTGGTAACACCCAATTGTCAATTTAGTCATAAATTTCTAGTAGGAATAACAGGAATACCACAACGTAGAGCTGCAAGAAAAGATGCTTCACAATTATCATATTAAGGGAGAATACAATAATTCACTGGGGTTTGTCCCGTTACCAGACAACATTGCTCCTCTAGCTCCAACTCTATTAAAGTAACTATAAAGAACTATAGTCAGCCGTCTCCAGCACTGTAACTCCACTGTCCTCCCACTGTTTGTTGTGGAGAAGGTGTCACATGAAGCCAGCTGGCCACTACAGCCAATCACTGGCCATTCTCCTTGCATAAGCACTAACGGTGCAACCTCTGATTGGATGCAGTGATCAGGTGACTTCCTGTGACATCATCTTCCACAAAAAAAGCTGGGAGATCAGCAGGGGTACAGCACTACATCCATCGCAGCAAAAGGGGTAAGCACTGGTCTTTTTGTAATTTTAATACAGTTGGTGGTGTAGGGGGAATGTTGTCCAGTAAATGGACAACCCCTTTTAAATGTGTCAAAAACTTAGATAAATTAAAGGTAGTTTGGTAAAACTAAGTATTCCAGACTTTGACTTTTTAACCAATTTGCCAAAAATGTTCTAGTGCCGCAAGGAAGAGGCTAAAAAAATGAAAATAAAAACATTAATTCTGAATAAAAAAAAATCAAAAATTCTAAGAATGTCAACATTTTAAGACCAATGCTAAATATATTTATACAGAAAAGTCACTTAAAGGAGTTTTATCCAAGGGATAGGGGATAAATGTCTGGTCTCTGGGTGGTCTGACCGCTGAACCCACCTGAGGTAGATGCTCAACCCCCACTGCAATGGGATAGAGGAAGATTTTTGAGCGCAAAGAAAATGAGGGCGTTCACCATAGCCGCCATTCAAATACAGGCTGAACAACAAGCGGAGGGAAGATGCATACTAGATAGGGAATGTATATATATGTTATATGCCATCAATCAAACCAGTCCATTTTGCAAACTGAAAGAATAAAAAAAAACAAAAACATCCACAGTGCCCCCATAAAATGGATTTACGGCCCCGTCTGAAAGTTTTATTAAACCCGTTATATCACAAGTCATTCAATTCCACATTCCAAGAATAATATGAACTTGGTAAGACGCGGCGGGAGATGCTCTGTGCTATTAGTATTATGTTTTTGACTATTTTTTATTTTTTTTTTACTTGATCAGAATTCCTGACGGTCGTGTAATAAAATTCCACTGTAAAGTCAGACTTTGCTGCCAAAGCAGTAAAATGACAGAAAATGCTGTGACACATTTACAGAACATGACAAGATGTGACCTTTCGGATCTAAGTGAATTCTAAAAGGATTCTGAGAACGTGTATATACATAAGCAGCACCAAAGTGCAGGAGGGCAGAGGAATTCTTGGCAAAGACAAAATGTGCAAGTAAAATCTCAATTATTGCAGAAGAAGACAACTGGCTGGTGACAACATAAGACCAAACGTGGGAGACGCTGTGGCTGCGAAGGCAGGGTGACTATCAATTTGGTCCGTAAGTGAGGCTCGGCCTCGTTAAAACCAGTGTGCACACTAAGGAAGGATATGTGGGATAGTTAGCAGGCCTGCTGGCAGGGGTGTGATTATGGACACTGGCCAGGAACCACAAGACGCGGAGGACTATGAGAATACTGCAGTGTGTTTGTGATACATGTAAGGGCAAAGCGAGACACCTGACATTGTAGGGATAGCAAAGAGGTGTTTGTAGCCGGTGAGAGAGACCTGCCATAGAATGCTATGCACAACATGAATCGTTGCATAAAACGTAGCCTTTACAGGATGGAAGAAGGTCACATGAAGCACAGTCAGTAACAGCCAACGGCCAGCTTTATCAGGTGACTCATTGCAGCCCAATCCGGAAAATGAAAGTTGTGCAAACAGCAATTGGCATTTTATGATATGCCACTTTTAGTAATTCATACGCTTCTATGGAGTGAAACCTTTTTCCATATTACCATTTAGTAAAGTTTGTGGTGCTACCTCCACCTCTGTCTGTTACCGCCCACCCTGCGTGGGCCCATGCGGACGCTTATCTCCCCTTACAAACTGGCAGCCCGGAAATATATTTCCTGTGCCCAGCAACACTGGCAGGGTCTTGCCGTGCCATCACATACAGCAGCCCACCAACCCTTTCCAACAAAAAGGGCTTATAGATGCACATGGGATATGTGGGGCACGAGGACACACAACAACAGAGCAACAATACATATTTAAAGGGGAACACACATATTTTACCAATATGAGGCTTACCCCTTTACATGTGGGTATTCATCAGTTATATCTATGGCTGTGGGAACCTATACCTATAACACTTTCAAATATCATTATTGGGGTAGTTTCCCTTACGAAGTCTCCCTTTCGGAGTGGGTCCTCTTGTAAGAGGGTAACCTTTTTTTATATGGTCAAAGTATGAATCTGCAGGACCTTTCAGGGAGGTCATGTAATTTGACTGCTCTGATAGAGTGAGCTGTCAGGACCTTAAGCTCTGTGCTTATTGGCTGAGAGATTGAGCTTATAAAGGGAGCGCTGATGGAGCAGCTGCCACAGAAGATCACAGCAGCAGCTTCCCCATGCTGAAGAGCAACCATGGAGGCCCAGAGAGTCCCAGAAGTTGGCATAAAAGGTCTGCACAGCAGTGAAAAAGCAGCCACCCAAGATGGAAATATAACTGGATCACTGGGGCTGAGGACCCCGCAGGCATCGGAGGTGAGGGGATTTCTCTCCTCATTGTTTCCAGATACCTAGGCAGTGTGTTAAAAAGGTCTGTGCAGCATACGCAGCGCAGGCGCAGATCAGAGCTGGATGTGGCATCAGTTGTGAGTGTGCTGATTCCCCTGGGATGGTTATGTGTAAAATCCCTGGCAGGGTGGGGGTCTTGGACTCTGTGGGGCTACCAGTAAGAGTCAGTGCTGTTACTGTATGGTATTAGATATGGCGCCACGAGTAATGTAAGGTCTTGTATAGTCACGTGATATTATAATGTGGGTTATATGTCCAAGATGGGGCATGAACTGCTTGTGAGAGTTGTAATGGCAGCAAGGCACTGCGTATGGGCAAGAGGGCATGTCTGACGATGGTGGTATTGCAGTAAAGTCACGGGCAGCAACATATTGTAACTAGAGATGAGCGAGTATACTCGTTAAGGCACATTACATGAGAGAGTAGTGCCTTAGCCGAGTATCTCCCCGCTCGTCTGTAAAGATTCGGGGACCGGCGCAGGTGACAGGTGAGTTGCGGCGGGGGGTGGGGGGGAGAGAGAGATCTCCCCTCCGTTTTGCTGCAAAACAAGCTCCCTCCGCCGGTCTGTCACCGGCGCGCCATCACGTACCATCCATGAGTATCACTGTGTCTCCACTATTCAGATTGACTGAGCTAGACCCAGAGACAATATGAGGTCCCTGACTATATTTACCCCCTTTCATGATACCTGCTTCCCCACCTGATAACTGTTGTTGCAATAATTGGCACCCTGGGGTGGCAGAGGTAACAATAGTCCTGAAACAGAGGAAGCTCAAAGGCAGAGCTGTAGCTACGCTTCTCATTACCTGGAGTAGAGGTCATGTTTACTGCACTCGCCATGTACCTAGATACCCTGGCCAAGACAAAGTAGCATATGCCCGGAGCCCTTCGGTAATGCCCATGCCTATAGGCATCTTTGCCATATGGAAAGACACCAGGATTATAAGTGGCACATGGTAGATGGCATTTTTCATTGGTGCCCTGGAGGTTAAACCCACAGCATTAGTATTTTTGGATTGGCAAACATCACCAATCATCAGGGCATCTGTGGACCCTGCGAGTCTTATAGGAGAAAAAGCTTTCAATACAAGCAAAGCAGAGAGAAAAGCCACCGGGTCACCCAACTGCACAATGAATCACGAAGACAACACCAGATCTTTACTGTGGAGAAGGGTCATTCTGGTTGCTCAGTAAATAGCTGACTTGGCAACATTAGCACAGAAGCGGCATAATTACTGCAGATAGTCCCTCATTAAAGCAAGCAAGGCAGAGAAATGATCATTGCGATTCCTGCTAGTATCGATGGGCTCTTCATGGCTCAAGAAGATACTGAACCTAGAAAGCAGAGCTTCCCAGATGCAATAATGATCCATATAAAACGTGGCAATGATTCATCTTTATTTGCTAGTTTATGCAAGAAACGTTCAAAAAATGTCAGGAGATGCAAAAAAAATGTCTAAAAGATTTTCAAAAAATGTAATGCTTGGCCCATAAAAATACTGAAGGTTAAAGCGATCCACCAGTTTTGGGACAAAATTTTGTCCCGAGACCGAAGGGGGAAGTTTATATTACCTGCCGTTGTTCTTCTCTGCCGATGTCTCTCTGATCCAAAGGTTTCTCACAACTGAGTACTGGTCGGCTATTACAAGGGATCCGCCTTAGCACTATGGGCCCACTGAGGCTGTTGGGCCCTGGTGGAGCTGCACCCAATGCATAGGGTTGCCACCTTTGTTAGTAAAAGATACAGACCAATGGAAAGGGGTGTGTGGTCAGGTGGTGTGACCAGGGGCATGGCTTATCACAACATCAAATATTGCCTCTCAGTGACACTTGTAATAATAGTGCCCTCTCTCAGTGGTCACAGTGTGCCCTCTTCGTGGCTCTAAGGCCTCATGTCCACGGGCAAAAGATTATTTTAAATCAGCAGCGGATCACCCGCATGCGGATCCACATCCCATAGGGATGCATTGACCACCCGCGGGTAGATAAATACCCGCGGATGGTCAATAAAAGTGATTTTTTTAAAAATGGAGCATGAAAAAATCCGGACCATGCTCCATTTAGGTGCGGGTCTCCTGCGGGGACGGCTCCCGCAGGCTTCTATTGAGGCCTATGGAAGCCGTCCGGATCCGCGGTAGACCAAAATCAGAATATACTCACACGCTCCCCATCTTCCCTTCTTCGCGGCTTCATTTTCTCTCTGTCGCATCTTTTTTCTTCGGCCGGCGCATGCGCGCCGTGCACATCCGCCGGGCCGAAGAAAGAAGATCTGGCTGCAACGAAGAGAAGATGAAGCCGCGAAGAAGGGAAGATCCGGAGCGTGCGGAGAGGTGAGTAATTGCTATTTTCATCCCTTATGTCCGCGGGGCAGGAGGGACCCGTTACGGATTCTCCATGGAGAATCCGTAGCAGGCCTGATTTTCCCCGTGGACATGAGGCCTAATAGTAATTGTTACATTCATCCTGGACTGCTAACAGGACTCTGGAAAAACGTGATACAGGAGCAGTCAGGACGGACAACAAGCTTGCTATACGGGTGGCTAGATGCAGTACCAACAGAAAAGCGAGGAAATGAACAGAGCGGGGCACTCTGAACCCCTCAGACTGAACCCACCTCGCAGCGGAGCACCTGTCCCGAAATGGACGACCCCACGAGGACTGGATGGGTGTCGGAGGGGACCAGAGTACTGATAACCAAGGAACAAACCAAGACTAACAATTACTAAAAGACAAGAACAACAGAATACCAGACAAACAGAGAACAAACCCGAACACAGGAGCTCTGAGCAGGCTGACTGCTAAGGGAACACTGAAAAAATACACTGCGCAACACAATTTTGTGTAACAAAATAAGCAGACAGGCGGCTTATGGTAACTTTAGTGCGCTAGATTCAAATATGAGATCCGTTTTTTTCTGCCACGTAAGGTTTTCCAGTTAAGGGGAATAATGTGATCTAATTGCCGTTGTATTGCATTTATTGGAAATCTGCCAATACAATTAATCCAGTCGGCTCGACATTAACCTGCTTAACAAAAGTGATTGCACAACTATTTCACAATCACTGTTACACGCCGCCTGCTGACTGAACACTAAAAGGGCGCATTCAGACGACCGTATATCAGCCGGGTATTCCCGCACTATTTGCAATGAGAGGAAGCGGGACGGGGCGGGGCTAAGTTTTGGGAATTAGCTCCACCCTCCTCCCACCTCTACTCATTGAAAATAGTTCAGGGGGGTGTAGAGGAGGCAGAGAGGGGGCAGGAGCTCAGTGCACTGCTCCCGGCTCTTCCAGCCTCCTCCCCCTGCAGAGAGGGACGCCATATATCGGCTAAGCGTGAAAACCCAGACGATATACAGTCATCTGAATGCGCCCTAAGGGTAGGTTTATGTAACATATAGGGGATGTCTCCACGTGGCGGAAACACTGCGAATCATCCACCAGTAAGTTGTAATTAATGAACGGTGTTTTACAGGTCATTGGTTAGACGAAATAAAAGAATCAAAATCATAGAACAAAAATACATGTTTGGTATCGCTGCGTCCGTAAAAGTCCGATCTATCAAAGTAATGCATTATTTACCGCGCACGGTGAACGTAGTCCGAAAAAAAAAATAAGAACGCCAGAGATACGCTTTTTTGGTCATCCTGTCTCCAAGAGAAAATGCAACAAAAAGTGATCAAAAAGTCGTATGTATTCCAAAATGGTACAACCGCAGACCACAGGGCGTCCCGCAAGAAATGAGCCCACGCACAACTACGTGGACGGAAAAATAAAAAAGTTATTGAAAAAATAAAAGTAGTACAGCAAAAAAATAAAACTACATAAGTTAGGTATCGCAGTAATCGTACTGACCCATAGAATAAAGTTATCAGGTCAATTTTGTTGCAGTTTGTGCGCCATAGAAACAAGACGCACCGAAAGATGGCGTGATTTTTTTTTTTTTCATTTTTCTCCACTAAGAACTTTTTAAAAGTTTTTTAGTACATTATATGGTACATTAAATAGCACCATTGAAAAATACATCTCGTCCCACAAAAAAACAATCCTTCATGCAGCGACGTCGATGGATAAATAAAGGAGTTACGATTTTTTAAAACAAAATAAAAATGCTTGGTCTCTAAGGGGTTAAATAATTTAAAAATGAGACGTGCCGCTATTATATAGTTTCACCGGTGGAATCGGCAGGTTTTAATTTTACAGAAACATCAATTATTTTCTGTTACAAAAACGTTTTAAAAAATTTTTGCACAGTGTTATCGGCAACTCCCAGCCAGGAAGACCTGGATTATATAGGGAAGAGGGAGAAGCTGATTGGTTGACAGAAATGCCAATCACCAGCCACACCTTGCTGACAGCTGCAGGACTAATTAACCTGAACTAGTAAACACAGGAGATGTTAAGGCCCACAGAAACAAAGGTGTGCTGACTGCAACATGACAGTAATTAGTCAGTAAAACTTCTTGCAGCCACACTTGCTGCCCAGCCGTACTCACATGGAGCTATTATTTTTTCCCGGCCATCAACATGGCTCGTAAAAAATAAATACGGGCAACAGTCTTAGACCTTAATTACGAGGTGGGCGGCAACCCTACCTTTGCACCCCCTATATGTATGGCCCTGCTTATGGGATTTTCAGTGAAGGGAATCTATCACAAATTCTCAGCCAGGGCCGCCATCAGGACAGTATTGGGGTTTCTGCTATCAGGGGCCTAGGCTAAAAAGGGCCAGAATTAAACGTTAGGCCGCCACCAACCAAGTTGCCTTATGGAAGTACTGAAACTTTACATATAGAACCACAGGGTCCTATTTAATAAGGTAGCAGTGGGCAAACTCAGTTGTCAATTTGGTGCCTTTGATTTCACATAGGTATAGACGTACATGTTCTATACTGAAGGTCCCTTTGGTATTAGTGTATCTTGATGCCACCAGGAAGTGGTGCGAAAATGCAGACAAAGAGGCACAAGGCGGACCCCGGCTCAGTGTTGCAGCACTGAGGGCAAAGCGTTGTGAAGCAGCTGTTGCAGTTCCAGTGGCCGCGTCCCACAACAGCCACCCCGACCCCCACCGGATGTCAGTGTGAGGATGACACCTGTGAGTGGGGAGGATGACACCTGTGAGCGGGGAGGATGACACCTGTGAGCAGTGAGGATGACACCTGTGAGCGGGGAGGATGACACCTGTGAGCGGGGGGGATGACACCTGTGAGCGGGGAGGATGACACCTGTGAGCGGGGAGGATGACACCTGTGAGCGGGGAGGATGACACCTGTGAGCGGGGAGGATGACACCTGTGAGCGGGGAGGATGACACCTGTGAGCGGTGAGGATGACACCTGTGAGTGGGGAGGATGACACCTGTGAGCGGTGAGGATGACACCTGTGAGTGGGGAGGATGACACCTGTGAGCCGGGAGGATGACACCTGTGAGAGCGGGGAGGATGACACCTGTGAGAGCGGGGAGGATGACACCTGTGAGTGGGGGACCATAGCGTGAGGGTTACATTCACATTGTCAAATGTTAATGCTGCCATGTTACAGCGGGAACATGGCAGCATTTACAGCTAATAATGTAAGCCTACTAGGACCTTGCAGCCTTGGGCCAATCGGGAGCTGGGGCTGTGAGAGGGGCGTTCCTCCTGTCAAACCCCTAGCTTCCGGTGGCTTCAAGGTACACTAATACCGGTTCCTTTTGGGGGGGTTTGTACCCCATTTCTGTGCAGAGTTCTTGCAGTCTTTTGCTGTCGCACGTGATGCGTTTTATGATGTCACAACGAGGAGATGAAATACTTTATGCAGAACCTTATTTTTTCATCCTCTGAAGAGATCCACATAATCTGGTAATGAATGAAGCGTTCTATCTCCTGCGAGCGCCGGCGGCGATGAAGGGGACGGGAGATAAAGCTTATTATTTGACTTATGTAATGCACAGAAGCTGTCGTCTCTCGCAAACATGTTAATGGAAGCTCCCCGGGGGCCACAGCCAAAGGCTCTGCGCAGGATCGTTGCCGAGCGCCGCTACTATCAGTGACCCTTATTAATCACCATAAACACTAGCAATGCATCTCATCGGAGCAGATAAAACCCGTTAGAACTGCGGGTTCTGGGAAGGAATTCGCACAAGCACTATTATATATCTGCTCTCCCTCGTTGCACTTGAAGGATGGGCACCGTGTAACTGCATGCATAAATATCCGGGCGGATGGAAATACAATGGTGAATGATTCCCCTTTCCTTAAACCCCATCCTGATGTGAATCGTAAAAGTACGTGTCAGGTGTCATTGCATGTATGTAGTCCGCTCCATACATGCCAGGCGCTGACCATCTCTGCCAGCTGATACCTGCCTGCAATAGCTGCAATCGCATATAACACCGATCGTGGCTGCTAAAGGGGTTGCACCACAATTTGTATATTAATGGGATGCATGACATATACCTTGGGGCTTGTGTCCCTAATCTTTTAAATCACACACCCCAATCTATAGCATTTGAATCACAAATAGTATATGACCACCTTCATCACACCCCAAAATTAGTCCAGACCCCAACCTCCCTAAAAATGTCAGACCCCTTAAATAAATATAGATGGTAGGCCTCCTAAATATTTACAGACTCCAGGCCCCTTAACAAAAAAAGATCCAAGATGTTCTAAATAGATTTAGACCCCAGACCACCAAAAGAAATACAGACCCCTAGATACCCTGAATAAATACAGACTTTCCTATAGATTCTAGACAACTTATAAAGATACCCCAGACCCCCTAAATCAATACCGGCCCCAGATCAGACCTTAGAAACATTTACAGATGCCAGACTACCTCAATAAATTCAAACCTCTAAAAAAAAATAGAGACCTCAGACATCCTAAAAAAATGCATAAATCTGTCTTGTAATAAAAACAGACCCCAGACTAGACCCCCTAAATAAATAAAGAACCCAGTCCCCTAAGTAAATACAAATCACAGACTAGGCCACCTAAACAAAGATCCTAAAAGCTCTAAATAAATTTACACCTCAAACCAGAAACCCTAAATAACTACAGACCCCAGACCAGGCCTCCTAAATAACTACAGACCCCATACCAGGCCTCCTAAATAACTGCAGACCAGAGATCAGACCCTCTAAATAACTACAGACCCCATACCAGGCCTCCCAAATAACTACAGACCCCAGACCAGGCCTCCTAAATAACTGCAGACCAGAGATCTGACCCTCTAAATAACTACCGACCCAAGACTAGGCCTCCTAAATAACTACAGACCCCAGACCAGGCCTCCTAAATAACTACAGACCCCACACCAGGGCTTCTAAATAACTGCAGACCCCATACCAGGCCTCCTAAATAACTACAGACCCCAGACTAGGCCTCCTAAATAACTACAGACTTCTGACCAGGGCTCCTAAATAACTACAGACCACATACCAGGCCTTCTAAATAACTGCAGACCCCACACCAGGCCTCCTAAATAACTACAGACCTCAGACCAGGCCTTCTAAATAACTACAGACTTCTGACCAGGCCTCCTGAATAACTACAGACCCCATACCAGGCCTCCTAAATAACTACAGACTTCTGACCAGGCCTCCTAAATAACTACAGACCCCATACCAGGCCTGCTGAATAACTGCAGACCCCAGCCCAGGCCTCCTAAATAACTGCAGACCCCATACCAGGCCTTCTAAATAACTGCAGACCCCAGACCAGGCCTTCTAAATAACTGCAGACCCCAGACCAGGCCTTCTAAATAACTGCAGCACCAGACCAGGCCCCCTAAATAACTACAGACCTCAGACCAGGCCTTCTAAATAACTACAGACTTCTGACCAGGCCTCCTGAATAACTGCAGACCCCAGACCAGGCCTCCAAATTAACTACAGACTTCTGACCAGGCCTCCTAAATAACTACAGACTTCTGACCAGGCCTCCTAAATAACTACAGACCCCATACCAGGCCTGCTAAATAACTGCAGACCCCAGCCCAGGCCTCCTAAATAACTGCAGACCCCATACCAGGCCTTCTAAATAACTGCAGACCCCATACCAGGCCTTCTAAATAACTGCAGACCCCAGACCAGGCCTTCTAAATAACTGCAGACACCAGACCAGGCCTCCTAAATAACTGCAGACCCCATACCAGGCCTTCTAAATAACTGCAGACCCCATACCAGGCCTTCTAAATAACTGCAGACCCCAGACCAGGCCTTCTAAATAACTGCAGACACCAGACCAGGCCTCCTAAATAACTGCAGACCAGAGATCAGATCTAAATAACTACAGACCCCAGACTAGGCCTCCTAAATAACTACAGACCAGAGATCAGACCCTCTAAATAACTACAGACCCCAGACCAGGCCTCCTAAATAACTACAGACCCCAGACTAGGCCTCCTAAATAACTACAGACCAAAGATCAGACCCTCTAAATAACTACAGATCCCAGCCCAGGCCTTCTAAACACCTGCAGACCCCCGACCAGGCCTCCTAAATAACCACGGACCCCAGACCAGACCCCCCCCCCCCCATAAAGAAATGCATACCCAGACCAGATGCCCTAAAGAAAGACATACCCTCAAAACAAATGCAGATCCCACATGATAAATGGAGACCTCAGACCATCTAAACAAATATAGAGACCAGGCCACTTAAATAAAGACCCCAGACCAGACCCCCTAAATCAGACTTGCATAACTTGGTAGAAGCAATAATTACAGTAGGCAAACCTCTTGGAGCTGAAGGCAGGTTTTTAGTGACTCACTTTGTAAGTAAAGGTAACCTATCGGTAATCACTACCTTAATTTGCAAAGTCAGCCCCTATCTATTCTATAGTTTAATCATTCAACTAATTTGACAACTGCTCCGCTGAGCCGTACAAGGTTTAAACACATTTTGCAGGTGTTTACCATTTTACAAAAGTTGTCACTCTACGAAAGGGGAGGGAGTGGATAGCAGGCGTCACCTGTGTGTTCAACGCCAAGTTCAAGCCACCCGGCTGAGGGAAGGGGATTTGTTATTTGTATAGCGCCAACTTATTCCGCAGCGCTTTCAGGTAATGTTTATGGATTTATAACCCCCCCTCAAGCTGGGTACTCACAACCTTCAGGTCATGAGCGGGAGCTTAGGACTGCATACTGCTGGCTATCCCCCCCCTCGCTGAGCATCCGGTCACATGACTGTGATTTAGGGAAGGTCCTTTAGGCTAGTCATGCTAGCGGCTAGCGTGACATAACTATGCTGTGGACTGGGACTTGACTATGATGTCAAGAAGCTAGCCGCTAGCTTCTTGAGATGATAGTTGTGTCACAGGCCTCTAGAAATCCTTTGCCAGGCCACTTGTACAATACAGACCTCAAACTAGACACCTAGAATGCCGACCTCAGACTGTAGTGTACAGAAGTCAATGTACCCAACTTTCTGGATGTTTCTGAGTGGTCTATGTTGTCCTTGTGCTTATGTGTGGTCAATATGTTCTATGTGAGTGAATATGATATATATTGCCTAGCTGCAGCACTGAATGGGTTACTGTCTTGGTCATGTCTGGAAATGTATCTTTTGTATGTCATGTGACCTTGTCAGATATATATGTGGTTGCAAGGTGCATGAGAGGGTTTGTCTTCTTCTCTGGCAGTCTCCTTCTTAGAGTGTCCTGACAGGAGCCTGTGGGCACGAAGACACCTTCAGTCTGTGGGCCCAGAAGATGGAAGAGCCAGAGAGGATGCTGCGTGAGTCCAGGGCCTACCTCATCAAGTCCCTATGTAGTATCGCAAAAGGAACCACAAAACCGCATGAACCCACTGTGTAGCGCTGAGTGTGGTTCTTCAACCAGTGTACGCCGGTAGAGAGCTGGTGAGTGAAGGTGAAGCGTGTCCGGGAATAGAGTGCCCCAGATAACTTGGGCTGTCAGATTCCCTCTGGTCTCCCGTGTTTCCTCCCGGTCACACCACGTGTCCTCCTGCATCGGTGTCTTTTGCCCGTGGATGTAAAGATGTTATGGACTGTTCCAAGTTTGCAAGTTATCTTACAGTAAATGGCTTTACCCTCCGTTCCCGGTTCTGCCTTTAAAAAGTCAACTCTGTGTGTGTGGACTCTTTATAACACCATCTACAATTCACCGCGGAGGACGGAACCGTGGCATCACCCCTGATAAAAGGACTAGAGGTAAACCCCTGTTTGGTTTTCCCCACTTAATAGTCTGCCCTTGGCCCCTTGGACGTGTTCCTGGTTACCCTCTGGGTGGGAGACGGTAGAGCCACCGTGACGGTAGAGGCCCCGCTGTCTCCTAGGCGTGGGCCCGCTCCTTGGATGCTGCAAGACCCCCATAGCACAGGCACCTGTCCAAATATCCTCTTAGCATTCCCATACAAATCTGCAGAATAAGCATCCGTGGAAGGGAGGAAAAATGTGGCACCAGACACCTGAAGCTCCACTTATGGCACAGGACATAGTAGCATTAGGGTTGCCACCTTTGTCATCAAAAAATATTAGTCAAGGTAAAGGGGGTGTGGTTAGGGGTGTGGCTTATCACAACATATAATTTTACCTCAGTTAGTCCACTGACCCAATAGTAATTGCACCACCTTCTCAGTAGCTCTTATAGTAATAGTGCCCCCTGTCAGTGGCTCCTATAGTAATAGTGCCCCCTCTCAGTGGCTCCTATAGTAATAGTGCCCCCTCTCAGTGGCTCCTATAGTAATAGTGCCCCCTCTCAGTGGCTCCAATAATAATAGTGCCCCCTCTCAGTGGCTCCAACAGTAATAGTGCCCCCTCTCAGTGGCTCCAATAATAATATTGCCCCTTTAGTGGCCCCAGTAGTAATAATGCATCCTTACTGGCTCAAGTAGTAAGAGGTCACCCTCTGCATTCCCTCCCCACCCCATAACCTCTGGCTGGGCAGCAACCATGTCACCAATCACCATTACTAACTGATGTTCCGGTTGAGATGCTGCTGCTGCCAGGAGATTCAGGGCAAAACCACAGGGTATATGTGTAACTACGATCGCCGCTACGGAGCGTAGTTTATCGATCCATTCAAACTCCGCGCCGCAGTACGCAAGTTTTTAAAATAAACTGCAGGAAGAGGCCTTGCCCTATCTTTCTCGCTCGCACTGTTAATGGACAAGAATACCACTGGGGAAAACAAAACCATTGGAATGAATGGTTTCGTTTCGTCCCATTATTTGTTTTTGGCCTAAGCTATAGCCCTTAGTGATGTACTTGATGGCCGGAGGTTCTCACTCCAGGTAATTATTTTTTACGAGCAATTAACCCTTTCTAATCCACTGTCTGACCTCTGAAGACATTATGATTTAAGGCTGTACAGCTCCGATGTTGGAAGACGTCCGTCTGGGTTCTCTTACTGTATATTGCCAGCCTCTCTGCTGTTGGAGCCTATCCAACGTGTCACCTCATGCAGTACTGGCTTTAGCCAGCAGATAGCGCCGTTGCATAATGGCAGACAAAGAGTAAGCCCCCTAGGAAAACCAGGATACAAATTGGATTGGAAAGGGTTAATATGACTGGTAAAAAATAAGTACAGATACCGGCATTTAGAGTAAATTCCCGTTCGGGCTGGTGGTCTACCAACCAGGTGGCAACCCAAAGTAGAATCGACCAGGAACATTTCCAGTTTGGCACTTCTATCACACAGCAGGTAATGTTCAGGCAAACCCCATGGGCATGATTGTCTGATCACTAAACGCAGCTTTTGTGGAGTCCAAGAAAGTAATTCCTGGAAGGATGGGGATTGTATCAGCTTAGAGCGAGGTGCCATCCACGCCGGCATGGCCTACCCCTCTGTATGTAGGATGCCGCCTGTGCCGAATGCTTTTATTGAGGCTTTCCTATGATCATTTATTGATCTGCGCGGCACATCTTGACAGTACAGTTCTGTCTGACGCGGCTGCCTATCGATTGCGGGATACTGATGTCATTTTCCTAGGAAAACAGTGTTTAGCGATAACCAGTTCTGCTTTAAAGGACACTTGAATGTCAACACGATAATACAAAATGCTGATGATGGACGGATCCACCTATGGGCCTATTAATAAGGCTTAAAGTGCACCTGTCATAGGATACCTGTAATGTAGTAGAGGTGGTGAAAGCTATCAGTCTGGAGTCCAGGACAGGACAGATTGTGTGCCGCTGCCGGGTTCAGCCAAAAGAGGACTGTCTAGACTGATACACTGTAACAAATCCTCAACTGTCTGAGCAGGACTGAATCGGCTAGGGTTATTTCTAGCCTTTAAATGTATTCAACAATGCACCCATTCACCGACAGCAAGCAGAGATCTTGAAAACGATATTACTTCCAAGCCCTAGGCTCGACATGGTATGGTGCTATTACTTTCTTAAGACATCTCTTCGTCACATTGTCTATTAAATGAAGAATGACTCCAAAAGACGCCAGAAATGCCCATTTCGTGAGTAGGAAATAACAATATTCCAATGCTGGCTGGAGTTGCATAGGCTGAGGAATGCAGGAGGGACTATCAAAACATGGGGGCACAGATGGGTCACTATCGCAATATGGGGCAAAGAGGGAGCGCTATGAGAATGTGGGAGCACAAAAGGGTTCCAATCAGGATGTGGGATCACAGAGTCGGCACAGTTTGTTTGTGGGTACACTATTGGCTTGTGGGGGCATTGAGAGGGCACTATTGGTTTCTGGGGGGACAAAGGGGCACTACCTGTGGGGGCACAGAGCACTATTACTCTGTGGGGGAACAGATACGGTACATATTATCACTTTTCAGGGACATAAAGTGGACATTATTACCTTGTTGAGGGGCACAAAGGGAAATTGTTTTTTGGTGGGGGGTTACAAATGGGGGCACTATAACTATGGAGAAAAAATATGCATTATTTCTTGCAGTGGGTACAATGGAGAAATTATTACAGTGTGGGCACAGTAATAATTTGTGAGGCACAAAGGGAAGACACTATTACTATGAGAAGATACTAAGAGGAGGAAGTAGTGGAACAATGCTGAGACTGAGCACTGAAGAGTTGTGTCTGGAAGAAGTCATCATGGCAGTCTGGGCTGTATGGAGAAGAAAAGTGAAAACGGACCACCAATTTTAGAAGACGTCACCTGTGATAAGTGGAGGTAACTAAACTGTATCACTATGTAGAACTGGTATCTGACTATGTTATATTGGTGACTACCATCTTTAGAGGTATACTAGTGCTGAGCCGCTGCATCTAAGCTTGCCATGTTATAAGACGTACACACCCTATGGACAAGGGAAATGGTAACATCCAGTTGTATATGTATTATTGCCTTTTCAGGAGGAATAACAGAGGGATGGCACAACAAAGTGCTCTGAAATTGTCATTTCATAGGAAATACAAGTATTTACTAAAACAGGCATGTCATGAGTTAATAGGTCCTCCTTAAAAATATATACTATGACATCATTGTGATCCCCAAATTAGTGGGTACAATGACCCCCACTAAAGACATTGAACAGAAGGGGGGGGGGGTCTGTGGCATCACATGATCAACACTGGGCATTACATTGACCCTTGGTCATCACACCCCCACTATTCACCCCAGCAGTTGGCTCCTGTTGTTGCAGCCATCAACAACTCTATTATGGTCATCTGAAGCTGGCCGCAGTGCCAAATGTGCTGAGCGCCCCTGACTGCCGGTAATTAGGAGAGGTTGATGGAGCGATGAGCCTCCAGATCATTTCATTCTAGCAATAAGTAAAAATATAACAAATGCTCCGACCCATCAAAATATGGGAAGCGGAGATCAGTCCGCCCAGCCTCATCTACTTCTGCGCATTGCCATTGATTTCCATGAGGGATAAATTATCTCGGCCATTGATCTTATTCATATGTTGATCGATGCCTTTAGCACATAATGATCTCTTGTTGTTGTCTTCTGACAGATGCGATCGGCCGGCGGCTGCGGTAAAACATTGCGATCCATAGTTTAATTACATTAATTCAATTATAATGCAAAAAGTCATTTTTATTCCTAATATCCTCAAACGAAATGTTCTGGCGCATCGTTATTACTTCTCTACCGGCCTTTGTCGGAAATGTCGGCATTAGATACGGGCGAGCTGGAAGTGCCCTGTGCCAAGGTCTATAAAATGCCGATCATAGACGTAGCCGCATGAGGGTGTGCAGACCTAATGCTGTTACTGCTCTAATGCGCCCAACACAAAAACATAGCAAGTTTGTAACTAGTTTGCAGTAAAAAACTGTCATTTTGTGTATACAGCTCTTCTTATTCAAGGCTATGCGTCTCCATGGTGACAGACTACAAACAGGGTCCCTGTGTAGTCTGGTTCATTCTATGCAGACATAAAAAATCATCATTTAGTCGTTCGTATGTTATCTGTAAAAAGTGATCGTTCAGTCGTTCCCATTCAGTAGCGCGGTACCCTGAGCGACCAGCGATCTAGTGAGCGAATGACAGAAAAACATGTAACGATTATCTGCTTGTGTAAGCTGACTGCATTATAAAGCAAATCATTCTGTCATCGTTCACTCGAGCGAATGATTTCTCATCCCGTATTAAAGGACCCTAACACACATGACTGCAGGGTCAGACTACAAAGGATTTTCTTGTAGTCTGTTACCATGGAGACACATAGGTCTGCATAAGTGCTGCTTATCTAAAATGTTAGAAGATTTTCAGATTATCAGGGCTCATGCACACTGCCGCAGGCGCAACTACACTCACCCGCGTAGTTGTGCCTGAATGAGGGAGATTTCCTCTCCCTCGCCGGCAGTTCAAATAACACACCAGAGAGCAGGAGTTTGAAAAATGGCTGCACAGAGAAAAAAAAAAAAATATATATATATATATATAACCCAAGAAGCTCTGTCAGTTCCGGCACGTGTCTCCTCTTTAACTCCGGAACTTGTCTTTAGTCTTCTGCCAGCCCTTTCTGGTTTGGAGGTTCAAGTTCCCCGCCTCCAGGAAGCGCTGGCTGTGATTGGTTCATTGAGCGCTGGCTGTGATTGGCTCAGCTGCGGTGCTCGAGAACCAATCACAGCCAGCGCTTCCTGGAGGTGAGGAATTTGAGCCTCTAATCCAGGAAGGGCTGGCAGAAGACTAATGACAAGTGCCAGAGCTGAGAAGGAGACACGTGCTAGAGCTGACAACGCCTCTTAGGTGATGTATTATTTTTTGTTTGTTTTTTTTATGCATCCAGGGCTTATTTTCAGGGTAGAGTTTATATTTTAAGCCCCCCCCCCATTCCCGAAAATCCCGGCAAAAGAGCGCTAAAAATTCTGTCAACTTTGTAGCATCATGTGCGACTTTATGGGGACACAAAATTGCAATATCGCTGTGAGAAGACGCACAAAACACAGATGTGATATCGCTGTGATTTTCTGGCGGCGATATTCTGTCGCCCGTGTGAAAGCGGCCTTATACTGATGTCCGCTTCTACAAATATACTTGTATCTTATGGTATTGAAAATACCAATAAAAATCACTGAAAAAGAAAAAAGAGTCATGAAGACGGGGCGGGTCCTATATTACCCTGGCCGTAGAAATCACGGGCGGGGAAAGAGGTGGTGCCAACAAAACCATCCCATGGAGATCAGAGGTTTCGTTTTGTCCCGTTGTACTGGCACGCTCGTCTGAATCCGCCCTCAGGGCTTAAACAGATGGCTGCATTTCAGTCCCATTATGCGGCAATGAAAGTCAAGACCGCATAACGGGACGAAACAAGATCAATGATTTCAGTGGTTGTGTCTCCACCATCAGGATTCCCGCGTGCTAATACTACGCGCAAGAAAAGATAGAACACGACCCGTATTCCCACTTTTTTTTTAAACTTGCGCGCTATAACGTGGAGTTTAACCTCTTCCCGCTATATGACGTACATTTATGTCAGCACAGGCATCAGCTGTTTATTACAGCTGACACCCACAGGCAGTAGCTTCAATCAGGCACGCGGCCGATCGCGGCTATTAACCCTTTAAACGCCGCTGTCAATTCTGACAGTGGTATTAAAATCCCCCGAACTTTTACCCCTGCGGTGAGATCGCAGGGAGACATGCGGGTGTCATGGCAGCTGGGGGCCTTCTGAAAGGCCCCAGGGCTGCCTTAGCAGACTGCCTATCAGGTCATCCCTGTGGTCGCTAGTTGTGGTCCCCTATGAGGGCTAAAAATCAAAGTAAAAATAAGATTAAGAAAGTTTTACTAATTGGGAAAAAAAAAGTATTAAAAGTTTAAATCCCCCCCTTTGCCATATCATAATAAAAAATATCTAAATCATAAAACAAAAATACAAATTTGGTATCGCCGCATTCGTAAAAGTGCGATCTATCAAAGTAGTACATTATTTACCCAGCAGGGTAAATAATGTGCTAAAAAAAAATTAAAGGACTCCAGAAATGAACTTTTTCAGTCACCCTGTCTCCCAGAAAAAAAAGGAATAAAAAGCGATCAAAAAGCCGATGTATTCCGAAATGGTACAAACGTAAACTACAGGATGTCTCACAAATAATGAGCCGCGCTGAAAGATGTCGATGGAAAAATGAAAAAGTTATTGGGCGCAGAAGATAATTTAAAAAAATTAAATTTCTTTGAAAAAAAAATACCAGTAGTAAAGCAAAACCTCTACAAGTTTGGTATCGCAATAATCGTACCGACCCATAGAGTAAAGGTATCAGGTCATTTTTGTTGCAGTTTGTGCGCGGTAGAAATCAGACGCACTAAAAGATGGCGGAATGTGTTTTTTTTTTTCATTTTACTCCACTTAGAATTTTGTAAAAGTTTTTCAGTACATTAAATGGCACCACTGAAAAATACAACTCGTCCCGCAAAAAACAACAAGCCCTCATACAGCGACGTCGATGGATAAATAAAGGCGTTACGATTTTTTAAAAGGAGGGAGGAAAAAACAAAAATGGTGACAAAAAGGGCCACGTCATGAAGGGGTTAAATAGTCTGGGGAAAAAATTTAGCACCGTAGCATATTAGCGCATGCGCCCACGTGTTTTTGCCCTTACGCTAGGCCATCAATGCGTGATCATAGGCTTTAGCTCAATCACACTCTGTATTACATGTGTATACTTTTACACACATAATACGGAGTGCTGAATCCCCATTGATTCGCATTGGCGCATTTATACGGGTTTTTCATACGGGTTTTTATACGCATGAAAATAAATGGCAGCATGTCCTTTTTGTAGCCCATTAAAGTCAAAGGCTTTGCGTAAATATCCAGTGAGTGCGCATGAAATTAATGGGACCCAGTTGCGCTCTTTTTTTTCTGTGTAAGTATGCAGAAAATACGCTTATAAAAAAAGCAACCGTATCCAGATATGTAGGGAATATGTTGTGAATATGTTGCGTATTCATTGATGAAAACTAAATACAGCCGTGTGAATGAGCCCTAAGCGGCATGGCCCTTTTGTTCTGCTGGTCCTTCTATGTGTAGTGTATGGCCCTATATAGTCACTATATGGCGATAGTATGTTTAGCATGTTTTTAGCACCCTATTGTAGCATTGCTGAGATGATTTGACAGCTCTGTTAGGAATGCATTAATACAAGGGGACCAGACATACTTGAATTGCCCTGGTGCCTCCATAGACTTGGCTCCTTCTCCGTTGGGACGCCAATATAGATGACCCCAATGCTTAGTACCCCTTCATGGGTTAGCTCTGGTATTGACAGGCTGGTCATATGGAGAAGTGGGATGCATTTGTGGGATAACCATCAACTACATTTCGACTTCCCTTGACAAATCAGGGGTGCTGAGAGCAAGTCCTGGGGTAATCAGCTGATTGCCCCGAGCCCATAGCAGCTATACATCTTGGCACAACTACTTTATAGGGACCTTGGAAAAAAATCTAAACCGGGCCAATATAACTAGATGGGACCAAAAAACCTTTGCCATAAAACCAATGGTGCCATATGGGGCCAACGCAACAATAGAGCTACGGAAGGGAAGGGCATGAGAGAAGCAATGTTGTAAGGGCTCCAGGGGAGAAGTACAACACAAGGTGGCAGGTGGTCTGTATGGAGGGTGGGCAGACACATCGTGGCAGGGGTCTAGAATGGAGTGGTGGGAACAGAAGAGAAAGTAGCATGGGGATTAGATACAAACAGGCAGGGACTCTGCGGTAGAGTGGGTGGGCAAGGGGAAGACGCCAGGGGCAAGAGTTCTGTTAGAAGAGATGGAAGCAGAAGATGGTAGAGGCACTGTGAAACGCTGGTGGCAGTAGCAGACCCTGCTAGTAGTGCCAATTGTACTGCCCTGCTGGCAACTCTGACCAGTCGGCCCAACCAGGATTTCTCTCAGTAGAGCCAATCTGTACCAACAATGTTCTGATGTCTCCATGAAGCAGGTCTTCTTTGCATGAAAGCGACCCCCCAATTGCGGGACAAAATTCTGTCCCAGATCAGCTAGGTTGGGGGTATATTACCTGCACTTGTTCATCCCTGCTGCCCTCCTGACCCACTGGGTTTAGGCACTGTCCAAGATGTCTCTCTGACTGGCCAAAAGTGATCACATGAGCAATTCTGGTCAATCAGAGAGCAGGCATAGTGTACTAGTAGTCTAACACTACCAGTGGAGATTCGGTAGTCTGAAGATTGCTTCCACCATGTTAGATGGACGAAAACGGGACCCAGAAGCAGGGAATCAGAAGGAGGGCAGAGAAAAACCACCGCAGGTAATATACCCGCTGCCCTTCCGTCACAGGACAGAATTTTGTCCCAGAACTGGAGTACCACTTTAATGCCAGCGTGACCCTGAATGGATAGACCCTGTGACCTTGTTCTCCAGAAAACCAACTCTCCCACCCCAGAAGATCACAAAGATCTTCTTCTTAGCCGTCACCATCTTACAGAGGAGCTTTCACTAGAAAGGATTTAGAAGCTGCTTCCCGGAATCGCACTAAATGGCTTAGACTATTTGCGGTCTCTGTTATCAATGCAGCAGAACTGTCAGCGACTTCCTTTTATTACTTCCAAATGGCCAGAAATTGCAAAGCACGAAAGCAGAACCCGAGACACCTTCCTGAGCGAGTCGGAGGCGTAATTACTAGCGCAAAGCTGGAGAATCAATGTAACTTGGAGGTTCCCCCCCCTGTTCAAATATCAGTCTGTCATTGAGGGAAGAAGGCTTCTCCAGGCCGCCTAATGATCTCCTTGGGTGGATCCCAAAATTCGTGGCCATCGCTCATCCTGACCGCTATTGAGTAGATGTGAGTGGCTGGGTAATATAACATTCAAGGAGAGGGAGAGGGTGTGCGGAGTGTCAGTGCAGCCGCATGGACGGAGCTGGGGATTTAAAGCACTGCAGAGTATTGAACTGCAGACTGACAAATTCTAAATAAGCCGCCGGTGAGGAATAAGTAATCGCACACGGGGGTCTTTTAGAGAATGTGGTAAATGAGCTTGGACTATTAATGGACCTAGAATGCAGAACCCTACAGACTGGAGCATGGGAGAGTAACTAGGACAGCGGAGGTCAGGGGGTTCACGTCAACCGTAGCATCAATAATGTAAAAGTATGATAAGTCCCTGAGGCCTACAATGTGGTACCTTGGGATCGTCAGATGTAGCAGAGCTCATGGTGATACTACAAGGTGTTACCTATGGTTCTACATGGAGATGTGTGATTCTGCTGCAGTAGCCGGAGAATCATCACGTTGAACCAAGGATGCAGTAAATGACTAACTCAGTTCTGCTATATAATGTGTCATGAATCTATAAGTATAAGTTGCACTTTACTCCGTCGTCATCCTATCCTTTCAGAATTCTACACTGAAAGAGTGTATTCCTTTGGAAATGTGGAGGCAACCAATGAGAGAATGGTTTGAGTTCTTCAGGGGTGGGTCTTAAGGGGAAAGTACTGAAGTCCTCCCCCAAAGAGCCAATGTCATTGAACTTATGAAAGACAAGGGACCCGGCGTCTTTACGCAAGCAGTAAGAATAAAGATCTTTGAATCAGTGTACAAACTAGTACAGTAAGTAACGGAGAGCGTATTTTACAATGCAGTACCTTGACTTTGTCAGATGTGGCAGAGTTCAGTTTACACACTTCATGGTCATATGACAAAGTGCTTTCATGTTACATAGGGCTGTGGGATCCTCATGGATTGTCTGAAGCCAGAGGTTTGAACCAAGAATGCAGTAAATTACTAACGCACCTCTGCTACATCTGTAAGTTACCATAATGGGTCATTAATTGATTAATATAACTTGCACTTTAGTCCACAGTCACCCTATACTTCCAGAATTATAAACTAAAGGGCTGTAGTCCTGCGAAACTTTGGAGGTAACCAATCAGAATGGTTTGAGTTCTTCAGGGGCGGGACTTAGAGTGAAAGCATTGATGCACTTTCCCCCATCAAATCCTGCAAGCAGGTACTTCATTGGTGGCTAAGTGACCTCCCAAAACACAGGACAGTGTGATGCAGCCTGGTGGGCCTAGACAGGTACCAGCTTCCATTGGGCATGGGGGGCACATGGCAAACCAAATAGATATGTTCTATGTAAGCAAATCCATGTGTAAGGATGAGGGGGCTTCACTGTGTCACTATAACCTAAGGGCCCAGAAACACCTGAAGCTGTTCCTGGATGCCAAGAAAGTTATGGGTCACTTTGTGCTATTTTACACTATATGCTGGCCTCCTGGGTCACTAAAGCTGCTGCATGTGACACAAATCATGTGACCTGCAAGCACGCACCATAAGTGTCACCCTTTAATACTTTTTAATGCCCAATTCCAGGCACAGTTTTGACATTCTCATTTCTCCTATCATTTTCCTAGTTTATGCATAGAATGCCGAAGGTACAGTAAAGACTAACATATAGGCAGCATAGTAAAAAATTGATGGTGAGCATCTAGAAATTGGATAATGGTGATCACGTGACCGGAGACCACTCACCACAGCCCTCAGTCACTGCTCCAAGCTCTCGGCTACCTTTAGTAGCCAGGAGCATGGAAATGTTACATTTCCCGGGCCCTCCCCAGCTTCTACGCTTACATCTGCCATATTGCCAGAGGCCTTAGATAAGTAATTTCAGCCCAGAACATACTCATGCAAGTGCAACCCAAGCACTTATCTCTGGCCTATTAGATCCGACTACAATGGGCTCTTTCCATGCCTCCCCCAATATTGCTCTGGGCTTCCCAATGTTGTAATACCTTGAATCCAGCTACTCTTCTTTTAATCAGGTATTCCTGGGGGGAGGGGAGGCATAGGTGATTTGAGTATGGCGGATCAGCTATTTTTTAAATAGCATTATTGTAGTGATGTACACACTGTTAATGATGCATATTTGAGTTTTCTTTTGTAGATGGTATCAGGGTGAGGATTGATGATTCCGAACCAGATATGCAGAGGTCACACAACAAGATGTCCTAAACGCAGAAGCTCTGCCTCCGCATGTCTCAGGGCAAGAAGCGGAACCGGAGGCCCTCACTGGGGCGTGTGGAGTGGTAGAAGGTAAGTCGGCAATTTTTTACACTGACTCCTGGAATGCATTTGGCATAGCTCATGATTATGGCCCAATATGGAAGGCCAGACAGCTTGTTATCTCAGTAGGACAGCCAATTAAGAATGGTGCAGCGGTGCAGAGTCTCATTGAAACCCTACTACTACTACCTGGCAATGGAGAATTCACACCGATTTCTACAATGGAGAAGCGAGAGATGACACCCTCGCCGACAACACAGCAAAGGCAGCGGCCCTCAAGCCGTGGAAGAAAGAAGAATAGATACTGACAGCATGAGTCAGTGATAAAACCTTTGGACTTTGATAAAACCTTTGGACTTTGATAAAACCTTTGGACTTTGATAAAACCTTTGGACTTTGATAAAACCTTTGGACTTTGATAAGACTTTGGACTTTGATATGTCAAGGACTTTACAGTTACAAGTCAACGAGGAAAGAAAGCAGATGGGCTAAAATACGGGAGCGACAGCACAGGACGGCGTATGGCGAACAATCAACAGAATTTGCCTACAGAGGTCCCTGTTCCCCATGATGGCCCAGCTGGTACCCAGAATCAAAAGCAGCGATGACGGCGACACTGAACAAGAATGGGTGACACCTGGGTTCTCTGTAGCTGCTGCATCATTTGTCCAGTTAGCATGATCTTTGCCATATGCGAGTCCGGACAGAAGTAAGGTGGCCATATAACACTTGCCTTGACCACTCTACGCATTTCAGAGATTGCCAATTTGACCACATTCAGCTCACACCTGTTGGGGAGTATGAATATGTGCTTGTTGTTGCTCGAGTCTTTTTCAGGTTGGAGGCCCACCCGGATACTAAGGTAAATGAGCAGATAACCACACAGAAGCTCATGAATGAGGTAATCTGCAGATACAGGTACACAGGTGTTCTCTTCCAGACTCAGAGGCAGACACTGGGACACATATCTTGCAGCCTGGGGATTGGGTGCGCATCAAGAAGTTCCCCAGGAAGCACCCTCCTGAGCCCCGATTTGATGGCCCCTACCAGGTGCTTCTGACTACTGCCGCAGCTGTGAAACTAGCCGAAAGACCTTGACGAACATGATGATCATAGCCGACCCTACCTTTGAGGACACCTTGACAGTAGCGACTGGCTACTCTGACCAGAATCTCTGGTTGGAGTTGCTGAGGTACAATGCTAACAGGAGCAACAAGTCTAACTGTTGCGTGTGCGGTAGTGCCCGACTACACTCGGGGATGGTCCCCCTAAATCTCCCTGTAGATGCTGAAGAGTGGTTTATTAGTCTCTTCACGAACATTCCTGCTAATTACACTGTCCGTGAGAAATGGAAGAAGGAATACTCTATAACTACTAGAGATGAGCGAACGCGTTCGTCCGAGCTTGATATTCGTGCGAATATTAGGGTGTTCGGGATGTTCGTTATTCGTAACGAACACCATGCGGTGTTCTGGTTACTTTCACTTCCTTCCCTGAGACGTTAGCGCGCTTTTCTGGCCAATTGAAAGACAGGGAAGGCATTACAACTTCCCCCTGCAACGTTTAAGCCCTATACCACCCCCCTGCTGTGAGTGGCTGGGGAGATCAGGTGTTCGCCTAATATAAAAGTCGGCCCCTCCCGCGGCTCGCCTCAGATGCGGTGTGAGTTAGATGAGGGACAGTGCTGTTTATACCGGAGCTGCTGTAGGGAAAGAATTGGTAGTTAGTGTAGGCTTCAAGACCCCCCAAAGGTCCTTATTAGGGCCACTGATAGCTGTGTGTTGGCTGCTGTTAGCAGTGGGATTTTTTTTTTTCTCAAAATCGCCTCTGCAGACCGTTGCACCCGGCATTAGGGACAGAAGTGCTGCATAGGCAGGGAGAGTGTTAGGAGTGAGTGTAGCCTTCAAGAACCTCAACGGTCCTTTCTAGGGCCATATTTATCCGTGTGCAGTACTGTCCAGGCTGCTGTTAGCTGTGCTGCATTTTTTTTGGGCTTCTCAAAATCGCCTCTGCAGAGCATTCCACCCTCCATTGATACTGCAGGGAAAGAATTGTATAGGCAGGGCCACAACACAGTTATTATTCATAGAATATACGCAGTGCTGCCTGTTGGTGGGAAAAAACTGAAAAGAAATCTATTTGTCCAGCCTGTGTCCGTCCTTACGCCTGTGGAGACGTGTGAGCTGCGTGAAAAACATTGCTAAATCATACGCACCCAGCTACGCTTTACTGCTGGCTTCGCCATTTGCTTTCCTTAATTGGGAAAAAAATACCTGCTCTGCCAGAGTTATAATAACTCTGCTACCCTCACGTTCTGTGACACATAAGCAGGGACACAGCACAGTTATTAAACTACTCATGTTCATTGAATATACGCAGTGCTGCCTGTTGGTGGGAAAAAACTGAAAACAAATCTATTTGTCCAGCCTCTGTCCGTCCTAACGCCTGTGGAGACGTGTGAGCTGCGTGAAAAACATTGCTAAATCAGACGCACCCAGCTACGCTTTACTGCTGGCTTCGCCATTTGCTTTCCTTAATTGGGAAAAAAAATACCTGCTCTGCCAGAGTTATAATAACTCTGCTACCCTCACGTTCTGTGACACATAAGCAGGGACACAGCACAGTTATTAAACTTCTCATGTTCATTGAATATACGCAGTGCTGCCTGTTGGTGGGAAAAAACTGAAAACAAATCTATTTGTCCAGCCTCTGTCCGTCCTTACGGGCGGTGGACACGTGTGAGCTGCGTGAAGAACAGTGCTAAATCATACGCACCCAGCTACGCTTTACTGCTGGCTTCGCCATTTGCTTTCCTTAATTGGGAAAAAATACCTGCTCTGCCAGAGTTATAATAACTCTGCTACCCTCACGTTCTGTGACACATAAGCAGGGACACAGCACAGTTATTAAACTTCTCATGTTCATTGAATATACGCAGTGCTGCCTGTTGGTGGGAAAAAACTGAAAACAAATCTATTTGTCCAGCCTCTGTCCGTCCTTACGGGCGGTGGAGACGTGTGAGCTGCGTGAAGAACAGTGCTAAATCATACGCACCCAGCTACGCTTTACTGCTGGCTTCGCCATTTGCTTTCCTTAATTGGGAAAAAAAATACCTGCTCTGCCAGAGTTATAATAACTCTGCTACCCTCACGTTCTGTGACACATAAGCAGGGACACAGCACAGTTATTAAACTTAGATAATTCATTCACTAGAGGCAGTGGGGCCTTTCGTTTTCCAAAAAGGGCAAAAATTATATTTGGCCTGCAGTCTTGCGCCAATTTATTTCCTGCCTGTGAAATCAAATCACTGGTAATACAGCATGCTGAGGGGTAGGGGTAGGCCTAGAGGACGTGGACGCGGCCGAGGACGCGGAGGGCCAAGTCAGGGTGTGGGCACAGGCCAAGCTCCTGATCCAGGTGTGTCGCAGCCGACTACTGCGCGATTAGGAGAGAGGCACGTTTCTGGCGTCCCCACATTCATCGCCCAATTAATGGGTCCACGCGGGAGACGGTTATTAGAAAATGAGCAGTGTGAGCAGGTCCTGTCCTGGATGGCAGAAAGTGCTTCGAGCAACCTATCGTCTACCCGCAGTTCTGCGCCGTCCACTGCTGCCAATCCGAATCCTCTGTCTGCTGCTCCTCCTTCCTCCCAGCCTCCTCACTCCACTACAATAACACCTGCTCAGGAGCGGGAGCACTCCCAGGAACTGTTCTCGGGCCCCTGCTTAGATTGGGCAGCAGCGGTTCCTCTCCCACCAGAGGAGTTTATCGTCACTGATGCCCAACCATTCGAAAGTTCCCGGGGTCCGGGGGAAGAGGCTGGGGACTTCCGCCAACTGTCTCAACAACTTTCTGTGGGTCAGGAGGACGATGACGATCAGACACAGTTGTCTTGCAGTGAGGTAGTAGTAAGGGCAGTAAGTCCCAGGGAGCAGCGCACAGAGGATTCGGAGGAAGAGCAGCAGGACGATGAGGTGACTGACCCCACCTGGTGTGCAACGCTTACTCAGGAGGACAGGTCTTCAGAGGGGGAGTCAAGGGCATCAGCAGGGCAGGTTGCAAGAGGCAGTGCGGTGTCCAGGGCCAGGGGTAGAGGCAGGGCCAGACCGAATAATCCACCAAGTGTTTCCCAAAGCGCCCCCTCGCGCCATGCCACCCTGCGGAGGCCGAGGTGCTCTAAGGTCTGGCAGTTTTTCACAGAGACGCCTGACGACCGACGAACAGTGGTGTGCAACCTTTGTCGCGCAAAGCTCAGCCGGGGAGCCAACACCAACAGCCTCACCACCACCACCATGCGCAGACATATGATGGCCAAGCACCCCGCAAGGTGGGACAAAGGCCGTTCACCGCCTCCGGTTTGCACCCCTGCCTCTCCCCCTGTGCCCCAACCTGCCACTGAGATGCAACCCCCCTCTCAGGACACAGGCACTACCGCCTCATGGCCTGCACCCACACCCTCATCTCCGCTGTCCTCGGCCCCATCCAGCAGTGTAGTTCAGCGCACCGTTCAGCCGTCGCTTGCGCAAGTGTTCGAGCGCAAGCGCAAGTACGCCGCCACGCACCCGCACGCTCAAACGTTAACCGTCCGCATAGCAAAATTCATCAGCCTTGAGATGCTGCCGTATAGGGTTGTGGAAACGGAGTCCTTCAAAAGTATCATGGAGGCGGCGGCCCCGCGCTACTCAGTTCCCAGTCGCCACTACTTTTCCCGATGTGCCGTCCCAGCCCTGCACGACCACGTCTCCCGCAACATTGTACGCGCCCTCACCAACGCGGTTACTGCCACGGTCCACTTAACTACGGACACGTGGACAAGCACAGGCGGGCAGGGCCACTACATCTCCCTGACGGCACATTGGGTGAATTTAGTGGAGGCTGGGACAGAGTCAGAGCCTGGGACCGCTCACGTCCTACCCACCCCCAGAATTGCGGGCCCCAGCTCGGTGCTGGTATCTGCGGAGGTGTATGCTTCCTCCACTAAAGCACCCTCCTCCTCCTCCTCCTCCTCTGTCTCACAATCAAGATGTGTTAGCAGCAGCATGTCGCCAGCAGTCGGTGTCGCGCGGTGTGGCAGCACAGCGGTGGGCAAGCGTCAGCAGGCCGTGCTGAAACTACTCAGCTTAGGCGATAAGAGGCACACGGCCCACGAACTGCTGCAGGGTCTGACACAGCAGACCGACCGCTGGCTTGCGCCGCTGAGCCTCCAACCGGGCATGGTCGTGTGTGACAACGGCCGTAACCTGGTGGCGGCTCTGCAGCTCGGCAGCCTCACGCACGTGCCATGCCTGGCCCACGTCTTTAATTTGGTGGTTCAGCGCTTTCTGAAAAGCTACCCACGCTTGTCAGACCTGCTCGTAAAGGCGCGCCGGCTCTGCGCACATTTCCGCAAGTCCCACACGGACGCTGCCACCCTGCGCACCCTGCAACATCACTTTAAGCTGCCAGTGCACCGACTGCTGTGCGACGTGCCCACACGGTGGAACTCTACGCTCCACATGTTGGCCAGGCTCTATGAACAGCGTAGAGCTATAGTCGAATACCAACTCCAACATGGGCGGCGCAGTGGGAGTCAGCCTCCTCAATTCCTTTCAGAAGAGTGGGCCTGGTTGGCAGACATCTGCCATGTCCTTGGTAATTTTGAGGAGTCTACCCAGGTGGTGAGCGGCGATGCTACAATCATTAGCGTCACCATTCCTCTGCTATGCATCTTGAGAAATTCCCTGCAAACCATAAAGGCAGCTGCTTTGCGCTCGGAAACGGGGGCGGGGGAAGACAGTATGCCGCTGGATAGTCAGGGCACCCTCCTGTCTATTTCTCAGCGCGTACAGGAGGAGGAGGAGGAGCATGAGGAGGATGAGGAGGAGGGGGAAGAGACAGCTTGGGCCGCTGCTGACGGTACACCGGCTGATTGCCTGTCATCCTTTCAGCGTGTATGGCCTGAGGAGGAGGAGGAGGAGGAGGAGGAGGAGGATCCTGAAAGTGATCTTCCTAGTGAAGACAGCCATGTGTTGCGTACAGGTACCCTGGCACACATGGCTGACTTCATGTTAGGATGCCTTTCTCGTGACCCTCGCGTTGCACGCATTCTGGCCACTACGGATTACTGGGTGTACACACTGCTCGATCCACGGTATAAGGAGAACCTGCCCACTCTGATTCCCGAAGAGGAAAGGGGTTCGAGAGTGTTGCTATACCACAGGACCCTTGCGGACAAGCTGATGGTAAAATTCCCAGCCGACAGCGCTAGTGGCAGAAGGCGCAGTTCCGAGGGCCATGTTGCAGGGGATGTGCGTAGATCGAGCAGCATGTACATCCCAGGCAGTGCAACAGTCTTTAAGGGCCTGGCCAGCTTTATGGCTCCCCACCAAGACTGTGTCACCGCTCCCCAGTCACGGCTGAGTCGGCGGGAGCACTGCAAAAGGATGGTGAGGGAGTACGTAGCGGATCGCACGACCATCCTTGGTGACGCCTCTGCCCCCTACAACTACTGGGTGTCGAAGCTGGACACGTGGCCTGAACTAGCCCTGTATGCCCTTGAGGTGCTTGCTTGTCCTGCGGCTAGCGTGTTGTCGGAGAGGGTGTTTAGTGCGGCTGGGGGAATCATCACAGATAAGCGTACCCGCCTGTCAACCGACAGTGCCGGCAGGCTAACACTCATCAAGATGAACAAAGCCTGGATTTCGCCAGACTTCTGTTCTCCACCAGCGGACAGCAGCGATACGTAAGCAATACGTAGGCTGCACCCGCGGATGGAAGCATAGTTCTCTCTCACCATCCAAAACGGGGACATTTCTGCTTCATCAATCTGTGTCTAATATTCCTCCTGCTCCTCCTCCTGAAACCTCACGTAATCACGCTGAACGGGCAATTTTTCTTAGGGCCACAAGGCTCACTCAAATAATTTTTCTTAACAATTTTTATAAGTTTCAATGCGCTTAAAAGCGTTGGAACTTTAACTTGAACCAATTTTTCGTTACACTGGGCTGCCTCCAGGCCTAGTTACCACTTAAGCCACATTAACCAAAGCGATTAATGGGTTTCACCTGCCCTCTTGGCTGGCCATGGCCAATTTTTGGGATGTACATTAGTACTGTTGATACAGCAATTTTTGTGGGCCCTCGCCTACAGTGTAATCAAATTAATTTTTAGCCCACCTGCATTACAGCTGACGTTACCTCAGCTGTGTTGGGCAATGCAATGGGATATTTCTATGTACCGCCGGTGGCTTCCTGGCACCCACCCAGGCAGTGGGTCCACAGGGAGTTAAACCTACATGTGTCCACTTGTAAAGAACCCCAGTCTGACTGGGGCATGCAGTGTGGGCCGAAGCCCACCTGTATTACGCACGACATTACTACCTCAGCTGTGTTGGGCAATGCAATGGGATATTTTTGTGTACCGCCGGTGGGTTCCAGGGAGCCACCCATGCTGTAGGTGCACACTGAGTTTTTAATACATCTGTACACTTCTAAAGAACCCGTCTGACTGGGGCATGCAGTGTGGGCCGAAGCCCACCTGTATTACGCACGACATTACTACCTCAGCTGTGTTGGGCAATGCAATGGGATATTTCTATGTACCGCCGGTGGCTTCCTGGCACCCACCCAGGCAGTGGGTCCACAGGGAGTTAAACCTACATGTGTCCACTTGTAAAGAACCCCAGTCTGACTGGGGCATGCAGTGTGGGCCGAAACCCACCTGCATTAACCCTTTCCAGTCCACTGTGTGACCTGTGAAGACATTAGGGTTTAAGGCTGTACAGCTCCGTTGTTGGTAGACGTCCGTCGGGGTTCTCTTACTGTATATTGCCAGCCTCTCTGCTGTCAGAGCCTATCCTACGTGTCAGCTCATGCAGTACTGGCTTTAGCCAGCATATAGCGCCGTTGTATAACAGCAGAAAAAGAGTAAGCCCCCTAGGAAAACCATATACAAATTGGATTGGAAAGGGTTAAGCACAACATTACTACCTCAGCTGTGTTGGGCAATGCAATGGGATATTTCTATGTACCGCCGGTGGCTTCCTGGCACCCACCCATGCTGTAGGTGCACACGGAGTTTTTACTACATCTGTACACTTATAAAGAACCCCAGTCAGACTGGGGCATGCAGTGTGGGCCGAAGCCCACCTGCATTAAGCACGCCATTACTACCTCAGCTGTGTTGGGCAATGCAATGGGATATTTCTGTGTACCGCCGGTGGGTTCCAGGGAGCCACCCATGCTGTGGGTCGACAGGGACTTCACAATAGGGAGTTGTACCTGCCTGTGTCTATGAATTAAAAAGCCCGGTCTAACTGGGGCATGCAGACACCTTGACAGAATGAATAGTGTGTGGCACATAGGTTCCCCATTGCTATGCCCACGTGTGCAGCTCCTGATGGCGGTGGCACAGGATTCTATTTCTCATTGCTTCTGTACAGCATTGTGGGCTATCGCTCCGCCACTTTTAAAGAGGGTCGCTGCCTAGCCGTGCCAACCTCTGCAGTGTGTGCCTGCGGTCCCTCGTCATGGCAGACGCAATTCTAAATAGACATGAGCGTGGTGTGGCATGAGGGCAGCTGAAGGCTGCGCAGGGACACTTTGGTGTGCGCTGTGGGGGGGAGGGGGGGCGGTTGGGCAGCATGTAACCCAGGAGAAGTGTCAGTGGAGTGTCATGCAGGCAGTGATTGTGCTTTGTTGGAGGTAGTGTGGTGCTTAGCAAAGGTATGCCATGCTAATGAGGGCTTTTCAGAAGTAAAAGTTGTTGGGAGGGGGGGGGGCCCACTCTTGCCGGTATTGTGGCTTAATAGTGGGACCTGGGAACTTGAGATGCAGCCCAACATGTAGCCCCTCGCCTGCCCTATCCGTCACTGTGTCATTCCCATCACTTTCCTGAATTGCCCAGATTTTCACACATGAAAACCTTAGCGAGCATCGGCGAAATACAAAAATGTTCTGGTCGCCCATTGACTTCAATGGGGTTCGTTGTTCGAAACGAACCCTCGAGCATCACGGGAAGTTCGTTACGAATAACGAACACCCGAACATTTTGGTGTTCGCTCATCTCTAATAACTACTTAAGTGTTTTGCGCCGGAGAGAGTATTACTGACTACCCTGGAAACTACACCTGCCAGGCAATTAGGCAGGGTAGAGGGAGATTTTTGGGGAACGCATCAATATTTCCCTAGTTTAAAAAAGATGAAGAGCCAGTTCCGATAATGCCAACCACATACGCTACCAAAGAAAAGGAGAAATGTACTAATACTGTGCCTGCCCCGATCTCCTAAGATGGATTGTCAGTGGAATTCCCATTTGCCAAGGGATAGTGCAGAAGACCTTAGGTTCCGGCGAGGGCACACCCTGTGGGGTGTTAACTTGTACAGATAGAGGGTATGGATGCCCGGAAATGAGCCCAGGGAATCCATGGCCTCCCTCTGAGGTGAGGTAGGGATCCCCCCCCCCCTAGGAGTAGGGACTTACGGGCAGTGGGGAAACCCTGATGCAAGGGTGAGGCGAACTGGACGTGTTCACCATTAGGACTATCTCCAGGAGGGACATTGGTGTGGGTGAAGATTAAGGAGTCCCACGCCGTGCGTACCTGTGCACACTACTAGTATGTACTTCTAGTACAGCACATTAGAGTGAGAGGAGAGGCTCCTGGTGATAGTTTTGACCCACACATGTACGTTGACGTCATAGGACAGCCAAGGGGGGTACCTGACGAGTTTTTAGAAAAAAAAATGTTCCTGATTTATTATGGTAAATAAAATGTTGACCAGACTAATTATGTTTATTATAATTAGCAGCGGTTTATAAATTATACTAGAAACGCCTTATAGGTACTAGTCGACCAATAGAACCTACCTCGACTACGACTTTTCAAAATAGAATGGCACTAGGTACGATTTTAGCCAAAAAAGGGAGTGTCTGTAAGATGATAGGGGAGACTTGTACCTACATTCCAGACAAAACGTGACCCGCAGGGAAAAACGCAGTTGCCATTAAGAAGCTGACCGCACTAACTAAAAAGAGCTAACCTTAGTCTGTTTTCCTCAGTTAGGTACCTAACGGGAGAAGGAAAAAATATATAAAATAAGTTTTGAAACATTGTGTATTTAGAACACTGTGATAGGTTTTTGCTAAGATTTTGCTTTATTTCATCTGCAGTGCACTCTGCTTATGTCCACGCAACATGCCGGTGTTACAACGCCCCTGGTCCTGTTACCTTGCCGCCTCTGGAAAAGGGAAGTGGGAATAATCAGCTTGTAGCTCTTTCCTTCCAGACTAATATACATGATCATGCACTTACTAATGAGACAGGGATTCAGTCATGTTGATCAGTCATTAGATAGTCCTGACTTTGCACTCTTGTTGATGAATCGAGGTAACGTCAAGAAGGCGGGGTTCTATACAAGTTATGTAGAGTTTACCTGAGATAGTAAAAGTCGCACCTCTCCTAACCTAAATATGGTTGTCACCTTTATAGTCATTCTAATTTCTGTTTGTCGTTGCATACAGTGTATTCCGACCCTGATGACTGCCTGGTCCACCTGTCCCACTACGACGTCCAACAAAAAGCCCACTGTCAGCGCAACCGTCGTCATCATGGATCCAGAATGTGATGATGTCGAACCATCCTATACCCCCATGGCAGTAGTAGGCCCAGTCGTCTACAAAACAATGCGAGTCTAGGGTCAGCGGTGGGGGATTGGGGTGGGACGGAGCAGGGCGAGTTTAGTGAAACAGATAGTTTCAAGGGGGGTCTGTGGTGGAAGTCCAGTATTCCTATATTTTGGATCGGTGGGCCTTGGCAGTAGACAGTTATCAATTTAACATTCTGTATACATACTTCTGTCTTGCTACAAATATAGTTCATGACAGTTGTGCAATAAGTACTTCCTACATATGAAAGTATCTGTTTTTCATAACTCTGCTGACAAAGATGGAATTTAGCCCGTAACCAACATGTATAAATATATTTGACTGTCCAGCTGCATGCACTAATACGGAACTAGGAATCAGACATGGACAACCGCAGAAATTACCCAAGCAATTTTACTGGAAACGTATGCAAATAACATGGGAGGTTTGTGCAATTTATAGTTCATGATGTAACATCCAATCATATCGAAGGAACCCCACGTGGCTCCAAGACAACCCACTCATTTCATCCACCACCTGATGGCCAATCACAGATGACCGGAGGATGGAAGAATTGCAAGATGCTTATCCAATAATTAAACAATACGTTGTATGCATGTAATCTTTGACCTGCCCAGATGGGCGGATTTGTTAAACTCTTAAAATAGGCTACACGCCGATCATTAAAGTTAGAATTGAGGAAGCTATGCATGCTGAACCTCGTGTCAGTGTGGGAACTTCTTATGCGCATTATCAATTCAGAATTAATATGGAGGGCTGTAAACATTCCAAATTGAGTAAGCCGTGATTCCGCAAAGGAATTCTACGACACCCTCACGAATCAGATCCATGGTGGGAGGTGAAATTTTAACTTTTTTTACTTTTACGTGATCGCCGTTATCCATTGGAAGGGGCCGCAGCCCTCTGTGTGCTCTCCCAGCCCCCAGCCACGTTTCATAGCTAGGAGCAGGGAGATTTTAAATTACCCTGGCAATCCGCGGCTTTTGCGCATGCGTCCACCTTGCTGGCAATGGGCGCATGCGCAGAAGCCGGCGTAAGATCAATGGATAAATCCGGGGGCCTTAGGTACGCAATTTCATCTCCCTTCATGGATCATATCTGTGAGAGCAGAGGAAACTTAAAGTCTTTAAACTTTTTTTTTACTTTACATGATCGCAACCATTGGATAACAGTGATCATGTGACCGGAAACCGCATACAGTGGTCCCAGGTGATATCTCTCTGCTCTTCGCTACACATGATAGCCAGGAGCAGAGGGATTTTTAATTTCCCGGGCTGCGAGGCCTTCTGAGCACGCGCCCCATGTGGCGCCCATGCGCAGAAGACGGCGTCGGGTCCAGAACGTTGTGGAGAACAGAGGTGAGTACTTTCAGCTCCTCTCATGGATCCTATCTTTATCTAACTTTTTTTTTACACTTTTATGCAATTGACGTCATCCATTGGGTAATGGCGATCGCGTGATCGGGGGTCGCATATCGCAGTCCCCCATGACAGCTCCATGCTCTCAACTACCTCCAGCAGCCAACAGCATGGAGCAGTCACGTTGACCATCTCACCATGCTTTGTAGGACCCACAGTGATGCAGGGAAGCACCTTTAGCTTCCTTGCATTGGAAATGGAGAAGAAGGAGAGGCTCCCCATGTTGGAGTTGAGGATCTTCCCGACCTGCTAGAGAAACCGCAGGGGTGCAGGGAGACCTACCTCTGGTTTCCTTGTGTCTAATATGGAGGAGAAGGAGAGACACCCCTACCGCATGTGAAACACATGAAAGAACCAGTGAGTTACTAAATTCCCCCAGAGTGAGAACAACCCCCAAATAATTCTGTAGAATTAGAGCGACCAACCGTACCAGGTACCCGTTCACACTACAGGCATTATTTTTCCTGTGTGGCCATCCGCCTTTAGGATCACCACCCAGAGGTACGTAATTGTGTCACCCACACGGATGTTGCGGGGTACATCTAGGCTAAGTCCTTCTTCAATAATTGTCTGCCAGAGTGTATGTGGAGTGACCACTACCTTTTTTACCCCTCCAGAGTATACCCGATTTCCAGGACCGGTGACGTATAGATAACGTGGACTATAGGGCGTATTGTTCCTGTGTTTCCTCCCTACCTCTGAGCTTCTGCCTGTAACTGCTGCCGTGAATGATACCTGTAATTGCCTGTTTATTCAAGTAAAGTTTTACCGGGCCTCAACCGTTCCTGAGGAGCCGAGGTACGACACACGTCTCTGTGTTTATTATTCTGCTGCATAGAATAACGGTGTGTGAGAACGTTGGCGTCACCGTGACCAGGACTAGGCCTCCGACCATATGCACAGTAAGTGTATTGGAGTGTTACAATTCCAGTTCGTTGTTGTTCTCCCAGCCACTGGTACACACAATGTTGAGCAGTGCTGACATATTGGCCTACGCCTGTAGCGATCTACCAAAGAGTGATATACCAAGGTCTCTCAGTTCAAAGATTGTTTCCTTCTCCGTTAACAACAAGTGGCAATTACTGGCACGTCGACAAACAGGAGGCACTGCACAATTGCAAGGGGGAACATAAGGGGTTAAATCCTCTTTTGCTATGCCTGCCTTGGTGGCCATTGTGGTCCATAAATTTGAGTGATCTGGGTGGCAGCAGCAGGAGCTGCTTCACAGAGGCAGAGAAAGACTTCTGACCAGTGTGTGGGCAGCAATGTAAGAGGTGCATGTACGGCTGTGAAGAACGTGGTGGCAGCCGTTAACAGCGAGAGGGCCCGATGATCCAGGGCCCATAATATTACAGTCTGAGTGGAAGGAGAGGGAGTCTCCCTACCCGCAGTGGTCATGGTCCCTGAAGACGATGATGGTACCGGGGACTTATAATCAACGAAAGCTCCAAGAAATGAAAGAGCGGTCCAATGCCTTTAGTGTGCACATACTAGGGACAGTGACTATGACGGATGGGCTAGGACTAAGGGAGTATCTCCCCAGGGACAGTGATATGGGGAATGCAATAATTGGGATGATGCAGCGGGACGTTTCCTGTTTAGTAATGTAATGGGAGTTATAGGATGTTGACATGATGTAGGATGTTCGTTAATACGATGTGAAGTCTAGAACGGTGTGTGACGGAGGACAGGGCACTTCAGGGAAGACAGCGCTACCCGCTGATATGAGATGATATTCACACCTAGGGTACATGTGACACGGAGCTCCTAAATTTAGTGACATGCTCTGGCACCTACGGTGGATTATGCCGCGAAGTTGCCATGCCACGGACCTTCACTAATACGGAGTACAATGATGGGTATGAAGTACCATCAGTGCCTTGTTCCGCCCAAGTGATCCGCTTATGTGTAACGGACATGGTGGCAAGAGACGCCGAGGGGGTAGAGGAGATGTATCCTCCTTCTTTGGGGCATGGATCCCACATGCGCGGAATACGAAGACTATTCTAAGGGCACATATGTTAAAAGTGTGATTGGAGTAGGTGCTTGAAAATGTGACCATTTGCATATCTTAGCGACACCTTCAACTTTCTCGGTCTGCAGAACTTTACGGCTCGTCCTTCTTGGTGCCCTGCTACAGATCTGGCATCGAGAGCTCCACATTCCGCCTAATGTTAGCCTTTCTATGCTGAGTGACAGCCTGGATGGGCAGTGTAATGACCGCCATTAGTGGCTGTCACCCGGCATCTCTTACCGCTATACGAGGCCAAGAAGCTGCTGAGAAGTAATTTGAAAGACTTCACAAGAGAAGATGACTTTGAGAATTCTACGTTCGGTTGGTGCTGTCGTCCGGCCTCTGAGCCGCGCTGGCCCTTTAAATACGATCTGATAAGAGATGGATGCTACTCTGTGTTAAGATTTTTAAAGGGAGCAATTCCAACTTTCCTCTGCCATAAAGTGTCGTTTATTCCTTCCTTTAACGCCGTTATCATCTCTGGTTTGAACTAAATGTCTCCGTCTGTAAATCTCTTTTACTAGGTGACTAAGCCCGGGCCGAGGCATTTGGATGCTGAGCGAAGACGCCGACCTGACATTTACGGTTTCGCATAGACTGTTGATGCCTATAAAGCCGACGCTGCCACAGGGTGTATACTGAACGACAGCTGTTTATTACTAGGCAGCTATAGGGCAGGGCTGGCGAGCGCCCCTCCACCGGCTCAACTCGCCATTTAAACTTTACAAATGTTCTGTTCCTGTGGCTTCTGCTTATTAACCCCTTAAAGGGGTTTCCAGTTTGAGATAAATAAAGTTTAATTGGTTGAAAAATTAAAAGTTCTACAACTTTCTCATATAAGGGCGGTTTCTCGCAGGCGATAAATACGCGCAATTTGCACACAGTTTTCGCCTGATGTGAGAGTCAGTAAATAAAGCAGGCTATGAAAACAATGATTTCCAATGGTTTCCTTCCCGTCTGCGATGTTTTCACTGATGTGACGTTGAGAGAACAAAAAAATCGCGGCGCGCTCTATCTTTCGACGATGTGCGATTTTTTTTTTTCTTGTTTTTGTTTCATTTCCCAATGTTTCCCTTCTTTTTATCGCATTTTAACATTAGGAAGTCCTATTAACTTCTGTTTTTAAAAAAATTGGCGTTTTTATTGCGCAATTTTATGGCGGGTGACAGCAATGCGAGGTTATTCGAAAAAAGAAGCATTTTCGCCGAGGGCCACATCAGCCTTCTGGTTATCTTCAAAGGGCCCATTCACACGGCTCTATTTGCGCTCCATATTATGCGCATGAAAATAATCGCAGCATGACCTATTTTGATCCGTATCACGCTGGATTCACACGAGCTCACGCATATTTGCGCACACATTGCGTATTTGCATGTGCAACTGCATTTTTTGTGCATGCCAAAAAAGCCATCAGCCACCGGCCTGTACATTGAAGTGGCTAATTAGCCTAATTAGTCTGATGCGCCCTTATTTTCTGTACAAATGCGCAGGAAAATTGAACACGCGGCGTATTTTTGGGCGAGACAGAATTGTGCACGCAAAATACGCTCTTGTGAATTTACGCATTCACATGGGTTCTATTCACTGCATATTGCGCATGCAAAAATGGCCGCGTGGATCCGGCCTTAGAAGCGAAGGCATTCTTCAGACGGGGATTTGCGCAGGAAACTGTCGAAAATCTTGTTTTTCTTTCAACATTCAAACTTTGCACTAAAAAAAAAAAAAAGACAGAAAAAGTCCTTCTCACGGGTGTAAAAAAATGCGCACAAGAACGATAGAGCGAGGTGCGGTGTTTGTGGCGCGTAGTAATGCTGCGTGAGAATCGCGCTAGTGAAAACAAAACCACCAAAATCAATGGCTTCATCTTGTCACATAGTTGTCTGTTTAAGCCCTGAAATTGCGCATCAAGGTCACCGGGGTCATTTCCGTATGCAGCGCAGTCGCCACGTGTTTATACATTAGGGGCGTATTCAGACCAGCGCATTTTACATCAGTATTTTGAGAGCGGCGAGAAAGTAGGATGAAAAGATTTGCGCTTCTTACGTATTTTGGACCCGCTCCTGGTTTTGGCTCATAAAATACTGATTTAACCCTTTGCAATCCAATTTTGGATTCAGAGTTTCCTAGGGGGTTTTCTCTTTCTGCCATTATACAATGCCGCCATCTGCTGGCTAGAGCCAGTACTGCGGTATGGGACATGCTGGAGCGGTCCCCCGACAACAGAGCGGCCAGTAATATACAGTAAGAATACCCTGCTGGACGTCTTCCAACATCGGAGCTGTACAGCCTTCAATCGGAATGTCTATAGAAGTCAGGCAGTGGATTGGAAAGGGTTAAAATACGCCGTGTGAATAAGCCCTCCAGAGACGAACGTATGTGCAACTACGCTCACCGTAATGGAGCAGATTTGCGCATGACCAAGGCTTGTCCGCAGGGCCACGCTCAGCACCTTCATGAGAACTAAGTCATTGAAATCAATGTGTTCGCTTTGTCACGTTTTGCAAGCGTGAGTTTCATGTGCGCAAAAACGTGCAGAAATGCGTTCGCCTGTGTAAGCCCTAAGGCCGGATTCACGCCACCATATTTGCAGCATGTTTGTGCGCACGATCCGCAGTGAGCAGAACCCATTGATTTCAGTCGGCTCATTCACAAGCGCGGATTTTGCCTGCACAATTCCGTTGCGCAAAAAAATACATGGCGCGTTCTATTTCCCTGCGTATTCGCGAGCTTCCGGAATTTTGTGCAGCGGCAGCGGATGGACTGGATATAATTGTACCACTGCTCTGTCTCATTCACTGACAGCAAGCAAGGATCGTGAGAATGTGGAGAAATTGAAACTTCGAAATATATTAGAAAGTTGGAGAAGTTTTCAGTTATTAACCTAAAATTGTCGCACCCCTTTAAGGCCGATCTTGGTGCTACACCCCTCCTGGCCGCATGTCTATATCATGCAGGGTGTATGGAACGGGCTGGGAGCTGAGTTTATTAATCCTTTCCTGCCCCAGGGTATATATGTACGCCCTGGGTGAGGAGGGGTTTACGCAAAGGAGTCTATGGGACCCACCATATTTGCGTCAGCGAGTATTTTGGTCGCGTACAGTCCATTTTTCACAGTTCCATGTTTTTGTGCGCCGTATATTCGCCCGTGTGAACGGATGCATTGGAAACCAATGCTTCACATCTGTAGCGTATACACAGCCGGGCGTGAAAATGCGGCGTATACCCTTTTTCCCTGAAACTAAGACATACCCTGAAAATAAGACATAGCATGATTTTTGAGGATGCAAAATGATTTTTCAGGCTTTTTGAGCATGCTTGAAATATAAGCCCTACTCCAAAATTAAGCCCTGCTAACAGTTAATTAAAAAAGTCAATTTAAATAGTGTCCAGGCAGCTATACACGTAAAAAAGTTAAACCTTTTTGAACAAAAATTAATATAAGACACTGTCTTATTTTCGGGGAAACACGGTATGCACCCGTGTGAAAGAGCCCTCGTGGTAAGGAAACAATTGGGTGAATGAAGTCTAAAACTTTTTCCAAAATGTATCTAACATTCATTATTGCATCTCCGTTATTTGCACATCATACCAAAGGGCGAGTAGGCCTTCAGCTTCGGTAATGAATGATGCAATGGCCTCTTCCCAGGAACAATAGATTATAGTAAACTATGCCCCGGATGGGAATTAAAAAGATGTAGTGCCCCTTTAAGAGTGAAATCCTCTAAATTCCAGGGAGTAGAGCTCCTGCCGCCCACTAGCCAGAGGACTGATCAAGACAGCCGAGACCCAAGTGTCGCCTGTCACGGGTGAGGAGGTGCTGATCTGAAGTGACTCCTGGGAGCAGGGCACAGATTGTCGGCCGGCAGTAGCTGATGTTTCATTTCAGCCAAATAAGCATCTGGAGATGAAAACGATGCTGTGAGCCTGACAGTCCCCGTCCCGCCTGGGGCAGCGGCATCACTTGGGTTTTTTACGCTGACTGACAGTCTGTGGTGTACGGTCTGACCAAGCGCGAGGGGATCTCACCGAGAGGGGCTAATGTATACAACACGTCTCAACTTCCCTACAGCCGAGGGCCAATTACAGCCCATTACCCTATCAAACGGGTCAGAGCAAGGACGATATGTTAACTCTCTTCTACCCAAACGGGGATCCGCTATACAGCAATGGGTGGCCATCTAATACAAGGTCACGACTAGAGATTTCAACGTTTTGCCAGTGGGCAAATTTCCTATTATGGAGCCCTCATGTAAGAATATTTTATTTACATTAGGCCACACCCCCTTTTAAATGAAGCCACACCTTTTGTATCTCAGTAACAATCTCACGATAATAGTGCCCCTTAGTATCCACTCTTACGTTAATAGGGACCCTCATTGACCCCCTCTCAATAATATTGCCCCTCAGAGATACTTTCATAGTAATAGTGCCCCTCATTGACCTCCTCACAGTAGTAGTGCTAATTAGTATTCCCTCTTACAGTAATAGTGCATGTAAGTGACCTCCTCACAGTAATATTGCCCCTTAGAGACTCCTTTGCACAGTAATGGTGCCCCTTAGTAGCCCCTTTTATAATAATAGTGCTCCTTACGGCTGATTTAGACACAACGAGAATCGTTCAAAATTCGCTCAAAAGAATGTTTTGAGCGATTCTCGTTCTGTCTAAATGCAGGGACATCGTGCAGTTTTCGTGCACAAGTCGCTGATCGCTGAATTCTAGCTTGCTAGAAATGAGCGATCAGCTGTTATCAGTGGAACAGGCTGTTATCAACAGGCTGCACTGATAAGATTCTCTCTGCCTGTGTCCGGCTGTGAATTCACAACTGGGCACAGGCTGTAAGCTCGTAGAACACTACAGCTGTTTGCTCATGCAAATCAGCTGTATTGTTCTATTAGTGACCGCAAAAAGTGTCCCGCTGCGCCTGCATAGCTGTATAGTGGCTAATTAGCTACTATAAAGTATGCAAAGATAATCGCTGAAAACTGTCACTCAAACTGTCGTTTGAGTGACTTTTGAGCAATTATCTGTCAGTGTAAATGGGGTATTAGTGACCTCCTCACAGTAATAGTGCCCCTTAGTATCCCCTCTTACAGTAATAGTTCATCTCAGTGACCTCCTCACAGTCCTAAATGCGGCAGCCAGGCTCCTCTTCCTGTCCAGCCGCTACTCGGACGCCTCTGCCCTGTGCCGGTCACTGCACTGGCTGCCCGTTAAATACAGAATTCAATTTAAACTCGCCACCTTCATCCACAAAGCCCTCCACAGCACAGCGCCCCCCTATATCGCCTCCCTCATCTCAAACCACCAACCAGCCCGGGCTCTCCGCTCTGCTAACGAAACCAAACTGAGCGCCCCGTTAATTCGAACTTCTCATTCCCGCCTCCAAGACTTCTCCAGAGCAGCACCGGTCCTCTGGAACGCACTACCAAAGGCTACCTGAGCAATCCAGGACTCGCAGACCTTCAGGCATGCTCTAAAAACGCACCTCTTCAGGGAGGCATACCGCATTCCCTAAACAAACCCCTCTGTACACCCCTGATAACATGCTCCCTGACCTACTGACTGCAATCCCTGCTAGCCAGCATATACCGCTCCTGCAGTCACACCGTTTCTGCTGTCACACGGCTAAATGTCTGACCATTGTCTATGTGTATAACATCGCTCACTCTCCACCTCGCCATACAGTGCACATCTCCAGCCCCTTTACCTTCTGTATCTCCCCACTATTCGTAGTATGTAAGCTCGTTGGAGCAGGACCCTCACCCCTATTGTTTCCATCAATTGATTACTATGTAACCGTGGTTCTGTAATGTTTGTACTTTTGTCTTTCTGTATCCCCCGTCTATGTAAGCGCTGCGGAATATGTTGGCGCTATACAAATAAAGTTTATTATTAATATTGCCACTCACTGACTCCCAGGCACAGTATTTGTGCCCCTCAGTGACCCCCTCACAGTAATAGTGCCCCTCAGTGACCCCCTCACAGAAATAGTGCGCCTTAGTGACCCCCTCACAATAATAGTGCCCCTCAGTGACCCCCTTACAGTAATAGTGCCCATTAGTGACCCCCTCACAGTAATAGTGTCACTTAGTATTGCCTCTTACAGTAATAGTGCCCTTCAGTGAACACCTCACTGAATATTCCTTTTAAATATTCCTCCTCACCATATGAGTGCCCCTTAATGACCTCCTCACAGTAATAGTGCCCCTTAGTGACCCATTTACAGTAACAGTGCCCCTTAATGACCTCCTCACAGTAATAGTGCCCCTTAATGACCTCCTCACAGTAATAGTGCCCCTTAGTGACCCCTTTACAGTAATAGTGAACCTTAATGACCTCCTCACAGTAATAGTACCCCTCAGCGATACTCTCATAATAATAGTGCCCCTTATTGTCCCTCTCCCAGTAATAGTGTCCACGCATTCCCCCCTCAGCAATAATGCTCCAAATGCCCCCCTAATAATTCCCCTTTTATGCAGTAACATTTTTAAAAACACCCTTTACATGCGGCCTTCGCTTCACCCGCTGCTTCAGTCCACGTTGCTTTGGACCACCATTCACTTTTGGAAACGCAACCAAGTGATCAGTTAGTCTCATCGTTGGCCTACAGCAATGACGTGGTAGATGTCACTTGATTGCACTACACAAAAGCGAGTGGGCTGCTCGAACGGCATGGACAAGAGTGCTGAGGGAGTGAAAGGGGTGAGTAAAGCCTGTTTTTTTATTTTACACCACTTCCTGCCAATCCTGTTTCCTGTCTCCCAGAAAGCAGGACATCCCCCAAGACTCATGACTGTCCCACTGAATCCGGGACAGTTGGGAGACATGCTGCCAATGTCAGGAAGAGGCCTGCACAGCCAGAAGCTTCTGATCTCAGTGGGAGACGTAAGGTGGAGCCTCTCAATCTCAACCTTACAGTACAGAGCATGAAGGGTATAAGGAGGAGCAGGAGGTGGCCATAAAGGAACGGGAGACACTGAATATAAATAGTGTTTGAAGCTTGGACTCTATGTGGATTCCTGGTGGGCTAGAGAGCCACTGGCTGAATCTACCGATGTCTACGGACAGTTTTTATGGCCCTGGCTAGAAGTGGTTGGGTAGTACTACTATAGTAAAGTTGAAGACCTTTAATTTTTTTTTTTTACTTTCTCGGCATCTTTTTAAATTTTTTCAATTTTCCCAGAAGTCGTTCATTAATTTTTCTTTTGGCAAGGGAATCGGACTGGCATGGCAAGTGTTAACGGGATTGTGTCTGCTGACAGGAAAGACTTTCTTTTTTTCTCGTTAGAGTTTTGTAGCAACGAGAAGTTGATAAATGAGTCCCTGAGAGTGTCAGAAACCATTATGCGGCTCAGTTTTGTGCCATTGCTTTCCTATACTCGTTATGTTTCGTTCAGGGGTCACATTGAGACATGAGACCACATAATGTTGGCTTGTTTTCAACAGATGATCCTTGATAGATTGCTGTGTTTCTTCACACATAATAAGAATGAAGAAGGAAGAAAAAGTAAAAAGAGGAGGGGATGAGAGAGTCCAGAATACCACATCTTCAAGCTGAATGGATACATATCTGGTGAGGCCTCCACATCTCTAGGAGGCAACAACTGTATGGACTAAAGAAACGTTTTGGTTGTATTTCAGAAAAGTAATACCTTGTAGCCTCTTTTCTGCCATAGACCACCAGGGATGTTGACATTAACTTCTACTATTGCCCTAAACTACCAGGGATCATACATTATTAGCCCCTTTACTTCCCTAGACCACCAGGGATATTGGCATTTGACATTATGCTTCACTACTGCCTGTACTACTACTAGTGATTGTCCATTATGTTACTATATCCATAGAGGAGTTTAAAAGGGGACTGGAGGTCTTTCTGGAGAAGAAGGATATTATAGGTTATAAATCTTAGGTCAATTGCTAATCCGGGTTAAAGGTAGGTAGGAAATATTAGGGGTTGAACCAGGGAACAGTCTGATTGCCATTAGGGAGTTGGGAAGGAATTTTTTCCCCAAAAGGGCTATTTGGCTTCTGTTCTTGGTTTTTTTTTTGCCTTCCTCTGGATCAACACAGGAGGCTAACAGGCTGGACTAGATGGACATTGTCTTCATTCAGCCTAACGAACTATGTTACTATGTATTAGCCTCTTCACTGTCCAAAACCACCAGGGATGATAGATAAGCCATTTTACTACCCTAGAACACCAGGGTTGCTGAAATTAACCTCTTCAAAACCCTAGATTACGAGGAATATTAAATAAACCTCTTCAGCACCCTGTTCAGCTTCAGAAATGTTGACATTATATAATGATTCTTTTCACTGCCCTATACCACCAGGGACATTACCATTTATCCTATTACCACCAGGGATATTGCCATCAGCTCTTCACTCGTCATAGAGCACCAAAGAGGTAACATGATCTATCTGGAGGATGCAGGCAATATTTATTTGGAAGGAGGCGTGCCAAGGTCTATAACTGCTTCCACTCACTGACTATGGATATTTAGAGTGAACATTGCCCTCCTGTCGGCATAGTTGTAAGCGGAGCAACTATCAACAGTCGATCATGTGCATGTAAATATCCATGGGAGACCTCAGCCTTGGAGATAGCATACATATAATATAAAGTCTGCCACTTGTGATGACAAGAAGTCATCATGTAGTGATAATGTGGGGGCAGGGATTTTCCTGCCATATAGCTCATTGGAGAACGCTATAGTGAAGGCCCCCATGCACATAAGAGAAAAGTTGGCCAAATCCGCTGATTTCGGTGGGACCAAGTGACTATCTTATGTGATTGGAGGCCTCTTAAGTGCAGTGCATGTTTACAGGGGAAGAGAGGTTCGGGAGGTTCGGCTCATCCTTTAAAGGGTTTGTCCAGTTGTAAATTATTGATTGCCTATTCTAATGATAAGTTATCAATAGTAGATCGTTAGAGTTCCATTGCCTTAGACCCCCACTAGGCCTGTGTGCTTGTGTGTCAAGTTGATTTTTGCAGGAAGCAGACAGCTCCATTCTCACTGCAGTGGCCCATTCAGATACATACACTTCAATGGGCACTTGGCCTGCAGTACCAAGCCTCACCACTGTAGTGGGAATGGAGCTGTCTGCTTCCTGCAGAAATAAGCATTGAAGTGCATCGGCCAGAGAACAGCTAATCAGTGTGGATCCATTGCAATGGACCCCTGCCATTATACTATTGATGATCTATCCTTAGTTTACAACCGGACAACCCCATAAACTGTCCCTTCACTCAATGCAAGAATGGTCTCCACTATTACCAAAATCAATGAAATTCATTGCTCACATGACTGTTGCAGCCAGTCACTGACCACAGTAATATGTTTGTCACGTCTCTGGGTGTCCATGTACCAAAAATGCAAACTACACCAGTAAATTGCCCAATTTCACGCATATTTTTTTAATTATCTCTTGATAATGAAACTGGAGGCAGCAATCACTGTAGGCCAATTTGGATAATATGAAGCAGTGTCTGGTGACCCGGGCACCTGAATGCAAGTATACACATGTGTCCCTTCTGAATGTCGGACAGTATATAATTCCTATAATCACGACCCTTTGCCTTTCCTGCCTGTTGGGGTCAGCACAAAAAGTTCCTCCACCATTGAGGGAGATAAAGTCCACATGACGGCCCACAATGCAAACTTCACCTCTTCGGGCAAAAACAGGAATAAAAATCTAAGATCTGGTTTTATAACTTTACCTTAAAGCAAATTTATGCAAGACATTTTGAGCAGAAATGAGGAATGCGCTTCAACCCCTTAACCCTTTGCAATCCAATTTTAAATTCAGGGTTTCCTAGGGGGCTTTCTCTTTCTGCCATTATACAATGGCGCCATCTGCTGGCTAGAGCCAGTACTGCAGTATGGTTCATAATGGAGAGGCCCCCCCGACGACAGAGCGGCCAGTAATATACAGTAAGAATACCCTGCCGGACATCTTCTAACATCGGAGCTGTACAGCCTTCAATCAGAATGTCTTCAGACGTCAGACAGTGGATTGGAAAGGGTTAATAACGTGGCCCTTTTATTGCATTTTTGTTTTTTTTCTTCCCACTTTAAAAAAAAATCATAAAACTTTTTTCTTTCTGTCGACGTCGCTGTCTACAGGCGTGTTGTTTGCAGCATATGTTGTACTTTTCATTAAATGTAGCGTGTAATCTACCGGGAACGCTTTAACACATTTCTAAATGGAGTAGAATGGGGAAGAAAATGCAATTCGGCCATTTTTGGGAAGTCTTGTTTTCATGGCATACACATTGTGGCAAAAACGGCACGATAACTTTATTCTGCGGGTCGGTACGATTACTGCGATACCAAATTTATGGAGTTTTATTTTTTATGTACAACTTTAAAAAATATATATCTTTGGAAAAAAAATACAATAATTTTCTGCCGCCGTCTTCTGACGTTTTTACCTTTTCCGTTACTGTCGCGGTGTGGCTTATATTTTGCCGCACGTCCTGTAGTTTTTATTGGTATCAAGGTCAAGTGACGTTTTGATCGCTTTTGATAGAATTTTTCCGTGGAGACAGGGTGACCAAAAAAACGCAATTCCTGTGTTGCGTATTTTTTTTCCTGATGACCTTCACCATGCAGAATAAATAATGCGGTACTTTGACAGATCAGATTTTTATAGACCTGGCGATACGAAATATGGTTTTTTTTTTAAATTATTTTGAGTTTTTATTATAAATATGGGAAAATTGTTTTTTTTTTTACTTTTATTATCTTTATTTTTACTAACAATGAAATTTTTGATTTTTACATTTTTTACGTTCCCATAGAGGACGGCTCATACAGTGTAATGTACCATAGTATTACATTATACTGCATTTTGACAGGCAGTGTATCAAGACATGCCACAGGCATGCCTTAAAGGGGTTGTCCTGCGCCGAAACGGGTTTTTTTTTTTTTTTAACCCCCCCCCCGTTCGGCGCGAGACAACCCCGATGCAGGGGTTAAAAAAGCAACCCGCACAGCGCTTACCTGAATCCCGGCGGTCCGGCGTCTTCATACTTACCTGCTGAAGATGGCCGCCGGGATCCTCTGTCTCCGTGGACCGCAGGGCTTCTGTGCGGTCCATTGCCGATTCCAGCCTCCTGATTGGCTGGAATCGGCACGTGACGGGGCGGAGCTACACGGAGCCGGCATTCTACACGAGCGGCCCCATAGAAGACTGCAGAAGACCCGGACTGCGCAAGCGCGGCTAATTTGGCCATCGGAGGGCGAAAATTAGTCGGCTCCATGGGAACGAGGACGCCAGCAACGGAGCAGGTAAGTATAAAACTTTTTATAACTTCTGTATGGCTCATAATTAATGCACAATGTACATTACAAAGTGCATTATTATGGCCATACAGAAGTGTATAGACCCACTTGCTGCCGCGGGACAACCCCTTTAATAGGCATTCAGAAGGACCCAGGCTGCCATGGCAACCGAACAATACCCCACGCTCTCATCATTGCACCCCCGAACACCGATCGGGTCATTTAAATGCTGCAGTCAGAATTGACCGTGGCATTTAAAGGGTTAATAGCTACAATCAGAGTCGGTGTCAAAGACTGCTGGCACCCGCCTTGTATAGAGCGGAATCAGCTTCCGATCCCACACCATACAAACCCCACATGCTCAGACGTTAAGGTACATCCTGGGATGTGAAGGGGTTCAAGAAGTTGTCTCGAGTTAGAAAACTCCTTTTCAAATCTCCTAACATAGAATTAATGGCGGGGTTCCCCACATTCAGGATCCTTATCTATAAGCCAGAACAGAGTGCAGCTGCAAAGATCGTCTCTCACGCGGACAGACCCTGCATGTCAATGCATTACATGAAAAGCCCACGGGTTTCAATGGGAGCTGTGTGATACCTCATTTCTCCTGTGGGGGTGCTGCAGGCAAATTAACCCATTCCCACTGAAATTCTTTTTGTTAGTTTTTTTTTTAATTTTAATTTTTTCCGCCAAAAACCATCTTTCAGCGACTGAGCTACATGAAGGCTCGCTTTTTCTGAGACAAATTGTATTTTTCAGTGCTACCATTTGATGTACCATATTGGAAAACTTTTCAAAGTTTCTAAGTGGGCGAAATGAAAAAAAAATGCAGTTGTGCCATTATTTTTGACTTTTAAAAATGTTGAAGTGGGCAAAATGGAGAAAAACACAATTGCACTAATTTTTGGGGGAGTTTATTTTTTCAGCATTCACGGTGCAGTGAAGATGAAATGTTATCTGTACTTGGCCGGTCGGTACTATTTTTATGTAATACTACTTTAAAAAATGTGCCCGCTGTCACCATCTTTTGCCCTTGATGCAGCTGTGAGGTCTTTTCTAGGGTGACCTGTAGTTTTTATTGATGCCATTTTGGGTTACATACGACTTTTTAATCGCTTTTCATTAATTTTTTCTTGGAGGCGGGGTGACCAAAATACCCTAATTCTAGCACTGCCTGTTATTTTTTTCTGATGGGGTTAACAATGTGATATTGTAATAAAATGAACTTTTACAGATGCAGAGATACCAATTTATTTTATTGTTTTCTTGTTTCAGTGACTGAGAAAAGGTTCTTTTAACATTTAATTATTTTTTTTCAATTACTAAAAACAATTTTTTAACTTTTCACTTTCTTTTTTAGTCTGCTGAGGGGACTTAACTTGTGGTTGTTTGATTGCTTATGCAGTATCATGCATTACTATAATATTGCAAGATACAGTATTTTGACCAGCAATCTATTAAGATGTTCCACAGGCAAGTCTTAATGGGCAATCATTCAGGGCAACCGTGGGGGGCTGCAAAAGGCCCCAGGCGGCCATGAAACCTGGACAGCATCCCACAATCTCATTGACATTTGGAACATCACATTCCCATTGGGACATTTAACCCCTTAGGGACATGGCCCACTTTGGTCCTAAGGACGCAATGACTTTTGGAGGATTTTCATGTCCACTTTCCAAAAGCCATAACTTTTATTTTTCCATATGGCCATATGAGGGATTGTTTTTTTGCGTGGCGAGCTGTAGTATTTATTGGTACCATTCTTTGTATACATGTAATGTATTGTATAATGCCACAAAATTCTTAACATGTGTGTTAGTTGTGTGCTTCTGGGACCTGTGGTTCTACAGGTTTCCATGAGCACAGATTCACAGGTGAGGGTTAATTGAGCTAGCTGGGTGTGGAGTTCCCCTGCCAGCCAATCCCCACGGGTGTGCTGCATCTATATATACCAGTCACTCTGCAAGAGTCCTTCACTCTAGGGTTTGGTTTTCCTGCATGCCTGTGTATGTATTATGTGTGTGAACAGTGTCTTGTCCAGTGTTTGTGCAGGTGGCCAGACATTAGGTGCGGACAGTCCTGTTCTGTGTGTATTCTGTCTTGCATGCTAGCCCTAGTGTGTTGGTGTGAACTGTGTCCTGTCCTGCTGGATTGTTTATCATCTCTGGGCTAGTTAGGCCCTTAGGTTCCAGTGCAAGGCCGCCCTTATCAGGGTGAATGCCCTGCTTGCAGGCAGTGTTCTGGTGGATGCCATCTCATTAGAGTAGGGGCCTGTGAGACAACGGGGGAGCGTTGAAGTGGCTTGTGGGCTTAAGTGACTTGGCCAATCCACAAACTAAAGCCTCATACTTTTATAGCAATTCCATCTGCTATGTGCGCAGGTGTGCGAGGTGAGTGTTTTGGTAATTTGTCAGTCCTTGTGTTATGTCTGTCCGTGAGTCCAGTTCCCAGTATGCAGCTCACTGTCACTTTGGTGTTCCAGGCAGCGTGTCCTATTTGAACATGATACTACTCCTATGTCCTTCCTGTGGTGAGGTGGTGTGCCCGACGGATGTAACAATGTGATCCTATGATCACTATAATACATTGCAGTACTTCTGTACTGCAATGCATTATCACTATTCCTAACGATCACATTCCTTGGCAGACCTGGCGTTTGGTTGTCCTAACAAACCAGCAGCCCTCCACATGGGGGAAGGCCGATGACATCACAGAAAAAAGCAACCTCCCTCTGGGAACACTCTGTCCTGATCATCATCCCATTTACGCCAATTTGCAGGGACCCCTTCCCAGCCAGGACATAAACCTACGTCCTGGGGCAGGAAAGAGTTAAAGGTTAACATCGGCTAATGCAGTTATCTCCAGTCTTGGTTGTTGCAGGCAGTGTACCCCATACATGTACAGGGAACACCGGGAAGTAGTTAAGGATAAGCGGCAAATCCATGGCTTGTATTTTTTTTTTAAATTAGCATACATTAGCATAACCTTTTTATTTCCCATCATGCATCAGATGTCTAACACCCACCATCTTCTGATCTATCCCCTCCCGCCTCGGTCTGAATAGTCTTCGTCTGTGACATTGACTCCGTATCCAGCCCTCCGAAAACCGTAATGGTTAATTACAGAGACTAAGATTTGATAAGCGATGTGTGTTCGCGCAGAGATAGGGGAGTCTGTCTTCGGCTGGCTTCCCTGAAGATTAAATTATGCCCCTGCCGTTCAATAAACAATTTATTAATTTGTCTAACACGTGATTATTGTTGGAAGCTTTTACTTATATCCTTTATTGGGTTCAGCCTTGCTTCTGTCATCACATCCTTAATCCCCGTCTCCTCCAAGTTTCCTTCTGGCTCGCAGTCTAGATCGATTTGTAAGCCAGGAACACATACGGTAATTGCTGCATCTTGCTTGGTGCCAACCTAATTTCTAGGGACAGTGGCAGGTTTTTCGTCCTTGGCAGTGTCCCTTTATTTAATATTGACCAGCTTTCAATGTACTTTTTTTTTGCCTACATCGTATTTTCTCTACTATACAGTAAATTTCTTGCCGTTTTCTAATGCCGTCTCTTTTTAGTTACTGAACAGAAGTTTTAGTTGGGGTCTACATGTGACTATATTTAGGGGGGTGTTCTAGGGTCTGATAGTCATAAGAGGGTCTGAATATATTTAGGTAGTCTAACAATATTTAGGGTCTAAGAAGCGTTGTTACTCTCAGAAGGTGACTATGGGGCACTATTACTGTCACCGAGCGGCATTATGACTGTAAGGGAGATACTAAAGGGCACTGTTACTGTGAAGTGATCACTAAGAGGCACTATTACTGTGATGGGGTTAATAAGGCGGTCACAGGGAGGGCACTATTACTGTGGAAGGGTCACTAAGAAGTACTGTTACTGCGAGGAGGTCATTGAGGGGCACTATTAGTCTGAAAAAGTCAATGAGAGACAGTTGTGTGAGAGGGGCACTACTGGGCACTATTACTCTAAGGAGGTCACTGAGAGACACAATTGGTACAAAAAGGGCACTATTACTGTGACGGTGTTGCTAAGGAGCACTATTACTGTGAGGGGGTCACTGAGAGGCACTATTAGTTTGACAAAATGGCACTATGGGGCACTATTACTACATTGAGGTCACTGAGGGGCACTATTACAGTGAGGGTACACAAAGCATGTGACCGTCTAAAAGGGGTGCTGCCCAACATTAAAATTATTATCTCTCCTTACACTGGGAGGTGTACGGAGCCAGAATATTACGAATTAACTGTATGTGTATGCAGGGGGTTAAGAAAGCATATTTTTTAATTAATATTCAATAATGCATAAATATATATATATACAACAATTCATAGAAGAAACAGAGCCAATGCATAATAAATACGGGGAAAATGTGATACTAGAGTATGGAAAGTACTAAGTAAATACCAATAGCGTAGAAGGCTACCGACAACAGACCGCTAACAGCACATAAGCAGCAGCTCAGCTTTAATAAAGAAGAACCCAGTAATGCAAACCTTTGGACATCCTGTAACCAAGAAGAGTAATAAGAGGACTGTGATGCGTGTTTCACTGCGTTGACAGCTTCGGCAGGACATTAATGGGTGGGGGGCATGTATACATTCCCAGGTCTCCATTATGAACCCGCCTGTTTATCGCCATATTTATTATACATTGGCTTTTCTGAATGAATTGTTGCATTTAGACAGCACTGTGCAAAAGTTTGGGAAAAGTGCTGCAAGGCAAGAATGCTTTCATAACCAGAAGGGTTAATAGTTTATTTTTCTCAAATACCAAAATGCAAAGTGACAGAACAAAAGAGAAATGTAAATCCCATCAATATTTGCTGCGACCGCCCTTTGCCTTCAAAACAGCATCAGTTCTTCTAGATGCACTTTTTTTTGAAGGAACTCAGCAGGGAGGTTGTTCCAAACATCTTGGAGAACTCAGCACAGATCTCCTGTGGATGTCGGCTCGCTCCAGTCCTTCTGTATCAGCCTGTATATCCCAGCATTGAGGACACCATTAATCCAGACCAAATCCCCACCTCCAGGGGCGTAACTATAGGGGATGCAGGGGATGCGGTTGCACCCGGGCCCAGGAGCCTTAGGGGGCCCATAAGGCCTCTCTTCTGCATATAGGAAGCCCAGTACTATGAATAAAGCATTATAGTTGGGGGCCCCGTTCCAGGTTTTGCATTGGGGCCCGGGAGCTTCAAGTTATGCCTCTGCCCACCTCCATTTGCTGAAATGAAGCCCCAAACTTATAAGACACTCATTATTGTACCGCTCTCCACTGTTTTTCACTGCTTCCTGCAGACACTACTTATTGTACCGCTCTCCACTATTTTTCACTGATGCCTGCAGATACTCATTATTGTACCGCTCTCCCCCATGCTTCACTGCTGCCTGCAGACACTCATTATTATACCACTCTCCACCATGCCTCAATACTACCTGCAGACACTCATTATTGTACCGCTCTCCCCCATGCTTCACTGCTGCCTGCAGACACTCATTATTGTGCCACACTCCACCATGCTTCACTGCTGCCTGCAGACACTCATTATTGTACCGCTCTCCACCATGCTTCACTGCTGCCTGCAGACACTCATTATTGTGCCACACTCCACCATGCTTCACTGCTGCCTGCAGACACTCATTACTGTACCGCTCTCCACCATGCTTCACTGCTGCCTGCAGACACTCATTATTGTACCGCTCTCCACCATGCTTCACTGCTGCCTGCAGAGACTCATTATTATACCGCTCTCCACCATGCTTCTCTGCTGCCTGCAGACACTCATTATTATACCGCTCTCCACCATGTTTCACTGCTGCTTGCAGACACTCATTATTGTACCGCTCTCCACCATGCTTCTCTGCTGCCTGCAGACACTCATTATTATATCACTCTCCACCATGTTTCACTGCTGCCTGCAGACACTCATTATTGTACCGCGCTCCAGACCCTTGGGGAATAAACTGTCTTCTGTTACAGCCAAACATTTCACATTTTAACTCCTCAGTAAAGAGCACCAGAACTATGGGTGGAGACATGGGTTGGGCAGGATCACTGACTGGGCGTCACGCCCCCAGATGTTGATTGGTTGCTGCCACTGTGTTCTGCAGAAGTAACATCAGCATGGAGGGCATGGGTCTGGAACTGGGGCTTCCCTACAAGCCCCTGGCGCTCCCACACCTTCTCACCACGGAGGATCGCCGGTGCTCCCCAGCTAAGCGGGGTCAGGAGGAGCAACTTTCTCCGCTCCCACAGCATGCCAGGAGGAAGAAGGCAGGACAGAGGAGGCAGCTCTGCAGGGTCCAGAGAAGCTGCTTTCTTAGCGAGGAGCCAGCATAGGCCCGGACAGAGGAGCGGCGTTCCTAGTTGCCGCTCTCACTGCTTGTTGGGAGTATGATGGCAGCACAGTGCTGACCGCGCTCTGGAGCAGCGAAGATCTTACTACCGCCACTGCATGGCAGAACGGAGGACCGTCTTTAAGGAGCTAGCTCAGCAGAGCAGGGGGCTTCAGGAGCTGAGAGTCACAGGAAAGTGACACCAGGGTCAAAACTGGAAATTTGCAGCACATCGGGAGAAGAGTGACAGCTGACAGAGGGGCTAGGAGGCGAGGTGGTAGCCCAGCGAGAAGCACACATGGCAGAACACTGGGTACAGGTCTGAGGGACAAATGTGTGCATCAGCCAATCCGCTGTTGTGGGCGTTGTAGTGGCCCACTACAATGGGGCCCCTCCTGAATGGTGTGTATGCTCAGTATTGTGTTGTCAGTGTCTTTCATGTTGCAAGAATGGTGTGCATTGCATATCTGCAGCACTGAAAGAGTTAAGTGTCTGGTACATGGATGACTGTTTTTGTATTTTTTTGCCCATCAGGTGATGATGCTTGATAGGAGTTCGGAGAGTCTGTTCTGATTCTGCAGAGGGAGAGGAGTGCAAGGCAGCTGTCTGTGGGTACCTTCAACCCACAAACACAGAATGGAGGAGGCCGAGAAGATGGCCTAGCAAGTGTGGTGACTACTACTCCCCAGAAGTTCTGCAACTTGTTTTAGTCCGTGAAGGTGAACCAGTAGAGTCAGAGAGAGAAAGAAGAGAGTGTGGTACCGGGCCAGGACTTACAGATAACCGTGGCTCTGGTTTCTCCTGATGTCCCATGACATAAAATGACCAGTTGCCCATCTATTTCCGAAGGCTGTGTCTTAAACTTTATCCGTGTGTGCATGGATTTACTCTGTCACCCAGGAATCCCCCCACGGAAGCTACACTGGAGAAGATTTACTCCACCATCCAGGAATCCCCCACTGTGGAAGAAACAGTGGCATCACGAGACAAAACAGGACCCAAGGTAATCCATTATGTGGGTTCCCATTTATTAACCTGCCCTCGGCCCTTGGACGTATCACCGGTTACCCTCCGGGTGGGAGATGGCAGAGCCACCGTGACAAGGCCAAACTCTATCCCGCTGTCTCCTAGGCCATGGCCTGCTCCTCGGTCACTGCAGCGTCACCCCGCCCTCCCCTACTACTCCACCCAGCCAACCCATGTCTTCACCCATTTTTCTGGTGGAGACAAGATGCACCAGTACCAAGAGCACCTGCTGCCATTTTTCTACAGTCCAGTTCCTGTGTTTTCATGCATAGTTGAGTCACTTTGGCTTGTTTCTAGATAGAAGGTATTGCTTTTTGGCTGAAATTTTTCCCACAAAGACCACTGCTGGCCAGACTTCTCCAAATAGTAGATGGGTGTACCTGGGTCCCACTGTTTTCTGCTAAGATTCCTTGACCAACCACTGCATCTACAGGCCTCAGTATTGCCTGTTTCTTTGTGCTTCTTCGAAACAGCCTGAATATCACATCCTGAAGCCCCAGTCTGCTTTGAACTCTTTGTCTGGGATAGACCTTGCTGATGCAGTATATCTGCGATATCGCTGCGTTTTTTGAATGCAAATGTCAACGGGGCTTTCTAATGTTAAAACCGCATCGTACAAAAATCGCAAAATATTTGCCCATATACAGCGGTCATTCATGGAGTGTGGGAGTATTTGGTAAATCCCGGCTTGCTGGTGCCATTGGTGTACATAATATATGATCCAATGATATGATCAAGTTGGGCTTTCCCCGCGAGTTGTGTGCCGCGCATGGGCGGGATTTGGATACTCTCGCGATATGCGCCGTAATTGTGAACGTCGGGACTCCCGTTGATGACGCATGGACCCTGTCTCATCGCATCAGGAACGCTCCTGGGATGATGTCAGAAGCCACATACAACGCTTCCGTGCTTATTGTCTTCAGCTGCTTGCCTGCGGGATGCCCTCTCCAGCGACCCAATCGTATGTCTGTATTTGGGGGGGTGTCTATATGTTGTGTTTTGATTAGTTCTTGGTTTTTATATATATGTGGAGTTTGTCCTATATGGCATTTATACCTTGGATGTCTCAATAAAGATGAGTATTTTTTACTTCTAAAGACGATGCTGTGACGATTTCCTCTCTGCTGCTTCTCACTCATATATGAACATTGCCATTGTCAGTGCCCAAATTAAACCTGGATTTGTCGCTGTACACAACCCTATTCCATTTTGTAGCAGTACAGTATCATTGTTTATGACACCACTGCAAACGAAGGCAATGGTGGGTGGATGTCAGAAGCAGTACATGTAATGAGCACCATGAAACCTTCAGCCAAGTCCTGGAAAAGCCTTCCGACAGATTAGGGGCCTGTAACGATGGCGCCACCTGTCCCTGGATGGTGGAAAACGAAGCAATTGTAGCTGCACAAAGACCAGAATCATCAAACAGTCTTCCTGGTGTTCAAGTTTGACACATCGCGGATCGAGTTGCCAGATTACTAGGAGGGGCTGTGAGGATCAGCAGTCATGGTACACATTGGCACCGATGACAAATTTAGAAGTAGGTGTAAGAACTGGCAGAACAGTTAACGGCGATACACTTAAAATAAAAAAAAAATAACCAAAACCTTCTAAACTGTATGGAGACTAATGGTAGAAGTTTGAACAATAAGGCAACCATCTGGACGTTTTCTGAGGAAAACTATGACATAGCAGGAATAACTGAGGCCTGGTTGGATGAAAGCTGTGACTGGGCAGTGAACTTACAGGGTTACAGTCTGTTCAGAAGGGATCATAAAAAAACGGAAAGGAAGAGGGGTTTGTATTTACATAAAATCCAGTTTACTGCTCACACTATGTAAGGATATATGTGAGGGAGGTGAACCTGAAGGACCGAAGGAGCCAGAAGAAGATCAGCGAGGAGAAGATACAATAAGAAGACTGACTGGGAGAAAATAGGTAAGTATTGATTTTTTTTTCTAATCACAAGACCCCTTTAAGGCTGCCTGAGCATGGGCAACTGTTCATTGCGTTTCCCACAGCGATAATCCGGCCATGGGTAACGCAGTGAACACTTTCCATAGCGTTGCTATGGAATGCACAGCAACGGCGTCAACGAGCGGAGAATCATAGCGATTCTCCACGGTGAGCCTATCTCTCAGATAGGCTCACCACAGAGAACTGACAGCTCCCCCCCCCCCCTGCTACCCTGCTAGCGATATTCCGCAATGGCCATGGACAAGGGGCCAAGAGTGCCTTCCCATAAGCTGAGCTTAAAAGTTGGTGCTCTGTTTGTAATAATGCATGATCTTAATGCACCAAAACTGTGCAATAACACACGATTACAAATTACACACCCGGGGAAAATATTGTAAGAGCCATTTTTATGACTGGAATAGCAAAAGGAGAGACTTTTTATTCCACGTGTTCTGATAATGCTGACCGATTTGCCTTTTCAATTCAAAATGCTGCAATTCTCTCTCTAAAAAAAGCATTTGCCATGACGATCAATAAGGCTCAAGGGCAAACACTTAAGGCAGCAGGTGTACATTTAGAAAAAACATGTTTTTTCTTATAGGCAACTGTATGTGACACGCTCACGTGTATACAGCCCACAAAACCTTTACATCCTAGCAAAGGACGACAAGATCAAAAATGTGCCGAACTGTGCCGACATAGCATATTGCAGTTACATTCCTTTCACTATTTCAACTTTTTATGTTTCAGTATACAGCAAAACACAGATTAAATAAAAAAAATACAAATTCCACGCAGACGAAGTCACAGGTAACAAGCTAGTAATATAATACATCTCCACTTGTCTTTCAAAAGCACATTTTATTGAAGAGCTACGAAAATACTAAACTTCAGGAAGGCAAAGTTCGACCAGTTCAGAGATGCCCTTCACCTTATTGACTGGGATAATGTCCTTAAATATAAGAGTACAGACAATAAATAGCAAATGCTTAAAAACATCTTAAATACTCACTGTGAGAGGTTCATACCTTACAGGGATAAAAGGGTTAGGAGTAGGAGAAAACTAATGTGTCTCTATAAAATGTAAAGGAAGCAAGAAACAGCAAAAAGAAAGTGTTTAAACTGCTGGAACAGGAAGGTAGTGAGAAAGACCTAAAAACCCACAAGGAAAAAAATTAATTATGTAAAAAGAACATAAAAGCAGCAAAGGCGGAAGCAGAGAGATTTACGGCCAGAGAATAAAACTAACCCTAAACTGTTCTTCAATTGTATAAATAGTAGAAAGAATAATACTGAAGACGTCGGCCCTTTAATAAATAATCTGGGGAAAATTGTAGAGGTTGATGAGGAGAAAGGAAATGCCAGATGAAATACAGAGTGATAGAGTAAACTCTTCACTAAACGTCACCAGTCTAACCCAGGAAGAAGTGCAGAGCCGCCCTAAAAAGATTAAGATAGACAAATCACCGGGTCCCGATGGCATACACCCCTGGGTTCTTAGGGATTTAGGTTACGTGATAGAAAGACCCTTGTTTCTTTTATTTAAGGACTCTCTAATGATGGGGTCTGCTCCACTGGACTGAGCGTATAGCTAATGTGGTGCCAGTGGTTGAAAAGTGAACCTGGAACTTATAGTCCGGTAAGTCATACTTCTATTGTGGGTAAAATGTGGGCAATTTCTTGATTCGACCATCCAGCTTCCCGCTTTCCAGCAACGCGCCGCCTCTCAAATCTCTGTTAACTGGGCAAAACCTCTTGGATTACATCGTAGAGGCATCAACGAGCTCTACACAAGCGGAAGAAGAGGTGACAACACACAAGGAGCCTCTGAGAGCCTCTAATGGGCCAAAGGGGGAAACAATTTTAGGGCCCCATGTGGCAAGACGGTTCATCTAATCAATCCACAACTCTAATCAGTTGCATATCTGCCTGAGATGTAACTGCATGCCGGGTTTTGCAACAAAATGACAAACGTCTTCTAGGATCATGATTTACTCTCACATAGAGTGCGTATATATATAGATATATATATAGATATATATATATATATATATATATATATATATATAATTTTTTTTTAATTCATTTTTTTTAAGATTTGCATTTATGTTTTAAGGGAGATATTTTTACAGGTTTTCATAGTGTTCTTTATTTTGGAGGTTTCTTTAGCAGGAGGTTTGAAGTTCTGCATCTAAAGATAAACTATTAAAGGGGATGTCCCGCGGCAGCAAGTGGGTCTATACACTTCTGTATGGCCATAATAATGCACTTTGTAATGTACATTGTGCATTAATTATGAGCCATACAGAAGTTATCAAAAGTTTTATACTTACCTGCTCCGTTGCTGGCGTCCTCGTCTCCATGGTGCCCACTAATTTTCGGCCTCCGATGGCCAAATTAGCCGCGCTTGCGCAGTCCGGGTCTTCTGCTGTCTTCAATGGGGCCGCTCGTGCAGAATGCCGGCTCTGTGTAGCTCCGCCCCGTCACGTGCCGATTCCAGCCAATCAGGAGGTTGGAATCGGCAATGGACCGCACAGAAGAGCTGCGGTCCACGGAGGGAACAGACCCCGGCGGCCATCTTCAGCAGGTGAGTATGAAGACGCCGGACCGCCGGGATTCAGGTAAGCACTCTCTGGTTGGTTTTTTTAACCCCTGCATCGGGGTTGTCTTGCGCCGAATGGGGGGGGGGGGGTAAAAAAAAAAAAACCCGTTTCGGCGCGGGATAACCCCTTTAAATGATCAGCGCAGTATGTTGGACCTAAAGACAATATGGCGTTAAGAGGCAGATAACGGGCGGCTCTTTGCTCCGCTCGTCGCTCGTTCTGACCGCTATTACATTTTTCTTCTTATTAAAACCATACAAGTCATTACTTCAGAGTAATTTGATCCCTCCTTCGGCAGGAGACTTACTGGGATCTGTACACAATCTATTTTATGATGTAATTAGTTTTGCGTCTCATTGAAATGCAGGCTGGTCACGTAAGTGGCAGCATCGTGTCCCTCGGAAGCGGAGAAAAATAAAATAGAATACAATTGTAATCTGCGGTTTGTTGATGATTGGATCAGGGATCCGCACTTATCCAGACAATGAAAGACGGAACAGCGGAAAATGGGGATTGTGCTGCTAACCCCTGCATTATTGCAATCCCACCAAATCCCCAAAGCAGGGCTGTTAGTCAGATGCTTATTAGATTAAATCACTGTGTTTATAACCAGCTCTCCGGAATAGCTCGTCCTCCTTCCCCGGCAGGCTCAGCGCACAATCCCGGGGATGGTTCGCGCTCACAATATTTTTTTCTTTGCTTTTTCAATTGAGATGGAAATTCCAAGCACTTTGCGAGTCAGCTCTTAAGAGACGGCGGTTCAGACGGAGCATTAAGCACTTACGTAGTCGCTGCCATTTAAATAGATTTTCAGCATTTCATGTATGATTGTGTTCAAGGTGCCATATCCTGAAATGCATTTGCCTAGAACTAGGGGCGTAACTTGTAACCACAGGGTCCCGTAGCAAAACACAGAGTGGGGCTTACTCCGCAATACACAGTGATGTCCAAATAGTGTGATAATGTGCACAGTGACATCACAGGACAGGGATCATACACACAGGGGTATCACAGTACAGGGATAATACACTAGTGATGTCACAGTGCACGGATAGTGTACACAGTGATGTCACAGTGCAGGGATAATGTACACAGTGATGTCACAGTACAGGGATAGTGTACACAGTGATGTCACAGTACAGGGATAATGTACACAATGATGTCACAGTACAGAGATAATACACACAGTGATGTCACAGTACAGGGATAATACACTAGTGATGTCACAGTACAGGGATCATACACACAGTGACATCACAGTACAGGGATCATACACAGTGATGTCACAGTACAGAGATAATACACACAGTGATGTCACAGTACAGGGATAATACACTAGTGATGTCACAGTACAGGGATAATGTACACAGTGATGTCACAGTATAGGGATCATAAACACAATGATGTCACAGTACAGGGATCCTACACAGTGATTTCACTGTAGTGGGATCATACACACAGAGATGTCACAGTACAGGGATCATACACACAGTGATATCACAGTACAGGGATCATACACACAGTGATATCACAGTACAGGGATCATACACACAATGAAGTCACAGTACAGGTATAATACACATGTGATGTCACAGTACAGTGATCATACACATAATGACGTCACAGTACAGCGATCATACACACAGTGATGTCACAGTACAGGGATCATACACACAATGATATCACAGTACAGGGATCATACACACAGAGATGTCACAGTACAGAGATCATACACACAGTGACATCACAGTACAGGGATCATACACACAATGACATCAAAGTACAGGGATCATACACACAGTGACATCACAGTACAGGGATCATACACACAATGACATCACAGTACAGGTATCATACACACAGAGATGTCACAGTACAGGGATCATATACACAGAGATGTCAAAGTGCAGGGATCATACACAATGATGTCCCAGTATAGGGATCTTAAACACAATGATGTCACAGTACAGAGATCATACACAGTGATTTCACAGTACTGGGATCATATACACAATGATGTCACAGTACAAGAATCATACACACAATGACGTTACAGTACAGGTATAATACACATGTGATGTCACAGTACAGTGATCATACACACAATGACGTCACAGTACAGGGATCATATACACAATGACGTCACAGTACAGGGATCATAAACACAATGAGGTTACATTACAGTGATCATACACACAATGACGTCACAGTACAGGGATCACACACACAATGACGTCACAGTACAGGGATCATACACACAATGAAGTCGCAGTACAGGTATAATACACATGTGATGTCACAGTACAGTGATCATACACATAATGACGTCACAGTACAGGGATCATACAGACAGTGATGTCACAGTACAGTGATCATACACACAATGACGTCACAGTACAGGGATCATACAGACAGTGATGTCACAGTATAGGGATTATACACACAGTGACGTCATAGTAGTGGAATAATTCGTAATCAGCACTGACAGGAATGTGTGTAGTGTGGCTTGATTGACAACGTAAATGGCAATAACCATGCTTCACCTTATTCATACATTTCCTGGAGGAATAACAGAAGAACATGATAATGAATACTTCTAAATGCTTCAGAATTCTATTTGTTTCATGATGAATACAATTATTTATTACAAACATGAGCTGAACGTATTACAAATAGTCTCACAAATCTCACAGTTTAACCCCTTGAGTGGCACGCCCGGATTTTTTCTGAGACGAGCTCCACTGCCCATAGCGATATAGACCGGAAGATGTCCAGGCTATGTTTCACTATGGGAGCTGCAGAGCACAATCCCATAAGCTGTGGCAGTGTGCTCTGCCTGCACAGTCCCACACAGAGGAGTGCAGGACTTTGAAAAAAGAAGGAGGAAGATAGAACCGATCTGCCGTCAATCTCCCGCTTCTATTTTCAAAATCCTGCACTGCTTTGTTTACAGGTTGCCATAGAGGCCATCGGCTTGTCAGAAGCCAGCCGATCATCTCTATGGCAGGCAGAGCTGGTGCTTGGCTGAGCAGAGAATAGAGAAAACCTCCGATCTCTGCTGTGTTAACCCTTTACATGCCACGGTCTATGTGAATGCAGCATGTAAAGGGCTGTCACCATCAGACCCCCAGAATGTGATCAGGGGGTCCTGATGGGCCTCTGTGAAAGGCCCTTAAAGGGACAAAAAAATGTAAAAAAGTAAAACAATTATTAAAAAGATAAAAATAAAAACACTTTTCTTCCTTTATTTTGTAAAAATTTTTTAAAAATTACACTTATGGTATCCCTCTGTTCGTAATGACCCAGAGAAGGAAGTTAGTACATTATTTAACCCCTTAATGATGCGCCCCCCCCCCCTTTTCTTTTTTTCCTCCCCCAGTTTAAAAAATCATAACTCCTTTATTTACCCATCGACGTCGCTGTATGAGGGCTTGTTGTTTTTTTGCGGGACGAGTTGTATTTTTCAATGGTGCTATTTACCATATAATGTACTGAAAAACTTTTACAAAATTCTAAGTGGAGTAAAATGGAAAAAAAAATTACATTCCGCCATCTTTCAGTGCGTCTTGTTTCTACGGCGCACAAACTGCAACAAAACGTACCTGATAACTTTATTCTATGGGTCAGCATGATTACTGTGATACGAAACTTGTATAGTTTTTTTTTTTTTGCTGTAGTACTTTTTTTCAAAGACATTTCATTTTTTTAAATTATTTTCTGCGGTCATCTTGTGCGCACTATAACTTTTTTATTTTTCAGTCGACGTACTTCAGCAAGAATACATACAACTTTTTGGTCACTTTTTATTGCATTTTTTCTGGGAGACAGGGTGACTGAAAAAGTGCATTTGTGGAGTTCTTTATTTTTTTTTTCGGACTACGTTCACCGTGCGGGGTAAATAATGTGCTACTTTGATAGATCGGACTTTTACGGACGCGGTGATACCAAATATGTATTTTTCTTTTAGGATTTAGATTTTTTTATTATAGATATGGCAAAAGGGGGGCAATTTAAACTTTTATCACTTTTTTTCTTTATTTTTTAAAAGTGTGAAAAAGTCGCGAAAAAGAAAGAAACTCTTACAATTTGGTATTGGCATAATCGTACCGGCCTGTAGAATGACTTTAATACATTATTTATACTGCTCAGAGAATGCAGTGAAAAATAAAAATAAAAAACATGCCAGAATTACAGATTTTGTTAATCTTGCCCCTAGAAAAAAAGGAATAAAAAGCGATCAAAATGTTACATGTTACTAAAAATTAGATAAATGAAGACTGGAGTTCATCCCACAATAAACACGGCCTTCTAGAGCGCTGGCAATGGGAAATAACATTAATACGGCTCTTGGAATGTGGCGACACAAAAGCAAACCTTTAAGAAAAAAAATGTTTTAAATGTACAAAAATAGCAAAACATAAAAAACTGTATAAACTCGGTATCGCCGGGATCATGTGACTCAGAATAACGTTATCACACTGTTTATTCTGCACGCTGAACGCCGTAAAAAAGAGATCTAACAAACAACAAATGGCAGAATTCCTTTTTTTTCCCCCAATCTCCCTACAAATTTTTTTACAAAGTTATGCAATACATTATATATACCCAAAAATGATGCCATCAAAAAGTACAACTTGTCCCGCAAAAAACAAGCCCTCATACGGCCGTGTCAATGGAGAAATGAAAAAGTTATGGCTCTTGGAACGAGACTGGATAATTAGTTGAAATTAAATGATTGGCCCATTTAAAAAACCTTCCCTGGTGGGTCTAACAGGGGGGTAAGAAACCTGCCACTCAAGGGGTTAAAGGGGTTGTGCGCAATTTGCGAAACATTGATGCTTCCTTCCAGAAACTGCACCATACATGTCCATAGGTTCTCAGCTCCAATAAATAGAGTTGAGCTGCAATACCACACACAACCTGTGGACAGGTGTGGCGCTGTGCTACTCCGCATTGAGCAGTATATGAGCAGCCAGAGATTAATTGTATGCTGTCTTCTCACCTGTTATACAGTGATGACCTGTGCGATAAATTACCCGCTGACCCGCCCTAGAGCCACTTAATCCCCATCTCCTAATTATGGTCACTCTCCACCTTCGGTTTGTAGCATCATATAATCCATTTCAAGGCAATTATCTGCCCCTTTCAGCTTTTCGGTATCTGTTATCATTCCACCATCTCCATCACCTATTATCTTCTACTTATCCTGTCTCACTCCTCAGCTGCGCCATTTATCTTTCACCGCCTGTCGCGGCCACTGAGCCATCAGGCAGGTTATCACCTTGAGCAGCGGCGGCCCAGACCGATATCTTCCTGCTACCGGTATTGCTCAATCTGAACTTCTGGACTGACAAGTTGTCACCGGCCAGGGCACGGACTTCATAGCACCTCTAGGGGTTGAGGGGTTTGCAACTGTGGCAGCCGCTTGTTAGACCCCGCCGTGATCAGAGCTTTGGACCTTCTCAAGAACATAGATGTCAGTACTGCTGCCAAGTAGAGCACTTATTCCCTTCTTGCCCCATGGCGTATATTCTGTCCTTGCTGTGAACTGGCTCCCATGAATAGGCATACAGTTGCATTCTATGGATGGAGCAGGCTCAGATGCTGACCCTGCGCCCTGTTCAGCGGGAGTGGGCTGTGACAAACAGCTAGCCCCCCGCTGCCTCTGCTAACCTCTTACATGCTGCGATCAGCATTGACTGGGGCATGTAAAAGCTTCATAGAGGCAGTAAGCTCCCTCTGTTAGGTCATTGGCCCTCTGTCATGTAATCGTGGAGTGTCAATGGGTTGCCATGGCTGATTGCTATAAGCGATAATGCACTACAGTACAGAAGTACTGCAGTGTATTATCAGAGCAATCAGAGCATCACAGGTTCAAGTCCTCTATGAGCACATAATAAAATGGGGAAAAAATTGCAAAAACACATTAGAAAACTTTTTGTGCACTTTTGCCTCTTTTTAAAAAGCATGTTTGGTATTGTTGCATTTAGGACTCAGATGAGCGGATATACACGTGTTTTTCTGCACGGAAAAAAAAAACGCACCGCATGTGCGGGGGAAAATCCGCACCTACCAAAGATAGAGCATATGGGTGGCAATGGATGTGGTCATGCGGATTTTTTCCAGCACACGCATTCCTTTTTTTTTTGCGCAGAAAAACGCGCGTATATCCGCTCGTCTGACTGAGCCCTTATAATGAACTGTACAATAAATTGGGACAAAAGTATTATCCTTCAAGGCAAACACTAGCAGAAAATAGCAAAAAACGTAGCCAAAATGCTGTTTTTGTTCATTTCACCTTCTATAAAAATACAATGAAAGTAATCAAGAGAACAAACCCTCCCTGAGCGCTCCGTCAATGGAAAATAAAAAAGTTGTAGGACTTTGAATGTAGCAATGCGAAAAAAAAGTATATAAAAATGGTTTTTCGTATTGTGCATAAATGGAAAAATCCATAAATATTATATATAAATAGTTTTTGTATTGTCATAATCATTACAACCCGCAGAAAAAATGATCACGTCACTTATCATGTACTAGCTGATATACCAGGCTTCGCCCGAGTTAATTTGGTACTGGTGTTTATCTGGTGGTCACACGGAAATCTTCTGAAGTCGTGGTTACTTTAGAGATACCGGAAAAACATATGTTCACCATTTTGCATAGTTCTCTGCGTTACCCAGAAAACACCACAGGGAGGTAACCATGCGACGTTTCCTTTATACAAAATGACATCAGGAAGTGAGAGAATTAGATTCCGTATGTAAAATTGGATGCTAATTCTTTTGCGCTTAGACTTGAACAATCGAGGTGGGACCCATTAGCTTTTCCTATTTATGACATAATCAATGCTCCTGCCAAATTTCACGTTTCTATGACACTGGAAAGTGAGAAAAATACATTCCGTACGTAAAATTTGGACGCTAATTCTTTTGCGCACAGAAATGAATAATCGAGTTGGGACCCATTAGTTTTTCCTATTTATGACATAATCAATGCTCCTGCCAAATTTCGAGTTTCTATGACACCGGGAAGTGAAAGAATTAGATTCCGTACGTAAAATTTGGATGCTAATTCTTTTGCGCATAGAATTGAATAATCAAGTTGGGACCCATTAACTTTTCCTATTTATGACATATTCAATGCCCGTGCCAAGTTTTAAGTTTCTACGACATTGGGAAGTGAGAGATTTAGATTATGTACGTTAAATTTGACGCCAATTCTTTTGCACTAGAATTGAATAATCGAGTTGGGACCCAATTACTTTTCCTATTTTGGAGATAATCTATGCTTGTGCCAAAATTCATGTTTCTACGACATCGGGAAGTTGGAGAACTTTTGGCGAGTCAGTCAGTCAGTCAGTGAGTGAGTGAGTGAGTGAGTGAGTGAGTGAATGAGTCAGTGAGGGGCTTTCGTCTTTATATATATATAGATGCCTAAGGGCTTATTCAGACGACCGTATATCGGCCGGGTATTCACGCCGGCCGATATACGGCGTCCCTCTCTGCAGGGGGAGGAGGCTGGAAGAGGTGGGAGCAGTGCACTGAGCTCCCGCTCCCTCTCCGCCTCCTCTCCGCCCCTCTGCACTATTTGCAATGAGGGGAGGCGGGACGGGGACGGAGCTAATCCCCAGAACTTAGCCCGAGAGAGAGAGAGAGAGAGAGAGAGAGAGAGAGAGAGAGTGATATCGTTGAGAGAAAACTGTGTTTACAAGTAAATCAGCTGTACTGCAGAATCGTTTGTTCTGCTCTCATCCTGCAGGACTGCTACTGTTCATTGTATCATATACATGGAACATACCCTCAGAGAGTTTAGAGGAAAGATGGGAGCTGTGCTTAGATTGTACCTGTTAGTGACTGAACAGAAGGTAGAGGTACTAATGGGACAATTGGAGGGAGCCGCCGCTAGAGAAGCTACATGAGCAAACAGCAGAAGATATATTTGAGCGCCTGCAGTCCAAATTCGATCTACAGACAATGGCAGAAATGAAGAAATATTTCTTTAATAGAAGACAGAAAGTGGGTGAAACGTTGAGGGAATATGCCTTGTCCCTGCAAGAAAATATGAAGACTGTAATATGCGCTGATCCTAAGGAGGCCGGTGGCACTGACAGGGTTTAAGGGAACAATAGTGAGGGCTCATTGACAGAAACCCTCCGGAGCCAACTTAGAATGTCGTCCATCCAGCACCTGGACAGTACCTGTATTAAACTTAAAGAGTTGGCCATTAAAATTTTGGGCACGGAGCCCCGGGCCGCCGAGGGGGAGGAGTCTAAGTACAGTCCTAATATATAGGGACCAGACATGACTACACAGGGCACCCTTAGTACTTGTCCTAATATATAGACCAGACATGACTACACAGGGCACCCTTAGTACTTGTCCTAATATATAGGGACCAGACATGACTACACAGGGCACCCTTAGTACTTCCCCTAATATATAGACCAGACATGACTACACAGGGCACCATTAGTACTTGTCCTAATATATAGGGACCAGACATGACTATACAGGGCACCCTTAGTACTTGTCCTAATATATAGACCAGACATGACTACACAGAGCACCCTTAGTACTTGTACTAATATATAGGGACCAGACATGACTACACAGGACACCCTTAGTACTTGTCCTAATATATAGGAGACCAGACATGGCTACACAGGACACCCTTAGTACTTGTCCTATTATATAGGGGACCCAGACATGACTACACAGAGCACCCTTAGTACTTGTCCTAATATATAGACCAGACATGACTACACAGGGCACCTCTAGTACTTGTCCTAATATATAGGGACCAGACATGACTACACAGGACACCCTTAGTACTTGTCCTAATATATAGACCAGACATGACTACACAGGGCACCCTTAGTACTTGTCCTAATATATAGGAGACCAGACATGACTACACAGGACACCCTTAGTACTTGTCCTAATATATAAGGGATCCAGACATGACTACACAGGGCACCCTTAGTACTTGTCCTAATATATAGGGACCAGACATGACTACACAGGGCACCCTTAGTACTTGTCCTAATATATAGGGACCAGACATGACTACACAGGGCACCCTTAGTACTTGTCCTAATATATAGGGCCCAGATATGACTACACAGGACATCCTTAGTACTTTTCCTAATATATAGGGGACCCAGACATGGCTACACAGTGCACCCTTAGTACTTGTCCTAATATATAGGGGACCAGACATGACTACACAGGACACCATTAGTACTTGTCCTAATATATAGGGACCAGACATGGCTACACAGGGCACCCTTAGTACTTGTCCTAATATATAGGGGACCAGACATGACTACACAGGGCACCCTTAGTACTTGTCCTAATATATAGGGGACCAGACATGACTGCACAGGGCACCCTTAGTACTTGTCCTAATATATAGACCAGACATGACTACACAGCACACCCTTAGTACTTGTCCTAATATATAGGGACCAGACATGGCTACACAGTGCACCCTTAGTACTTGTCCTAATATATAGGGGACCCAGACATGGCTACACAGTGCACCCTTAGTACTTGTCCTAATATATAGGGGACCAGACATGACTACACAGGACACCATTAGTACTTGTCCTAATATATAGGGACCAGACATGACTACACAGGGCACCCTTAGTACTTGTCCTAATATATAGGGGACCCAGACATGACTACACAGGACACCCTTAGCACTTGTCCTAATATATAGGGGACCCAGACATGGCTACACAGTGCACCCTTAGTACTTGTCCTAGTATATAGACCAGACATGACTACACAGGACACCCTTAGTACTTGTCCTAATATATAGACCAGACATGACTACACGGGGCACCCTTAGTACTTGTGCTAATATATAGAGACCAGACATGACTACACAGGACACCCTTAGCACTTGTACTAATATATAGGGGACCAGACATGACTACACAGGGCACCCTTAGTACTTGTCCTAATATATAGACCAGACATGACTACACAGGGCACCCTTAGTACTTGTCCTAATATATAGGGGACCCAGACATGGCTACACAGGACACCCTTAGTACTTGTCCTAATATATAGACCAGGCATGACTACATGGGGCACCCTTAGTACTTGTGCTAATATATATAGACCAGACATGGCTACACAGGGCACCCTTAGTACTTGTCCTAATATATAGGGGACCCAGACATGACTACACAGGACACCCTTAGCACTTGTCCTAATACATAAGGGACCCAGACATGATTACACAGTTCACCCTTCACACTTGTCCCAATATATTGGGACCAGACATGACTACACAGGGCACCCTTAGTACTTGTCCTAATATATAGGGACCCAGACCTAGCTACACAGTGCATTCGTAGTACTTGTCCTCATATATAGGGACCAGACATGGCTATACAGGGTATACTTAGTACTTGTCCTAATATATGGGTGACCCAGACATGGCTATACAGGGCACCCTTAGTACTTGTCCTAATATATGGGTGACCTGGAAAAATTGTAGCAAGTTCTTCAGAAAGTAAATGTAGCATAAGCTGATCTTCTCTGTGCTATTGGGGGAATAAAAGCATGCAGGCTATCTGTAAGCAGAGAGATGGTGAGGGAACACTTAGCTAACTTAAATGAATTCAAGTCTCAAGGTCCAGATGAATTACATCCTATGATACTAAAGGAAGCAGCGGAGGTAATTGCTGAACCACTCGTCGTAATCTTTGACAATTCCTGAAGAACAGGAGAAGTCCCAGAAGATTGGAAAAGGGCAAATGTTGTCCCTATATTCAAAAAGGGAAGAAGGTGGATCCAGAAAACTACAGGCCTGTGAGCCTGACTTCTATACCGGGAAACATATTTGAACAAATTATTAAACAGCATGAATGCAAGTACTTGGATGTAAATGGAGTAATTAACCAGAGCGTATTTGCGCACTCACATAGACTTCTACCGAGCCTTGGGTGCACAAATGTGCACAAAAATAAAGCATGTCACTAGAGGTGAGCGAGCACTCAAATGCTCGGGTCAGCATTATTCGAGTCGAGCTTTTCGTAAAATTCGAGAGCTCTACTCGAGTAACAATGGGAGACTCGAGCATTTTTGTATGTGGGACGCTTGGTCCTGAGCTTTTTTTTTTCTAGGTGTCTGTCTGTCTCTCTCTCTCTCTCTCTCCCCTTCCTGGCAGACAAAAAATTTGCCAAAGACACGCACACGTGCATTGCGGCGGGGAGGGGCCAAAACAGGCACGTTACAGCAAGGGGGAGCCAAAAACTGGGGCGGGGTCGAACACGGGTTGATGCTCGTTCAAGTAACGAGCACCATCAAGTATGCTAATACTTGAACGAGCATCAAGCTCGACAGAGTATGTTCGCTCAACTCTACATGTCACCTATTATTACAGACGTATGCTCAGTTCGAAGGAACCCATGAAATCTATGGGTTCTATTGGCTGCGTTTTACACAAGTGACTTTTACACAAGTGATTTTTACACAAGTGGCTAGAGAAGAGAGAGAGAGGATTCAAAAAGATCTTGACAAACTCGGGAAGCAACTAACAGAATGGTATTTAACAAGGAGAAATGCAAAGTCCTACATCTGGGCAAGAAAAATGAAAAAAGCACATACAGAATGGGAGGAATTGGGCTAAGCAGCAGCACATGTGAAAAAGACTTGGGTATACTAATAGATCATAGACTGAACATGAGTCAACAATGTGATGCAGCAGCCAAAAAGGCAAACACAATTCTGGGATGTATTAAGAGAAGCACAGAGTCTAGATCACGTGAGGTCATTATCCCCCTCTACTCTTCCTTAGTCAGACCACATCTGGAGTACTGGGTCCAGTTTTGGGCACCCCACTTTAAAAAAGACATAGACAAACTGGAGCAAGTTCAGAGAAGAGTTACCAAGATGGTGAGCTGTCTGCAAATCATGTCCTATGAGGAACGGTTAAAGGATCTGGGAATGTTTAGCTTGCAGAAGAGAAGGCTGAGAGGAGACTTAATAGCTGTCTACAAATATCTGAAGGGTTGTCACAGTGCAGAGGGATCAGCCCTATTCTCATCTGCACAAGGAAAGACAAGAAGCAATGGGATGAAACTGAAAGGGAGGAGACACAGATTAGATATTAGACAGTGAAGGGGATCAATGAGTGGAACAGGTTACCACGGGAGGTGGGGAGTTCTCCTTCAATGAAAGTGCTCAAACAAAGGCTGGGCAAATATCTGTCTGGGATGATTTAGTGATCCTGCACTGAGCAGGGGGTTGGACCCGATGACCCTGGAGGTCCCTTCCAACTCTACCATTCTATGATTCCATTTTCATGCAAATATCGTAGGAGAATAGAACATGTAGATGCACAGTCCGCCCCCAGCACATGGATGGAGTGTCCATATGTTGTGTGATGCGAGTCGTGCCCAAGAATGTCAAGTGCGACTCACTCTCTCCTGTGTGAATGCACTCTTACAACAAAGGATTTGGGTGTTCCTGTAGACTAGAACAATGTCAATCAGCTGCTTCTAAGGCCAGCAGAATATTGTTGTGTATAAAAGGAGGTATGGATTGTGAGACGGGTGATGGCCATATTTTTCTTTTTCGAGCATAGTATGTAACTAAATTATGCAATGAAGAATCTTTAGCTACATAGAACAGAAAAATAATGCTTCCCTTCACTACGGCTGAGTCGCAGTATCAAAAACAAACTAAGGACAAAGGGGGCGCTCTTTCTGTGTAAACTATAGAAACTATATCTTTGCACCCTATATTACTACATACCTGGTAGACCCAGACACCTAATCTGTAGCCAGATGTCAATAGAGGGACTCCGTGTTTTAGGCGGTGGGGCCGCGATGAAATACTGGAATCTAAAATTAGCCTCATCTAACTGATTCTTGACATTTACAGACGATTTGTTCTTCTTCAGAATTTGGGTCAGACATACTCCAGAGATTAATGGGAATGTACATATTCTTTAATCTCTGCCAGGCTTATTTTGCTTCTGGAGGTATATTTGGGAAATTAAAGGGATAGTCGTGTTAGAAAATAAACAACAAAGCAGTTAATACAACAGCACCAACCACGATCTCCACCCCTCCTGTGAGTCCTGTCCCATAATGCCATCCAAAGGGTGAAAAAAAGAATTGAAAATGACTTCTATCCATGTTCCAGGAGCCGTCCATTTAATCTTAACTCCTCCTCCCTGGACCTGCTCTTTGGGAAAAGGGGAGTGGCTTTGGATCCTTTGTCTGCCGTTTGCTGCAGCTGAACTCAGGATCGTAAGTACTAGATTATAAGTAAAACCCAGGCAATATCAATGCAGGAGTAAATGATGGGTTTAAGGGTTGTCCAAGGTTAGCAAAACATGGATTTTTTTCAAAAACGGGGCCACACCTATCCACGGGTTGTATGTGGTATTGCAGTTCAGCCTCATTTACTGCAATGCATGTGAGCCGCATTAGCAGATGTAACCCATCGGCAGGCGTGTGGCATTGTTTCTGGAAAGAACACAGCCAAGTCTTTTACTAATCCTGTAAATCCCCTTTAGCCAATGAGAAGGAGGTCCCTCTAAGAGATTACATGTGAACGCCCACGAGGAGGCACAAATAAACATGACAGTCTATGAGAAATTGTTTTTCGGTGTAATGAAAAGCACATGACATCCTGATACCCCAGATGAGAAGAAACATTATCCAGCAGCCACTGGCTGATAAACTAAAAAGTTTTGGAGCCAAATGAAATTTTGAAGTTACAAATTTTAAAAACATATAGAATTAAATATACGGCCGTATTTTGGTGAAAATTAATAAAATTATTTGAAACTAAAAACGCGTAGAATTAATGTTTTGATAAAAAAAAGACTTCTTGTATGATAAATTCCATATATACACCTAAAGTGCTCTTTTTTAGTATAATCTACACAGATCTGCCAAATCTTTCCTCCCAGCAATCTTCTACACATCCGGAATGCGGTCCCCAATCTAATATACACAGTGCTGCACCCCATCCGCCTCACTGTATAACCACATTGAAAGCTCCCCCAATACCAAGAGCTGTGCCCGCCCACATTTCCCAAAAATCACATTAATAGCAGCCAGGCTCCCTTTTCAACCCCAATACATTACTTGGTTTCAGGCACCCTCCTCCCTCCTTCGCCATGACATTAGCAGGGGGCAGATCCCGGTGCCCCTACCCCAACAATATTACCAGGTGACTTCTCACCCCCCAATAACATTACCCGGTGTAAGGCACCCTCCTCCACCCTCCCATCACATTATGAGGTGCCAGGCACTACTCTCCACCCTCAGTAGCTGACAGGTGCCAGGCACCACCCATTCACCCTCCCAAGACAATATCAGTTACCCAAGGTCTTCCTCCTCCGCTTAACATCAACAGGTGCCAGGTGTCCTCGCTCCCCCCAACAATTTAACCAGATGCCACCTTACCCCCCCTCCCCAATAACATTACCAGGTGCAAGGAACCACTCTCCACCCCCCCCCCCCCCCATAATATTATCAGCTGTCAGGCACCCTCCTTCACCCTGCATAAGATTATTCAGATGCAGTCACCCCTCTGTGACCCAATAACTGACAGGTGCCAGGTACCACCCTCCCCCCCAATAACATTATCAATTCCCACATGCCTCTCTCCTCCACCATAACATTAACAGGTACTAGGTTCCAAGGTCGCCTCAATAACATTATCAGGCGCCCCTCTCTACCCCGAATAACGGAGCAGTGACAGGCAACCTACAACTCATGCATAGTAATTACGCTAACCCCCCCTACTGGAAACCACACTGATAGGAGCAGCTGGCGGCATGGATATCATATAGTTACTGAATACAGCAGAAGCTGGCTAGTAAACTTTTTCTTGCTCTTGGTGGGCATGGGCATTTTGAGTAGTTTTTCTAGCACATATGCTTAATGTGATGCAAAGGAAGTATATCTTTTCAGTGAAGTCATGCAGCATGGCAGCTGAGCTGATCACAAATGGTGACAAGACTTATAAGTCTTGTTGCCATTTACAAAATCTTGGCCATATTGGTTACTAATTTGCATCCTGTCATCCATTGAAAAGCGGCATTCCAATTTGTTTTGTTCCACTGTGTATGGGCATCCTCAAATTAATCAAGTGATCTTATCCGTGATGGGGCTGTCTCATGTGGACAAACCTTTCTCTTATAGTACGGGACTGCTTTACCTTCATGCTGAGCAAATCACTGCTGGCAGCCTTTCAGCGTTGAGAACTTGACATGGATTTTGGCATTTAAAGGAAGTAGCCCTCTCTATCATGAGTACATAAGATAATGTACAGTACAGCGGTCTGGCTATACAGTCAAATGCCACATGGTTGCGGACATGGATGAGAGATCGTATCTGAGGCCCGACCGCACAGATCCATTGAAAGCTGCGACTGGAACATTAATCAAATGGGATGCGTCACTGAGCTAGAAGCTTGAGCGAAGAGTCGCTAATGACTGAGGTTAAGTTCTGGGTGAGAGAAGAATTACATTATCTTCTGTAGAAATAAATAGTGGAATCAATTAAAGGAGACATGCTTAAGTGTAATCTCTGTATTCCGAGAGCCTTGATAAATTCACATTTGAAAACGAGGGCTTTACCTCCAACGCCGGAGGTTATCCTTCCCGAAAATACACTATGGATATGACTGCATATAAAGGAGTTTCTTAGTTTGATCTTCAGTGGTCAGCTAGTCTATGTTCACCAGTTCCCACTATATACGTAGTGGATCATGCAATGTCCATGCACTGAGGGTAAACTGGATCTGTTCCTGGCCTCCAGACTGGAACAAGTCAAGTATAAGAAAGCTATCTACTCCACTGGTCTACTGGTTGGACCAGAAGAGTGACTCTCTTAGCTGGGCTGATGTCTCAGTCTCTTGATATTAAGAATAGATAGGTCTGGCCAATTACAACTCCTATTTTTCATCTCATTATGCAATGACCCAGTTTCCGAGCCAATGCTTGGTAGGGTATTGGGCCATGTGCATGGGAAAGTTCTCCTGGCCCTTACTAAACATGGAGAATTCTAGTATTGGAAAATATGTGACGGATGATCTGCATTTTTTAGTTTGCTCATATGGAAGGAAAATATTTTACTTACTACCCATAAACACCAACATTGGGGGGAACCCAGTGAATACCCAAAATGTCTCACAGACCATCACGATCTTGTATGGTGGTATATAGAACATCACCCTTTGACAAGCCTGTAATGGGTTCCCTCTTTTCAGAAGCCCTAAAGCAGCCACATGGATAACCTCAATGGTACATAAGTCCATAAAATTGGTCCCTGGATGTACTACCGGTATTAGCTATACAATAGACTGACTCTTCATGCAGCATCTGGGCCAGCTTCAGGTCTATATGTCGGGAGGAGCAGGTCCAACAGCTGCCAGTCTCTTGGGTTCCCCCTCGTGGGCTCCTTACTAACTACTATAGTTGTGATACACTTAATCTGGGTTAATTAATTACATTTGAGGTGCATTTATCACCAAGGATTTGTTTTCCCCTTCAGGCCGTGGGCATTGCCCCACTGCCCAAACAGTCAGCCCTTCTCATGGTGTGTATATCCACCACCCTATCTTATTCGACTGTGCCAATGTGCAAGATAGCAGCTACAGTATCCTGCCAAATGTATTTGGACACCCCCATCAGTAGAATGGATCGTACCTCATGAGCATGTTACGTGTCCTAATCCATGCTACATAAGATGCAGACTATTGGAGGTGTCGGCCATAGCTTGTGATGGGAACTGCACGTTATTGAATATATGGGTTATGCCACTGCACACGAGCCGTCCATCATGAAGCGCAATGCATCGGCCATCTACAATGGTCCAAGGAGCGTTGTCATTGGACAGCTGAGCAATAGAAGAACGTTCTATGGAGTGACGAATCCCACTACTCCATTTTCAGATCAGTTGGAGGTACTTGGGTGTGGAGGATGTCTGCGGAACAACTTTTGACTAAGTATTGACAAGAACCATTAACACAGAGGTGTACCCTGACATTCTAGCCTAGCTGAGCTCCCTTGATAAAGCCTTGTGACGAAACATGTAGGGAGGACATGTGATATGGCTCCATTATACAATATATGTTTATAGATAACTAGGCATCCAGGAATTCCCTTTATGGTTTAATAGAGACTTCTCTGATTGCCAAAAGTCACACCATTTCCCAAAACACTGCATGCTGTGTGTAGTACTCTGTATACTAGAGACCACTCTGACATTGCTAATCTCTATCACAACTGTGTCCAATGCACAATCAGCATAGCAGTTTAGTGGATAGCACAGCAGCCCAGCATACTAGCACAGCAGCTGATATGCAATATGAATGTACAGAGATCTCTCTGATATCTCCAGCCTATGTCACAACTGTGATTAAGACATAATTAGCATAGCAATGTACTGAATCTTATATCTTGACTGCTTCTTATAGCATCTCTATTAAAGGGGTTGTCCCGCGCCGAAACGGGTTTTTTTTTTTTCAACTTCCCCCCCGGTCGGCGCGAGACAACCCCGATGCAGGGAGGTAAAGAAAGCTTACCGGAGCGCTTACCTTAATCCCCGCGCTCCGGTGACTTCAATACTTACCGCTGAAGATGGCCGCCGGGATCCTCTGTCTCCGTGGACCGCAGCTCTTCTGTGCGGTCCATTGCCGATTCCAGCCTCCTGATTGGCTGGAATCGGCACGTGACGGGGTGGAGCTACACGGAGCCTGCATTCTGCACGAGCGGCTCCATAGAAGACTGCAGAAGACCCGGACTGCGCAAGCGCGGCTAATTTGGCCATCGGAGGGCGAAAATTAGTCGGCACCATGGAGACGAGGACGCCAGCAACGGAGCAGGTAAGTATAAAACTTTTTATAACTTCTGTATGGCTCATAATTAATGCACAATGTATATTACAAAGTGCATTAATATGGCCATGCAGAAGTGTATAGACCCACTTGCTGCCGCGGGACAACCCCTTTAACTAACACCCTGTGCGTCCCCAGTATTGGCTGCCTGCAGTCATGCTGTTTCCCTGAGGACTGCATGCTATATGAATATGATAGTGGCTCTAAATGACTTCCTTTTCAGCTTACCTAGGACACCTATAATCAGGCTGCTTGCATAGCACCTCTATTATCTCACACTCTTGTATCATATCCTTTCAGCTTGCCTAGCTAACATACACTTAGTTTCTCTATGGACATACTCCAGCTCTAGTTCAGCCACCTACTCCTTTATTTTGAAGTGTCTTTGTCCTTTTTTGAGCTCATATATATGTTAATAAAGTATACCATTTATTATTTTGTGTTTGGGAGGGTATCACCACTAGGCTATTCTCTTGCTTCTGGCAATTTCTTGGTAATTGTTTGTTTAGCCAGCTATACTCTAAGGCTGTCGCCTTTCCTTACAATCTGGACCCTGACATTCTAGATATTAGTAGGCTGCCAACAATGTGGCAGTACTCTGGGAATGGTCGGCCATACTTCCGACAAGACAACACGCCTTGTCACAAATCTAACGCTATTTTACATTGGTTTATGGATATGGATGTTCCACGATTGGACCGACCTGCACAGAATCCCAATTTGAGCCCTACTGGACATCTCTAAGACCTCGCCAGACGTTTTCAGGATGATTGGAGGGAAATTCCAGATGAAGTGTATCAGACGCTAGCAGAAAGTATACCATGGAGAGTATTCAATGTCATTTAGGAGCTAAATATTAACCCTTTCCAATCCACTGTCTGACATCTTCCCACATTTTGATTGAAGCTTGTACAGCTCCAATGTCAGAAGACGTCCGACAGGGTATTCTTACCGTCTATTGCCAGCCACCTTGCTGTCGGAGCCTTTATAGCTTTAGCCAGCAGATGGCACTGTTGTATAACAGCAGAAAGAGAAAGCCTTTTAGGAAAAAATGGATCCAAAATTGGATTGGAAAGGGCTAACACATGGAAATAAATACGACTTCTGTTTCTTGCTCAGGTGTCCAATTGCTTTTGGTAGGATAGTGTATCTCTGCACGGCAAAATGATAATGGATGACAGTGCATGGTTGAGTTAATCAATCCCGACGTAGCTTCCTCCCTTCTCTATCTAATAAGTCCACCAGGCCCAGTTTCAATTGTTATAAAGACTCAATGCAATCATTTTTTGCTGGACTGTGTTCTGTGGGATTTGATTTCCTGCTCATCTCGGTGTCTCCCCCCCCCCCAACACCCTCCTCTCTGGATCTGTTGACTGGACTTTTCCCAAAACAGCCTCGGAAGTGCTAGCAACGAGCGTGGCGGCTATTGGCAGCGTCTCTCAGTGCAATACCCACTCGATAACTTTCATTTCAAAATCAATGGAGCGAAATGTACACTTCTGCTAATGCAGCTTGTGCTCCGGAGCGTGAGCTGACAACGCAGATGTACAGAGGGCCTGTCTAATATGGAGAGTTTTTAATTAAAACATTATCCAAACCCTTTAGGACGCGGCGTCATAAGATAAGGACAGGTTGTGTGCTGCAAATTAAAACTCTACAATAGGCTCGCAGGGCGTTATGTAGAGAGTATTTGGCCATTAACCCTCTACAACCAAATCGCAGCCCTTTTTACTGTTGCAAACAGCTGTGTCATGTGACCCTTCTGGGCTCTGGCGAATACCTGAAACTAATTAAATGGGCTTTCTGGGATTTGGATAATGATGACCTACTCTCAGCATAGGTTATTAATGTGGGGGAGAGCACAACGGTCACTTCGCTTCTTATCAGGCACAGTGCCGTACATTTTGTTGTGGCTATTTCTGGTATAGCAGCTCAATTCCTATCACTTGAATGGGACTCAACTGAACATGGGCCATGTGACGAACGAACGTCACATCAGTGGACTGAGAGAAGACCACAATGCTTACTCAAGTACTGCAGCCTCTTAAAACAGCTGATTCGTGCAGATTCGTGGAGATTCCAGGCGACGGACCCCCACCGATCAGATATTAAGGACCTATTCTGAGATTAGTTTTAATCCTGAAAAACCCCATTTGAGAATGGGAAGGACTATTTTACCATCTGATGAAGAACGGATGGGGGTTCAGCAAACCCAAAGGAACATCAGAGGCTTGAGACCTAGGTGTATATCCAGAACTTAAACAGAAGGTAGGTGGAGGTGCTGGAAGCTAGGTGACCTACAATGGTGGACAGACTAGATGTGTGAAAAACAAAAGCTGATATCCTGGCTCAACTCTCCAATGAAAGTCATGAGACAATAAGATGAAATATCCAAACCTCTTTTAATTTAGTGAATTAAAAGCCGGCAAAAGATAAATGTTTCGGGGGAGCCCCTTCATCAAGGAGGAAGCGTTGTCACAGCCCTGGTGGTCTGTCACCAGAACTTTTAGGTCCATACCCGGTTTACCCCATGAGTGCTGTTCCTCCCAGCATGACTAATGAAGGGGTTCACCCCAAAATGTGTATTTTTTTGTTGGCTTTTCATTTGGATATTTCATGCTATTGATTTGTATGGGAGAGTTGCGCCAGGATACCAGCCTCTGTTTTTCACACATTTTACCATCTGGGAAGCTGTTTAGTGGGTACAAGTGCATTGTCAAGCAAAACCTAGTGTTGTCACAAAAAAATAGCAAAGTAAAAGGGGGTTTGGTTTAGCGGGTGATTATGTGATTATGAGCAAGGCTAATCACAGTGTATATTTTCACCTCTGTTATTCCAGTGGTCTCAACTAGCAATTGTGCCCCTCAGTGACCCACACAGTAGCAATGCCTCCAATAGTTAACCCAAATAATAATAGTACCCCCAGTAGTGTCCCCAAATGTAATAGTGGTCCAAATAGTTATATTACTCCCAGTAGTGGCCCCAATATTAATAGTGCCCCCCATGGAGGCCCTAAAAGTAATAGTGTCTTCAAAAGTAATAGCACTCTCCATAGTATCCCTAATAGTAATGGTGCCCCCAGTAGTGGTTCCAATGATAATAGTGCCTCCATGGAGGCCCTAAAAGTAATAGTGTCTTCAAAAGTAATAGCACTCCCCATAGTAGCCCTAATAGTAATAGTCCCCCCACAATAGTAGGAGTGACCTCAGTAGTGACCCCATGAGAAATAGTGGCCCCAATAGTAATAGTGCCTCCAATAGTGGCACCAATAGTAATAGTATTGCCATTTGTGGCCTCAATAATAATAGTTCCCCCAGTAGTGGCCCCAATTTTAATAGTGCCCCCAGTAGTGGCCACAATAGTAGTAGAGACCTCAATAGTGACCCCACTAGTAATAGTGCCTCCAGTAGTGGCCCCAATATTAATAGTGCCCCCAGTAGTGGCCCCAATAGTAGCAGTGTTCCCAATAGTAGTAGTGGCCCTAATGGTAATAGTGCCTCAAATAGTGGCCTCAATAGTAAGTGTTCCCCCATAATGGACCCAATAGTAATAGTGTCTCCATTAGTGGCCTCAATAGTTATAGGACCTCCCAGTAGTGGCCCCAGTAGTAATAGGGCTCCCTCTTTGTACCCTCCTCATTCTGAACCTCCCACTGTGGGCCAATTCTCGGTCTGTGTAAATGGGCCTTAAGTCTAGGAGGGCACTCTTTAGATATCTAATGTAAAAGGTTTGCGTGTAAGACAGGATGCCTTTAAATGAGTCATCTTATTTATTGTTCATTGCTAAAACATGAAAGAAATGGTTGTTTTTTTTTCTCAGCTGAGTCAGAAGAGAAACACGGTTATCTGTAGCTTCACGGCTTCAAAACCAAAAACTTCAAAAACTTTCCTTAATTTCAAAGCCTTACATTTTATTTGTGAAGAACAAAATAGATTTTTTTTCTGTGGTGCAGAGTTCTGTTCTCTTGAAATAGAAAGATTTCATTACAAAAGTAGAGATGATGCCAAACTACTGGATCTTCTGATCTATTGGGCATCTCTGACCTCCAGAACAATGTATTCTTCATCTGTCTGTAGTTCCTTTTTTCCTGCCTGTAAAGATTTAAAAACCTCCTCAGTCACCAATAAAATCCATCTGGTGTAAAACTGTAAATAGTCGATGGGAGGGGATGGGGGGGAATGCAGCTGCAGTATCACTCAATCCATGTGTCTCCATGAGACTTCACGCTGTGAGAGGGGAGGAGGGGCTGCAACAAGGAGAAATCTAATTAACTTACAGCACAAAGTATACAGAGAAAAGTCCGTCCACTCAGCAGGCAGGGCAAGAGAAAATGTGCATTTGCAAAAACAAATAGAGGGAAGGTATAAGACCCAATATAACATACATCTAAAGCCCCATTTACACGGGACACACAGTCAGGTAAACGATGCCTGACAGCGCGTCCCAGTGAAGCTTGCTCCTGTGCTGGCATCACAGCATCGCTGGCATCACTCAGAGTGCAGCCAGCATGGAGGCGGGGTGGCCAGGGAGCATTCTCCCCCCTGCCCGCCTCCATTCACTGTAAACAGACAGTTATTCAGAATTGAATGACTGCTGTTTACACTGAATGGCTAGTCGTCGGTTTTCTGCATGCATAAACTGAACGACTGAGCAACTTTTGCTAAGTTGTTCAGTCTCTGCATGCATTTACACGGGATGACTATCGTTCAAATTGACGAGATAATGCGGGAATTTGACTAAATCTGAATGGTAATCGGCCTGTGTAAATGGCCCATTACATACACCTATAGTAGCCTTGGGCTGCCATGAGGGCTTGGGACTTAGCTATCTCTAGCACTTCCATTGAAATGAAAGTAACGGAAGCGCGCATATGCAACTACCTCTCTATTAATGCAGGGATCTTTGGGACCTCCATTTTTTGAATTAGATAAATATGGATATGACAAGGGTGAAGCAAGGGTAGGGGTTGATTTCTATTGGACCTATGGGATCGATTATACTGGTACTCCAGTGGGCCACACTGTCCCTGGTTATCTTTTTTCTCGAGGAGAGTATTTTGCATACTTTTCCAGGAAGCACTATCTGAAGTCCATTCAGCTTTTAAATTTCTATAACTCTAGATCTGAGATACAAATCTTCTATGGTAGTGCCATTATAGGGGTTTCCACTTTGAATAATTGCTCTTTGTAAAAAGAGTGCCTGGTCAATAAGCAGATCACAATGGGAACCCCCCTAATCAGCTGTAATCTGTTGGAAAATGAAGCAGTAAGTGTTGAATTTACCTGCAGTGCCTCCACAGGAGAAATGTAGTATTACACAGTGCCAATTCAAATCAATAGGTTGTTTGTGTAATAAAGAACAGGACAGGTCCTCCAGAGCAAGAGACACTCTTTGCATCTGCTCTGCACTCTGGTCAAGGAATGAGGATCCTGAAGAGAGAACCTCCCCTTCTATCAACTCAGAATTCCCTGATAGGGTTATGAAAATGGGCTATTTAAACTTAGCAACACTGGGAAACAAACAAGGAGAATTGGAGCTCCTAACACAGGAAAGGAAATATGATATCATAGGCATCACGGAAACTTGGTGGGGTGATACACATGATTGGAATACAAGGCTTGGAGGATACAACTTATTTATAAGAAACAGACCTAATAAAAGGGGAGGAGGTGTTGTGTTGTATGTTAGGAAACATTCATCTCCACATAGATTCAAGCTTCAGAGCTGGGAGTTCTGTAGAAACTGTTTGGGTAAGAATACAAGGAGAGAACAACAGGAAGGACACCATTGTAGGCATTTACTATAGGCTGCCTGGACAAGCAGAAGATATGGAGGAACTCTTTGTACATCAGATGGACAAGCTCTCAAAGAAGCATGACATAGTGATCATGGGAGGTTTTTCCGATCCAGACATTTGTTGGGAATCTCTCTCAGGTAAAAGTAAGGGATCCAACAAATTCTTATCGGCTCTTGCTGACAACTTTATCTTTCAAAAGGTAGAAGAGAAAACAAGGGGATCTGCTATCTTGGACCTAATTCTTACCAACGGGGAGGAAATGGTTGAGGAAGTAAGGGTGGCTGGGACCTTAGGAGGCAGTGATCATGCTATCCTTGTATGGGGGATAACAAGAGGAGGAAGACCTGAGAAAGCTCAGACCTCAAGGTTGGATTTCACAAAGGCAGATTTTAATGAACTCAGAAAGAGAATAGGAAGAATCCAATGGCTGGATGTTCTTAAGGACAGAAACGTCCAAGACGGTTGGGAAAAAATACAAAATGAGATTCTCAAAGGACAAGCGTTAACCATCCCTAAAAGAAGGAAGAATGGGAAGCACTTAAAGAGACCAGGATGGATGAACACAGAACTTGCACACATGTTAAAAACAAAGAAAAATATGTTTATCAAATGGAAAGAAGGGGGAATATCTAAAGAAGAATATAATGTGGTCTGCAGAAACTGTAGGGCAAGTGTCAGAAAAGCTAAAGCTGATAATGAATTGAGGCTTGCAACAGATGCCAAAAGCAATAACAAAAAGGATTTGGGGGGTATCAAAAGCAAAAGAAAAGTCAAAGATGCTATTGGATGCTTACAAGATGAAAATGGTGAATTGGTTAAGAATGATGTTCAGAAGGCCGAACTTTCAAATTCCTATTTTGTATCAGTTTTCTCCTAGAAAGTAGATGGAACATCAACTGATCTTCCCTGTGCTATTGGGGGAATAAAAGAATGGACGCTATCTATAAACTGAGAGATGGTGAGGGAACACTTAGCTAACTTAAATGAATTCAAGTCTCAAGGTTCAGATGAATTACATCCTGGGATACTAAAGGAAGCAGCGGAGGTAATTGCTGAACCACTCACCAGAATCTTTGAAAATTCCTGGAGAACAGGAGAAGTCCCAGAAGATTGGAAAAGGTCAAATGTTGTCCTTATCTTCAAAAAAGGAAAGAAGGTAGATCCAGGAAACTACAGGCCTGTGAGCCTGATCTTTGAACAAATTACTAAACAGCTTGTATGCAAGTACTTGGATGAGAATAGAGTAATTAACCAGAGCCAGCATGGGTTTATAACAAACAAGTCATGCCAGACTAATTTAATTTCCATCTATAACTGAATCACCGACTGGGTTGATCAGGATAATGTGGTACATCTAGTATATCTTGACTTTAGTAAAGCATTTGGCAAAGTATCTCATACCATCCTTATTGAAGAAATTACAAAATCTGGGATTGACAAGGCAAGAGTTAGATGGATTCACAACTGGCTGAGTGATCATATTCAAAGACTGGTCATAAATGGCTGCACATCCAAGTGGAAGAATGTATCAAGTGGGGACCACAAGGCTCTGTCCAAGGCCCAGTGTTGGTTAACATTTTATAAATGATCTAGAGCAGAGGTGTCAAACTCATTTTCACCGAGGGCCACATCAGGCTTATGGTGACCTGCAAAGGGCCGATTGTAAGACAGTATAGTAAGGGCTTGTTCACACAAGCGTATTTGCGTACATAATATACAGTGAATAAAAGCCATTGATTTCAATGAGTTCATTCACATAATGTATATTTTCATACAGCATGACCTATTTTGTTGTGTACTACACACCCCAATAATCCATTGCAGCGAATGGGGCGCGCAAATACGTGGTGAATGCACAGGAAAACTATGTATTTACTACATATTTGCGCACAATTTCATGAGCCCGTCTGTGTTCTTTTTTGCATGACCACGTATACAGGCATAAGCAATTTTCGATTGCGCAAATACACAGCGTATTTGTGCGACCGAAATACGATTACACCCGTGTGAACGATCCCTAATAGTGACCCCTATAGTGGTGGCAGTAGTAATAGTGACTCTGATACTGGCCACAGTAAAAATAGTGACCCTCATAGTGGCCCTAGGAATAATATTGACCCCACAGTGGCCCAATTAGTAATATCGACCCCGACAGTGGCCAAATTAGTAATAACGACCCCCACAGTGGCCCCAGCAGTAAGAGCGACCCCCACAGTGGCCCCCAGTAGTAATAGTGACCCCCACAGTGGCCCCAGTAGTAATAAAGACCCCCACAGTGGCCCCAGTAGTAATAGCGACTCCCACAGTAATAATATTAACCCCCTCAGTAGTAATAACCCTACAGTAATATTACCCCCCTCAGCAATATTATCCCCCTCAGCAATAATAACCCCCCCATAGCAACATTAACCCCTTTCAGTAATAATATTATCCCCGTCAGTAATATTAACCCCATAGCAATATTAACCCCCTTTAGGCCATATGTCCACAGGCAAACTAAGATTTTTAAAACCGCAGCATTTTTCCCGCATGCGGATCCGCTCCCCATAGGGGTGCATTGGACACCCGCAGGTAGTTAAATACCTGCTGATGTCATTTTTCCCGGCGCGGGTCCCGAGTGCAGGAAAAAATCCGGACATGCTCCATTTTCGTGCGGGTCTCCCATGGGGACGGCTCCCGCAGGCTTCTATGGCAGCCGTCCGGATCTGCAGGAGACCCGCGCCTGAATTAAACTCACCTGCTCCGGGCGATGCGTGTCTTCCTTCCTTCGCGGCCGGGAACTTCTTTCTTTGGCCCGGCGGATGTGCCTGGCGCATGTGTGCGGCATGCAGCAGGCGTGCCGAGCACATCCGCCGGGCCCAAGAAAGAAGGTCCGGCCGCGAAGAAGGGAAGACACGCACGGCCCGCAGCAGGTGAGGTTATTCTTATTTTCAGCCCTCATGTCCGCGGGGCAGGAGGGACCCTGGAGAATCCGCAGCGGGCCTGATTTTCCCCGTGAACATGAGGCCTTAGTAATATTAAGCCCCCTCAGTAATATAAACCCTTTCAGTAAGATCAACCCCCCTCAGTATTAAACCCCCTCAGTAATAATATTATCCTCGTCAGTAATATTAACCCCATAGCGATATTAACCCCCCTCAGTAAAATTAACCACCCTCAGAAATATTGATCCCCCCCTCAGAAGTATTAACCCCCTTAGTAATAACCCCTCCTCAGTAATAATAGTTCCCCCTGCAACCCATATACTTACCTCCTCCTTGTTGTTAACACCGCTCCCCCTCTGCTCGCACTGAGCCCCCATCAGTGTGTGCACCTGAAACGTTTCCTCCCTGAGTCCTCTCCTGCGGAACTGAGGAGCAGGGAACTCAGGGGGGGAGGATCCCGGCTGCACACTGACGTCAGAGTGTGCACTGGGATCAGTGCTAACAGCGCGATTACCAACGGGGAGCTGCGGCACCCCAGCTTGTAATCGCTACAGTGGTGAGTGGCCGTCGGCACGCCACTGGCCACATAAAAGGAGGCAAACGGCCGGATTCGGCTCCCGGGCCTTGTGTTAGACACATGTGATATAGAGCAGGGAATAGATGGGAAAGTGATCAAATTTGCCAATGACACAAAGCTTGGAGGGATAGCTAACACTGAAGAAGAGAGAGAGACGATTCAAAAAGATCTAGACAAACTTGAACAGTGGGTGCCGACTAACAGAATTGTATATAACAACGAGAAATGCAAAGTCCTACATCAGGGCAATAAAAATGAAAAAAGCACATACGGAATGGGAGGAATTGGGCTAAGCAGCAGCACATGTGAAAAAGACTTGGGTATACTAATAGATCATAGACTGAACATGAGTCAACAATGTGATGCAGCAGCCAAAAAGGCAAACACAATTCTGGGATGTATTAAGAAAAGCATAGAGGTCAGATCACATGCAGTAATTATTCCCCTCTACTCTTTCTTGCTCAGACCTCATCTGGAATACTGGGTCCAGTTCTGGGCACCGCAATTTAAAATGGACATCGACAAACTGGAGCAAGTTTAGAAAAGAGTCACCAAGATGGTGAGCGGTCTGCAAACCTTGTCCTATGAGGACTAGTTAAAGGATCAGAAAAATGTTTAGCTTGCAAAAAAGAAGGCTGAGAGGAGACTTAATAGCGGTCTACAAATATCTGAAGGGCTGTCACAGTGCAGAGGGATCAGCCCTATTCTCATCTGTACAAGGAAAGACCAGCAGCAATGGGATGAAACTGAAAGGGAGGAGAGACAGATTAGATATTAGACAGTGAGGGGGATCAATGAGTGGATTAGGTTGCCAAAGGAAGTGGTGAATTCTCCTTAAATGGAAGTCTTCAGAGGCTGGACAGACATCTGTCTGGGATGATTTAGTGATCCTGCACTGAGCAGGGGGTTGGATCCATTGACCCTGGAGGTCCCTTCCAACCCTACCATTCTAGGATTCTATTCTATCATACAAGGTTCTGGAAATGGTACTCTTGTGGTTCGACCTCAGTTCAATTAAGCTGGGCACTAGGCAACGGTTCGGTGAATGACAACTCTTTACCAATTCTGGAAGGTACCAGGTAAAAAACATAACAGTCATTACAACCTTATGGCCAACTGGGATCAGGTACCAGATATCACACAGTTAACTCAGACCTGATATGGCTCTACCCTCTCTCATTCAGCTGTACTCTGTGTCGTAACTGCAAGGAAGGAGATACTCTTTTTAGCGGACTGGGAAGGCCACCTTCCAGTTGCACTGGCAGACTTTCTTGACACACCCCACCTCTTGAACCTTTCATCACTGCTTGTACTTCTGTGAACTCCCTCGCTTGTGCCAACACTAACCTCTTATACTCTAACACATCGCTCCTCAATGTGCGGTGGGCCTAGCAGCTCTCATTCATCTCCATGATCATTCTTCTCCAAAAAGTACAGTGATACCTTATCAGAGAATTGACATGATCACCATATTGGGTCTGAGTTCCAATCATATGGACAACCAACTAAAACTCAAGGGGAAGGCTAGTCGCTCACCCGCCTACAGAGCTCATTTTCAGCTAGGAAAACATGTCTTCAAAGGGATATTTGAGAAAGTAGACAACTCTTCTTTTTAAAGACAGACTGCAAAACAAATAAGGAATGGTATCTACGAAGGCTTGGCCAACACGCTAATATGTCTGCAGTGCTCTAGGATTTGTCTAGGACTTTGACGATATCCTATCTTCCATAATAACGTCATGCAGACCACACTTTCCCCCCACCATGTCCTGAGCTATTGTACTGTGAAAGGATTACCATGAATAAGATTGACAGGAGGACTCTGGAAGAAGAACGGATTAAGGAGAAGTGGGAAAAAGAAAGAGTGAAGCTTTCCAGATTGTTGAGCCTTGAAAGGAATATTAATAGAACCGAAAATGTAGTTCTATATATGTAGTGTATACAGAGATGTTCATCCTAAAATATTCTCATATTGACAAATTGAGTCGAAGTATCTATTAAAAAAACACAAAGCGGGTCTTGTGGTGGACCAATAACTAATTATGGGCACTGATGCACCGCCATAACTTTCGGATGACATGACAACGAAGCATGAATGGTAGAGAGGTCAGGATGTGGCTTCTGTGATTGTGTTTGGATTGACGCAAATGTCACTCGGCCCTGAGACTCTCTCAGAGAAGAACCAATTACACATGTTTTGGCGAGTCAAATTGCTTTTTAGAATCAAACAGAATTTAAGAAATATTGTGGAGAAAATCAAGGACCGATTGTAGCAGGAGATATTTAGCTTTCTGCGTCTAAAGGCTCTTCAAACATCAACTTGCATAGCTAAGAAGAACACTGCTCTGTGCTGATTAGGTCCAAAAGACCTGAACAGACTGGTCAACAGATGGGCGTCAAGACGTAGAGAGATGTAAAATCTTAATGTAGCTTGACTATGGAACCTTAGGGGTGCGACTCGACGACTGTCAGAGGCACAAGTGCCCAACAGACGTCCTACCGAGTATGGCCCCTGTGCTTTCACATAGGAGTGAGAGTCATTCAGTGCATGGAGGTGGAGAACCCCAGAGATCTCTTCTGTCCACCCGCCTCCATTCACCCCAAAGACTGAAGGACTCCTGTATACGAGGCCCGGTAGTCACTTGGTTTTTAGGTGAGCTCCAACTCCGACAAGTGAACGATAAACAGCTCAGTGCTCTGTCGGTGGCCGCGTGTACAAGGGACGACTATCGCCCAAACTCACTATTTCCAACGATTATTCGGGCGGTAATTGCCCCATGTAAAGGTACCTTAACAGCGTGAACACTGTGGTGTTAGGCTTCACCCACAGGCTCTCCCCTCCAGTCTAGTGATCCTAGGACAGGTTTACACAGACAGCAGCCATTTTGTTGAATTTCTAGACAATCCCTCTAACCAGTCGGGTTCTCCGGTCACAGTCGCCTGAGTAGTCAGGACACAGCAGTGATGTAGGAAACGAAGAATTGTGGTTCAAAACCTACAGATCAATCAGGAAGGTCAAATGCAGAAGGAAAAACCAAAGGCAAAGCCAAAAGTCCAGTCCAGGAGAGGGAGGGAGACACTGGAGGGCCAGAAGTCCAAAACAGAGGAAGACACTGGAGGGCCAGAAGTCCAAAACAGAGGAAGACACTGGAGGGCCAGAAGACCAAAGAGCAAATCAGAAGGCAAAATCCAGTATGGAAAGCAGGGTCAACACATGGGTCAAAATCAAGTGATATCAAGTAAATTAAGACCCCAGACCTTAAAATTAAAGGAATATTCCAGGCTACTGCTGGATAGGTCATCAGTGGTTGATGGACAGGAGTCTAAGCTTGGGAGTGCAGGGAGCTGAATGCTATCATTAGTAGTCATGGCAGGAAGTAGGAGCACTGGACTCACTACCCTTGAAATCAATGCGAGCCCTGCGCTTCTCTTACACTTCCTGCTTCTCAGGGGGCTAGGACAGGATGTGAGGTCCTGACTGTAAGAGAAGCAGAAAGTGTAAGAGAAGTGTGACGCTCCCATCAATTTCAATGGGAGTGACGCTGATGACCACTGATGACAAAGTCTGACTCTCTGCACTGACAGCAGGCTGGACAATCAGCTGATGGACCCTCCTGATTGACCCTCCTGAAATCCACCGAGTAAAATTTGCTGCCGATTTTGGTGCAGATTTGCATGTGGTCGTACCATTATAAATGTATTTATAGATAAATTATTAAAAATTAACCCTTGCTATCACCTAAACAAACTAAGGGCCCTTTTACATGGAATGACCTGTCAGGTGCAGATGCCCGACAGGTTGTCCCAGTGATGATCGTTCTTATGCTTTTACACCGAAAAGATAATCGCTCAGTGAATGGAGGCAGAGTGGCCTGGGCATCGTTCGTGCCCGCCCGCCTCCATTCGCAATAAACAAGCAAGGATACAAACGTTCCCAGCCAGCGCTGTGATTGGCTGTCAGGGATGAACAAATCAGATCCCAATAACGGCACCTGTACAGGCTGTATGGATGTTTGACCTGCTTGGGAAGGGCCGTGATCGCCAGCGGAGTTCCTTATATAAATTTGCATCACTGCTGCACAGAGCCCAGGCAGCAGCGACGTAAATTTACCGTCAGCTGTCATGAAGGGGTTAAAGCTGTCTTTTGTGAGTTGCTTGTGTAAAGGAAATAGTAGAGAAGATTTTTCCATTCTGTGCAAGCTTTGGGTTATGTTGGATGAGACCAGTAGGAACATGTTATCCACCTGTCAGTGCGGTGCCGGAGCCGCGGCTGAGTCTATTCACTGCGCATTCATTAACCTGCAGGATCATATTTTATGTGACAGCTGCAGTTTTCAGGGACAGCAGCCGGTGCCATTGTCAGCGAAGCTGGAGATTAACGCACGCCATTGTCTTCACAGCCATTGTCAAGTGCGTCTCCACAATCAGACGGAACAGACATTTTTTTTGTTTTATCGTATTACAATTAGGGCATTGGAGATGCAGCTGCCGATGGGAAATGAAACTCTGAAATCCCAACGACGCGGTTCTTGTGGGCAGGACTAATGTTTGGGACGGCCGCACTCTCGGGTGTCCTGCAGATCTGGACATTAGCCGTCTGGCACAATGGAGCGTGATCTGCCGTCCAAGATGCATCCCTACAATGGGGGTGGGCTTATGAAATATACGAGGGGTCATGTGATTTACGTAGATACATAAACCCGCTCCCTGCTACAGTAATAGTCAATCGTTGTACGAGAGGACAGAAGACTGCAGAGCTTACAATCACAACCGGACCCTCCATAGCGGACCACCAGCCATTGAAAATGACCATCACTTCTATAAGTGTGCAATGCAGATTGGCAACTCTCTGTGGTTACTGTGAACTGCGGCTTCTGGAGTGTTCAGCTCCTCGGGGCGACATTACAGTGAACTCCCAGTCTACTGCACCCTCAGACTGACAAGCATCAAGAATGTTTACCCAGAATTCCACTGACCCTCCTCAAGCCCAGAGCCGTGGTATCTGCCCAGACCTTCCTATACTGACGCCTGAGTGATTGGTACAACTTCCCTAACTTCCCTTGGTGTGACTGTCGCCCTGGGAGTAGAGCTGCCTTAGATGATGTCACAGAAAATCAGGTGATTGTGCAACCAGTGACAGATCAGGAAGGTGACGCTGCAGCCAGTGACAAATCAGGAAGGTGACGCTGCAGCCAGTGACAGTTCAGGAAGGTGACGCTGCAGCCAGTGACAGTTCAGGACGGTGACGCTGCAGCCAATGCTGCAGCCAGTGACAGATCAGGAAGGTGACGCTGCAGCCAGTGACAAATCAGGAAGGTGACGCTGCAGCCAGTGACAGTTCAGGACGGTGATGCTGCAGCCAATGCTGCAGCCAGTGACAGTTCAGGAAGGTGACGCTGCAGCCAGTGACAAATCAGGAAGGTGACGCTGCAGCCAGTGACAGTTCAGGACGGTGACGCTGCAGCCAATGCTACAGCCAGTGACAGTTCAGGAAGGTGACGCTGCAGCCAGTGACAGATCAGGAAGGTGTTGCTGCAGCCTGTCATTGGCTGCAGCAGTCACCTGTTTCCTGTTTCATCACCTGTCACAACAAACGTTGGGACCACATCAGTACTGAATTCCGATGGAGGTGTTAGTATAGTTCAGTTTATTATTTTCATACAGGGGGCCCTATTGAGCGCGGTTGTCTGGTAACTGGACCCCCCCCTTTAATCCCTTAATGCTCCATGACGTACAGTAATGTCATTGAGGTTTGGGGTTTGTATGGATCAGGATCAAAGGTCCATCCACTCCATACAATGCTGATATCGGTTCACGACGATCGCGGGGTAGTTGATCAATGAGGTTGCAGGGTGCCGTTCGGTTGCAGATGTCCTATGAAGCCATAGCTGTTGCTTGATAGATTTCCTGCCAGATCACGTTAGGAGTGATCAAACAAGAGCAAGTTCAAGTCCTCTATAGGGACTAAAGAAAATTTTTTAAAAGTTTTATTAACCATTCAACAAAAAAGTATTAAAAGTAAAAAAAACCTTTACCTGTATTTATAATAAAAAAAGCAAAAACGTATTTGCTAATCCTGCATCCGCAAGAGTTTGATCTATGAAAGCAGCGCGGTATTTATCCCGCACAGGGAATGTCATGAGAAAAAGAAAAACAAAAAGTCATATGTGCTCCAAAATGGTATCAATAGACATGACAGAAGGTCCCACGAAAAACGAGCCTGCGCACAATTATGATGACAGAAGATTAATAAAGGTATAACGGTCAGCAGATGGCGGCAGAGAGAGATTTAGGTTTTAAAAGTAATACAAAAACACCAACTATATAGATTTGGCATCGTGGCGATCGCACTGACCCAGAGAGTAAAGTCATCCGGTCATTTTCGTTGCAGTGTGTATGCCGCAGAAACAAGATGCACCTAAAGTTGGCGGAATTCCTTTTTTTTACATTTCACTCCACTTGGAGTTTTTTAAAGTTTGCCGGCACATTATATGGTGCATTACATAGGGCCATTAAAAAAATACACCTCGTCCCGCAAAAAACAACCCGCAGACATCTACAGCGATGGATGAATAAAAGAGTTATGATTTTTTGAACGTGGAGAGGAAACAGCGAAAATGGGGAAAAAATGGGTGTTTGTCCTTAAGGGGTTAACCATCATTATTATTCTACCGTTTACTTTTACTTCTGCACTCTTAAGTAAATATTGAATATCTCAGTTACTCCATCATAGCCGGAATTCTGCGCCGCTACACCTCCATCTGCAGCAGCGATATGGGAATGGACCACGGCTTTCTTAAAGGGGTTGTCTAGGACTCTACTAGAGACGAGCGAGCGTACTCGGTAAGGACAGATACTCGCGCGAGTATCGTCCTTACCGAGTACCTGCCTGCTCGCTTGCAAAGATTTGGGGGTCGGCAGGGGGCGGTGAGCGGCGGGGAAGAGCAGGGGAGAACGGGAGGGAGATCTCTCTCTCTCCCCCTGCTCCCCCCTGCTCACTCCTGCAACACAGCGCTCACCCACGCCGGCACCCGAATCTTTGCGGGCGAGCAGGCAGGTACTTGGTAAGGACGATACTCACTCGAGTATCTGTCCTTACCGCGTACGCTCACTCATCTTTAGACTCTACCTGTTCTCAGTATAGGCCATCACTAGTTGATTGGTGGAGGTCCGCTGCTCGTCCTCCACGTATCCGCGGTTCACCAGGCCAGTTGTGGACAGAGCCAGAAGCAGACAGCTCTATCCGTAGTGCAGCAGCCCGGGGATGGGGGGGGGGGGGATGCATTGATTTCAATGGGAGCTGCTGCTGCGATGCCAGCCGGGTTCTACACCAGAATCTGCAGGTCTAACAGCGGACTTTGATGCAGAATTGCAGGCAGGTTTTAACCCCTTGGTGACAACCCCATAGACTTTTTACATCCTGCTTTAGTGGGCTTTAATCCTCAGGGCCATAAAAACATGCTTGCTCTGAGGATTAAAGCCCCGGGGGCTCAGGACGGGGCAGCTTCATGCTGCCGGGTGCTGGAGGTAGCTGACAACCTGGCGCTGTCATGGGGGGCCGCGGTGAGCGACCCCCGGTCTTGTGATTGGTGTTATCCAATAAATAATGCCTAACGCATAAAAGTAAATAGAAAGTTTTTAAAAAGTTAAAGTTTCAGCTTCCCTCATGAATCGGATCCATGAGGGGAGCTGAAAGTAATCACCCCCCGTCCTCCGTGATGTCTAGTGGCGATCTGGTCCAGAAAGGACCTGGCGTCGCCTTCTGAGCATGCGCACCAGATGTATTACATCACATGCAGAAGGCTGGGAGGCCCCGGACATTTTAAATTTCCTGGCTCCCGGCAACTGAAGGTAGCCAGGAGGCAAGAGATGTCATGTGATTGCCATTATTCAAAGGTAGCCGAGAGACTGGAGATATCAGGGGGCCGCGGTAAGCTGTTCATGGTCACGTGATCGCCGTTACATAAAATGGATAATGGCGGTCACGTAAAAGTTAAAAAAAAGTTGAAGTTTCATCTTCCTTCACCGATGCGATGAGGAGATGGAACGTCTTACTGGAGGCCTCCACATTTCAACCCCGACACGATTCTCCTCCACGGACCTACCCCGGCTTCTGCGCATGCAACTGTCAGCAAAGTGCCGGACACATGCGCAGGAGCCCGGGAGGTCCCAATTACTTTAAAATCTCCTTGCTCCTGGCTACCAAATGTCGTCAAAGCCGGGAGCAGTGACCGGTGGCCTCGTTGAGTGGTCCCCGGTCACATGATAGAAAGGTAGCGATCTGCCTTAGGCCGGTCTCATATGACCGGATAGAAATTACGGATTCCACATGCGTCTGATCCGCGGTAATACGCAGATCAATCAAATGCATTGGATTACACAATTCCGCTTACATTAGCGCACATGTGTCAAACACAAGGCCCGCGGGCCGAATCCGGCCCGCTGCCTCGTTTCATGTGGCCCGCGGCGTGCCGACGCTGCTCACCACTAAGCTATTACCAGCTGGAGTGCTGCAGCTCCCCGCTGGCATATTAACATTTTTCACAACACTTCTGCCCTATTCAGCAATTCCAGCAACCTGATTGGTTGCTTGGTGAATCAGCCAACCCAAACAACCAATCAGGCTGCTGGAACTGCTGAATAAGCAGAAGTGATGTGGAAAATGTTAATATGTGAGCGGAGGGGAAGCAGCGCAGACAGCAAGGAGGAGGTAAGTATGTGGTTTAGGGGGGCTAATGGTGGCTGCTGGGGGGGGGGGATTTAGTGGTTGCTGCCGAGGGGGGTGTTAATGGTATTAATGGTTGCTGCTGGGGGGGGGGGTTAATGGTGGCTGCTGAGAGGGGGGGTTAATGGTGGCTGCTGAGAGGGGGGGTTAATGGTAGCTACGGGGGGGGGTTAATGGTGGCTGCTGGAGGAGGGGGGTTAATGGTGGCTGCTGGAGGAGGGGGGTAAATGGTGGCTGCTGGAGGAGGGGGGTAAATGGTGGCTGAGGGGGGGGGTAAATGGTGGCTGAGGGGGGGGGTTAATGGTGGCTGAGGGGGGGGTTAATGGTGGCTGAGGGGGGGGGTTAATGGTGGCTGAGGGGGGGTTAATGGTGGCTGCTGAGAGGGGGGGTTAATGGTGGCTTCTGAGGGGGGGATAATGGTGGCTGCTGGGGGGGTCACTATTAGGGCTTGTTCACATGGGTATTTCGGTAGCACAAATACGCTGTGTATTTGAGCAAACAAAAATCGCTTATGCCTGCATATTTAGGCACGGAAAAAAGAACGCAGATGGACCCACTGAGATGGTGCCCAAATATGCAGTGAATACATAGGTTTCCTGCGCATTCACCACGTATTTGCGTGGCCCATTCACTTCAATGGCCTATTGGGGTGCGCAGTACGTAACAAAATAGGTCATGCTGTGTGAAAATATACATCATGTGAATAAACTCATTGACATCAATGGCTTCTATTCACTGCATATTATGTACGCAAATACACTTGTGTGAACAGGCCCTTACTATACTGTCTTACAATCGGCCCTTTGAAGGTCACCATAAGCCCGATGTGGCCCTCAGTGAAAATGAGTTTGACACCCCTGCATTAGCGGGTCGGAATTACGTAATCCATTAGCAGAAAACAGAACGCAGCGTGTTCTATTTTACCGCGGATATCCGTGACATAGAGCCCATTGTGCTCCATGGTGGTGCATATACCCACAGCCCATACGTAGCTACATTGTATACAGGCTGCGGGTACCCTCGTCATCACTGAGCAGCGGCGCGGGAAACAAACAAAAAACGGTATACTGCGCATGGCCACCTGTGTGTGTATGCAGTTATGCGCAGTACATTACGCGGCCGTACGCAGCGCCACGGCCGGGCTCACAGCTGGGATCCGCTGTGGGTCTCTGCAAATGGATTCCACATACGGCCGTGTGAGCCCGGCGTTATTCAGACCGCTACCTGTGATCCGTAATTTACAAGAAGCCCCGGGAACGCTCATCTTCTTCCAGGTCCAGGAGCAGCTTGTTGAGCGCCTTCTGTGTGAGACCGCCGCACTGCAGCAAGTTTACGAAGCCTCACAGAGCGCCACTTTATACACCCCATCCCCGCCGCCGAGGTCAAGAAATACCCCCCAAAAAGCATGAGAGGAGGGGGGATACTCGGTCTTATTGCCCCATGTGCCCATCCCAACCAGCCTCCGTAATTACTCCTGTCTTCAGACATACCACCCAGTTTACATTATTGCTTTTATCTAAGATTTAGGGAACGCCAAAAAGGGAGCGGGGGGGGGGGGATTATTTTTAGGGAGTCCATTTTTTTAGTTGTGCCTTGAAATCGAACGGGTGTTCCCTCCATTATAGGTCTAGCCATGTGTCCTGTAAGCAGATTATGGCTACAATGGGTATGTCTCTGAAGATGGAACTAACAGGGGGATCCATTTGAGGGTGAACGTCTTCATTCCTATGTGTGCTGTACAAAAAAGCTGTTTATAAAATGACACAATTGGCAAAAAATGAAAATCGTAATTTTTTTCTTCTGCTTTGCTTTGATTCATTCAAAAACTGTGGGGTCAAAATACGCAGTACACCCCTAGATGAATTCATTAAGGGGTCCAGTTTTCAAAATGGGGTCATTTGTGGGGATTCTCCATCGTTTTGGCTGCTGAAGGGCTCTACAAGTGGGCAATGGGGCCTAAATCACTTTCAAGCAAAATGTCTGTTCTGAAAGCCTTGTTATGCTTACAAACATAAGATTAGGGCCACAATGGGTATGTTTCTGAACACGGGACAAACAGGGGTATGCATTTTGGGGTGCAAATCCTCATTTTCATGTGCATAATAGAAAAAAATCCTATCTGAAAAATGACATATTTGTAAAAATATGAAATGTTATTTTTTTCTCCTCTAAATTGCATTAACTCCTGAAAAGAAACTGTGGGGTCAAAATACTCCTCATCCCCTCAGTGAGTAAATTAAGGGGTGTAGCTTTTAAAGTGTGGTCATTTGTGAGAGTATCTATCATTCTGACCCCTATGAGCCTTTGCAATCTTGGCTTGGTGTAAGAAAACAAAGTGTTCCTCAAAATGTTAATAATTATTGTTAAATTTGTACGTCTCCTAAATGGTTAAAAAAAATGTAAAGTTTTTCCAATGTGCATCCAGAATAAAGTAAACAGATGGAAATATATATCTTATGAAGAATTTGTATAATATGTTTGCACATATTTGAGATATTACAGTTGAAAATGTGAAAAAATGGTAATTTTTCAAAATTTTCCAATTTTGCTAGTTTTAATAAATATACACAAAGTCTAGCAGTCTATTTTTACCACCTAAATGAAGTACAAGATGTGGCGAAAAAACATGTCAGAATCACTTGGATATGCAGAACCTTTACAGAGTTATTCTATGTTAATGTGACACGTGAGATTTCAAAAAATAGGCTCTCCTACTGAGGCGCAAACTGGCTTGGTCACTAAGGGGTTAAATTATTTTCAATTCTGCATAAAAGTCTGCAGGCAGATTCCAGATTATGTGCGGAACTGACCGTGACTTGCGCTGCGTTGTGAGGTCTATTCTGTCCTGTGTAAAAGGTCCAATTGCACACCAAGTGTCCCCACAGATGTCAATGGATGGCGTGCAATATGCAAGAAGATGCGTGAAACAAATGCATATTCGCTGTGTATCTGCGCGGTTCCATTGGCTTCAATGGGATATTTCAGTCCATAATGCAGACCACAATGGGGCGGGACCAAATATCAAGTGAAAAATATGTAAGTGCATAACTTATTGAAATCAATCAGTTTTATTCACTCCGTATTGCACAAATATATGCATAATACAGTGTGCACATATGTCGGTGTGAATGAGCCCTAATAGCCCTCTGCAGTCCGGTCAAACTTACCAATAACCAGCTATGACAGTATATCCACAAAATATTATATTAAACCATTAAGGACAGAGCGCCATAAATTTACGACACTTGGTCCTGGGCTTTAATCCTATCCGACAGTAAAAAAAATTGAAGTTCAGGTCCTCAGCTGTTACCGACAGCCGAGGACCCAGGGGAGAAGTAGAAGCCGGTTTAAACCAATTCAGCCTTCTCTCTTGCAGACTACTGTATTGAATAGAGTAAGCAGAAATGTCACTTCCACTATTCGACCTGGCAATCACATGACCGCCCCCTGCCATGACAAACCTGCAGACCCCGGCCAGCTCTGCCAGTGACTGATGTCCCTACAGGAAGATGATTCACCTGTAACTGGGGCTCCTATGGACATGGCAGCTACAGTGGAAGGCTGGATTCACACGAACGTATATCGGCTCGGTTTTCACGCCGGCCGATATACGTCGCCCTCATCTGCAGGGGGGAAGATGGAAGAGCCGGGAGCAGGAACTGAGCTCCATCCCCCTCTCTGCCTCCTCTCCGCCCCTCTGCACTATTTGCAATGAAAGGCAGTGGGATGGGGTGGGGCAGGGCTAAGAATTAGCCCCACCCCCGTCCCTCCCCTCCCTATTGCAAATAGTGCAGAGGGGCAGAGAGAAGGCAGAGAGGGGGCGGGAGCTCAGTTCCTGTTCCTGGCTCTTCCATCCTCCACCCCTGCAGAGAGAGACGACGTATATCGGCCGGCGTGAAAACCGAGCCGATATACCTTCGTGTGAATCCACCCGAAGGGTGTCAAATAAAAAAATGTGACTGTCCGCCAGAGGTCTTATATAACGTCACGAGGGGCATAGATGGTAAAAAAAATGATAATTACAAAAATAAGTTAAAAAAAATACAGAATAAAATAAAAATATACACATAAAAAAACACTGCTGCCAACCACAATCGTCGCCGTATGCGCCTGCAATCCGAGACTATATAAATTATATATCAAAATGAGGAACCCGTCCTGTACTTAATTTTAACGTAATTATATTCATTTTTTAAAAATCTTTTTTTTTTCTAGATTTTTTTACTCTTAAAGCAAAAAAAAAAATTGGAAAAAAAATCAGTGGAAAATGTTAAAAAAAGAGCCATATATGTCACGGAAAAAAAACGCAACAAAACTAATTTTGATAGCTGAAGAAAAAAAAAGGGGCCATGGGTTTCCTGCAGAACACAGCCCCATCAGCAGCTGCAGTCAATCAAATTGTGGGCGTCACTTGTGGGCGTTCATCTTGTCTCCACCAGGGGCGTAACTATAGAGGGTGCAGGGGATGCGATTGCACCCGGGCCCAGGAGCCTTAGGGGGCCCATAAGGTCTCTCTTCTCCATATAGGGAACCCAGTACTATAATAATAAAGTATAAAAATAAAGCATAAATATAGCATTATCGTTGGGGGCCCTGTTACACGTTTTGCATTGGGGCGCAGAAGCTTTAAGCTATGCCTCTGAGCAGCATGGTTTAGGTATGGGTACGGGTACAGATACAGATAGAGGGGGGGGGGGGCCCAGCTCACCTTTTGCATCAGGGCCCCTGAGCCTTTAGTTACGCCCCTGGTCTCCACCCATTCTTCATGGAGGAGACAAGATACAACAGTAACCAGACAGAAATAGTGGAGCATTCATCTTTATGGGGGAGTGTGCACAGACTGAGAAGAGTCATACCGCGGGGGCACAGCGCTGGAAAGGTGCGTCCAGTGCGTATAAAACAGCGCTCCCCAGATTCACTGTCTGGACCTTTTAGCACCACAATGCAGTTTATGGATTTTTTTCTTTCAATTAAACATTGCTGAACTTTTTTTTTACGTTATTTTTTAGTCCCAGAAGGGAACTTGAAGATGTGATTGTTCGATCGCTCTGATAGTGCACTGCATTACTTATGTACTGCATTCTACTAAAGCCTATGACAACAGCCTATTAGCCTCTGTGGGAGATGGGGGCAGAGTTACATGGCAGATATGAAGGCCTTTGTGAGACTTCCAGCTGTCATGGCAACCCATTGGTTACTTGCGATCGCATTTGAGGGGTGTCGATGGGTGACAGAAAGAGCCCCCTTCACCCTATCATCTACTTACATGCTGCAGTTGCAATTGATGGAGGTGTGTAAGGGGTTAAACGGCCAGGATCTGAGGTTTCTCCCCTCCTGGCTGTTACAGCAGGAGCCGGGCTGTCAGTAGTCACCGAGCCACCGCCTTAATGGGATATATGTGGGGGTCTAAAGCCCATTAGTGAGGTCAGTAAAAAGGCGTATTGTGGTCACTAAGGGGTTAATTACAACAATACAGGAGATAATAACAACAATGATGTAAAAGAACAATAACACTATAGTGGGACTGATCCGTAATTTACTGACTTTTCCAAGCGTTTGTTTATCAGTGTAGAGAGGAGGCTACAATCCCATAAAGGAGAGTGCGGCCGCCGCGCCGCGCGGTGATTTACAGCCCTCCCACTTTCTAATTAACAAAACATCTCTTTGTAATGAGAGCGGAAATTCATAAGACTCCGATAACAGATAATCAGAACTTTATGTCTCTCATTATTCTCACATTCCGGCGCTGCGCAGCGACACACATCGCACTCCATAAATAAGCGCACATACAATTTGTAGGTCTGTTAAACTTCATTAATTATGGGCTCGGTTCATCAAGCTGTGCCGGAGTCAGGCGCTTCCTGCGCTCGCCACCAGTGGCGCTGCTCACTGCCGGGGGGGTCTTCTGCACTTACTAGGAAACTGACCTCCAGATAACGAGAAATGGGAATTTATTACAACTGGTGCAAGGGCAAAGGAGAGCGGCTGCCTGGAGCAAGTTAGCTTCTGCTTTCATCCTCAACAGGACTTTGGAGGATCAGTAGTGAGTGCAGCTCTGGAGTATAATACACAATGTAACTCAGGAGCAGTAAAGGATAAGTAATGCATGTACACAGTGACTACAGTAACAGAATAGTGAGTGCAGCTCTGGAGTATAATACAGGATGTAACTCAGGATCAGTACAGGATAAGTAATGCATGTACACAGTGACTCCACCAGCAGAATAGTGAGTGCAGCTCTGGGGTATAATACAGGATGTAACTCAGGATCAGTACAGGGTAAGTAATGTCTGTACACAGTGACTCCACCAGCAGAATAGTGAGTACAGCTCTGGAGTATAGTACAGGATGTAACTCAGGATCAGTACAGGATAAGTAATGTATGTACACAGAGACTCCACCAGCAGAATAGTGAGTGCAGCTCTGCAGTATAATACATGATGTAACGCAGGATCAGTACAGAATGTGGAGTAGACAGGGGTCTCACATACACCTTGACATGACTCTTTTTGTAGCAATTTATGGGTGCTTCAGGAAGGTTATCATCACTCCGCAGGGAGAGAGCACCAAGAAGGTGAGTGAGAAGACTTATAAGGCCATGCATGCTCCGCTGGGTAATATGCAAATAAGGAAGATACAACAATATGTAGTGGCCCAGTACATGCTATCCCGGCTCCCTCCATAAATGTCATACATGTAGTGTCTTGTGTTGGTGCGCTGTGCAAAACTGTCTTGTCATTCTGTTATGTGTATTGCACAGCTGCAGTAAATGAAGAGTTAAGTGTCTACAAAAGTCTGGGTGAAGCATGTAATGTATCCGCTTGTCTTGTCACGTGGTATAAGTGAGACTATAAAAATGAGTGTTTTAGATGTGTCTGAGAGAGAGACAGTAGATTAAGTGAGTCTAGAGTCTTCGGACTGCCAGCCACATGGGGGTACCTTTAACTCTCATGTGGTAAAGTAGGGAAGAAGAGGAACAGTTTCTGAGGATCCAGATACCAGGAACCATGGAAGACAGAGAGCAAGCAAAGTAAGCAAGAGATAGAGAGAGCATGAGTAAGAGAAGGCGCATATGGCCAGGCCTAGTGCAGAGGTACTCATTAATTATTTTTTCCTACGCAGCCGTCCTGATCTAGGGGATCACCACATTAAGCTACACCCATTTGTTTACACATCTGGCTGTCCTGATCACCGGGTGGAGGTACTCTCAAGTCTGCTTCTTTACCTGCACTGCCAATTTTGTACCATCATCTGGAACTTGTGTTAAGTAAAGTTTTGCTAGGCCCTGACTGTTCGCAGTGACCTGAGGTACGTTACTTTTGTCTGTGGCTCCATTATTTACCGCCCAGGGTCATACCGGTGGGTAATGAAATGGTGGCATCACCCATGACATCTGCTATCCCTGTCCTCCAGTTTATTGGGCATTTCTATCCTAGGGGTGTCCGAAAGAGGCGCTGCTCTGGCCGAGGCTACATGTGTCCCACCGCGAGGGAGCCTAGTAAGTGCCACCATGACAAGTAACCACTCTACCCTCCCAGCTCCTCAACGTATGCCCTGTGTCTGGGGTCACCCTACGGGACGCTGCACAATACTTCTGCAGCGCCACCTATTGGATGGCAGCATTCCTTTAAATCAATGCCTGACCTTTTATACAGGTCTGTAGAGCAATGATTGGGGATTGGTGCTATCATAGGGTTACTCATTATGTAGAGTCGAGTCTGGGACAAGTGACTAGATCTTTCAAAAGGAAAAGGTAAAAATGTCCCCTGGGCTGGGGGCTCCTTCACACTTGCCATAAGTGAGTGAAAATGCAGAACTATGAAACCAATGATTATCAATGGCTATTCGCGATATTTTCACTCCTGTGATGTGAAGTGCGAAACAAAATGGCGGCACGCCCTATCATTCTGCACTTTGCTTTTCTTAAACTCCCATGTTTCCCTATGGAGTCTCCTTTTCAGCACATCGCAAAGCAAGAACCTGCGATTTTTGTGCGATGCATTTTTTTACATTAGAAGCTCTTATCATCTGTCATGAGCCGAAGGCGTGAGAAAAACGTGCATGAAAATCACGCGGGAAAATCGCAAGCGGAGGCGATGTTTTTTCAAGGGAAAGCATCGCTGACGCTCAGACATCTCATGAGCAAAGTTGCGACCACCAGTGTGCAGGAGCCCTTAGAGCTCTTTCACATGGGCATCGCAATTGTTGGTCGTCCGCATCGCGGCCGAAAATCGCATTAGCGAGAAAAAGCCGTGACCAAATCTCCTGTTTTCTCGCCCATTTAGACAGCCGGGCTGCGACATATATACGCTGCAACCTGGAAGTCTCTCTACCCCCCTTTACTGGCTGATTGTGGCAATAGAAGCTCTCATAGAAGCCTATGGGAGCTGCTGGCAAGGGGAGGCGGAGGGACTATAGCAATGCGAGCCGCTGCGAACTGTCCGTATCGGTTACTGATCATCAACGCACGTCGCGCCACATGTATTATGTATGTATAAGATGCGCTAATAATGGCGAGCTGAGGCTGCTTTCACACGGCCAAGAAAATCGCGTGAGATGTGTGCGTTGCAACATGCACGAACATAAACCCCGTCCTTTTGGATGGCGTCATACATGTGAGCGACATGTCCTATGTTTGGGCGATTCCTTGGGAACACCTTGACCATGGTTTTCAATGGGGACGGCAAAGCGTCGCACGGCGCGATGTGATGCGAGGTTTCACATTGAGAACTATTTTCTGATGACATTTAACATGCAGGATAGAGATTGATGTTTTGCGCTTTTACAGACGCAGCAATATTAAAAATGTTTTAGAGGGTTTTTTTGTTTGATTTTTTTATTATAAACAGAGGAAAGTTTTTTTTTTACTTTTTTTTTTTTTTTACAAGTTCTTACTTGTTTAGTCCCCATAGGGGACAAGAACTTACAATTGTTTGATAGCTTGTACAGTATAATGCAATACCATAGTATTGCATTATACTGCATTCTAACAGGTAGTTTATTGAGACGTGCCACAGGCATGTTTTGATAGGCAATCAGAAGGCCCCAGGCTGCCATGACAACCGAACAGCACCCCCTAATCTCATGTACACCAATCGTGGCATTTAAATGGCGCTGTCAGAATCTATAGGTTTACCGGTCACAATCAGTGTGGGTGCTGGCGATCCCGCTCCATACAAACCTCACATGATGTAACTGGGTGGTGAAGAGCTTAAATTAAGGCCTCCTCACACGGGCGACAAGGTCACGCGATTCTGTAGCGTTGCTACAATGCTACAAATCACATGTATATGAAGCCCATGCTTTCCTATGGGCTCCTTCACACATGCGATGTTTTGTAGCATGCAACAACCCGACACAAAAACCTCGTGGGTCCGGCGATATGCCCGCGACTAGTGAGGATTTGTAGCCCATGTTTCCTTATGGAGTCTTCCACTGCTTCTTTCATCATCTTCTGGCCGGGAATTGAAAAGTCCCTGCCTCCTGGAAGCGCTGGCTGTGATTGGCTGACGCTTAGCCAATCATGGCCAGTGCTCGATGAATTTCTGTGATTAAACCAATAATTAATTGGTTATTTTGGAACTAGGTGCAATCTGGCCTATGGGGGCGCTCTCTGCTCCCACTCTTTACTTCAAGGAGGTCTGTGAGCTAATTTGTGCCTATTAAGCCATGTGGAGGAGATTTCTAAAATGTCCTTCAGATGCAGAAGATTTCCACAACGAACCTGCAGCCTTTTTCTAAATCCACGGCAAGTCTATTGATGCTGCGGATTTATGTTGTGGATCCGCTTAAAAAAAACGCTGCCAAATCTGCGCCATTGTGCCCCGTAGAACCGGTATCTGACCATTATTTGGTCAACTGCAATATATAGACTTCCAGCAGCAAACATGGAGGTGGGCCGCTGTTATGGGTGCCTTTTATTTGGTGCGGTCATGTAAATACGCCGGCGGTTACTTACATAAGGGCGCAATTGTTATTTGCTGAGTGTCAACTGCTTTTTGCCTACTAAACGCAATATACGGACGCAGGCGCCGCTGGATGATGGCTAAAACGCCACCCTCACCTCTAGATAAAGCCGCTTCATGTGCTCTATGTACGGTGCGCCGCCACTGCACTGAGGATGGCGCATGCATATGACGTTCCTGCCAAGGAGGAATCACGGGACATGCGCCTACAGCCTCAGTGTGGCGCAGCCATGCCGTATGTGGAACGCCGGAGATGTCCATCAACATAGAATGGGGCATTTTAAGCAGAAAAGGGAGGGAAGGAGCCCAGACGGGGGGCAGATGTGAACCACCCTTAAATACCACCGTCCATTCTGACAGAAGCATTTAAATGTCCCAATCAGGGTAGAAGAGTCCCCAATAGCCCCTCCCCCCCCCCCCCCCCCCCGTGATGAGATGGGTGCTGCCAAGATGGCATCCTGTGATCTTCTGATCCCCTAGGGCTGCCATGACTGTTTGACCGCCGATCAAAATACAGTATAATGCAATAATATAGTTTGAACGGCAGTCAAAGTTTTCAAGTTTAATTTGCCTTTGACGACTTAAAAAAAAGTAAAATTAAGTAAAATAAAGATTTTTGGATAATTAGAAAAAGCAAAAAATATGAAAACTTAAAAAGGGCTTTTTCCTCTTGTTGCATAAAAAATGTACCCCCCCCCCCCCCCCCCGAAACAGATGTCTTTGTATTAATAAAAATTCAATTTATTAAAACATCACATTATTTATTCCACACGGTGAAGGCTGCCAAAAACAAATCCGCGATGCCAAAATAGCACTTTTTTGGTCACCCCAGTTACAATTAAAAATTTGAAATGAAAAGCAATCAAAAAGTCTTATCTCCCCCAAAATGGAATCATTTAAAAACTACAAGTCATCTTGCAAAAAATGAGCCCTGACGGAGAAATAAAAAAGTTATGGGGGTCAAAAGATGGCGGCAGAAAGCAGATTTTCAAGTATTTTGTGTTATTCTTTTTAAAAAGGGGGTTGTCCTGCTACTGGACACGCCCCCTTCAGTAGGACCCTGTGCAGTAAAATAATAAACTGAACTCTAATTGCCCTTCTGCCATCACTAGGATCCAGCACCGCACTCCAATGGCCATGCCCGCTCCTCTGGGTAATATGCAAATAAGAGAGATTGAATAAAACCGCTACAGTGCCACCTATGGGAAGGCTGCCTTCCCATAGGTGGCACTGTAGAGGTTTTATTCCATCTCCCTTATTTGCATATTACCCAGAGGAGCATGCATGGCCATTGGAGTCTCCTCACTCACCGTCTAGGTGCCCTCCCTAAGGAGAAAAGATAGTGTTTCTGGCCCAAATCCCTGGCCTCTCGCTAGCAAAGCCAGACTCCTACTGTATACTGATGAATGCCAAATACCCTGAAACAGCTGTCTGTGCATGGAGTCTGGCTTTGCTTTTAATTCCCAGTCATAGTTACAAGGCTTGTATAAGAAGTCTGACTTTGGCTTGAAGGAATGCTGCCTTCCAATAGGTGGCACTGTAGAGCTTTTATTCCATCTCCCTTATTTTCACAGATGATGTCACAGGAAATCAGGTGACTGCTGCAGCCAATCAGAGCGGCATGTTCTGGGAATCATGGCGATCAGGATGTGAGTGCGAGCGGTGAAGGTGCAACCTCTGATTGGCTGTAGTGGTCAGCTGCTTTCCTGTGACATCATCTACAGCGCTTGATCCTGGAAGTGGCAGAAGAGTAAGTATAGCGCATTTTATCATTTTACCATATGGGGCGCTATTGAAGGGGACAGATCCAGTATTTTGATGCAGAATTGCAGGCAGGTTTTGAGCCATTTTCCATTCTGCATCAAGATTCCGAGGTCACCGTGGCTTGTGGCGTGGCGTGCCGTGCGGCCTACTCCATCCTGCATGAACAGTCCCTCAATGGTACCATTGAAAAATACAACCCTGCAGCGGGAAGGGGTTAATAGCCCACTTTGAAAACTGTAGCTTTCCTGCAAGCACCAAATCGTCTGGTCCGTAGTAGTAATTCATTTCGCCACTAGAGGCGCTGTTGTGCACACTCTGTAAGACGCTGATGGTTAATATCTATATGTATTCCTGAATGCAACATCTTCTATGCAGAATTACTAACGACGGCGTGTTGTCAAAATAAAGCCTCCCCATGAATAGGCAATATCCTCCCGATAATGTGTTTATTTATTACGCTTTAGCACCTGCTACGTTTTTTATCTCTTCCTTCCCTTAAATCATTACGTTCGCAGCCAACCACGGTGATTAGCGCGCCAAAGTCATGCAACAAATCACCCGATTCTTCAGATTGTCCGTGGAAAATGAATGGGCTCATTCCGGAGCGCCCGGCATTTCCACGAATGCATTAAATGTAGCATGAATGGCGTGTCTGCGCGAACGTATAGCTTGTCAGCATTTGGCATAACGGATGTGGCAATCTCTCACCAACAATACCAATTACTGTATCAGACAAGGACATCAATCTCCTGGATGACATCCTAAAATAATTCTAATGTCCTCTGCACCACTTGGGAGGGAGAGTTGTGTTATGACCTGGTGCCAAGGAAAAGCTTAAAGGGGTTGGAAACTACTCTTGGCCTATCGTTAGATCAGAAGGGGTCTGCCGCCAGGGACCCCTGACAGTCAGCTACTTGCCAGGCCAGTGCATTCAAGCACTGAGCTGATTTCTGCAGGAAGTAGACAGCTCCGTTTTCACTGCAGTGGCTAAGCTTGGTATTACAGGGAAAGTTCCCATTCATTTCAATGTGAACTTAATCAGCAATACCAAGCCTGGTCACTGTAGTGGGAACGGAGCTGTTTGCTTCCTGCTGAAATCAGCTCAATACATAAACAACACAGTAGCCCAGAGAACAACTGATCATTAGGGATCCCTAGCAGCAGACCTCTGCTCATCTACTATTAAAGGCCTACCCTGCAAATAGGCCATCAATAGTTAACAACTGGGCAACCCCTTTAAAGTTTAGGAATAGGTGCAGACTTACCAAAATTGTCAGACCTGCACCTGGAAAATATTGGCGTTGGTGAGTGTAGTGGGCATGCTCTGTGACATGTGAAGGGGGTGCTGTGCAGCGAGAGGGAGGAGGGAGGAGGAGCTGAACAGTCTATTCTCTGTTATCAGGAGGGATCTTGTGTTGTTGCCTCCAGCTTTGATGGACAGTATTACCTTCCACTGTAAATTCACCCTCTAATGAGGCAACCGCTGACCCCGCCCCCGGCGTACGCAGCACAAGCTGAAACGTGACAGAAGTCTCAGCCTATTGTACATAAAGTTATGTTTAACATAAAACCATATGATAAGTGATAAAAGTCTGATCAGTGGGGGTCTCCCTGCTGAGCCCCCCACTGATGCCAAGAATGGGGGTCCTGTGACCCCCTCTTCTTGTCACAACAGCTGTGGCTGAGTACAACTGCCCGACTATTTCCAGAAGTCCTATTGAAAATGGTTGAAGCTGCAAAGCGCATGCATGAGCGACGCTCCAGTCTCCTCCCCACCACAGGGGGTGCAGTGAGCCCACAGCGAGGAGGAGAGGGGGACATGGCACCTTTGTTTTCAGGATTGGTGTAGGTAAAGGCCCATTTAGACACAACGATATTCGCTCACAAGCCATCTCTTGAGTGATAATTGTTGGGTGTAAATGTGCCCATCTTTCAGTTTTCTGCCGAATGATGGTTTTCAGTTCTGCTTGAAAACCATTGTTCAGCATTACAGCTGATAAGCAGGACCGCACACTGTGCCCTGCCCACTGGAGAGCTGATTACAGCTGATTACATTGTCTCAGCTGTTCTCAGCTGTCAGCCCCACCTGCAGATCAAGGGGAATGTAATCAGGGAACAGCAGGTGGTCGGTTCTCTGACTACAGCTCCCAGTGGCTCACAAGCTACTAATTGGTACTAATAGGCATTGATACCAAGTAGTAGTTTATGCAAAATGATCACTCAAAGGCCATCTTTTGAGCGATCATCTTTCCAGTGTAAATGCACCCCCACCAATCAGACGTTTATCACCTACCCTATGGATAGATGATAAAGCTTTATTATGGTCCAACCCATTTAAGGTTCAGTGCTCCATTTCACCACCACATACCATTAGGAGCTTCACAAATGTTATTAAATTGCCCCATCACATTAGATCAAAGTTGTCGGAAGACGCAGCTTTTTATGATTGGCCAACAATCTATTGTGTATATATTAATGGTCAGCCAATGGTCAACATATCCAATCCTCCAGCGAGATCTGGGGTGGACTTATTCCCCAACATGCCTGCTTGGCCAATCCAATGTGGAAACACGTGAGGCGGGGAAGGGGGGAGCTGTAAGCCAAATGATGTGCATCCTGCAACTTTGTTATCTTGTTGGCTGAGCCGCCCGTTTACTATTCCTGCTCATTATGAGGGGAGGATTTTTTGGGACTTGCTTTCAGTTATTCCACTCAGGAGCAGTACAGTCAGACTCTCCCAAGCCTGAAATGGCTGATAACGGGGAACAAACGTAGAGGAAACAGATATCCGCTTTCTAAAGCATGCCCAAACCTAGCCTGCATGAAATGCTCCACTTCCTGCGTGTTAGGCCGTATTCACACAGGCGAATGCGATATTGGCCAGAGAAACCTGGATCGCGAGAAAAACTCACCACATCGCTGTCCATGTGAGTCTCCACGTGTTTTTCACGTGACACCGCACATCGCGTGGCGTACAAGTGCAATGCAACATTTTGGCCTCCCATAGGGAATATTTGCGATATCGCCCCAAAACAGCAGCAAAAGCACATTCTGTATCTTCACCATTGATGCAAGAGAAAAATAGCAGAAGTAATTCCGGTCATGGCAAAAAACGTCTTCTATTTCCAGACACGTTTTGTGCGTCTCGCAATACACAAGACTCTAGCGATACAATCAGCCGTGTGAATGCAGCCTGCGGGCGGCTACATGCGACGAGGAGCCCAACGATTTCAGTGGGTGAATTCTCACCAGCCTTTTTTGCGCGGGCTCCATATTTGTGCACCAAACGTCCCCATAGAAGTCTACGGGAGGAGCGCAAATGCACACTCGATACACAATTGCGCAATACGAGAATTCGTTCACTAGTTGCTTTGTTTCAAATCACCGAAAAATAGTCGCTGGCTGATTAATTCTCATCAGATGCAAACAGGTAACCATCAACGACTAACAACAACTCTGTATTAAAATGTGTGCTTTTTCGGCGTGCGCCCGCCTCCGGACAGTGATTGGCTCCCGCCTTTTTTTAAATATTTTGCCTTCCATGTTCCCAAAAACACATAAATACGACTGACACACAAGTAACAGCCGTTCGTACGCTTCTCTTTAAAGGGGCTGCAACAGAATTTCAAGTTATCCCCTATCCACAAGACACTTGCTGATCGTGGGGGTCTCGACGGTTCTTGAGAATTCGGGTCCCGCTTTCCTGTCACTTCTCCCCATTCATTTGAATGGAGCCGATGGAAATATCCGAGCGGACGCCGCTTATACGACCTGCACTTCACTCGGTCTCCTCCTCAATGTGGGGGTACAGTAACTCCGATGAGAGGAGGACAGGAGAAACTGGACCCCCGTTCTTGTGATCGGTGAGGGTCTCAGCTGTGAGACCCCCACCGATCAGCAAATTATCCCCTATCCTGTGGATAACTTGAAATTCTGGTAAACCCCTTTAAGCCCTCCATAAGATTGCACTGCTTTCCCCGAGACCCTCCGATCATGTCATGTGCCTGGAGGGGCTCCCGGGTATTGTTACGTATGAGGTTGGTCGCACTTCACTTTGAGCAGCGCCCCTCCCTCCCCCCTCTCTCTGTAGATCAGCACCTCATGTTTTTAGTGGGGGGGGGGGGGGGGGGGGAGTTGATTCAGCAGGCAATTATCTAATGCATATGGGCACCTTTATCCAGCGAGTCTAGAACATTGTGTTCCCAGTACAAGAGAGGAGGAGGAGGAGGAAGAGGGGCGGCAGTTTTTTAGAAAAGTGACGAGACTGGGCAGATGAATCCCCAGTCAGGAGTCTCGCGCCGCCGTCACCGCCAAACCCTTCTACCAGAACGTAGTAATAACCAAATCTGTTCACCGCCGAGGAGACCGTGTCAGTACAGAATGAAACCTTAAAAATTCCACCTTAAATCCACCTTAAGTAAAAAAAAAATAATAATAATTAGTAAATTCTTCCGCTCTATAAGACGCACTTTTTCCCCTCCAAAGTGGGGGGGAGGAGTTTCTGCATCCTATAGAGTGAATGCGCCGAAATTCGTAGCAATCGCCATTTGCTTGCCCATTCACGAGTTTAACGCGCAACCTCAATTTAGTTAGCGCGATCACGCGATAAACTTGTGGGCACATGAACAAATGTGCGATCAGTTAGCAGTTGTCTCTCCTCCCCACTGCAGCCAATACGTACCGCTGATTGGTGGTGAGCGCTGGCGGGAACTGCTGCTGCTCCCTACCTCCACCAATCGGCTTCTTCCCTTCCTCTGGTCGTACACAAGCACTGCTGCATCACGGAGCTCCGGTATTCCAGACCTCTGCTGCTCCTTCTGCTCCGTCGCCCGGCACTATCTCCGGCGCTGTCCCTGGGGGAGTTCAAAATATTTTTTCCCCATTTTCTCCCTCTAAAACGTAGGTGCGTCCTATCGGCCGGCGCTCCTCTAGAGCGAAAAATACGTCTTTCAGTCGTTCGAAAAAATGCTATTAATTTTCCTTTCTACTTCTGATAAAGTTGGGTGACAAAGGTGAGCGGTATTACAGGGTCGCCACCCAACAAAATGTGCGCAAAACGCAGAGAATAGAACCCGCTGATCGCGTTTTGCATGGAAAAACGTAGGACCTGCACCATCTTTCTGTGTTCTGCGCAGCAAAGGCCCCCATAGAAGTCTATGAGAGGTGCGCAATTCCTCAACGGGATGCGTGAAACAGTGTGCAAAAATACAAAACATTGTGGACCTCATCAGACTAGAAGCACTTTTAATCCACGGACAGGGAGCGGCGCCCGCGTGTGAACAAAAAGTACAGTACTACGAGCAGACGCACAGGAAAATGTACCTCGTCCAACCTCGTCCATGCGCAAATACTTTTAGCGCATACGCTGTGTGAAGAAGCCCTAAGGCCGGCTTCACATGGGTGTGCGTGTATTTGCGTACGCCAGAGCGCCTCGTTTTTGCGGAATGAACAATGTTTTTTTTGTGCGTGAATCGGTGTACTTACCTACTTTTTCTGCCGCAGCACGTGTACATTTGCGCGCGGCAAACAGACACACAAATTAAAATGCCCCCCCCCCCCCCATTGACTTCTATAGGGACCTTTGGTGCGCAAATGCACAGAAAAACAGAGCAAAATATGACAACCTGAGGGAACCCGTGGAAATCAATGGGCTCTATTCCCTGCGAATTGTGCGCACAAATGTGCCTGCATAAAGCCGCACAGCATATTACGCGAATACTCACCGACCGACAGACGAACGTATTTGCGCATGGACAAGGTTTTAAGATGGCCTGAATACGTGATACGCGCGTGCCAGCACATAGTGATGTCATTTTGGCATTTGCAATGCCAGTTCCCACGCAAGCGATACTCCCTCTCCGTGGCCGGCTGTTGTGGTGTGTCCCCTGCATTGCCCGCCGGTCGCCCCCCCCTCCGCACGCAGTAGGATAGGGTAAGGCCTATCTTTTCTCGCACGCAGGATTTACGCGCAAGAACGATGCTCATGAGAACCAACCCATTGAAATCAATGGCTTTGCTTCGTCACGTTCTACGGGCGTGAGTATCACGTGCGCAAAAACCTGCGCAAACACATTCGTCTGTTTGAGCCACCAGGGCTTATTTCCGATTTTCTTGCGCTTTTTTTTTCTGCACGTTTGAGCGTAAGAAGAGACCATTACTTATCAGCGCGAATACACCGTGAATACGTATGCACCATGCCTATTTGCAGCGTATTTGCGCAGTCCAATTCACCTCCATATCCTATGTGGCTTCACATGGGTGTATGCGCAAAAACACGCGCGACCGTTCATATCAGCGCTGGACACACCCACCCCGTGATTAAAAGGCTGTCACAGGGCGAGAAAATCGCATGAGATTTGTGCCAGGCGCATGACTATGAATGGGGCGACACAAATGAGCGACTTTCTTCCCTCATCATGGCACGGGAAAAAATCGCGACATATCCTGTCTTTGGGCATTTCCCTGGAACGCCTGGCATCGCATCGCCCATTGTCTTCAATGGGGCGGGCAAAGTATCGCACGGCATACGAGATGCACGCGAGCGTTGAAAGCAACAGGATTTACTCCTCGATCCTCCGTTGCGTCTAGAAGTTGTGGCGGAGAATCGCTACTTCCCTGAAGCAACACAAAAATACGTTGCATGTTGGCGAGCGCGATGTCAGGCCACGTTTCAGAGCCCGCTATCGCACTCGCCCGTGTGAAATCAGCCTAAGGCTGTCCTCCGTGAATAAGGGTCGTTGTGTTCAGAGGGGCCCTCCTCACGTTCACTATTTTGCATGTGCCAATAATGCCGCATGTGCGCCCCTGATTGATAACACTGTGGACTAATTAGGCTGCACAGCCTTCTAAATCCCGGCGTGGGTGCGTACGGCTCCGAAGTGAACGGTCCCCGGCAGCGCAGAATGTACACAATAGCGCGACCTTCATAGCGCAAAAAGTGGTGCTATCTTGAGCGTTTCCGCGCTTTCGCTCATCTAAGGCTGGTTTCGGGTACAATCTCGTGCGAGTTTCGTGCGTTGTGAGATGCACAAGACTCGTGCGAATACGAACTCCATGCACATGAGCGACGCTGCGAGGAAAGAAGTCGTGACGTCCTATTTTTTCCCTTCCTGGGAACGCATCTTTCATTCATTTGAATGGGACCTTGCATGGGTTCCATGCATGCGAATGCGAAATCAATGGAAAACACTTCTGACAAGAGGATCGGAATTTCCCAGAAGAGCATCCGTGGGTAAAACGCATGCTAATGAGCCCAATATTGGGCCAAGTTACTCAGCCCGATACCGCGCTCACCCGTGTGCAGTTAGCCTAATAGAAAGTTGGGCCAGTCAGAGTCAGGGAAAGCTAGGTGACAACCTATGGGCGGTTCAATGATGGCCATGCTGGCTGCAGCCGGCATAGTGTCGCCAAAAATCACATTGGGCTAATTGTTCAACTCCCTTCACCCTAAAGGGTGCACACGCCTGCCCTCCGAGTGCGGGGTTTGTATGGCCCTGTGGTCAACCCTGCTCTATGTACTATAGGTATAAGATATTTTTGACGGCTGACACCCACCCGCAACAGCTATGATCAGCGCTCACGACGATTACAGCTGTTAGCCCTTTAGATGCCTCTTAGAGATGAGCGAACACCCAAATGCTCGGGTCCGCGTTATTCGAGTCAAGCTTTTCGTAAAATTCGAGAGCTCTACTCGAGTAACGAACCCCATTGACTACAATGGGAGACTCGAGCATTTTTGTATGTGGGACGCCGGGTGCCGAGCTTTTTTTTTTTCCTAGGTTCGTCTCTCTCTCCCCTCCTCTCCTCTCCTCTCTCCAATGACACGCGGCAGGGAGGGGCCAAAACAGGCACATCATAGCCGGGAGGAGCCAAAAACTGGGGCGGGGTTGAACACAGCTTGATGCTCGTTCGAGTAACGAGCACCATCGAGTACGATAATACTCGAACGAGCATCAAGCTTGTCAGAGTATGTTCGCTCAACTCTAATGCCTCTGTCAATTCTGACAGGGACATTTCAATGCCCTGATCGGAGTTTGGGGGTCCTGAACGATCCGTTCCAGCAATGAGATCTCAAGGCGCCATTCGGTTTGATTGTGGTGCCAGCCCAGGGCCTTTGAAAGGCCACAGAGCTACCATGTATTTCTGCTTAGTAGGACAGGCCGGAAGCATGTCTTAATAGAATGCCTGCAGTAATACCATAAACAGCAATACTGGAGTGTTGCAGTATTTAGTATAAGCGATCAAACAATTGAAGTTCAAATCACCTAGGGGGACTAAAAATCTAGTCAATTAAGTGAATTTTTAAAAATTATTCTTTAAAATAAAGGATACTAAAAGTTTTTTAAAAACTCGCGTCCCGTATTTACAATAAAAAAATCAAAACAAAATTTAAAAAACCCCAAACATATTTGGTCCCACTGCATCCATAAATGTCTGATCTATTGAAATAACGTATAATGTATCCGGCATGCTGAACGTCGTCATCCAAATAAATTCGCCACGCCAGAGCTGCGCTTCTTTTGCTCCCCCTATCCCCAAGAAAAAAATGTAATAAAAAGCGATCAAAAAGGTAATATGTACAGCAAAATGGAATGAATAGAATGCGCGGGTCACCTCGCAAAAAACAAGCCCTCAAACAACCAACGCAAAGATAAAAAAATATGGAGGTCAAAAGATGGCCGCTTTTTTTAAAGATATTTTATTTTTTGAAAATAGTCCATCAAAACCAAACAATACATTTCCGGATCGTCGTGATCGTACTGATCATATAACAAAAAAAAATCGTGTCATTTTTGCCGCTGTCTACTCGCCATAGACGCAAGACCCTTGCAAAGACGGCAAAATTGTATTTTTTTTTCTCCATTTCCCTCCACTTCGAAATTTTAAAAAGTTTTTCAGCATATTATATGGTACATTAAATAGCACCATTGAAACACACAACTCGTCCCGCAAACAACGCGCCCACACACGGCGACGCCAACGCAAAAATAAAAGAGGTAGGGTTTTTTGAAAGTGCGGAAATTTTAAAAAAAGGGCCGCGGGGTTAAAGTCGTGTATCGTCAGCTTCCTAATACTGATGGAGCAGACTGTAGTGTAATACCGCTGTCACCATGGGGATGAAGCCAACTGTATTGTTGCTTGTCTCCATCATCACAGATAAAGCAGACTTTAGTGTAGCGTCACTTTTGAAGCGGGCATTATTTTAGCAAGCGGCTTACCCATCCTGTTTTGTAGCATTGTCTTTTTCGCCATAGAGTTGTAGCAGCATCAGCTTTACTGCACAGTTGAAGCAAAGAGTATTACAACATGGGCTTTACTGTACAGATAAGGCAGTGAGGCCAGTGTATCATTAATATCAACCTCGTAGATAAAACTGTATTATAGCATATCTTCCTCATTACACATGAAGTAGAATTTAGAGTAGCATCAGCTCGGTGATGCAGGTGAAGCAGAGCGGGTTTTGGCATCAGTTTACAGTCGTGTAGCATTGTTTATATCACCATAGAGTTTTACTGCACAGTTGAAGCAAAGTGTATTGTAACATGAGCTTTACCGTACAGATAAGGCAGAATACGGTGCATTTTCAAAAAAAAAAAAAAAATCCTGTGAGGCTTGTGTATCATTAGTTCCCTGATATCGGAGATGAAATATTTGTAATTTAGTCAATTTTCATCTTTACCAATAAAGAAGACTTTAGTGTATCATCAGTGGCGCGATGAAGGATCATCAGCTTCACCGTACAGATGAAACAGACTTTATTGTAGCAGGTGTATTGCAGCACGGGCTTTACCGCACAACTGAATCTAAGTGTATTATAGCATAGTCTTTACCATACAGATGAAGCAGACTTCAGTGTAAAATCTGTCCTGCTTTTGCCTACAAACTGAGTTGAGAGTAAACCCTGTCAACAGTATAATGGATCTTGGACGCTAAGACATGGCATAAGGTTCACATACATGTAAGTTAGCTAAAGTATAGGTGCTACAATAAGGTCAGCTCCATCTGTACACAGCTCAAGCCATGTGTCGATGATCTATGTAGTGCAGATATACAGATTGTATTTTTTTTTTAAAATCAAAAATTTGCAAAAAACAACCCAAAAACATACAACCAACCAATAGACTTTGGCCTACATGTCATACTAGATTACAGGATATTACAGAATTTGGGCAAGTATGTAGCGTGATGATGCAATATGCATACGAAACACAGTGTCTCAATGTATCTTACCTTTGGCAATGATATCTTCTATGTCTTGATCAAACCCTAGCCGGTGGCATTTCCTCCAGAGGCCCATGTTGGTTGAATTGTACTGTCTATTGCACTCATCGGCAGCGCTCATTGCAAAAAGCTGCCTCCTATTTCTAGTAAGAAGTAACTTGCCCTCCCAGCGGTCTAGCTTTGACCTGCTAGCCCTTAGTGGAAGGTTGTTGTTGGAATTATAAATGAATCCAGGGTCAATTCTTCTATTCGTGAAACTTTTGCACCTCTCCCGGTGCCGCCTGGCGTCTGTTTCGTACCAGTGATCAGAGCAGATAGCCACAGCCAGCATGCCCAGGGCACACAAAGCTAAAGACAGTCCAGCGTAGAGCAGTAATCTTCCAGCAGCCATCCTCAATCTCACAGAGCCATCAACATTTTCTCAATGGAGAGCTGTCTCTTTCTTTTTTTCTATGATTGCCTTAGGCCAAAATACGAGCCCAAAAGGCTGCTTTAGATCCGGACCCTAAGAAATACACTTATATTTTGGAGTTCACATGCACAATATCCAATCCAAGCATAGCAAAGACCAGTTCTGGTGGCTTTGAGGAGCAGGTCAGTCATTAGTTTTGACCCAACTCATTGGGAACCCTCCAAAATGATAGAACAGCTCTTGATGTTAACCGTATGACCTCCAAATTTTAGGTACCTTGCTGTTGGGTGTATGTTGGGTGTTGAACCATGGTTGGCCCTACCACCAGTCTTCTGATGGAGGTTGTCTGTAAACAGTCTAGGGAGAAGGAACTAGAGGAACCCAGGCAACATGCCCAAGCGAATCCACAGCCTTAGAGCTTTTGTGTTCTCTGCATCCTCTTTGCAAAAATATTAGCGGAGGCAACAGACCCTTACCCCCCGGCATTGAGTCAAACTCAACACAGCGTTGGTTTCTTCTTGATTGCCCTTAGCAAAGAAATGCAGCCTCCCTTGTTGTGTCTCTGGTAGCAAGATCCCTGTGGGCAAGCAGACTGATCCTTTGTTTCACAACACGTACATCATCATCATCCTCATCATCATCATCATCGTACCTTCAGCCTCCATCCTGTTTCTCCATTCACTGACTTGGGGTGTCTGTTCTCTGTCAGCAGCCTATAATCAACGTCTGAGAGATTTCTTCTTCTTCACTCGGGGCTTGACAATCACTCGTCTTCCTGTGTCTCATCCTCTGAGCTGCTTCTCTTGGTCTCCTCTGAAATGGAAGGTGAGAGGGGGAGGAGAGAAGAGGGAAAGCAAAGGAGACATTTCAGCACCATGGACAGCAAAGCACAAATCTCTCCAACAGAAATAGCTGTATCACTATAGCCGCAGCCCAGCATGGAAAGGGTGCCTGCACATTACACAAGCCTTATTTAAATAGGGTTTTAGGATTTCAGCCCATCTCACGCTGCCAAATAATCCAAGATTTTGGTCTTATCCCTTCGTCTCAGCGACAATACAGCCAAGATCAGATCAGGCAGCGGAGGGAAGATAGGGCTTAGCATTTGCTGCCGGATTGTTCTGCTCTGTTGTCAACCCAAAGAACCAAATGGATACAATCTAGCAAAGAAAAAAAAAAACATCAATAGATAAAATGTGAAAAAAAAATTGCAAAAAATTCCAAAAATTGCATCCATGAGAGAAGGAGGAGGGGGAGGGGAACAGGCACCTATGTAATATAATCCCTTCTAGATACAGAAAAACAACACATTTTAATAAGACATGAAGGATAAGCCCAATAGTCCAATAAGAAGCGACCGCCGTGAAATTAGCATTCTAAAAAAATATATATATATATCGAGTAAGAACAGAGAAGAAGACAGTTGTTCGGAGGTTTCACCTGGGAATCTGTGCCTTGTGCATACAGTCAGCCCGCAGCCTTGGTTGGAAACCAGAGACAGAATACAGAAAGGCTTCAGCCAAGAACAGATGACGTCACTCATGCAACGTGAGGCTAATGTCTTATACAGTTCCTTAAAGCTGAACGGACCCCTTTTTTATTTTTTCCCCTCTCAGCTGGAATATGAAATATGTTACTCATTTTACTGCATGAGGGAAAGATACTTGCTTTGGGTGGAAATAGTGCAAATTAGTGATGGAACAGTCAGAGCTGTATTAGTGGGAAACTGTCAGCATGACTGATAGATAAGATGGAAGATAAATGTTAGAAAATAAAGACATTCAATACTTTTCTTGAATAAATTGCAGAATGTTACTAGAGAGTGAAAACCCCTGTATATCTATCTATCTATTTATTTATCTATCTATATCACATATCTATCTATCTATTTATTTATTTATTTATCTATCTATCTCATATCTATCTATCTATCTACCTCATATCTATCTACCTCCTATCTATCTCTCTATCTATCTATCTCATATCTATCTATCTATCTATCTCATATCTATCTATCTATCTATCTATCTCCTATCTATCTATCTATCTCATATCTATCTATCTATCTATATATCTATCTCCTATCTATCTATCTCCTATCTATCTATCTATCTATCTATCTATCTATCTATTTATTTATTTATCTATCTATCTATCTCATACCTATCTATCTATCTATCTATCTATCGCATATCTATCTATCTATATATCTACCTCATATCTATCTACCTCATATCTATCTATCTATCCATCTATCTATCCATCTATCTATCTCATATCTATCTATCTATCTAATATCTATCTATCTATCTATCTATCTCATATCTATCTATCTATCTCATATCTTTCTATCTCTTATCTATCTCATATCTATCTATTTATCTATCTCCTATCTATCTATCTATCTATATCATATCCATCTTATATCTATCTACCTACTTCATATCTACCTATCTATCTACCTATCTATCCCATATCTACCTACATATCTATCTACCTATCTATCTACCTATCTATCTATCTCATATCTATCTATCTCACATCTATCTCATATCTATCTCATATCTCTCCTATCTATCTATCTATCTATCTATCTATCTATCTATCTATCTACCTATCTATCTGTCTCATATCTATCTATTTATCTATCTCATATCTATCAATCTATCTATCTCATATCTATCTATCTCCTATCTATCTATCTCATATCTATCTATCTCATATATATCTATCTATCTCATATCTATCTATCTCACATCTATCTCATATCTATCTCATATCTCTCCTATCTATCTATCTATCTATCTATCTATCTACCTATCTATCTGTCTCATATCTATCTATTTATCTATCTCATATCTATCAATCTATCTATCTCATATCTATCTATCTATCTATCTATCTGTCTCATATCTATCTATATGTCTCATATCTATCTATCTATCTATCTATCTTTCTATCTGTCTCATATCTATCTGTCTCATATCTATCTATATGTCTCATATCTATCTATCTATCTTTCTATCTGTCTCATATCTATATGTCTCATATCTATCTATCTGTCTCATATCTATCTATCTGTCTCATATCTATCTATCTCATATCTATCTATCTATCTCATATCTATTTATCTATCTATCTGTGTCATATATCTATCTATTTATCTATCTCATATCTATCCATCTATCTCATATCTATCTATCAATCTACCTATCTCATATTTATCTATCTGTCTGTCTGTCTCATATCTATCTATCTATCTATCTATCTATCTATCTATCTCATATCTATCTATCTCATATCTATCTATCTGTCTCATATCTATCTATCTATCTCATATCTATCTATCTATCTATTTATCTATCTATCTCATATCTATCTATCTATCTCATATCTATCTATTTATCTATCTATCTATCAATCTACCTATCTCATATCTATCTATCTGTCTGTCTGTCTCATATCTATCTGTCTATCTATCTCATATCTATCTATCATATTTATCTATCTATCTATCTCATTTCTATCCATCTCATATCCATCTATCTATCTATCTATCTATCTATCTATCTATCTATCTATCTATCAATCTATCTCATATCTATCTATCTATCTATCTATCTATCTATCTCATATCTATCTATCTATCTATCTATCTCATATCTATCTATCTATCTCATATCTATCTATCTATCTATCTCATATCTATCTATCATATTTATCTATCTATCTATCTCATATCTATCTATCTATCTCATATCTATCTATCTCATATCTATCTATCTATCTATCTCATATCTATCTATCTCATAACTATCTATCTGTCTGTCTCATATCTATCTATCTATCTATCTCATATCTATCTATCTATCTATCTATCTATCTCATATCTATCTATCTATCTATCTATCTATCTATCTATCTATCTATCTATCTCATATCTATCTATCTATCTATCTCATATCTATCTATCTATCTCATATCTATCTATCATATTTATCTATCTATCTATCTCATATCTATCTATCTCATATCTATCTATCTGTCTGTCTCATATCTATCTATCTATCTATCTATCTATCTTTCTATCTATCTATCTATCTCCTATCTATCTATCTATCTATCTCATATCTATCTATCTCATATCTATCTATCTCATATCTATCTATCTATCTATCTATCTATCTCATATCTATCTATCATATTTATCTATCTATCCGTCTCATATCTCATATTTCTCTCTCTCTCTCTCTCTCTACTATTACATACTTTGTCGACTCATATAATCATCAGTGCCGTTGATTTATACCCATATCTATTACGGTAATCCAGGATTGACTGGGCCTAAGAGATACTAGATGCTGGATTATTAGGCCTCATGTCCATGGGATAATTTTTATTTTAAATCCGCAGCGTTTTTACCGCACACGGATCCGCGCCCCATAGGGATGCATTGGACACCCGCAGGTAGTTAAATACCTGTGGATGTCATTTTTTCCGTCAGGCGCGGATCCGCGTGTGGGAAAAAAAATGGACATGCTCCATTTTCGTGCGGGTCTCCCACGGGGACGGCTCCCGCAGGCTTCTATTGAAGCCTATGAAAGCCGTCCGGATCTGCGGAACACCCATACCAGAATTAAGCTCACCTGCTCCGGACGATGCGGATCTTCCTTCCTTCGCGGCCGGATCTTCTATCTTCAGCCCAGCGGATGTGCCCGGCGCATGCGCGCGGCACGTTGCCGGCGTGCCAATCACATCCGCCGGGCCGAAGGAAGAAGATCCGGCCACAAAGGAAAGAAGATCCGCATCGTCCGCAGCAGGTGAGTTTATTCTGATTTTTAGGCCTCATGTCCGCGGGGCAGGAGGGACCCGCTACGGATTCTACATGAAGAATCCGCGGCGGGCCTGATTTTCCCCGTGGACATGAGGCCTTAATCCTCTTCTAAATGCATGCAGTATAAAATATCATTGTTAGTCCCACATTTGGTTTTATGTTTAGGGGATGAATGTCATTGGTGTTATTTCCCCTAGGTTTCCAAGAGATCAAAAATATTGGCGGTAGCATCAACCATTTTGCGCCATAATTCCTAAGTACAAAAGTCACAACTTTTGAAAAAATTGCAAAATTGCAATTTTTTTACTGACCTGTGTTGAGTTTGCCATTTTTTACCTGGGCTTGGCTTTGCTATAATAGGCATGGCCCTGTACATTTACTATAAGATTTATAGAAACTGGCATGAATTATAGTCAAAACCTACGCCAATTTATAACTGGTTCAGATATTAAAGTTTGTCACCCGCTCTCCGTAAACCCCTTTTCCTTTATGACATGTGGGATGGGTTTGAGCCAAGACTGCTTCACACCCGATGGGTGCTAGCTGTTTCTGACAGCTCACATCCTGACCAAGTAAACTATCATACTGAAGGGGTTACCCCCCTCCAGACTCACCACAAGCTCCCCATGATGAGATTGCAGGGTGTTCATGGTTGCCATGGCAGCCTTGTACCCAGTAAAGGCTTGCAGGCCTCCCATGTATACTATTTGATCATATAAAGCCCTGCCCATGGCAGGGCCAGATCACCGCGGACATCATGGAGGGCAAAGGTCAGTATTTTCAGTTGCCCTCATGGGTCTGATCCACGAGGGCAGCTGAAACTTTAACCTTTTTAGACTTTTTTTTTTTACTTTTCCGTAATCACTGTTATCCAATGGATAACGGCGATCACGGGCTCGGGGACCGGCCACCGTGGTCCCCGGCGAGGTCTCCTGCCTACCAGCTACCTTCAGTATCCGGGAGCCAGGAGATTTCAAATTTCCTGAGCCTCCTGGCCTTCTGTAATGACGTCTGGCGCGTATGGGCAGAACACAGTTGTCAGGTCCTGAAGGACCAGATTGCTTCAGGACATTGTGGAGGACGGGGTGAGCATCCACAGCTGTCCTCATGGATCCAATCCATGACGGCAGCTGAAACTAACTTTTTAAAACTTTTTTACACTTTAATATTATCAAGTGACAGGGTCTTTCTGCGGCCCACCATGACAGCTCCGGGTTGTCGGCTACCTCCGGGAACCAGCAGCATGGAGCTGTCACGTCCTCAGACCAAGTGGCTTTAATTCTAGGAGGAAGCATGTCCCACCCCTTCCCATTGCAAACACCGGAGTGGAGAGAGAGGCAGAGAGCCGGTAAGGAGGATGGAAGGAGGGAACCGCTCAGATAGAAGCATATATCGGCCGGCCGTGAAAACGCCAGCAGATATACGCTCGTGTAAATAAGCCCTAAAGCATTAATTATCTTGCACGTTGAATGTTGTCAGAAAAATAAATATACAATAACAGAATTGTGCTTTTTTAGTCACGCCGGCTCCAAGAAAAAAAGTCATATGATATTGATAGAAAGATATGGCGGACAGAAGATGGCGACAGAAAATAATTTTACTTTTTTCCAAAAGATTTATTTTTTAAAAAAGTAGTACAGCAAAAAAAATAAATCGTACATTTGGTATCGTCATAAAAAACAATATTCCCGCCCAGATGGCAGAATTGCCTTTCTTTTCAATTTTGCTACACTTAGAAATTTTAAAATGTTTTTCAGAACATTATTGTTATGTCCGTTCGGCAGACTAAAGCGCCACACCTCAGTACGGACGCATGATTGTGTCCTTTTAAATCCGCAAACACTCACACAGCATTTGCACTCACAACTTGCACCTCTCCAGGCTAAGATGGAAGGACCTCTGCCCCTTACTAATCAGGGAAAGTGGGGAACTTCTTCCTAAAAGCAGGGTAATCATCCTGATAAGGTCGGCCCCACTGTCTTCATCTGGGACCTAGCTATCCCTGACCAGGAACCCGGAGAGAAACACGAAACACTCAGAACATGACAAAACACTGTTGACACACAGAACATAGAACAGGACTGCACATGTATGGCCACCTGCACAGACATATCAGACACGTCAATGTTCACACCAACATACACCAATATACAATATATAACGGGAACCCCATCCAGAGCTCACATGCATACAGATGGTCAACCACTGCCAGTCTAAGTGTCCTCACACTAGGCGAATAGAGAGTCAGCCACCATGCTGACATAGGGAGCAGTGTCAGGCATCACCCATCTAACACACCTATAAGACATCAGATGTCTGGAGACTGCACCTGCCCAGGAAAGGGAGAAACCTGCGGGCTCATGCAACTGCGCGGTCACCGTACCACACAATGCACAATGCACGCATCCCAGAACGCAAGGAGGGGAGGTGTCCAGACCGTCTTCAGGAGAAAAGAGAGGGACACTACAGACAAGCATGCACACACCAGGTCTGAGTGGGATAAACACAGAGATACAATAAAGATAAATAAAAGAGTCACAAGTTTTTGAAAATGGGGAGGAAAAAATAAAAATGGAAAAAAAGGGGGTTGAAGATGTAAAAAAAGATCTACTGTATAAACATAGTAGCGTTGTAATGGTACTGACTAATGGAACAAAGTTAATATATCTTTTTTATCACAGCATGAATGCCACCAAGCTCTTTGTAAAATGTCATATTTGCACTTTTTTCAGTTTTACCCTCCTTAAAGTTTTCCTATACTTTATGTGGTGCATTAAATGATATCATTAAAAAGTATGACACGTCCCGCAAGAAAAACAATGTCCTCATACGGCTATGATGATGTAAAAATAAAAAAGTTATATCTTTTGGAACGCAGTGACAGGAAAAAAAAACAAAAACCAGAAAAAAGATAGTAGGTAGTCAAAGAGTTAAAAGAAAGGATACCAGTGATGTCACCTTACATTTCCCATGTTACAGACATGATGCTATATACTTATCCGGCTAATACCCCTCACCAGTGATATCTGGGGTGGAGTACTGATCACCGGGATAGAGCGCTCGCTGGACTTCCTGACATTTATCCTTCTGACGAACACTATAGACAGCCTCGGGCTGCTAACAGAAAACAGTAGAGCATATTTCCCTGTACCGCTAATGGAGAGAACATAAGTAGAGCTTGGGTCAGAGTCAGGAGCCCAGTTTGACTGTATGAACAGCACTTAAGTGGCTGCAATAGTGTTGCTAATAGTCCATAATAGCCCTCTCCACAGAGACCCCTATGTGTCTCTGCATGTGCGTCCCGCCTCCCCGTACATACGTGCCCTCTACAAGCCCGTATACATTTTTCATTAGGACCCTGCTCACTGTCTGCAGTACATGACATTCTAGCGGTAGGCCTCCAGGTTAACATGACAAACGTAAGATGAATCAACTAGTGTGCATGGCCGAGCGTCCAACCGTGCTCAGGAACCACTTAGGCGTTATGGCGATTCCAGATCATTCGCAGCATTAATGTTTTCCTGCGGGAAAGAAAATCAGAGCGACTTTGCAAAAAATGTAACTGAATTTGATTTTTTGGGATGCTTGCAATATATTTATGGCCACCATTAAAGTTCCCCACAGGGTCGTCACGCAACTTTCTGAGACATCTAACTAAGCAGATTTACATTCAATACAGGAAAGATCCTGAGGGGCAGCAAGGCCGTACCGAGAGTAAATGACGGGGCCCGCACCGAGAGCAAATGACGGGGCCGTACCGAGAGCAAATGACGGGGCCGTACCGAGAGCAAATGACGGGGCCGTACCGAGAGCAAATGAGGGGGCCGTACCGAGAGCAAATGACGGGGCCGTACCGAAAGCAAATGACGGGGTCGTACCGAGAGCAAATGACGGGCCGTACCGAGAGCAAATGACGGGCCATACCGAGAGCAAATGACGGGCCGTACCGAGAGCAAATGACAGGGCCGTACCGAGAGCACATAACGGGGCCGTACCGAGAGCACATAACGGGGCCGTACCGAGAGCAAATGACGGGGCCGTACCGAGAGCAAATGACAAGGCCGTACCGAGAGTAAATGACGGGGCCGTACCGAGAGCAAATGACAGGGCCGTACCGAGAGCAAATGACGGGGCCGTACCGAGAGCAAATGACGGGGCCGTACCGAGAGCAAATGACAAGGCCGTACCGAGAGTAAATGACGGGGCCGTACCGAGAGCAAATGACAGGGCCGTACCGAGAGCAAATGACAGGGCCGTACCAAGAGCAAATGACGGGGCCGTATCGAGAGCGAATGACGGGGCCGTACCGAGAGCAAATGACGGGGCCGTACCGAGAGCAAATGACGGGGCCGTACCGAGAGCAAATGACAAGGCCGTACCGAGAGTAAATGACGGGGCCGTACCGAGAGCAAATGACAGGGCCGTACCGAGAGCAAATGACAGGGCCGTACCAAGAGCAAATGACGGGGCCGTATCGAGAGCGAATGACGGGGCCGTACCGAGAGCAAATGACGGGGCCGTACCGAGAGCAAATGAGGGGGCCGTACCGAGAGCAAATGACGGGGCCGTACCGAGAGCAAATGACGGGGTCGTACCGAGAGCACATAACGGGGCCGTACCGAGAGCAAATGACGGGGCCGTACCGAGAGCAAATGACGGGGTCGTACCGAGAGCACATAACGGGGCCGTACCGAGAGCAAATGACGGGGCCGTACCGAGAGCAAATGACAAGGCCGTACCGAGAGTAAATGACGGGGCCGTACCGAGAGCAAATGACAGGGCCGTACCGAGAGCAAATGACAGGGCCGTACCGAGAGCAAATGACGGGGCCGTACCGAGAGCAAATGACGGGGCCGTATCGAGAGCGAATGACGGGGCCGTACCGAGAGCGAATGACGGGGCCGTACCGAGAGCGAATGACGGGGCCGTAGCGAGAGCGAATGACGGGGCCGTATCGAGAGCGAATGACGGGGCCGTACCGAGAGCAAATGACGGGGCCGTACCGAGAGCAAATGAGGGGCCGTACCGAGAGCAAATGACGGGGCCGTACCGAGAGCAAATGACGGGGTCGTACCGAGAGCAAATGACGGGGTCGTACCGAGAGCAAATGACGGGGCCGTACCGAGAGCAAATGACAGGGCCGCACCGAGAGCAAATGACGGGGCCGTATCGAGAGCAAATGACGGGGCCGTATCGAGAGCGAATGACGGGGCCGTATCGAGAGCGAATGACGGGGCCGTACCGAGAGCGAATGACGGGGCCGTACCGAGAGCAAATGATGGGGCCGTACCGAGAGCAAATGATGGGGCCCGCTCCGAGAGCAAATGACGGGGGCCATACCGAAAGCAAATGACGGAACCGCACCGAGAGCAAATGACGGGGCCGTACCGAGAGCAAATGACGGGGCCGTACCGAGAGCAAATGACAGGGGCCGTACCGAGAGCAAATGACGGGGCCGTGCTGAGAGCACATAACGGAGCTATACCGAAAGCAAATGATGGGGCCGTACCGAGAGCAAATGACAAGGCCGTACCGAGAGCAAATGACAGGGCTGTACGGAGAGCAAATGACGGGCCGTACCGAGAGCAAATGACAGGGCCGTACCGAGAGCAAATGACGGGGCCGTATCGAGAGCGAATGACGGGGCCGTATCGAGAGCGAATGACGGGGCCGTATCGAGAGCGAATGACAGGGGCCGTACCGAGAGCAAATGACGGGGTTGTACCGAGAGCAAATGACGGGGGCCGTACCGAGAGCAAATGATGGGGCCGTACCGAGAGCAAATGACGGGGGCCATACCGAAAGCAAATGACGGAACCACACCGAAAGCAAATAACGGGGCCGTACCGAGAGCAAATGACGGGGGCCGTACCGAGAGCAAATGACGGGGCCGTGCTGAAAGCACATAACAGGGCCGTACCGTACCGAGAGCAAATGATGGGGCCGTACCGAGAGCAAATGACGGGGGACATACCGAGAGCACATAACGGGGCCGTACCGAGAGCAAATGATGGGGCCGTACTGAGAGCAAATGACAAGGTCGTACCGAGAGCACATAACGGGGCCGTACCAAGAGCAAATGATGGGGCCGTACCGAGAGCAAATGACAGGGCCGTGCCAAAAGCAAATGACGGGGGCCGTACCAAGACCAAATGACGGGGGCCGTGCTGAGAGCACATAACGGGGCTTTACCGAAAGCAAATGACGGGGCCGTACCGCGAGCAAATGACGGGGCCGTACCGCGAGCAAATGATGGGGCCGTACCGAGAGCAAATGACAGGGCCGTACCGAGAGCAAATGACAGGGCCGTACCGAGAGCACATAACGGGGCCGTACCGAGAGCAAATGACAAGGCCGTACCGAGAGTAAATGACGGGGCCGTACCGAGAGCAAATGTAGTTTGTAGTATTATAGTAGTTCTATTCTTGTACATAGGGGGCAGTATTATGGTAGTTCTATTCTTGTACATAGGGGGCAGTATTATAGTAGTTCTATTCTTGTACATAGGGGGCAGTATTATAGTAGTTATATTCTTGTACATAGGAGGCAGTATTATAGTAGTTATATTCTTGTACATAGGGGCAGTATTATAGTAGTTATATTCTTGTACACAGGGGGCAGTATTATAGTAGTTATATTCTTGTACATAGGGGGTAGTATTATAGTAGTTATATTCTTGTACATAGGGGGCAGTATTATAGTAGTTATATTCTTGTTCCTAGGAGGCAGTATTATAGTAGTTATATTCTTGTTCCTAGGGGGCAGTACTACAGTAGTTATATTCTTGTACATAGGGGGAAGTATTATAGTAGTTATATTCTTGTTCCTAGGGGGCAGTATTATAGGGGTTATATTCTTGTACGTAGGGGGCAGTATTATAGTAGTTATATTCTTGTTCCTAGGGGGCAGTATTATAGGGGTTATATTCTTGTACATAGGAGGCAGTATTATAGTAGTTATATTGTTGTACATAGGGAGCAGTATTATAGTAGTTATATTCTTGTACATAGGTGGTAGTATTATAGTAGTTCTATTCTTGTACATAGGGAGCAGTATTATAGTAGTTATATTCTTGTACATAGGGGGTAGTATTATAGTAGTTCTATTCTTGTACATAGGGGGCAGTATTATAGTAGTTATATTCTTGTACATAGGGAGCAGTATTAGAGTAGTTATATTCTTGTACATAGGGAGCAGTATTATAGTAGTTATATTCTTGTACATAGGGGGCAGTATTATAGTAGTTATATTCTTGTACATAGGGGGCAGTATTATAGTAGTTATATTCTTGTACATAGGAGGCAGTATTATAGTAGTTATATTCTTGTACATAGGGGGTAGTATTATAGTAGTTCTATTCTTGTACATAGGGAGCAGTATTATAGTAGTTATATTCTTGTACATAGGGGGCAGTATTAGAGTAGTTATATTCTTGTACATAGGGGCAGTATTATAGTAGTTATATTCTTGTACATAGGGGGCAGTATTATAGTAGTTATATTCTTGTACATAGGGGGCAGTATTATAGTAGTTATATTCTTGTACACAGGGGCAGTATTATAGTAGTTATATTCTTGTACATAGGAGCAGTATTATAGTAGTTATATTCTTCTACATAGGAGGCAGTATTATAGTAGTTATATTCTTGTACATAGGGGGCAGTATTATAGTAGTTATATTCTTGTACATAGGGGGTAGTATTATAGTAGTTATATTCTTGTACATAGGGGGCAGTATTATAGTAGTTATATTCTTGTACATAGGGGGCAGTATTATAGTAGTTATATTCTTGTACATAGGGGGCAGTATTATAGAAGTCATATTCTTGTACATAGGGGGCAGTATTATAGTAGTTATATTCTTGTACATAGGGGGTAGTATTATAATAGTTATATTCTTGTACATAGGGGGCAGTATTATAGTAGTTATATTCTTGTATATAGGGGGGCAGTATTATAGTAGTTATATTCTTGTACATAGGGGGCAGTATTATAGTAGTTATATTCTTGTACATAGGGGCAGTATTATAGTAGTTATATTCTTGTACATAGGGGGCAGTATTATAGTAGTATATTCTTGTACACAGGGGAGCAGTATTATAGTAGTTATATTCTTGTACATAGGGGGCAGTATTATAGTTGTTATATTCTTGTACAGAGGAGGCAGTATTATAGTAGTTATATTCTTGTACATAGGAGGTAGTATTATAGTAGTTATATTCTTGTACATAGGGGGCAGTATTATAGTAGTTATATTCTTGTACATAGGAGGCAGTATTATAGTAGTTATATTCTTGTACATAGGGGGCAGTATTATAGTAGTTATATTCTTGTACATAGGAGGCAGTATTATAGTAGTTATTTTCTTGTACATAGGGGGCAGTATTATAGTAAATATTACAAAAAAAGGTTTTTGAATAGCAAAACACTCAGCACAGCTTCACAAACCCCTTCAATATAGCATCATTTTGGCTCCCATTGATGACATTTCCTGACAATGACTCGTTGGTATGTGACCTTTACTTTGCCACCAAGATATCTCCGGACGTCTGTGGATCAAACAGCATTGCAATTCTACAAGTAACATAGCGGGTACATTAATACCATAGGCACTCACATTTATAGTTGTACATAAAATGTCCTATAGGGATTGAGATTATTATTCCTTTTTACAGGTTGTCTGATTATGAACTACTGATGACCTTTTTCTGAGGATAATCCATCACCAGTAAATTGTCGGGAGGTCCGTTGTCCGGCCCTTTGTTGATCAGCTGTTTGTCAGGCTGGTGCACTCATGTACTGAACTCAATTTTGCAGAAAGAAGACTGCTCTGTTCTTACTGTAGTGGCCAGGCTTGAACTACAAGCCAAGTTCCCATTAAAGGCCTTAGTCAGATGGGCGTTTTTTTCGCGCGATTTGCGCATGCGCATGAGATTCGCGCATATATAGAACCAATAGTTCGCAATGGTATCGGTCACATGTCCGCTTTTTATGCGGATATGCGATAAATTATAGGACACGACAATTCACAGATCGCGCCTATCTGCGTTCGGCGTTTTATGTGCGCGCCAAAATCATTTACTGCAGCTAGCTGCGTTTTTTTCGCCGGCCAGTCTAAGTTTCATGCGCATTTTGATGCGCACGGCGATTTTTCTCCGGTCAGACGGGCGTTTTGCTGCGACGATTAACGCGGCTAGGTGCAGATTTTTCGCCCCTGGTCACGCAATTTGCGCATCCGTCATGCGATCCGCAAATCGCGTGAAAAAACGCCCGTCTGACTAAGGCCTAAGAATGGAGGTGTCTGTTTCATGCAGAACGTAGCGCAGTACACAAGTACACTGGCCTGGCAAACAGTTAATCAAGAGGAAGTTCCAGGCAATGGACACCCGACAATCTACTAGTGATTAGTTATTCTGAGAGTAGCCCCTCAGTATCAATAGTTTACAATGGAAAACAGTTAAACGCCCTCACTACTTATTCAGGGACATCAGGGATTTAATCATTAACTTGTTCACTGCCCTATATCACTAGGGATGGTAACTTTTAGCCCCCTCACCACCCTAGATCACTGGAGAATTTACTATTAACGCATTTACTAGCGTAGACCTCCGGGGAGGTTGATGTTGAACCCCCTAATATTGTTGACCAGTGATAACCCTCTTTGTTCCATAATGTTTCTATTAACCCTTTGACCAAGTAGTTTTCAGTTAACCCCTTTATTGCCCTAGTCCACCAAGTTATCCTCCTTCTCTGTGCTATTTAAATCTATAAGTTTTTATAATCAATCCCATTATTGTTCTAGACCAGAAGAGTGTAACGGTTTCAGGCACTGGGTTGGAGCCCCAGGTGTGGTAGCCGCAGGTCTGAAGAGTATTTAGGGAAGAGCCAGGAGTCAGCAACTGGAGGTCTTAGTATCACAGTACAAATGGAGGAGGCAGGCAGCGTAGTCAGAAGGGAAGCCAGAGGTCGGTATCAGAAGGTCTCAGTTGAATAGTAGAAGAGCAGACAGTAATGGAGCTGATCATGGCTTGGAGTACAATTATCATGCAGGGATGGAGAAAGCTTTTATAGAAAGTCTCAGTTATCCTGACTAGAGTGCAGGAGGTTGTGGGTTTGAGCCCTGACAAAGGGACTGAATCATCAACCTTTTTTTTACTTGGAAATATCAAGGATTTAACCATTAAACCCATTCACTGCCTTAAATCATAAAGGATGTTAACCTAAACCCTTTCACAACCCAAGACCTCTAGGGATATTACCATTAACCTCCCCCCTCATAACCATTTACCAACCATAACATCCAGATTTAGCAGTATATTGAGAATTGAAATGCAGTATTATGTCATCTCTATATGGCAGTATTTTTGTAGGACTTATAAGGTAGTATTATGTGGTCTCTTTTTAATTAAATGCTATGTGAATTCTGTACATTACTGGGCCATTATATGGTGAAATTATGCTGCTGTATTATGTGCCAACTATCTGGCAGTATTACGTGGGCTTTTAAAAGAAACTATTATTTTCATACTGCATATTATTTGAGTATTAAATAGTGAAATTATGTAGGCTGTATATAGCTGTATTATTTATGCCGTATATGGCAGCTTTCTAAAGGCTATATATTGTATAAAGCTATTATTTATTACTTGGACACTGAATGGCACTTTTGTTTAAAGTGGTTTTCCAGGACTGAACTATTGATGACATTTCCTCAGGACTGGGATGTTTCTTCAGATGAACTGGAACACTACAGATCAGCTGATCACTAGACCACTGCACCAGTGTTCAAAGCCTATGTGTTGCTGAAAAAACATAACTCTGTAAACACTGCAGTGACTGATGATGGTATTGCGAGCATGGTTCCCTGATGTGAAATGTGTCTGCAATACCATCCTGTCCACCGCAGTGTATATGTAGCTGTGCATTTTTGGCAACACATTGGCTATGTACAGTCCAACCATCAGCTGATCGGTGGGTGTCCTGCATGGCGGACCCCTGCTGATAAAACTGCTGATGACAAGTCTTGGAATAGCTGTTTAAGCATTGAATAGCAGTTATGCGTGAAGAATACATGTGGGTACTAGATAATACTATTACAGTATTTGGATATTTTGTGCAGAATTATTATACATTGTAGGGCGGTATTAATTTATGTATGCAGCTTATACATGATAAGAACTGTCTAAAAGGTGAGAGTGGGGACCCTACTGTGCTTGTTTCCCAGGGTCCCTTGCCATGACTATATATATATATATATATATATATATATATACGGTATATATATATATATATATATATATATATATATATATATACACATATATATATTACACACAAACTGTACGTTACAGAAAAAACTGATAAACTGATTACAACAAATTTGAAGAACCGGGGGCGCTACTAACACCCAATATTAATACACACCTAAACTTCATTGGCGTGTTCTCTGTGGCAGATATAAAAGAGGCAAAGGACAACCTCGGGCGCCGGTAGAGAAGAAAAATTTTGTTGCAAACTGGAACATTTATTCTTGTTCCGGCTCCACCGACAACAGATCGGAGAGTCAAGGAAGGGGAATGTGCCAGGAAAGCTGGAAATAAATTGCCACTCTGTGCCGCAGCTTACTGAGATCTATATACGACAGGGCTGTTGACGCGTTTCACTGATTTTCAATACAGATGAATTTGCAGGTTTGCTCTAAGCTTTCATATTATATGAGCTGATATTGGATGGAATCAAATTTATGCAGTGTATAAAGTTGACGTGAAAAATTGTCTCTGTCTGCAGGATGCACTGAGAATACAAATTCAGGAAGCGTCACGTTTAAAGTGCGCATTATGAGATAAGTGAGACTTACGGGAGTTCGCTTAAATGTATTTTTACGAAAATATGGTTAATGGTAGTAAGAGGTAAGTCCATTCCCCATGAGCCTCCCTGCACCCTCCCGGCCCTCAGTAGAGTGACAATTCTGCCTTGATCTGAGTCAAGGAGCGTGTTGCCACATACCACCACAATGGGTGTAAGGAAATATATAGCAACCGGGCGTCAGATATGGCTCAGCTATTCAGTTCACAGCTGGATCGGCACTGGCAGCCTTTGTTATCAATCAATATGTAACCATTAACCCTTTCCAATCCACTGTCTGACGTCTAAAGACATTCTCGATTGAAGGCTGTACAGCTCCGATGTTGGAAGACGTCCTGCAGGGTATTCTTACTGTAGTTTACTGGCCGCTCTGTTGTCCGGGGGACCGCTCCAGCATGTCCCATACCGCAGTACTGGCTCTAGCCAGCAGATGGCGCCATTGTATAATGGCAGAAATAGAAAGCCCCCTAGGCAACCCTGAATCCAAAATTGGATTGCAAAGAGTTAAGTGTTAACCCAGTGAAGATCAAGATACTTAGTTGTCAATTATATTGGAATGAAAGGCTATAGACCCCTATGCAGCCATGAGAGGTCCCAGTGACAGCCTGAACAAGGCCAAGCTCTGTAAACGCATTGTATTAAATAGCTTGTACTGATCCTATAGCGCAAAAGTTATTTTCGTGTACATAGGGGGCAGCATTATGGTACATACGCACGGAACGTCCGGCTTCAGGCTGCGGAATCCCGCATGGAATCCGTTCTTTGCCGCGGCCGGCGAACCTGAATACCTGTGATTCTCTGCGTTCTCTGTACTGCAGATGATCCGCACGTCTCGCTGCTGCTTTCCCATGACAGTTGTGTGAGGGTCGCGGATCGGATGGCTTCAGTTAACTTAAATAGAAGCCATGCACGCGGAATCCGCGCAAAAAGTGAGCATGCTGCAATTTTTCATCCACAAGCAGAAACCACAATTGGTTTCAACTCATGAGCATGAAGAATCACTTTTCTTCAGAATGCTATGGATGTGCTTTGCTGCAGAAACCGGAGGCAGACGCCGGCAACAGATTCCACAATTCAAATCCCTACGTGTGTATGAAGCCTTATTGTAGTTATATTCTTGTACATAGGGGGCAGTATTATAGTAGTTATATTCTTGTACATAGGGGGCAGTATTATAGTAGTTATATTCTTGTACATAGGGGGCAGTATTACAGTAGTTATATTCTTGTACATAGGGGGTGGTATTATAGTAGTTATATTCTTGTACATAGGGGGCAGTATTATAGTAGTTATATTCTTGTACATAGGAGCAGTATTATAGTAGTTATATTCTTGTACATAGGAGCAGTATTATAGTAGTTATATTCTTGTACATAGAGGGCAGTATTATAGTAGTTATATTCTTGTACATAGGGGGCAGTATTATAGTAGTTATATTCTTGTACATAGGGGGCAGTACTATAGTAGTTATATTCTTGTACATAGGGAGCAGTATTATAGTAGTTATATTCTTGTACATAGGGGGCAGTATTATAGTAGTTATATTCTTGTACATAGGGGGCAGTATTATTATTAGTTATATTCTTGTACATAGGGGGCAGTATTATAGTAGTTATATTCTTGTACATAGGGGGCAGTATTATAGTAGTTATATTCTTGTACATAGGGGGCAGTATTATAGTAGTTATATTCTTGTACATAGGGGGCAGTATTATTATTAGTTATATTCTTGTACATAGGGGGCAGTATTATAGTAGTTATATTCTTGTACATAGGGGGCAGTATTATAGTAGTTATATTCTTGTACATAGGGGGCAGTATTATAGTAGTTATATTCTTGTACATAGGGGGCAGTATTATAGTAGTTATATTCTTGTACATAGGGGGCAGTATTATAGTAGTTATATTCTTGCACATAGGGGCAGTATTATAGTAGTTATATTCTTGTACATAGGGGGCAGTATTATAGTAGTTATATTCTTGTACATAGGGGGCAGTATTATAGTAGTTATATTCTTGTACATGGGGGGCAGTATTATAGTAGTTATATTCTAGTACATAGGGGGCAGTATTATAGTAGTTATATTCTAGTACATAGGGAGCAGTATTATAGTAGTTATATTCTAGTACATAGGGAGCAGTATTATAGTAGTTATATTCTTGTACATAGGGGGCAGTATTATAGTAGTTATATTCTTGTACATAGGGGGCAGTATTATAGTAGTTATATTCTTGTACATAGGAGCAGTATTATAGTAGTTATATTCTTGTACATAGGGGGCAGTATTATAGTAGTTATATTCTTGTACATAGGGGGCAGTATTACAGTAGTTATATTCTTGTACATAGGGGGTGGTATTATAGTAGTTATATTCTTGTACATAGGGGGCAGTATTATAGTAGTTATATTCTTGTACATAGGAGCAGTATTATAGTAGTTATATTCTTGTACATAGGAGCAGTATTATAGTAGTTATATTCTTGTACATAGAGGGCAGTATTATAGTAGTTATATTCTTGTACATAGGGGGCAGTATTATAGTAGTTATATTCTTGTACATAGGGGGCAGTACTATAGTAGTTATATTCTTGTACATAGGGAGCAGTATTATAGTAGTTATATTCTTGTACATAGGGGGCAGTATTATAGTAGTTATATTCTTGTACATAGGAGCAGTATTATAGTAGTTATATTCTTGTTCATAGGGGGCAGTATTATAGTAGTTATATTCTTGTACATAGGAGCAGTATTATAGTAGGTATATTCTTGTACATAGGGGGCAGTATTATAGTAGTTATATTCTTGTACATAGGAGCAGTATTATAGTAGTTATATTCTTGTACATAGGAGCAGTATTATAGTAGTTATATTCTTGTACATAGGGGGCAGTGTTATAGTAGTTATATTCTTGTACATAGGGGGCAGTATTATAGTAGTTATATTCTTGCACATAAGGGGCAGTATTACAGTAGTTATATTCTTGTACATGGGAAGCAGTATTATAGTAGTTATATTCTTGTACATAGGAAGCAGTATTATAGTAGTTATAGTCTTGTACATAGGAGGCAGTATTATAGTAGTTATATTCTTGTACATAGGGAGCAGTATTATAGTAGTTATATTCTAGTACATAGGGAGCAGTATTATAGTAGTTATATTCTTGCACATAGGGGCAGTATTATAGTAGTTATATTCTTGTACATAGGGGGCAGTATTATAGTAGTTATATTCTTGTACATAGGGGGCAGTATTATAGTAGTTATATTCTTGTACATGGGGGGCAGTATTATAGTAGTTATATTCTAGTACATGGGGGGCAGTATTATAGTAGTTATATTCTAGTACATAGGGAGCAGTATTATAGTAGTTATATTCTAGTACATAGGGAGCAGTATTATAGTAGTTATATTCTTGTACATAGGGGGCAGTATTATAGTAGTTATATTCTTGTACATAGGGGGCAGTATTATAGTAGTTATATTCTTGTACATAGGAGCAGTATTATAGTAGTTATATTCTTGTACATAGGGGGCAGTATTATAGTAGTTATATTCTTGTACATAGGAGCAGTATTATAGTAGTTATATTCTTGTACATAGGAGCAGTATTATAGTAGTTATATTCTTGTACATAGAGGGCAGTATTATAGTAGTTATATTCTTGTACATAGGGGGCAGTATTATAGTAGTTATATTCTTGTACATAGGGGGCAGTACTATAGTAGTTATATTCTTATACATAGGGAGCAGTATTATAGTAGTTATATTCTTGTACATAGGGGGCAGTATTATAGTAGTTATATTCTTGTACATAGGAGCAGTATTATAGTAGTTATATTCTTGTTCATAGGGGGCAGTATTATAGTAGTTATATTCTTGTACATAGGAGCAGTATTATAGTAGGTATATTCTTGTACATAGGGGGCAGTATTATAGTAGTTATATTCTTGTACATAGGAGCAGTATTATAGTAGTTATATTCTTGTACATAGGAGCAGTATTATAGTAGTTATATTCTTGTATATAGGGGGCAGTGTTATAGTAGTTATATTCTTGTACATAGGGGGCAGTATTATAGTAGTTATATTCTTGCACATAAGGGGCAGTATTACAGTAGTTATATTCTTGTACATGGGAAGCAGTATTATAGTAGTTATATTCTTGTACATAGGAAGCAGTATTATAGTAGTTATAGTCTTGTACATAGGAGGCAGTATTATAGTAGTTATATTCTTGTACATAGGGAGCAGTATTATAGTAGTTATATTCTAGTACATAGGGAGCAGTATTATAGTAGTTATATTCTTGCACATAGGGGCAGTATTATAGTAGTTATATTCTTGTACATAGGGGGCAGTATTATAGTAGTTATATTCTTGTACATAGGGGGCAGTATTATAGTAGTTATATTCTTGTACATGGGGGGCAGTATTATAGTAGTTATATTCTAGTACATAGGGGGCAGTATTATAGTAGTTATATTCTTGTACATAGGGGCAGTATTATAGTAGTTATATTCTAGTACATAGGGAGCAGTATTATAGTAGTTATATTCTAGTACATAGGGAGCAGTATTATAGTAGTTATATTCTTGTACATTGGGGGGCAGTATTATAGGAGTTATATTCTTGTACATAGGGGGCAGTATTATAGTAGTTATATTCTTGTACATAGGGGGCAGTATTATAGGAGTTATATTCTTGTACATAGGGGGCAGTATTATAGTAGTTATATTCTTGTACATAGGGGGCAGTATTATAGTAGTTATATTCTTGTACATAGGGAGCAGTATTATAGTAGTTATATTCTTGTACATATGGGCAGTATTATAGTAGTTATATCCTTGTACATAGGAGGCAGTATTATAGTAGTTATATTCTTGTACATACAGAGCAGTATTATAGTAGTTATATTCTTGTACATATGGGCAGTATTATAGTAGTTATATTCTTGTACATAGGGGCAGTATTATAGTAGTTATATTCTTGTACATAGGGCAGTATTATAGTAGTTATATTCTTGTACATAGGGGGCAGTATTATAGTAGTTATATTCTTGTACATAGGGGCAGTATTATAGTAGTTATATTCTTGTACATAGGGGGCAGTATTATAGTAGTTATATTCTTGTACATAGGAGGCAGTATTATAGTAGTTATATTCTTGTACATAGGAGGCAGTATTATAGTAGTTATATTCTTGTACACAGGGGGCAGTATTATAGTATTTATATTCTTGTACATAGGAGGCAGTATTATAGTAGTTATATTCTTGTACATAGGGGGCAGTATTATAGTAGTTATATTCTTGTACATAGGAGGCAGTATTATAGTAGTTATATTCTTGTACATAGGAGGCAGTATTATAGTAGTTATATTCTTGTACACAGGGGGCAGTATTATAGTATTTATATTCTTGTACATAGGAGGCAGTATTATAGTAGTTATATTCTTGTACATAGGGGGCAGTATTATAGTAGTTATATTCTTGTTTTGTGCATTTAATCTATAAATTAATCCATTAAAATTACAAACTAGGACACATTTTAATTTGATATTTGGTTTCAGGGTTTTGGAGTGACTTAAAAACACATGGAAAATTGCAGGATGTGCTTTTTTTATGAAAAAGCTAGAAAGGAGGAGAAGGACATTTCAGGGAGAGGGAGGAGAATTCAGACATAATGGTGGTGGAAATATAGATACAGAAAATGTTATGAGGTCGCAGAAGTATTCAGAACCACCGCTGTGCTAATTGTTTCTCCAGAGTGCAACAAAAAGTCATTTTCTCGCCATTTTCAACATGTGAATTGTACTGTAACTGCTTTGTGAGGCGTCAATGTAGCTTTTAGCGTAGTAGAAAAAAAATTCAGGAATAAAATATATTATTACGGCAAAATTATCAAGTTACCCATATTGTCACTATTGGTGGGCAACAAGGTATCCTCACGTAACCTCACTTATTAGCATGTTTATTGCACTTTGTTTGCCTCTGATTGTTAGAAATAGTCTTTGTTCTGCTGGCTAACCTTCCTAGGCTTTATATATATACTGGTACTCGTGCAGTACATAGAGATTGGATACACCATTTGTATTGAGGGCGAGGTATGACGATGTCGGCATCTGATGTTTAATGTGTATGGTGCTGTTTGTATTTCTGTTAGTAAAGATATTCTGTAATCTGGCCCCGCGTGTCTTCTGCATCTCTCGCTCGGAGTGCAAGGTGATCGCTCAACTTTTGAGCGATCACCTCGCGCTGTAAATGGACACAACGATTATCGCTCAAAAGACTCGTGAATTGAAAGTGAATGGAGAGCTGGTGCATTTTTTTCGACCAGTGCTACATTTAGGCCGCCTGCAGATGGCCGGGTTGGATCCTGCTGCGAGAATTCTCACAGCGGGATCTGACCCGAGCGCCTGCAGAGAGCAGCGTGGCACTCACCCGCCCCCGCAGCTCTGGTTCTTCCATGTGCCGGCTGTCGGGCAGCCGGCGCATGCGCAGACCAGAGCCGGCGGTCGGGGAGTGAGATTTCTGTGCGGGTCTTTCCGAGCCCCGCACAGAAATAGAGCATGTCGCGACTTGTTTGCGCGGCCAAATCACGGCCGTCTGCCTAGGATTGCATTTGCTAACAGAATCATATGGCAGCTTCCACAGGCGGAAATTCCGCGGGAAATCCCGCCGCGGAATTTCCACCCTTCTGCAGGCGGCCTTAGTCTCCTTCTCACTGCAGGGGATGAGGTGGACGGGGACACAGGACACTTGTTGTTGATATCGGCCGAGGGTCTCAGTCCTGGCATAACCCCTTTAATGACATTGGCTTTATGTTTGGGGTTGTTATCCTGCTACTGCAAAGATTTGAAGACAATCGGTCCCCTTCTATTTTTGAAAAAATACTAAATTTGCAGTTTTCCCAGTCCTGCCTAAAACATTTACACAATACTGTAAATGAGGTCACTTTTGTAATTCCTACCTCTTAGAAACCTTGTGGCCAAGTTTAAAATCCCAAATGCCTCTCTTTTTAAAACATGTTTTCTCCAGTCAACCGGCCAATCCGGAAGACAGGAGAAACATGTTTAAATAGAGATGGGTCAGGGAGGATATTGTTTCTCCTTAAAGGGGTTCTGTTATTCAAAAAAAAATCTATACTTAACTCTTCCATCCCCCATCAGTCTATTTACCAGATGTTCATCTCCCCTATCTCCTCCTGTGAAGAGAGGGGAGGGGGTCACTTCACCTCCAGCCGCCTCATTCTTCTGCTTCCTATGAGGTTACATACATTGCCGGCAGTCTTCTTCCTGACAGCCAATGTACATTACGTCACAGCTCACAGGGCAGCAGGGGGAGTGCCGATCTACTTCATTGATTGCTCATGCGAGCTGTCTCTGAAATAGATTGGCATTCCTTTCTAGCCAGTGAACGCTACAGTACAGGGACGTGACCTTCACTGACCCGGCCAGGAAGAATGTGAGCAATGCCAGCTTCATAACAAGCCGTGCAGGATGCAGTGAGCTGACTCAGGGCACCGCAGGAGCTCATCTAGGAGAAGATGTGGTAAGGAGACTGTGGGGTAAAAATTAGGTGAGTATAGAATTTTTTTTTTTTTATGACAAAAGGCCTTTAAGGAGAGCACCTAGAAGGTGTGAGTAGACTCATAAGGCCATCCTTGCTCCTCTGGGAAATATGCAAATGGCAAGATGGAACAATAGCTCTACAGCGCCACCTATTGGATGGCAGCATTCCTTCAAGTCAATGTTAGACCTTTTAACAAGTCTTGTAAACAATGACTGCTTTTAATTCACAGTTACTGTTACAAGGCTTCTTTAAAGGTCTGACACTGACTTGCAGGAATGATGCCTTCCATTAGGTGGTGCTGTAGAGCTATTATTGCACCTCTTCATTTAAATAAAGAGGTATTTTGGATTTTGAACTTGGTCACTAGTAGAGATGAGTGAGCACCCAAATGCTCGGGTCCGCGTTATTCGAGTCAAGCTTTTCGTAAAATTCAAGAGCTCTACTCGAGTAACGAACCCCATTGACTACAATGGGAGACTCGAGCATTTTTGTATGTGGAACGCAGGGTCACAAGCTTTTTTTTTTTTCTTGGTTCGTCTCTCTCTCTCTCTCTCTCCCCCTTCTCCTTCTCCTTCCCCTTCCTGCCAGACCAAAAATTTTCAAATGACGCGCGCTGCATCACGGTGGGGAGGGGCCAAAACAGGCACGTCACAGCAGGGAGGAGCCAAAAGCTGCAGTGGGGTCGATCACAATTTGATGCTCGTTCGAGTAACGAGCACCATCAAGTACGCTAATGCTCGAACGAACATCAAGCTCGACAGAGTACGTTCGCTCAACTCTAGTCACTAGGCTTCCAGGGGTATGAATTACAAAAGTGGCCTCATTTATATCTATTAAATATCAGGCTTTTTTCACCTATTTGTTACTTCGTATTCAAAATGCAGTGGTATATTTGTTGAATGTAATTTATTGGGGATCTGCCTCTATGCAAATTGAGTTAGTAGGATTGGTCTATTGTTTTAAATGGGATTCAGTCTTATAAGTACCTATGCTGTGAAAAAAGCCTTGGTGGCTCGAAACGCGTAGGAGTGCACTCCGTGTATTCCTGGCTGACAGTATTGGCTTGGTGAGCTCCCATTTCAAGTACTCCTATATGTGGAATGTGACTGATTCTGTACATGGGAGCATGCGGCTGGCATTTTACCATACATGAGTATTAATACGTCACCTGTGAAACTATATTAACTTAATGAGCTGCCTGGGATCTGGAGCCCCTCCCACGTTTCCTGTCCCTCTCCTCATCAACATGGATAGAATCGATAGGAGATATACTAGGGAAAAAAAATACTTAAAAATCCAAAAAGGACTGAAAAAACCCAAATCTCTATGTAGTATTTGTTCTTCACTTGTTATTTTCACGCTGGCTGATTGGTTTCACCAAAATGCTGACAAAGCGAAATATTTAAATTTAACTCATCATCGTAAATGTCCCTTAATTACAAAGCCGATAACTTCCCATTGACCTTTCAGCCGAAAAATAATTTACTCTTTCCAAGACTTGGAGGAATTAACTCGCCTGGTGACCGCTTCAGCCCCATTCTGGTTGTATAGAGTCAAACGCAAAATTGTTCTTCGTTGACCAAAGATTTTCTAATTTAGCGTCTTTAGCGGCGATAATTACATTGTTTTGTTATTTTCTCTACGTGATTTTTTTTCTTACCCTTAAAGTATCACCTTGAAGCGTTGATGAGAATTTTAACACTTCCCGTAAATGAGTTCTGCGCCACCTGCTGGTAGAAAAACAAATAAACATCCCAATCGCAGTTAAAAAATGTTAGTGGAGAATTTAGTGCTCATTAAAATCTAATCAATGGCAGCTAACATTTACAGAGGAGGATTGGCTTAGCTTGTGGCATTAGGAGCCAGGACAATGAACGATGCTTCTGCTTACCAAGAGGCTCTGCAGGAGGTGGCGCTACGTGACACTACATTAATGGACAACCCCCCCTTCCCTCCCGAAAAAAAAAAAGAAAGTGATAAAGCTCAGTAATATGCTTATCTTAGACCTTGGGTCATTACAGTGTGTGCAGGTTGTCATCCAGCTCACACATAACAGTGCAGTGCAGATTTGACCCGCAGCTCCAATGCGCCCTGAAGTAGTGACCATTAGTGGGCAGCACTGAATAACTTTTACCCATGCAGTAATATAGATAGATAGATAGATAGATAGATAGATAGATAGATAGATAGATAGATAGATAGATAGATAGATAGATAGATAGATAGATAGATAGATAGATAGATAGATAGATAGATAGATAGATAGATAGATATATGGATGCAGATATAGACTGGGGGGGGGGTGATTGTCCCCCCCCTTAGGTTCGCCTGACCAGATCATGTTTTCACTCCATGCAGCAGCGTCTGATCTGGTGGAGCTACATGAATCATCCTCCTCCTGGCTCTGGCTCCTCCCCTCTATGCTCTTCTGTCAGTCCATTGCCACCATGTAGCACAATCACTTAGTTCTGCTATTGTATTTATGTCATGTGCATTGTTCTGGGGAAATATTTGTTATGAACTTGGTTCTGGTATTGTACCAATGTATTGACCTTCGTTCTGGTGCTGTATTCATTGTTATGAGCGTGGCTCTGCACTGTAATTATGTACTGAGCTTGGTTCTGGTGCTGTAATTATGTACTGAGCTTGGTTCTGGTGCTGTAATTATGTACTGAGCTTGGTTTTGGGTCAGTATTTATGTTATAAGTTTGGTTCTGGTGCTGTATTTATGTATTGAGCTGCCACTTTAGGCTGCCTGTCCACGGGCGTTGCTATATCCCACGGCGGGTCTCCGCCGCCCAGGAGCAGGAGCCAGCAGACGGATAGGCTCACTGCGGAGAATCACGACAATTCGGACGCAAGCGGAGAATCGCAATGATTCTCCACTCATGGACAGGGGGGCTGCGCTTTCTATAGCATTGCTATGGAAGGCATGCATTGCGTTCCCTGCAGCTGGATTATCGCCGCGGGGAATGCAATCCAAGAACGCCCGTGGACAGGCAGGATTAGTGCTGCCAGTGATGCTACCCACAGTAATGAGTCCCCCTTAGTGTTCTCATGGCCTTTAGTTTCTCTAGTGATATTCCTGAGTGCCTCCAACTCATAATAAAGAAGGAACACTGACAACCCTGTTCCGACATTAGAATTGCCCCCTCAGGTCTCCTCCGAGCCCCGCTGTCTGTGGCACAGCAGGAGCCATGATATTACTGCATCACGTCAGCCTGTTCCACGCCACTGGTAGAGTGAATGATGGAGCAGCGACCTGCTTCACCAAAGGATGTGACTGTATCCGAACACTTAGTATGTCTCCCAGGACAGCGGGAGACCACCTAAAATCTGGGACTGTCCCACTGGATCTGAGATTATTGGGATGCAGGGTCAGGGTTAGAGATGAGCGAGCATTGCCCTTAGTGAGTACCTGATTTGGCTGCCGGCGGCGGGCAGGGAGCGGCAAGGGAGAGCGGGGAGGAACGGAGGGGAGATCTCTCTCTCCCTCTCCCCCCCCCCCCCCCCCCCGCTCCCCCCTGCTCACCGCCGCAACTCACCTGTCACCTGCACCGGCAGCTGAACCTTTTCTTCCGAGCAGGGAGATACTCGCTAAGGGCAATGCTCGATCGAGCAATTGTTCTTAGCGAGTATGCTCGCTCATCTCTAGTGGTGCTATATTTCCTGGTACAGCTACACCAAAGTCACTTGTTTCTGACTCTGACAACCCGGGCAGATTTGGTATACGTTGCCCTCATGCCACTTATTATTTGCCTTCTAGATCTCTCTTGTAACTCCACCCATGTGGGCAGCCCACAGACTACTTACACAAGCCTTTCTTTGTACTCTCATCAGCAAGTTTCCTTAGTGTGTCACACTACTATATATATATATAGTATATATATATACTCCCCAGTGACAAGTGGGACACGTAACACTCCCACATCCTTGCCACTCACTTCCTGCTTCCCCAGAATCTTGATATCCCTTCCTTTCTCAAAATAGAAATTCTCCCACTCCATTTGTCAGTTCATATAAATTCAGCAGGGGGCGACAATGAGCACAGTACAGAAGAAAGCTCCTCCCACTGCAGGTAGAACATACAATCTGTGCTCCGCCTCCTCTACTTTCCTGCAAGCAGGCGGCTCGACGAGGGTCCCATGTTGTTCAAGTAACCCTGTATGTCTTCAATATCAGTTTGTCACTTTTCTACCTTAACAAAGTATGTGCCCCCCGGAGACTCGCCTGGTTATTGCTGCTGCAGATCCAGGTAAGCGCGGAGTGAAAACAAAAAGTATTTAGCAAAATGAATTTTCCTCCCCATTTAGCTCAGTTTGGTTTACGGTGCCGCTGACGGTAATAACACTTGTGACGGGAGTATACACTTTATTATTTCACAACGCAATAAAGGTAATTTTTCCCATGTTTTCCTTGTAACAGACCCGCTGTAGGGACTCATCCCGCCTGGTTTCATTTAATGACTTGCATCTATGTGCAGCAGAATGCTACTTTTCCTGTTCGCTAGCTGTAAACCTTAAAGGGGTTCTCCTTTTTGACAATATCTACTTATTGAAAGGGTCCCTTGATAATTAGCTGATCCTAAAGCCCCCCTTCTGAGACCTTCAGCAATCATCAGTAATCTATGGGAAACCAGACAGAGTTTAATTTCCCTGTAGCGCCCCCAGTGGGAAAAAGAAGCATTACACAGTGCTCATTCAAATCAATGTCTTATCTGTGTAATGCAGGACAGGATAATCCTCCAGAGAGAAAGTCATTCTTTTTGTAGCCGCTCGTCACTCTGGCTAACAGATGAGGATCGGAAACTGAGGACCCCCTCTATTAAAGGGGTTGCCCGGTTGTAAATGATTGATTTACCTATTCTTATGACAGACTATCAGTAATAGATCAGCGGGGGTCTGCCGCCTGCAACTCCCACGATCAGCTCTTCATGGCTGTTGCTAGTCTGTGGAAATTAAAGTTAAGGGAAATTTGGACACACACTGGCAGAATACAGAACAGGCAGTGTTGTCATGGGGCAGAAACGCAAAAGAGCTAACATGGTGTTTCATATACACTATGTTGACAAAAGTATTGAGACTCACATAGAAGATGATGAAATTCGATTTTACTCTCATTTTTCAGTATGGTGACCGCAGTAACCCTCCGCGACCGCTTTCTACCAAATCCCCGTAGATGTATTAAGAGATTTGCCTCCGTCCCTCGAGGAGCTTCAGATAGTGATGCCGGGATGATATAGGGGTTCACTTACTTTTGCACTTTATCAAGTTGTGACCCCTTTACTTTTCCTATTTAGGACCTAAAGAATGGCTGTGCCAAATTTTAAGTTAGAGAGGATTGGTGGGGTCCCAATACGTTTGTCAGCATAGTATCACTGTTGTAATACCCCTTTAATGATGGCGGTCATATCTCCTGATGTCTTTTTTAGTTAATACTTGTATTGAACATCTTGTTTCGAACTCCACACCCTTCCCCTATTGGATGCTACCATTTTCCTCATGACTAGAGTGTATCCATATATAGACAGACAATGTCAGCACTGATTGGTCGGAGTGTAGGGACACGCCCCAGTGACAAGAAGAATGGGAGTTGGCAATTTATTCATACTATTCCAGGAGGAATAAAAGAAGATCACAATGCAAAACTGTCAGAATGGATGAGCCAGAAGTGTTGCTTATGAAAAGTTGACACTTGCAAGAACAAACATTGGGGGTCACAGAACGATGACCTCTTAGGATACTCCACCCCTTTGATGATCTACTAAACAGATCAGTCCAATGGAAAACAAGAGGAATGGTTAATTAACTCAGCCCATTACATGTATTCAGCAGTCAATAATTAAGTAATGACACTGTGCATGCCTTGGCAAATTTTTGTATGTTAGGCCCTGCCCCTTTTATACTAAGCCACGCCCTTTGTGTCCTGCAACATTTTGCCAGTTAGTGACTCCTTGACATTAATAATGCCCCTACTCAATTATAATGCCACTCTGTAAAACTTCCCCACTCATGTCCGACTCAGAAATAATGCCCCGCCTACCCTGCTGTAATAGTGCCCCTGTGTGCCCCCAAGTAATAATGTTCTTGCTCAATAATGCCCCTTTTTATGCCAATCAGAGGCTGCATCGTCATTGCTCTGAATTCCTGGCATCATGGTGCCCAAGATGTGAGCGCTGATGCAAGGAGTTCAGAACGATGATGCTGCAGCCTCTGATTGGCTGCAGTGGTGAAGTGACAGCCGATGCCATCATCCTCCACAGTAAGAACCCAGGAGCTCGGTAGGTGTGTGGCGCTGGATGGCGCTGAGGACAGGTAAGGACAGCTCCTTTTCTTTTTTTAACACAGCTGGAACCATAGAGAAAATGTCTATGGGTAACTAGACAACTCCTTTTAAGGCGCTCCCACTAGTACATATCAGCACAGACACCGTTGTGTACCATTACAATACTTCGTCATATTCTTAAAGAGACAGTACAATAATTACAGAATTTGTAATAAATTTTATATTGTAATAATTGCAATTTCTTTCATATACCCCCCCCCCCCCCCCCTCATGCCAAAAAGTCTCCTGGGCCTGGGCCCTAAAAAGTTGAACTAAAGTGATTTACTTTACCTAAGTATTGTAATAGCCATATAAAGGCTTGTCTGAGTTACAGAGTAGACACACGTCCCAGCTGCGGGGATCACAGGATCGGCAGGGATCAAACGGGTGAGTTTATCTTATTTTATAACATTCCAAGCTGTTAAAAAAATCATTTTTGTGCCAGTCCGAATCCTAAAATGGGTGAGAGGTGATAAAATACCAGAAGATGCTATACTCACCAGGACAATCGCTCTGATACTGCTGCTCCGACCCCCAGCAGGCTTTGTTTATAGTATCGAAGCAATGATGTGCCTGGTGAGGCGAGGGGATATGTGAACTTAATACGCCTAATCCGTCCACATTTAGGGCAAGCCCAATACTCCTTAGCAGCAGAAGGATACGGCGGCACTCACCCGATCCTGCCGAGGTTCTTTATGGTCCCGAAGCATAAAGTTTATAAGTTGTTTACAGAAACGGAGGATCACGACCGCCAGTAAGGCAGCAGCTGTTTTGCGTTACCCACGCTTCATCTTCGCCTCACTGATGTGGTAACATGTATATTGGCAACACCGCCTACACGTCATCAGTATTGCACAATACAAATGTTAACCCCTCGGCGGCCCTTTTTGGGTTTTTTTGTTTTTATTTTTTCCTCCTCACTTTCAAAAAGATAAACTTTTTGAGTTTTTCCGGTGACGGCCGGTTTTTGACTTGGATGGATTATCTTCTTCAATGGTGAGATTTCATGGACCATGTACTGCACTGGAAAACTTCTAAGTAGGGTAAAATGGAAAAAAAAAATACTCACAATTTCGGCATTTTGGGGAGGTTTTGTTTTTATTGTTTTTATAGTGTTCACAGAGAGTCAGTATTCTGAGTCAGTACGATTACCGTGGTACCGACGTTGTATAGTTTTTTATGTTGTACAACTTAAAATAAAAAAATAGCTTCTTAGTAAAAACGTGCGTTCTGCCGCCATCTTTTGACAACTTAACTTTTTTATTTTTCCCCCGTTGGAGCGGTTTTTATTTTTTGTTGTTATTGGCACAGTCTCGCGGTACTTAAAACTTTTTGATTGCCCTGTATTCAATTTTGTTCTTAGAGACGTGTTGACTCAAAAAAGGCTATTATGACTATTTTAACTTTTATTTTATTTTTTAAATGTATTAAGGATTAAAGACAAATTTTATTAATCTTATTCTTCCTTTTTAGTTCCCACGGGGGACTTGAACTGGTGATCGTCTGAGCGCATGTACAGTATCCTGCAGTATATCGATGTCCACTCCCTCTGTTGGGCCATTTGAATGCCACTGTCAGGACTGACAGCAGCATCTAAAGAGTTAAAGGGGTTTTCTAGGAAAATACTATTAATGACTTATCCTCAGGATGGTCATCAATAGGTGATTGACTGCAGTCTGCCAATCGGGACGCCAGGCGGTCATCTGATTGGGCAGTCGCCTGCTGTCAGCGCTGCAGTACACAGGGGTTGGAGCAGAAGCTGCTGTTCTGACCTCGGTGTAGTGGATGGTGCTTGAAACTGCAGGTTCAGCTCCTATTGATTTGCATGAGATCCCAGCCTGCAGTACAAGTTCTGGCCACTACAGAGGAGTTGGAGCAGCAGCTTCCACTCCGACCCCTGTGTATTGTGGTGCTGAAAGCAGCTGCTCAATCAACCAAAGAGGATGACCCTAGCCAATCAACTATTGATGACTTATCCTGAGTACAGGTCGACAATAGAAATTTCCTGGAAACCACTTTAACTTCTGGGATTGCAGATATCTCCGATCCCACCAGTAGCGGCTGGGTGTTAGCCGAGCCCGCTCTATACAATGGCACTCAGCACCTGCTATACATGTACGGTGGATATTGGGAAGGGGTTAAAAGTAAAACAAAGATTCTACAACTATTCATTCAGCTCGGATGGTTTGGGTCATTTAAACCAACGGCTGGTCATTCTCTATCATATACCAATTCTTTTTGATCGCTGAGCGAAATACCAAAATTAATGGACCAAATGTAAAGGAAAAAGAAATCGTTTCCCCTTTTTGTTTTTCTGTCTTACTAAAAAAAATATTGACTTTTCTGAGCGGTTCGCACTTATGCTTGCTGAATTATTCTATCTGGGTAGCCTCTATCTCTTAAAGGGCCATTCCAGTAAAAACAGATTTTTCCATCCCTGCCCCCTCACCTGATTGCCAGTCACATTCCGGATGTATATTGCAGTCACTTCCATGCAGTGTGGCCTCCTGTCTGATGCTTATCAGGCACCACCTTGATGCTGAGATTTTTGCTTTCACTTTCACATTAATCCCATGATATATCAGCACAGCATCAGCTACAGGCTATACCATTTCTATCTGCTTGGGGGGGGGGGGGGAGTTTAATTATCATTACCTTCTATATTCACCATCTACAGACCATAAGTATACAGTCGGGGGTTGAGCTGTGATCTCCTCTATTATACCTGTGTGACAGGAGCTGTGTGATCACAATCAGTAACTGTGATAGTAGTGTCTGTGTCCCCCTCTAAGCAGTTTCTGTGGTAGGGTCCATGTAACAGTATTACTCAGATTGAGAAATTGACTAGAAACTGAATACATAAACCCAAGTAAATCTGAGCTGGTCAGAATTAAGATCACATTAGCCACCTGAAGGAAAGGACTCCCAAGGTGATACTTACCAACTTATACTGGGGGACTAGCCATAATGAATGAACAAAAATCACTAGAGTGGCCCTTTTAAGGGGTTTCCGGGACCACCATAACTATTTCTTTTATTAAGATATCTTAGATTCAAGAGATGTATAGTATACGTTAATATTACTTGACACGATCCTACTTGTTTTTCGCATGTTGCACTAACATCATGTCCACTCACTCTTCTTCTGCCTTTGTCTGTGAGCGAGCAGGACTAGATATAGTAATGTGAAGCTGGTGCATGCACAGTGGGCATATTTGGCTCTGGTGGTTTTTTTTTTTTTTTGCGCACGTATTTTGTGTAATTCGTGTGTGTGGCAACATGGCCGCATATGGGAGATTGGTACAGATGCAAGACCTGTACGTGGAATACACTGTATGGACACCTCACCAAGTTGCCTGAGCTGCCTCATAACCAAGACTACTTCTGGGGTTGCAGTGTGAGGCTTCTCAGAGTGAAGACCAGATTGGTGAGGTTAAAGGGTTAAAACCAGGGACCCCGGATGCAGCCCTCGACCTAGTGCTAAGCCAAATAGGTTTGGAAGCCGGCAGATCCACATCTGCTGCCGCGACAATATTATTCTATCAGGTTTAGTGCTTCCCATATAAACCTTTCGGAATGATCTAGAAACGTCCGCACAGCCGCGGCCCCCAATTTATGGGGAATACGAGCGAACGGACTCTCCACGTCTCTGGGAGCTAATTTAGAGTCTCCCTGCCAATCCGCAGTTTTTAATGCTCTTAACCCCTTAATACCGCACAACTTTTCAACATTATGGACCAAGCGCTGTTTGTTACGTTTTTTTCTCTCCATCTTCCCATTGATACAGCTGTGTTTTGTGGAAGGACTTGTAATTAGCAATAATTCTATCATTTATTAATCAGCTTTTATTAATTAAATGGGAGGAAATGCAAAAGACAGCAATGCTGCCATATTTTTATTAAACAGCCGTAGTTATATCACTTTAAGGGTGAAGTCACACGAACGTATATCGGCTCGGTTTTTACGCCGAGCCGATATACGTTGTCCTCGTGTGCAGGGGGGGAGGATGGAAGAGCCAGGAGCAGGAACTGAGCTCCCGGCCCCCTCTCCGCCTCCTCTCCGCCCCTCTGCACTATTTGTAATGGGGAGAGGCGGGACGGGGGCGGGGCTAAGTGCCGAGAATTAGCCCCCGCCCCATCCCACCTCTCCCCATTGCAAATAGTTCAGAGGGGCGGAGAGGAGGCAGAGAGGGGGCGGGAGCTCAGTTCCTGCACTTGGCTCTTCCATCCTCCCCCCCCCCCCCCCCTGCACACCAGGACAACGTATATCGGCTCGGCGTGAAAACCGAGCCAATATACGTTCGGGTGACTTCACCCTAAGGCAGACATTAACCCCTTCCCGTTACAGGAAGAAAGTTTACGTCCTTGTTGGGAAGGAGCTCCCGCAAGTGGACATAAACTTACATCCCATGACTGGCACAGGATCAGAAGCTAAGCCCGTGCCATCCACAGTAGAAGTCGGCTGTTGGCCAAGTCCTTAGAACCAAAATGGGACATATTGTGACAGAGGTGGTATTAATATTGACTTTCAGCAGCTATCCATGGGGTAGGTGATAAAACTATGATCAGTGCTGGTCTTTACCGCAGAGACTTCAACTAATCCCAAGAACGGGGGTTCAGTATCTCCTCTACATTGTGGGGTCACTGTATGCCCCTCAGAAGGAGAGTGAATGGGGTGGTAGTTGCGCATGCACAGGGCGGCTCCATTCATCTCAATGGCCATGACTGTTGGCCATGTACAAGTTCTCTGCACTGCCCAAGCTTGACCGCCGCTCTATTCAATCTCCTTCTCCGTGCGGGGAGTAAGGTGAGCCCACAGTGAAGAGAAGAGGGGAACAGGGGACCTCAGTCTTTGGGACTGCTGTGAGGAGGATATTGACTGGAGCGGCGATCAGCATCCATGGTGCCGCACTGTTTTTATTTTCACTAAAGCCTTTGACACCGTGTCACATAATAGGCTGATATATAAAATGAGAAGCTCGGATTGGGTGAAAACGTGTGTATCTGGGTAAAGAGCTGGCTCAGAGATAGAAAGCAGAGGGCGGTAATAAATGGTTCATACTCTGATTGGGCCACGGTCGCTAGCGGGGGGCCACAGGGTTCAGTATTGGGCCCCATTCTGTCCAATATATTTATCAATGACCTGATAGAGGGGCTGCACAGTAAAATATCAATATTTGCAGACAATACAAAATTATACAATATAATTAATACAACGGAGGACAATGTGCGGCTACAAACGGACCGAGATAAGCCGGGGGATCGGGGAGAAAAATGGGAAATGAAGCTCAATGTGGATAAATGTAAGGTTCTGCACATGGGCAGGAAAAATGGATGCCACCAATATACACTAAATGGGGTACTGCTAGGGAAAAGCGATATAGAAAAAAACCTGGGGGTACTAGTGGGCTGTAGACTTAACTGGAGCAACCAATGCCAGTTAGCTGCTGCAAAAGCTAATAGAGTCTTGGGGTGCATTAAAAGAGGTATAGGGGCGAAGGACGAGAACATTATCCCCCCACTATATAAGGCACTTGTCAGGCCTCACATGGAATACTGTGTACAGTTCTGGTCACCGGTGCTCAGGAAAGATGTTACAGTACTGGAGGGGGTTCAAAGAAGGGCAACTAAACTAATAAATGGAATGGGCGGACTGGAATACCCAGTCTTATGGCGATCGTGCCCGCTCTGCACCTTATCAGGTATCGCATTTTTGGCTCTTTTCCTTTTAATTTACTTTACAGTGAGATAGTTCTGACAGACGCGGTGTGGCCTTGCCGTCGGCCCGTCAGCTTATGCATATTGACCTAAATGCTTAACTAACACCCACATTTTAGTGTGTATCAATATTTCCTTTATGCAGTTTGCTATAGACTTTTGGGGGAGCCCAAGATGTCAGCCAGTGCAGCCCGCTGTTGAGATACAGGGTAACCCACTGCTATGTCAGTGTGAGTTGTAATCCTGTATGGTGGGACGACCCCATCCAGGGGTGTAACTATAGGGGATGTGGTTGCACCCGGGCCCAGGAGCCTTAGGGGGCCCATAAGGCCTTTCTTCTCCATATAGGGAACCCAGTACTATGAGTAAAGCATTATAGTTGGGGGCCCTGTTACAGGTTTTGCATCGGGCCCAGGAGCTTCAAGTTACGCCCTCTATTGGCTGGCTTCTGTGTTATCGTTCACATTGTAGATTTAGTTGCATGCAGTCGCTCCACCCCAATCTGGGCTGGTTGAGTGGGGGCTACATACAGGTCTGCAGTGGACAGTTTAGCTCCTCTGGTTTATAGTCTGGCTTGCTGCATATTATTAGGTTCTATGGCCATTGTGCCAGTCTTATGGCGATTGTGCCAGTCTTATGGCGATTGTGCCTGCTCTGCACCTTATCAGGTATTGCATTTTTGGCTCTTTTCCAGTAGAATACCCAGAGAGGCATCAAAATTGGGATTATTTACCGTGGGAAAAAAACGGCTAAGGGGCGACCAAATAACTATGTATAAATACATGAGAGGACAATACAAGTATCTCTCCCAGATGAAAGTGGGCTTAATCACCAACACAGAAGGGGGTTCTTTACTGTAAGAGCAGTGAGACTGTGGAACTCTCTGCTTGAGGATGTGGTGATGGCAAAATCCATAGAGGAGTTTAAGAGGGACTAGATGTCTTTCTAGAGCTGAAGGATATTACAGGATATAGACATTAGGTGACCAGCGGGTTGTTGATTCGGGTCTTGGATCGGGTAGGAACTCAAACGTTGATCCACAGAGTATTCCGACTGCCATGATTGAGTCGGGAAGGAATTTTCTCCACTAAATTAGCTAAATTGGCATCTGCCTCGTTGGGGTTTTTTGCCTTCCTCTGGATCAACAAAGGAGGAGGGGGGTAAACACAGGCTGAACGAGATGGACACTGTCTTCAATCAGCCTAACATACTATGTTACTATGTATTCATTCTACATGGGACTGTTGGAAATAGAAGCATTTCTACCTGGCTAGTTCCATCAGCTCCGAACAAATGAGTGAAGCAGGGCTGCAAGACTACGGCTCCATTCCATCTCCACGTCACTGGGTGGGGGTGCAGCGAGCCCACAGTAACTAGAAGAGGGGACATAAAACCTCTGTTCTCCGGTTCGTTGGAGAACTCAGTGAAGAGAAACCTCATCGCCAAAAGTCAACCCCTTTAAGGAGTTAAGAAATCATATGTATTTTTCAATGGGGGGGGGGGACCAATCCATGTAGTTGGAGAAAAGCTCTGTAACACAACCTATCCCAGATACTATCTGCAATACCAGGCGTGGCCTATAGAGAAGAGTGGCGCTATTTCAGTACATAAAGAAGCAGACCCTTTAATCGCACTGCCCTGCTACCAATACCTACAGGCTTGTCCCTGCATCATGGACCGGCAGTAAATGCTGCATACCCGCAGTAGCCCCCCTCCAGGAGCCACTGGCGTTGTCGTATATTCTGCTTTATACCATCTAGTATAATATTGTGCATCGGATGGGACGCAAGGACAGTGGTTCTGCGCAAATCTGTCTATAGACTGACATATTGTGAAGGAGATGCTCTGAATGATGGAAGGGCCCGCATTGCTGCTCCCCAGCACAATACGACAGAAATAATTCCTCTCTCTCTCCAGCCTCCTTATCAGGGAAATGCAGATCGCTCCGTTCTGTGTCTCTCCGACGCTCGCTGCTACTTCTAACGAAATCTCCTCCTTTCCCAATACTGGAATTATTGTATTTTCTGCCTGCGCTGCAGATTTCTCCTCTTCTAATCCTGCAGCTACTGATTATTCCACACCGCACTTCCAGCGGGGGCAAGTCTATTTCTGAAACAATTAAATGCAGGATAATTTCACTTTACTTACGTCTAGAAATGTTCGGCGGACGTGCTGAGAAATTATATTCCTGAGGAGGTTGGTGTTTCACCGGAGCGACCGTTGTTTCTTTATTAGCGGAGAGCAATTATGATGAGATTTCGTCATGGCGGACATTAATAAAGGAGTTCACGACCCGCGTCTATTAGCCGGAGTATAGAATGTCTACTAAAGAAGTCCCACTATGTCTATATACTACAAATGACAGCTCCTAGAGCTCAATGAGTACTTTGTAATACTTCGTTTCTCCTGTGGAGGCAGTGTGGGGAAATTGAACACTTGCTCCAAGATTTCTTTACAGAACTGAGGTGATCACTGGTTGATTCTATTGCAGGAGATCTCGTGATCAACTTATCGTTGAGGAAACCTCCCTTATACCAGCAGGGAGTTTACAATGAACCCCTTCATACCACAGGACATAAGATTACATCCAGCCTAGGTAGTGCCTAACGCAACAAGACGTCAAATTGTGCCTTGTGGTTGGATCGGGCTCAAAAGCTGAGCCCATGCCATTCACAGTGGGAGCTGGTTGGGACTGACAGCCGTACTCCTGCTGTTAGAACACAGATCCTCTGCTGTTAACCCCTTGCATGCCGTGATCAATGTAAATTGTGGCATGTAAAGTATTTAAAGAGAGCGCACTCTGTGTTGTCATTGGCCCCCTGCGTAATCGTGGAGGGCCCATGGGTTGCCATGGCAACCGGATCTCAGATAATGGCTCTGCCATGGCCTGTGATCCCTATTGTTAGTGTTAATGCATTACAGTACATAAGTATCATAGCTTTTCTGGTTCAAATCCCCTACAGGAACATAAAAAAATGTGAAAAAACAAACCTTGTAAATATAGTAGCAAAGAAACCCCTTTTTTGCACACTTTCCCATCTTTGTATAAAAAAAACCCAACATATTTGGTATCATCATATCCATAAAGACCTGTACAATAAACTGAACACTCTATTTATCCTGTACTGCAAAAAATGTGAAAAAACCCCTAAAAGTTAAGCCTAAATACTTATTTTGTTCACTTCGTCTTCCCAAAAAACCACAATGATATTGATCAAAAAAGCTGTATGAACCCCAATATGGTACCAATAAAGCTACACAGAGACCTCCGCACTCTGAATGCCCCATGTGAATGGAGTGGCAATGCGCAATACTCTGATATGGCTCCATACACTTCTGTGAGATGAAGGGAGTACTGGGCGCATCCATCTCCCTCCATCACATAGAAGTGAATGAAGCAGTGATGTGTATGATCTCTGGGGGCCCAACGATTAGGCATGTATCCCCTATCCTGTGAGTAGAGGATAGATGTCTTTAATAGGAGAATTCTTTCTGGAGTGACCTGGAGCTCCACATTGTGGCCCAAACACTGGGCAAGATCTGTCCTCATCATACTTCCAAAAAAAGGTGATGTTCGAGAATGTTCCCATTACGGCCCCATCGCCCTCACAAGAGCAACATTTTTTTTTAAAGATCATACAAAAACGCAGTGCGACAATGTATGGGATCTGCTAGACGTACAAGCTGGCTTCCGCAAAGGACGTGGCACCAGAGACCAGATCACGAACCTGTGATGGATCATGAAGAAGACCCGGGAGTATCACAAGGATGGGTACATGTGTTTCATCGACTACAGCAAGGCATTTGACTGTGTGGAACATGACAAGCCCTGGAAGTGTCTGAAGCAAATGGGTGTCCCAGAACATACTGAACAGCTTATAAGGTCGCTTTACAACAACCAAGAAGCAACAGTCAGGACAGCTTATGGAAACACGGATTGGTTCAGAATCGAGCAAGGCGTACGGCGAGGCTGCATTCTATCACCAGTCCTTCTGTACGCAGAAACGATCATGAGGCGACGCAATCTGGACGAATCAGAAATCTGAGTCAAAAACAGTTTCAGAAATGTCAACAACCTCCGATATGCAGATGACAACCCTGCTGGTGGAAAGTGAGAAGGACCTGGAATACCTTATCCAATGAGTGCAAAAGGAAGGTGGACGCATGGGACTGTAGCTCAACACCAAGAAAACGAAAGTCATGACCATGGCAGACAATGATACAGTGAACATAAAGATTAACAAGGAAGGAGTTGAGACGGTCCAAGATTTCATCTTCCTTGATCCAAAATCGATTGCAACGGGCAATCTGGACCGGAGATCAAGAGACGGATTACACTTGGTAAGACTGCAATGCCAGGAATGGAAGAGATCTGGAAAAGCAGCTCTCTTTTTTTGGCCATGTGATGCGCGCGAACTCACTGGAAACAGGACTGATGCTTGGCAAGGTCAGTGGAGAGAGAAGATCAGGACGACAAAGAACAAGGTGGTGAGATATAATCAAGGCCACCACCAACATGTCAATCGTGGACCTGAAAGAAGCGGTGAATGACAGGAATGCATTGAGAACATTGATCCATGGAGTGACCGAGGGTCGAATGTGACTGGACAGATAATCATCATCATCAACCTTTTGACTACCCTAGACCCCCAGTGATCTTGAAATTATGAAAAAAGTCCTCTTTAGCTTTTTTATAAAACTGGCCCTGTCTATTAGACAGTTCAGAGGGCCACTAGTTTCCCAAGGCGAGGATAGCTTGTCGATGGCAGATTTCAAAAACCAGGGCGGTTTAAACTGAAAAAAGGGTTGTCTCATAACAACATGACTTGCAGGCGCAGTCTTCTATACTCCCCCTGTAGTAAGTAGCTTAGGGCAGAGCAAAGTAGGGGTGGCTAGAAGTTAGTGATGGCAGCACAGCTGTGAGATGCCGCCACCTGAAAGGTGCCACCTTGTGGAAAATGAGTAGCGGACACTGCCAACTTACTCTTCCTATCTGTGCGATTCCCTGCATAGACAGAGCTGTATATATAGACCATATATACACCATCAGCATACATCTGCCTATGGTTCAGGAGATTAAATAGTGTAAAGATTACCATTATGTTACCTGCAATTTTTGAAAAGTAGAAATCCCCTTTAATGGTGCAGAATTAGAAAAACATAGGAGCAGCAGTGCCCCCCCTGAGCACAGGCTGGTTGTTGTACTGCAGCTCTGGCCTATTCACTCTCTGTTGAATAATGAATGCTATGTAACAGGTAGAAATGCAAAGTCCGACATCTGGACAAGAAAAAGGCACATAGAGAATGGGAGGATTTGGGCTAAGCAAGAGCACATGTAAAAAACTATCCCCCCCCCCCCCTCCACCCCACCCAGAAGGAGTTGTTGAAATCAAATGAAACTCTCTCTGTGATTGTAACGATGATATAAGTGATTACAGTATCAGAGCAAAAGGGGAAATTATTGCGAAAAATTGAACTTTTGAAGGGAGGCTCTAGTACCCTGTTGTACTGCCTCTAGATTGGATACGGGATGTGATACAGAGAGGCATGGAGGCTCTAGTACCCCATTGTACTGCCTCTAGCTTGGATACAAGATTTGATACGGATGGGCCTGGAGGCTCTAGTACCCTGCTGTACCGCCTCTAGCTTGGATACAAGATGTGATACGGGGGCATGGAGGCTCTAGTACCCTGTTGTACCACCTCTAGCTTGGATACAAGATGTGATACGGGGGCATGGAGGCTCTAGTACCCTGTTGTACCACCTCTAGCTTGGATACAAGATGTGATACGGGGGGCATGGAGGCTCTAGTACCCTGTTGTACCACCTCTAGGTTGGGAATAAAGATGTAATATAGGTGGGCATGGAGGCTCTAGTACCCTGTTGTACCGCATCTAGCTTGGATACAAGATGTGATACGGGGGGCATGGAGGCTCTAGTACCCTGTTGTACCACCTCTAGGTTGGGAATAAAGATGTAATATAGGTGGGCATGGAGGCTCTAGTACCCTATTGTTCTGCCTCTAGCTTGGATACAAGATGTGATACGGGTAAGCATGGAGGCTCTAGTACCCTGTTGTACCACCTCTAGCTTGGATACAAGATGTGATACGGGGGGCATGGAGGCTCTAGTACCCTGTTGTACCACCTACAGCTTGGATACAAGAAGTGATACAGGCGGGCATGGAGGCTCTAGTACCCTGTTGTAGCACCTCTAGCTTGGATACAAGATGTGATACGGATGGGCCTGGAGGCTCTAGTACCCTGCTGTACCACCTCTAGCTTGGATACAAGATGTGATACGGGGGGCATGGAGGCTCTAGTACCCTGTTGTACCACCTCTAGGTTGGGAATAAAGATGTAATATAGGTGGGCATGGAGGCTCTAGTACCCAGTTGTACCGCCTCTAGCTTAGATACAAGATGTGATACAGCTGGGCATGGAGGCTCTAGTACCCTGTTGTACCACCTCTAGCTTGTATACAAGATGTGATACGGGTCGGCATGGAGGCTCTACTACCTTGTTGTACCGCCTCTAGCTTGTATTCAAGATGTGATGCGGGAAGCATGGAGGCTCTAGTACCCTGTTGTACCGCCTCTAGCTTGGGCATAAGATGTGATACAAGTGGGCATTGAAAAATACAGGTTCCATATGGTATCCTGCGGCATATTGCTCCACAGTTCCTGTAACTGAGCCTCTATATCTTATAAACTCGTAATCTGTTGAAGTTTGTATCCCAAATAGTCCCAAACATGTTCTACGGGTGATAAATCTGACAACTGGGCAGGCTAGAAGTGTGACAATGTTGTGGGGGCTTCCTGTGACCCCCTTGTGTGTGCGGCCGAGCATTATACTGCAGTCTCTTGGAAGCTGCCATGAGAGGAACACATGTGGCTGCAGGATGTCCTGAACATATCGCTGAGCTGTCATTGTCCCTCGTACCACTACTAAGGGGGACCGACTGTCCTATGGGATGGCCCCCAGACCATCACACCAGCAGGGGGCAGTGTGTTCCTCCACAGCAAAGACAGGATTGAAGTGCTCACCTGAGGTCTTCAGACACGAATATGGCCGTCGTCAGCGCCCAAACTAAACTTGGATCCTTCACTGAAGACAACCCAGTTCCTCTCCATAGCGTCCAATTACATCGATTCACAACATCCTGCAAACAGAGGCAATGGTGGGGGTCAGAGGCCGTACATGTAATGGGCGCTGTGAAACCAAATGCCCTTCAGCCAAGTGCCTGGAAATGGTTCCGACAGACACCGAGGTGTAACGATGGTGCCAGCTGTCTCTGGATGGTGGACAATGAAACAGTTAGAGCTGCTGGTGCTTGTCAGATGATCAAATAATTCTCTTTACTGACAGTCTGTCGGGGGGTCCTGAGCCCGGTCACCTTGTATGTCCTATCACATCCACTGGTCCCAACACCCCCTAACAGTCTGGTCAGACGCTCTTCGCTACTGGTGGTCTGTCAGGGGTCCTGAGCCCGGCCACCTTGTGTGCCCCCATCCACTGGTCCCAACACCTCCTAACAGTCTGGTGAGACGCTCCTCTCCACTGGTGGTCTGTAGGGGGCATCCTGAGCCCGGTCACCTTGTATGTCCTCATACATCCACTGGTCCCAACACCCCCTAACAGTCTGGTCAGACGCTCTTCGCTACTGGTGGTCTGTCAGGGGTCCTGAGCCCGGCCACCTTGTGTGCCCCCATCCACTGGTCCCAACACCTCCTAACAGTCTGGTGAGACGCTCCTCTCCACTGGTGGTCTGCAGGGGGGTCCTGAGCCCGGTCACCTTGTGTGTCCTCAGACATCCACTGGTCCCAACACCCCCTAACAGTCTGGTGAGACGCTCCTCTCCACTGGTGGTCAGTAGGGGGCGTCCTGAGCCCGATCACCTTGTGTACCCTCACACATCCACTGGTCCCAACACCCCCTAATAGTCTGGTCAGATGCTCCTCTCTACTGGTGGTCTGTAGGGGGCGTCCTGAGTCCGGTCACCTTGTGTGCCCTCAACACCTCCTGAAAGTAAGGTCACAACAGCCTAGGTGTCCGACAAAAGGTAAATACAACAATCCAACTTCTCACATCCTAATAATGCGCCCCTCTCAGACTCTGGTAACGGGGTGAAATCTCTTTTCTGCGTTGTAGAGGTGTCTAGTGGTCAACAAGCTCTACACAATCGGGAGAAGAGGTCACCACACACAAGGAGCCTCCGAGAGCCTCTTATAGGCCAAGGGGGGAACCACTTTTAGGACCTCCAGTGACAACACCGTTCATCTACTCACACCACAACTCTCATCATTTACAGATCTGCCTGAGATGGAAATGCATGCTGATAACTTCTTCTAGAGGCAGGATTTTTTTTGACAATCTGAAGGGCTGTCACAGTGCAGAGGGATCAGCCCTATTCTCATCTGCACAAGGAAAGACCAGAATCAATTGGATGAAACTGAAAGGGAGGAGACACAGATTAGATATTAGACAGTGAGGGGGATGAATGAGTGGAGCAGGTTGCCACGGGAGGTGGGGAGTTCGCTCTCAGTGGAAGTCTTCAGAGGCTGGACAGACATCTGACTGAGATGATTTAGTGATCCTGCACTGAGCAGGGGGTTGGACCTGGAGGTCCCTTCCAACCATTCTAGGACTTTAATTATACCGAAAAGAAATACCAGACACAACCTATGAACAGGCACGGCGCTGTTTCTGGAGAAGAATAGTCAAGTTACCCCTATAAAACCATCAGGGTGGCCAATTCAATTTTCTGTGTCAGGTATTGCAGGTATTGCAGTTTAATTTCCTTGCAGTAAATGGAAATGATCTGCAATACCATATTCATCCTGTGGAGAGGTCTGGTGCTGTTCTTAGAAGAAAACAACTATGTTTTCAAAACTTGTACAACTCCTACAACCCTTTCCTCCAGCTACATATTTCCGAACACCCTGTGCAATTAGGTCGTATGTAAACGTAACAGACTCAGGAGACGAGCCGGAGTCCATACACATCCTGCCAGTGACAGCTGCAATCAGAGATCACTCAGATCGCGGCTGCTAAACCTTTAAATACAGCTGTCAATTCGAACAGGATTTCAATATCCAGGGGTGCTGTCCGGGTGTCATGGCAGTCTGGAACCTTCAGAAAGCCCCTGGGACTGTCATGATTTTTTCCTATTAAGATGTGCCGTGGCATGTCTTTGATAGGAAGCCTGTTAAAATAAAGTATAATGCAATAATATTCTGTCTAAGTGATCGCACGATCGCAAGTTCAAGTCCCCTAAAAAGAAAAATACAACAAAATAAAATAAAGACTTTTTAAATATTATAAAAAAAATACTAAAAGTTAAAAAACCCTTTTTCAGTTGCTGAATAAAAAAAATGTAAAAATTGGTATCACTGCATCCATAAAGGTCAAATGTACTAAAATATCACATTATTAATCCTGCATGGTGAAAGCCATTAGAAAAAAAAAACGCAATGCGCTTTTTTGGACACCCCGTCTCCAAGAAAAAAGTGGAACAAAAAGTAATCAAAAAGTCGTATGTACCAATAAAAATTGGCTTCTACCTTATTGCTTTTTTTTGCCTTCCTCTGGATCAACATTCGGGGGGGGAGTGTTAATCGGTTGAACTGGATAGATGTATCTTTTTTCGGACTTACTGTACATACTATGTTACTATGTTAGATCACCCCACCCTCATACAGCCCTAGGGCTTATTTAGACGACCGTATATCGGTGGGGTATTCACGCTGGCCGATATACGGCGTCCCTCTCTGCGGGGGAGGAGGCTGGAAGAGTCGGGAGCAGTGCTCCCGCCCCCTCTCCGCCAACTCTCCACCCCCTCTCCGCCCCTCAGCACTATTTGCAATGAGGGGAGGCGGGATGGGGTGGAGCTAATTCCCAGAATTCCTCCTCTCATTGCAAGTTATAGGACTCAAAAGATGGTGACAAAAAGCTATTAAAAAATGTGTTTTTTTTTAACGTAGTACTACATTACAAAAAACTATATAATTTGGTATGGCTGTAGTCGTACTGACCTGCGGAATAACGATAACTGCCATTTTTACTGCGCTGTGAACGGTATAAGCTCCCCGACACCCAAATGGTGCAATTGTTTTTTTCCCCATTTTTCCCCACTTAGAAAATGTAAATTTTTCCAGTACCTTACATGGTATGATGAATGGTATCATTGAAAAATACAACTCGTCCCGCAAAAAAACGAGCCCTCGTGTAGATATGTCACCAGTAAGATAAAAAAAAGTATGTTTTTTTTAAGTGGAAATGCAGAATGTGACCTGGACGCTGGCGCATCATCACCCTTGGTCACGAAAGGGTTAAATATTCTTCCATTGCTCTTCCCAGGCGCCCGGCAATCAATGAGCTCATTCTGGTTCCTTCTTCTGGAGTGACACAGATTTTTATCAAAATGGAGCGATGCATTCATCTCGGCTCTGATGCCTCAATGTAATATACCATTCACTGACAGCAATTAAATTGCCTTCGTATTTGGAGATCCTGTTAATCAAGCGGACGTTAACACAAACAAATTTACAATTATCCCAAGCCTGTGTTCCGCCGCTCGCCTCCTTCGCCGAAGGACCGTTCTGCCTCCGTACGTGTCCCACGCATCGCGGCCCTTTAAAAAATCACCAAGATTTAGGACCATGGTGCCAGTCTGCAAAGGTCCTCTAGCTTGTGGTGGTCCACCACATAATGGGGGAGGAGAAGCGGCAGCCCCTCTGGATGTCACAAAATAGGCAGTGAAGGGGAGAGGAGTCATTGGCACTCTCATAGGAATTAAAGGGGTTCTCCGGGTAGCAGACAATGTCGCTTCAATAGGGCTGGCTGCAGTAAAGTAATAAACTGAGATATACTCGTCCCTCCGCAGCCACTGGGATCCAGTGCTGCAGTCCTGCTGTGGTCCCGCTGATTGTTGTGATAGACACATGTGGTTTAGGGGATATGGTATGCCTCCCTGAAGAGGTGCGTTTTTAGGGCACAACTGAAGTTTAGTGTGTCAGTGATTGCCCGGATATTTTTTGGTAGCGCGTTCCAGAGGACTGGTGCTGCTCTGGAGAAGTCTTGGAGCCAGGAATGAGAGGTTCGAATTAAAGAGGCACTTAATCTGATTTCATTATCTGAGTGGAGGCTGCGGACTGGGTGATGGATTGAGACGAGGGAGGCAATGTAGGGATTGTAGGGATCTGTTAGAGATCCCCTGTAGCTCCGCCCCTGTCTCTCCTCACTTTGGGGGGTTCCAAAGCTCGTGATCTTCTCCCATTGATTTCAATAGGGTTAGCACTGCTGCCGCCCCCCTATTGAAAACAATGGGCAATATTGCAGATTTCTTTAATTGCAACTTGGAGTGAGTGAAGACCTCTCAAGTGAGAATGAAAATCATTGGCTGCAAAATCGTGCGTTTTCAGTCACTCTCGCAGCGCAGGAAAATCTATCGCCAGCGGGGAGCAGCCATTGCTGCGATTTTTTTCCAAGCACTTAAAATACAGGCGTGAAAACACGTCTGAACACCCTAATAGGGCGTAACCAGTCCAGATCACATGCGCAAAAACACAAGCACGAGGGCTTCTGTACACGACCGGGAACCAGGCCTTCAGCCGAGGGGGCAGCGAGGCACAAGATAGCAGCGGTTAGCGGTCGCTCAGATTCATTATTGTCCGTTTTTAGGCCCATTTTTTATACGTGACAGAAATTTTGACGCGCATTTTGAAGTTCCGTTCATTCCGATGGCAAAACCCGTCGCAGAAAACGAAAAAATGACACCTTGCTTATTTTTTTTCTGTGACGCGTAATTTACGTACGCGTTGTCAAGACACAGTTTACCGTTACAAATCCAGGCGCCGTGTATTGTAAGCGTACTATTTTTGTGCGAAATATAAACCAAAATGCGTCGTGTGAACGTACCCTCGGGGCTTCTTCGCACAGCGTGTTTGCGTGGGTATTTGATTTCAATGAGTTCGTTATCATGAGCGTGTTTGGCGAGTGCATTTCACACTCGCAAAAAAGGTGTCCCATAGAAGTCTATGGGAGGTGCGCAAATACGCCAGGGGAAGCGTGAGACGCCGCGCAGGACACGGGCAGAACACAGTTGGACCTCATTAAGTGAAGTAGCCTTTTAATCCACGGAGAGAGTGCGTTGCGCGTGTGAACTGGCCTGCGCAAGAAGTGCGCAAATCAACCTCATCCAACCTTGTTCATGCGCAAATACGTTGCGCTGCGGCGAGTGTTTTTGCGCATACGCTCATGTGAAGAAGCCCTTAGGTGTAAATTCTGACACTGCAGAGATCCGTGAAAATAAAGGATCGCGCCGTACATCATCATCGTCCTATCAGCTCTATTTTACACTAAGGTACTCACGTACCGACGTCTAGTCAATGGCGCACATCACAACAAGGAATTCAGCGGCGAGCCGTCACAAACTGCCGAGTGCGCACTGTATCTACGAAATGCCTAATGAGATCTAAGCACAAGATGGCGGTTCAGGAATTGGTTCATGGAAATGTGTTTAATTTTTTACCATGAGTTGTGTTGGCGAGAGCGCCTCCTATTGGTTGTGACCTCGAGGGCTGCATGTGCTTAGATTTGGCGTAATTTTCCGTCGAAAACAAATCTGCATATGGTGCACGCGGATTGGCCACGGATTAACCTTTGATTGAACCATTGCGTCCAAGTCCCATTCTGCATTCCCATTAAAAAAAATTTTTTTATTTTTCGAATTATAGGTTTGGGGCAAAGTGAGAAAAAAACCTCAATTACACCATATGGCAGTAAAACGGATGTCAGTTCTAATACGGCGATAACAAATTTATATTGTTTTTATACCATGAAAAACATTTTTTACTTAAATATATTTTTTTAGTGAAAAAAAATAATTGCTTTCTGTCACCACATTTTGACCCCCATAATTGTATTTGCCGCCTTCACGGAGCCGAGACGCCCGACTCATGCATGCCTATGAACCCTATTCTTTTCCATGTAGTCAAATACACGAGCACACAAAGAAATCTCGCCATATCCTATATTTTCACGTTCCTCGGAACGCATTGCGCCACCAGAAACAGCGGTGCTATAATTTCCTAATAATTGCTAGTACTGTAAATTCAAGAAAAAATATGTAAAAATAAGTAAAATAAAGACTTTTTAATTTTCTGAAAAAAGAAATTAAAGTTTTAAAGAATTTTTTAATGTAAAAGTTGGTATTGATGCGTCTGTAGAAGTCCAACATCCAAAATCATTAATCCCACAAGCTGAACACAAAACTAAATGCACAACTGCAGAACTGCACTTTTTGTGTCCCCCCCTCCCCCCTCCCCCACTGCATAGTACGTGCGCAAATCTGCTCGTGTGAACGAGCCCTTAGGAACGATCTGTGAGGTAGACTTATGGGCGGTCTATGGGGCACATTTGGGTAGATTTAGGATGAGATACATTTCTGGGGTGACCTTATAGGGGTGTTGTGAAGTACAATGATGCCGTAACGAGGAGTTATCATATTAAGGTGATATATTATTTCCCTGCAGTCTATATGTAGATTATATACTAGCCGCTGTTATCTGTTGGGGCACTACAACTCCCAGCAGGTTGTAGCACGTGCTGACTGCTGCGGTTACCATGGTAATGGGGGAACGTTTAGCTCGTGCCGGAACTCAAAGAATAGATGTTTGTTTCCACGGGGGAGATATAACGCGGTGCACCCGTAGAGTCTGCTGAGTGGAGGCAGCGTGACAGAGGTGAGAGGGGAGTAATGGGGTGTGAGGAACAGCGGCCACCGGGGAGAGACAGCAGGGACTGCAGGCAGCGACCACCTGGGAGAGACAGCAGGGACATGGAGGGACACCTGGAAGAGACTGCAGGCAGCGGCCACCATGGCAGAGACAGCAGGGATATGGAGGGACAGCGGCCACCATGGCAGAGACAGCTGAGTTAGATGTGACAGCAGGGACTGCAGCCTTCCTCTCTTCTGTCACCTTCTCGGCAGGCACATCCACCGGCCAGTGTCAGACAAGTGTTATGGCCGCCATGTTGTTGCGCCGTTGACTACATGCGGCCTCTTAGATAGAGCTGCGTGGCGACGTTATCCGTGACGCATGTTGTAAGCTCGCAGCGTTGGCTGTAGGTGAATGCGGTCATGTTACGGCGCCCGGACAGTCGCAGGCGCTCCGCGGTACGCACGTCAGATACCACAGCTGCATTCGCTTACGTTGCGTGCGAGCCGGCGATGCTGTGATCTCTGGTTACGCCTGAAGTTGCCGTAAAGCCACGGAGGCGGTGTCTGTAGCTCCGCCCATTAGCTCATTAACGATAACTGATGACGGCGCAGGAATCTATGGAAACTATAGTCGGTCACCGCCGTAAGCGCTCGTTCACACGGGGAGAAGCGTGCGTCACGCTGAAGAGGTCGGCCCACCTATCGAAGACACTCCTGTCCACCAGGACCACCACGAATCACAGGAGCTAGGGGCCCCAAATGAATAGCGCGGTGTCCACGTTCAGCCACGGACAGGCGCTCAGCTATCCAGCAGTCCCGTGGATGACTGTGCGCATGCATGGCTGGCATTCCGTTCCTGAGACCCTACGAGTCCCCCCCATGATGACCCCTCCCACGGAGACTGATAACTTCATTCGCTGGCGGCCAGGATATGAGCGCTGACGGGAATGCTGCAGCCAATCAGAGGCCACGGTGCCACCGGTGCCCGTGGCATCAGCGCTCATATTCTGGCCGCCATGATTCCAGGACTTTGGGGACGTAACGCTGCGGTCACGGGCTTTCGCCCAGCCCGCCTCCCCAGTGGGCTGTAAGGCTCATGCCACATGGGTGCGGACGATATCGTGTTGGCCAGTATGTGATTTCCCTGCGGATGCATCACTATGGGGGAGTAGCGATCCATCGCAACGAAGGATCAGGAAGTGCGTCTCGCTTCACCTCGCGCCCGCCTGCACCTCACATGCTGTGCGATGCTTTCTCCGGCCCCATTGATAATTCCAAGGGCTCGCCCCGATTTTATTTAAAAAGAATGGGGTCACATTCATGCATCTCGCGTGAAATCTGCCTAAACCTGCACATACATCTTTTTGTGGTGGCTTAGCTGACTGACGGCCCGGCTCCTGCTCTAACAGCCAGGAGGGGAGAAACCTCAGATCCTGGCAGTTTAACCCCTTACATGCCACCATCAATAACAACAGTAGCATGTAAGCAGACGACGGCGGTAGAGGGACCCCTCTGTCCCTCATCGGTACACTGCAGTGTGACTGCATGGCACGAAGGGGTTCTCATGGCAGCTGGAAGACTGACAAGGGCCTCCATGTCTGCCATGTAGCTCAGCCTATAAGGCCCCGCCTCCGGCAGAGACTGGTAGAATGCACTACACAAGTAATGCGGTGTACTATCTCACTAATCCAGCTATCACATCTTCAGGTGTCCTTGAATAACTAAAAAAAGTTAGGGGGAAAAAAAAAGTTCAATAAAGTTTAAATCTAAAGATAAAAATATGTATTTTTTTTTTCCTCCAGAAAACCCTTTTAATGAAATAAAATAAAATATCAAAGAATATTTTAAAAAATCAACACATCGGTTTTACCGCGTTCATAAAGATCTGGACCAGGAAAATACAGTATTCACCGTGCATGGTGAACGCCAAAAAATAATATTAAAAAGTAATTCCAAAAGCTGCTATTTTTCTTTTGTGCGCCTCTCAAAAAATGCAATGAAAAGCAAACCCAAAGTCACCGCTTCTCCAAACTGGCACCAATAAAAACTACAAGTCTTCCTGCAAAGAACAAGCCGTCACAGGGCTCCGCTGCCGGGAGAATAACAGTCCTCTGAGTCGAAGGGCTGATGCCCACGGACGGGTTTCTGCTGCGTGATTCTGCCATGGATTTAGTATTAATGGAGACGGGTGTTTTGCTGCGATCACCGGCGGGGCCTTTTTGTTTACCACCGTGGTACTCCTGGGGCGTAAATCTGCGGGCGTATCCCGTTCCATCCGTGGGCATGAGCCCGTATGTAGATTCGCCTGTTTTTCTTTAAAAACATGGTTTTATTGTGCAAAATTGGTAAAAAAAAAAAAAAAGGGCAGAAAAGCTCAATAAGCTCTGCCACCCACAAGAGAAAAGAATCTGATAAAAGTTCCCATGTACCCCGGGGTGGTGCCATTAAAAATACAACATGTTCCCAGAATAGCCCTCATCAGCCGGGTGTCAGGTCTGCTTTGCAAGAGTCATAATTGCTTGGTTCTTAAAGCAAAAACTAGGCTTGTCAATAAGGGGTTAACCTTTAAGGCCTCGCTGAAGGCTCATTTACACGGCATACGCAGTTTTGGTCTGTGAAATATACAGCGGTTTCAGAGTCCGCATATTAACTGCGTATTTGGTCACTCCTTTTTTTTTTCCCACATGCGCTAAAAAAATTCCTTTAGATTTCTCCTGCCTTCACATGTAATCTACACGTATCACGCGTGTTCACGCAGTCACACTGGTATTAACCCTTTGCAATCCAATTTTGGATTCACGGTTTCCTAGGGGGCTTTCTCTTTCTGCCATTATGCAATGGCGCCATCTGCTGGCTAGAGCCAATACTGCGGTATGGGACTTACTGGAGAGGCCCCCGACAACAGAGTGGCCAGTAATATACAGTAAGAATACCCTGCCGGACGTCTTCCAACATCGGAGCTGTGCAGCCTTCAATCAGAATGTCTTCAGATGTCAGACAGTGGATTGGAAAGGGTTAATAGGCGATTTATTCCATAATACAGACCATATTAGAACACGCCGGCATTTTATTTTTTTTCACGTGCTCAAAAAAAGCACCTCCTGAATCCCCCGGTACAGATCAGTGGGGCTTATGCTATGTGTGTAATACAGAGCGCAGATACGCCCCTATAAATGATCTCACATGGAGCCGAATTGGTGCAGATTCTCCGCAGTGGGAAATCCGCGCCAAAATCTGCATCAAATTTCACATCAAAATCTGCAGCAGACTTGATCCGTCAGTTGATCGGGTGAGATCCGCTTCAGATCAATGTCAGAATCCACACCACAATCTACAGCACAATCTGCTGCGGAGTCACGCCAAGATGCAGGATATGGGGACGCACCTTAAGAAGCCCTCCGCCACTAAAATATCGATGCCGTATGATGAGGATCAGCAGCAGCCGTTGATTGACGGGGATCCACCGCTTGGGATCCCTTCCTATCAGCTGATTCTAGTGACAGCGGGGCTCGGGTGATCGCTATGGCCTCTTCTGTCCATATTGGGTGGCATATATGCCTAGTATTACACCCAGGCCTGTTCACTTGAGTGGGACGGAGCTGCTCTCGGGCCTTGTGACTGATGGCACTGCAGGCCTGTTCGGCGCTCACCTGGGCATTGTGACCTCCCGAGTGGCAAACTCCCACCAATCAACCCTGAGGATATGTGCCCAATACTGTAGTGCCGGGCAGCCCTGTGATCGTGCGCACACACTTGGTACGAATTCGCTCCAAAATCCGCAGTCTACTTTGGTGATGGGAGTGGGACCCTGGTCGATCAGCTGATTGCCCTAGGTGCTACATCCTGAAAGGGGTTGTCTCATTAATCATGTGATCCCCCACAGGTCCCGTTTGTGTCACCCAAGCCGGGGGCAGCAGTGGGCGGCCATCGGCTGCTCCGGGGATACTTAGTATTACTTGGCGTTCAGCAGAGGGTCGTAAAAGTATCTTTCCAGAACAGGAGCTGCTCTGATAGAGATCCTGGGGGCTCAACGTGATACGGTGGGGGGAGCTTAAAGTTACTCAACTTTACGCCTCTTTTGACTTTCCTTCCCGCTGTGCTTATGGCAAACTGTGATTTTGTCACGACCAACAGTCACCATGAAGCTGTTGCTTTAACCTGGCATCCCCGTTACTAGGACATGCATGCGGTGGCGGTTCAACGTCTAGAGCCCTCACTGATGCAGGAATGGGGATAACTGCACAGGTAGGTGGCCCCAAAAATATGGAAGAGTCACCAACACTGCAGCCCCTTCAATCTCAATCGGTGGCGGTCCCAGGAGTCAGACCCCCACTGATCGTGAAGTTACAGCCTATCCTTGCATTATGGGATTGCCCCTTTAAGAAGGACTTAATCGGATCGTGTCCACGTGGGAAGCTGAGACTTGGTCTGAGGATCTCTCTCTTCCTCTTAGGATGCCGCTTGGGTTTCCTTCTTGCCGCCGGTTATCTGCCGCAGCCTTGTGCACACATCAGCGCCCCTGTTGTTGCGGGGAATCCAGAAGCAGCGGGCGCTTTGCATTGATTTTGGCTGTCAGGCATCGGTGTCACACGGAGACTGGAGAGATAGCGGTCAGACAAACTTCACCGGAGACTCCATTAATGTCCTCTCGCTTATCCCCGAGGGAATCTCAGGTCAGATCATGTTGTGCCGATAGCCTGCTGGGATGTTCAGGGAGCGTCCAGATAAGAGAGCGCTGCGGCATTAATCTCAGCGGTGACACCTAATGTGTGTATATATAAGGCCGGCTGCGGAAAACATTTTGTCATCAATTGTTACAAAGTACCGAAAACTAAAGGCATTCATATTAACGAAATCAAGAAAAAAGTTTAACCTCTTAGGAGACGGACAGTTTTGACCTTCAGGAAACTGCATTTTGGTTTCTTTTCACTATTAAATTCCTCCTTTTATGTTTTGTTTTTTTTCTTCTATAATAACTAATTAAAATACATTATATTGTATCGACGGCTGCACTAGTGGAAGTGTTCCAGAAGGAATTGCTGGAGTTTCATGAAACCTTGTAGATGCCTACAGTGGCATATGCAAAACAAATGACAGGGTACAGGCGTCGGCTAGACGCGGGCCCACCCTGGGCACCGGTACAGGCGTCGGCTAGACGCGGGCCCACCCTGGGCACCGGTACAGGCGTCGGCTAGACGCGGGGCCCACCCTGGGCACCGGTACAGGCGTCAGCTAGACGCGGGGCCCACCCTGGGCACCGGTACAGGCGTCGGCTAGACGCGGGGCCCCCCCTGGGCACCGGTACAGGCGTCGGCTAGACGCGGGGCCCCCCCTGGGCACCGGTACAGGCGTCGGCTAGACGCGGGGCCCCCCCTGGGCACCGGTACAGGCGTCGGCTAGACGCGGGGCCCCCCCCTGGGCACCGGTACAGGCGTCGGCTAGACGCGGGGCCCCCCCTGGGCACCGGTACAGGCGTCGGCTAGACGCGGGGCCCCCCCTGGGCACCGGTACAGGCGTCGGCTAGACGCGGGGCCCCCCCTGGGCACCGGTACAGGCGTCGGCTAGACGCGGGGCCCCCCCTGGGCACCGGTACAGGCGTCGGCTAGACGCGGGGCCCCCCCTGGGCACCGGTACAGGCGTCGGCTAGACGCGGGGCCCCCCCTGGGCACCGCTTACAGGCGTCGGCTAGACGCGGGGCCACCCTGGGCACCGCTTACAGGCGTCGGCTAGACGCGGGGCCACCCTGGGCACCGCTTACAGGCGTCGGCTAGACGCGGGGCCACCCTGGGCACCGCTTACAGGCGTCGGCTAGACGCGGGGCCACCCTGGGCACCGCTTACAGGCGTCGGCTAGACGCGGGGCCACCCTGGGCACCGCTTACAGGCGTCGGCTAGACGCGGGGCCACCCTGGGCACCGCTTACAGGCGTCGGCTAGACGCGGGGCCACCCTGGGCACCGCTTACAGGCGTCGGCTAGACGCGGGGCCACCCTGACCTCCCTGTCGGACTGCTCAGAACATGACAGGCCTGACATCTAATCTGCAGCAATGGCAAGACGCTTCCTGTCCACAGGGGCCGATATTCCTGCAGAGCCATTTCATCATCCGGTGGGATCTACACTACAGAGAATTGCTGCGGTTATAGACAGCAAAGGAGCCCGACCGCTGCTGGATGGGGGGCTAATAAAGTGGTATTCAGTGTACAGACATCTGTTTGCACACAAATCGTGAGTGAATCCTCCCGCAGATTGCGATTCACCTGCCATCAGCTTACGGCTGTGTAGTCGCGTTTACTGGACATAGCGGTAAAGTATAATCCCGTTTTGAGTCTTCTCATTATAATTCTCCATTGTAAAGTCACCATGAATACAATAAAGGGTTAATACAGTTAGTCGTTCTTCACTTCTGTTCTAACACGGGGGGATTTGTCCAAGACGACGGCCTTGAAGTAGACCTTGTTGTGTGTTTTGGCGTCCTGTCGGCGCATACCGGGCTCTAACGGTTTGACGTAGCCTGAGGTTATAAACAAAGGAGTTTGCGCTGCTTGTAATGTAGTAGAATATAATTCCATAAGTGTCCTTTAGCCTAATTAGTACTTTACATCCGGCCGTGTTTATCACTAATCATCTGGGATTGGAATAACGTAAAATTAGACTCACTCTTATCTTAGTAGGCGGCTGAGAACGTCCCTCTGACCTCGTGGTCTCGTCTGTGCTGAGACCCTGTGGGAAACTCAAACTGCAGTCCCGTGGGGCTTCACCTACTCTGAGAGACTCCGGGCATTACCTATCATCAGCCCCGCGGTCGGTGGGCGACTACTGCAGATTAGCGGGCAGCACTCATGGAGGGACTGGCAGGATAGACTTCCTCTATTTCCCGCAGTCATATTTTATATCTTCTGTTTCCTTTCCTCATCTAGAAGCCATGGCAAGAGTCATCCGGATTGTTAAAACTCTCCGCAACCACTGGAAGAAAAGTACGGCGGGCTTCTGTCTGCTGGCATATGGAGGCAACTGGATGTACGGCAAATACTGGTAAGAACTGGCACTGCGGCTGTCTGCCCCCTTGTCCAGTGAGGTGGGAACTGGAATGACTATACTTGAAGGGGTTGTACCAGAATCACAAGTTAATCCCTATTCTCAGGATATGGGATAGCACTGATTTAGAGAACGGGGTCCCATGTCCGCAGCTGTCCTCACAGCGCCCCCCGCAGTAGGGAGGAAACTGAATGTAAGGACGGTCATGTAAGAACACCGCCATTACATTCACTTTCAGGGGAGCTAACAGAGATAGCTGAGCGGCAAGTAGTGACCTCACAATGACAGACAGAAGGTGACACAGAACCCATTGTTTTAGAGGCTGGATTTGGGTCACAACGGTGAGACCCCTACCGATTATTAAGTTATGCCCTATCCTGTGGATAGGGGATAACTTGTGATCCTGGTGCAACCCCTTTAAAAGGGGTCATGTGACAATCGAAAACATGGCTGCCGCCTTTTAAAAGTATCGCCACTTTTATCCGTGGGTTGTATTTGGTATTGTGTTTTGGTATCTGACACCGGGTTACTTGGTAGACTCTCGGTGCTCATCATGGCATTGCTGGGGGCTAGCTGTTTCGCTCCTCTTAATAACTAGGCCAGCCGCCTTCTGTCTCTCCATAGGCTGTGACCGAGCTATTAAGATGGGTAGAACAGACAGCAGCCGACTGCGATGGCATGAGGGACACAGAGAGAGCCTATGACATGTCATTTGGTGTCGAACGGAAGTGGAAGTTCTGACACTGCAGGTCTGCATTTTCGGTGTTCCTGTGTGCCCGGTGACGTCATAGAAAGGAGAGGTTTGAGGCGAAGAGCTGTATATTTACAGTATATGGATGGCAGAGCCCACAACATCTTCTGCCGTGGCAGACTGCTTTGACTGACAGCTGTAACAGGCAGGCATCAGTGAGAACACCAATCCTTGCTGCTAACCATTTACATGCCGTAATCCGTGTTGATCGCGGCATGTAGGAGGTTCTCAGAAAGAGATCGCTCCCTCTGTGATGCTATCAGCTCTCCATGGAATTGTGGAGGGCCAGTGGGTTGTCACATCAAACGGGCGCCAGTCAATGACATTCGCATCTGGTAAGCGATAATACACTGCAGTACAGGTGTTCTGAGGTGCATTATCTGAGCGATCCTATCCTCACAAGTTCAAGTCCTCTACAGTTTACAACTGCTGGCCTATTATCTGGATAGGCCATCAGTGGTTGATGGACGGGGGTCCGCCACTTAGATAAATCATCTCTGGGCTAAAAATATTGAATAATGAAAGCTCCAATCACAGCAGAAGCTGTTTCATCAAGACCCATGCCTAGTACAGAAGACAGCGGGGAGTTTCAAAATGGTAAAGGAGTTTTCCAGGGAAATACTATTGATGACCTATCATCGGGAATTGGTTAAAATAAGCAAGACTTAAACTTCCCCTTATGATGAATCGCCACCACCATCGTGTGTTGCCTCCGCTCTTGTCCCTGCTGACCTGCAGCGGTTAGGTGCCATTCGTGCATAGAAGCCTACTGAGGCTAGTGATTGGCCGAGTGGCCACGTGAGCCATAAACGGCACATGATTGCTGCACTCTTATGTGTGCAGACCGGCAGGGACCAGAAAGACGGCGCTGCATCGGGGAAGGGGCCATCATTAAAGGACAACTCCACCAATGTGTGCAGACCGGCAGGGACCAGGAAGACGGCGCTGCATCGGGGAAGGGGCCATCATTAAAGGACAACTCCACCAATGTGTGCAGACCGGCAGGGACCAGGAAGACGGCGCTGCATCGGGGAAGGGGCCATCATTAAAGGACAACTCCACCAATGTGTGCAGACCGGCAGGGACCAGGAAGACAGCTCTGCATCGGGGAAGGGGCCATCATTAAAGGACAACCCCACCACTCTTCCTCTGCGCTGCCTCATATTGTGTAGCATCTATATTGGCCACATATATAGAGCCGCTAGTCTCTGCTGAGCAGGAAAAAAACTCATTAAACCGAGGTCACATTAATGAAAGCCATAAATCTATATTAGCGCTAATTTTCTCTCTCCCCATTTCTTGCACAGTGATAACTTGCTGAGAAGGGCAGCCTGCCAAGAAGCACAGGTACGTTCTGCCGACACTGACAAATCTCTTCACATCCTGTTGTGCAGTTTTATATACACTGAATGGCCATTTCATGAAACCCTCTGCCCTCTCACGATTGGCGCTTCACTATATGGAAATTATCACCGTGACCCCGGAGTGCGGCATAACGGCACGTGACAATTTTCTGTGGATCTGTTTCATTGTGAATCCACATCCAAATCCAGCGATTTAAGGCTGGGTTCCTACGGGACGGAAATCCCGCGGTTTGGCTGCACCGAAAAACCGCAACTTTTTCGCGGGATGAGCGCTGCTTCAAAATTGGCTGTAAATCCATCCCGTGTGAACCCAGCCTAACAAGGCCGGGTCATTGATGCTAGATGAGCCGGGGCCGGGATGTTACTTCCAGCCTTGGGGGGTTTGTAGTTCAGGGGTGTGAAGAGTATAACAAAAATGGTGTGATTGAGGAAAACCCTCCAGCAAAAGGGTCTACTAGATTGGGGGTCTCTAATCTAGTAGCCAGTCAGTGTATCCTTTATTGTGGCCCTAATGCAGCCTGCCGCCTTCTCCACCTGTATGTCCATAAGCCAAGTTTGCCTCCTGTAGGGGTACAAAGGGTATTGGACACCTAATTGTATGCCTTTTATATGTCCTGCTCTTTCCTATTAGGCATTTGGAAACCAGCTCATTTACCCCAATACTCCAGTGAAGAAGGCAACCGTTTTCCTAAATCCAGCTGCATGCAAAGGGTGAGAAGAAATTGGCTTTGTCTCAAACTGACTAAAATGACACTGGAGACCTTTTTGCACAGGCCGGTAATGGCGCAATGTTCGTTCCTGGTTATTATCCCATGTAAACATCTCGCTAATCAGTCAATGCCTTCGTCAGCCCTTCATGTATTTTGTGTCACTCGTCAGCAGCACATCCCCCGGTGTAAGCAGGGATGGGTACAGACAGTCATGGAAACAAATGATCGTTAATCATGAATGACTGTTTCCTGCAGCCATTCATCCCCGGCTATTGCCCAGAGTGAAAGGTCCCACAGGCAGCACCCTTAGATTTGCTATGTCTTCGCCCGGCGCTCTTCCTATGGGTATTTTATCTACCGTTGCAAAAAGGGACCCTTAGGGGTACACTTGCGCTGATGACTTTTCCGTCCAATTTACGGACCAATTAGATACAGATTTGGCCACCATGAATTTGCTGTGTGTCCTTGTGTGAAGGCACCCTAAAGGCCCATTTACACGGAGCAATGATTGCTCAAAAATTGCTCAAACGATAGTTTGAGTGACAGTTTTGAGCGATCATCTTTGCATAACTCTTAAGTAACCAATTGGCTACCTAAGAGTTATGCAGGCGGAGCTTGGTACTGCCACTATCAATCGTCGAACGATGCGGCTGTTTTGTATTTGCAAACAGCTGCATTGTTCTTGGTGCTTTCAGCTGGTGTCCCGCTGAGAACTGCCAGCGTGATACCAGCTAAAAGAATACTATCAGCACCGCCGGCTGAGATCAGCATGCGGCGCTGATAAGGCTCCTCGCTAATTTCTAGCTGGCTAAAAATGAGCGATGACTGAACAGTGCACGATGGCTGCGCGTTTAGACGCGACGATTATCGATCAAAAGACGGTTTTTGAGCTAATTTTCAGCGATACTTGTTGTGTCTAAATGGGCCTTCAATCCCTTCACCCTAAATAGCGGACATGAGCGCCCCCTGGGTGCTGGGTTAGTACTGAGCAGGAATGGAAGCCGATCCCGCTTCATACAGGTCCAGTACCGGCTGTGTTGGTTTGACAGCTGGCACCCACAAGCAAACAGCTGTGATTAGCGCTCATGCTGATTGTGGCTGTTAACCCTTTAAATACCTCAATCAGTGTTCGAGTGTCCCGTACGGCCCCCTCGCACTGGGACTGCAAAGTGCTGCTCTGTTGTTATGGCATCAAAATACATGGAAAAAATATTTATTATTGTAAAAAGTAAAGGACCCTAAAAGTTCCGACCCTTTTCTGTATTTTGTAATTTAAAAAAAAAACCAAATGCTTGGCGCTTCTGCATCGATAAAAGTCCGATCTAGCAATATAATGCATGAGAAAAAAATACACAAATTGTGCTTTTTCGGGTCGCCTCATCTCCAAGAAAAATTTTAATAAAAAAACTATCAAAAAGTTTCATACACTCAGAAATGGTACAAATAGAAACAACAGGTCGTCCCTCAAAAAAACCAAGCCCTCCCACAACCCCATCAACGGAAAGCTAAAAAAGTTGCGGCGCTCAGAAGATGGCGACAGCAAATAATCTGTAATTAAAGAGATTTTAGTTATTTAATGTAATGCAGCAAAAGAAAAACTCGCTCTGCTTTTGTGGTAATTCTACGGACTCGCGGGATGAGCTGTCACGCCATTTTTGCTTCAGAGTGTATGCGGTAAAAATCAGACAAAGTCACGCCAGACTAATACGTGAGAATGGCGACTACTCCAATAGCGTAGCTCATTGGTGCAATACGGAAATAGTCCAGCTGGCCCTCTGTGTGAGCTGCTGCATCCTCCTTGGACTGCAGGTTTAGTGCTCCTTGCAGGGCGGCGGAGCTGCTCTGACCTGCCTATGGCCCCGTCTTCTGATCTCTTACTCCGGTGATGAAGTTCACAGCGGTACACGACGGGGGAGATGCTATCAGACGGAAGCAAAATGCTTCCTTGCTGCCTTTTTGAAAGGGCAACCCCACAAAACCAGGTCAAGCGTCACTCGGAGAGAAGCCATTGATCTGTGTAATTAGAAGGAGCAATCACCTTTTAAACTAGCAGTTCACTCAACTTTTGTCCTATTAAATAATTTGCTTGGGGCAAGCTGGCGTGAAGTAACCTGCGCCGGACTGCGGCACATCGATTATGGATTGATCCGTAATCGCGGCTGGAAAGGTCAGCATTGGTTTTCTTCTGACCTAAGCTTTTAATCTCGTGGCTAAAGATATAGAACTTCAAAAAAGGAAAACTTCACATGTACATTTTTTAAAGGGCATCAGGATTGTTCCACGTCTAGAGGTTTGCTGCCCGTTGTTATAAATGTGCCTTGCATGATTTCTGCTTCCTGCCGGAGCGTGCTGGGAGTTGTGGGTACACAACAGTGGGAGTGCCACAGGTTGGAGACCTCCGATTATATAGTGAGAGGCAGTACTATATCCATCTACATCCTAAATAGAGATGAGCGAGCACCAAAATGCTCGGGTGCTCGTTACTCGAGTTGAACTTCCCACGATGCTCGAGAGTTCGTTTCGAGTAACGAACCCCATTGAAGTCAATGGGTGACCCGAGCATTTTTGTATTTCGCCGATGCTCGCTAAGGTTTTCATTTGTGAAAATCTGGGCAATTCAAGAAAGTGATGGGAACGACACAGAAGCGGATAGGGCAGGCGAGGGGCTACATGTTGGGCTGCATCTCAAGTTCCCAGGTCCCACTATTAGGCCACAATAGCGGCAAGAGCGCATACCCCCCCCCCCCCTCCCGCGCACTGTCAGCATAAAGATCGTTCTCCTCTGTTACAGCTGTGGCAGAGAAGAATGATGTTTGCCTATTGAATTCAATGAGGCCGGCAATACAGCTGGCTCCATTGAAAGCAATGCGCTGCGGGCGATCGCGGGATGAATTTTCGGGAAGGGCTTAAATATATAAGCCCTTCCCTGCAATTCATCCAGAAATGTGTAAAAATAAAAAAATATATATATACTCACCCGGTCCTGGCAGACGGAGTTCAGCGGCGGCCGGCGGCAGTTCTCTGAACTGCTCTCTATAGTATTCAGCAGCCGGGGATTTAAAATCCCCGGCTGCTGAATGAGCTGCCTCTGATTGGTCACAGCCTGACCAATCAGAGGCAGGTCTCACTCACACACCCATTCATGAATGGGTGAGTGACTGCTGCCTCTCATTGGCTCAGATTGGTCCCTGGGCTGAGCCAATGCGAGGCAGCAGTCACTCACCCATTCATGAATTCATGAATCGGTGTGTGAGTGAGACCTGTCTCTGATTGGTCAGGCTGTGACCAATTAGAGGCAGCTCATTCAGCAGGCGGGGATTTTAAAGCCCCAGCTGCTGACTAGTATAGAGAAGCAGTTCAGGAGAACTGCCGGCAGCCGCCGCTGAACTCCGGCTGCAGCGGAAAGGTGTGTGTGTGTATGTATATATATATATATTTTTTATTTTTACACATTTCAGGATGAATTGCAGGGAAGGGCTTATATATTTAACCCCTTCCCGACAATTCATCCCGCGATCGCCCGCATTGCTTTCAATGGAGCCGGCTGTATTGCCGGCTCCATTGAATTCAATGGGCTAACATCATTCTGCCGGGACAAGGTGAGTATATATATTTTTTTATTTTTACACATTTCTGGATGAATTGCAGGGAAGGGCTTATATTTTTAAGCTCTTCCCGAAAATTCATCCCGCGCTCACCGGCAGCCCATTGCTTTCAATGGAGCAGGCTGTATTGTCGGCTCCATTGAATTCAATGGTCAGTGCTTGTTTAATCGAGACGAGTACCGAGTGGTGCTCGTCTCGAGTAACGAGCATCTCGAGCACCCTAATACTCGAACGAGCATCAAGCTCGGACCAGTATGCTCGCTCATCTCTAATCCTAAACAATTTGCATGCATGATATAGGTGACTGCTTTATTTACAGCAAAAATAGGGAAATAGTACTATCTGTGCCTATTGGATACAGGAAAAGACAAGGAGGCAGTACTACCTGTTACAGAGAGAGAAGGGGAGAGTACTATGTCTAATCTATATTACACCTAGTACTGCTGCCCTGTCTTTTCCTATGTGTAATGTAGGTAGGGCATAGTACTCTCCCCTTCTCTCTCTCTGTAACTGAGAAGAGAACAGATAGTGCTGCCTCCCTGTCATTCCCTATAAATGATGTAGATTCAGATAACACTACCTCCCTGTCTTTTTCCCATCTGAATTTGTATCATTTATAGGGAGGCAGTACTATCTGTGCCTACATCATTTACCAGAAGAGAAAGGTAGACGGCACTATCCTTACCTGAATCACTAAAAGGAAAAGACAGGGAAGCAGTACTATCTGAATCTTCACTTCCCACCATTATTTGTACCTGCATTACATACTGGGCGGGATGGGGAGGTAGTACTATCTGAATCTGCATCATTTATAGGGGGCGACAGGGAGGCAGTACTATCTGTTTTTTTTTTTTATCTTCTACAGGGAGAGGCGGAGACAGTACTGTTCCTACCTGAATTACATGCAAGCAAAGATGGGGAGGCAGTACTATCTGTTCCTTCATGATTTAGTAGGAAAAATAGGGTGACAGTACTAGTGATGCATACATTACATGCAGGGGAGTAGTACTATCTGTGCCTACTTTACATCCAAGGAAAGATAAGGCTGCAGTGCTATCGGTATATACATCATTTAGGGCTCATTCACACAACCGCAATTTCTCCGCGTGGGGAATAGAGTAAGTGAAAGTACGCTGACTGCCATTGACCGACTCGCCATAGCGGTTTTTATTGCGTATAATAGTCACGTAAAAAATAGCGCAGCATGTTGTGTTTTACTGCGTATTGTGTGCATACAGCCCTATGCTCTATGGGTTGCGTATTATACGCTGTACATATGCAATACATTGCATGTATGCGGTGTTTAATACGCAACGCCGCTTAGAGACAGCGGGGAATAAAAAAAAAAAAAGTCACACTGCGAATGACGGCGTTCTTGAGATAGGCTGTCCTGCGCAGCGATCGCCGGTTCGCACAGCGATGAAGCGCTGCGTGACGCACACAGCTTTGTACTACTACGGGCAGGTGAATGTGAAGGAGGTAGTACTATCTGGACCGTGATTTACAGTACTACATTTGTAGCTGAGACAGGGAGGCAGCACTATCTGTGCTTGCATCATTCTGAGAGTGTCCTGCTATCCCCAGTCATAGTAGGCACGTATTCCTATACAGTAAGTGGTCAGTATATAGTATATGGCATGAGAGGACTATGGGCTGTGGGTATATTTGGTGACGCCGTTGTATTTCCCCCCCCAGGACTGAGTGACTCGGATGACCATTGGTTTGTGTTTCCTCCCCTTAGGAAAGCCAGGACCCTCTTTGAGAAGAATGCGGCCCCCATACTGCACCTCGCTGGGATAGATGTTCATGTGGTCAAGGTGGGTGCGTTCCCAACGTAAGGTTGACACCCGATAATCCGGAATATCTGACAATCCAGCACTTCTGTCCCATCGATGCCAGAGTAGAGTATATTTGTTTTTAATGCTGCAATTTCTCCCATTGAAGTCAGCCGTGATGAAAGCATCCCCTTAGCGACATTGTGCTGTTCTGCTATCAACACTGCCCCCTTCAGGACCAAGAAGGAAGAAGCAGGCTGATGTCATACAGTTGGGATTCATTGTACTACTGCATAGAAATACTTTTGGCGGTGATCAAGGATTCTCAGCCTCGGGATACAAATCTCATTACAAAAAGTAACGTGCCTTAAGGAGGTTGTCGCTAGAATAGTCCCCTTATGATGTGGGATTGATGCCACATACTAATGATGTCCCCCCAAGGCACTCATTACTTAGGAGGAAAAAGAAAAAAAGTCGCCTTACTAATTCACTAAATTACCGTTAGCCTAATGGTAAACTATTAGCCTACTTAAAAACTCATCCACCAAACAAATAATCCTCCCAAGATACACAATGTCACTACTGAATATGAGATTGTAGCCCTAGTGAAGGGCGGTATTATAGTAGGGGGCGGTATTATAGTAGGGGGCAGTATTATAGTAGTTATATTCTTGTACATAGGGGCAGTATTATAGTAGTTATATTCTTGTACATAGGGGGCAGTATTATAGTAGTTATATTCTTGTACATAGGGGCAGTATTATAGTAGTTATATTCTTGTACATAGGGGGCAGTATTATAGTAGTTATATTCTTGTACATAGGGGGCAGTATTATAGTAGTTATATTCTTGTACATAGGGGGCAGTATTATAGTAGTTATATTCTTGTACATAGGGGGCAGTATTATAGTAGTTATATTCTTGTACATAGGGGGCAGTATTATAGTCGTTATATTCTTGTACATAGGGGGCAGTATTATAGTAGTTATATTCTTGTACATAGGAGCAGTATTATAGTAGTTATATTCTTGTACATAGGGGGTAGTATTATAGTAGTTATATTCTTGTACGTAGGAGGCAGTATTATAGTAGTTATATTCTGGTACATAGGGGGCAGTATTATAGTAGTTATATTCTTGTACATAGGGGCAGTATTATAGTAGTTATATTCTTGTACATAGGGGGCAGTATTATAGTAGTTATATTCTTGTACATAGGGGGCAGTATTATAGTAGTTATATTCATGTACATAGGGGCAGTATTATAGTAGTTATATTCTTGTACATAGGAGCAGTATTATAGTAGTTATATTCTGGTACATAGGGGGCAGTATTATAGTAGTTATATTCTTGTACATAGGGGCAGTATTATAGTAGTTATATTCTTGTACATAGGGGGCAGTATTATAGTAGTTATATTCTTGCACATAGGGGGCAGTATTATAGTAGTTATATTCCTGTACATAGGGGGTAGTATTATAGTAGTTATATTCTTGTACATAGGGGCAGTATTATAGTAGTTATATTCTTGTACATAGGGGCAGTATTATAGTAGTTATATTCTTGTACATAGGGGGCAGTATTATAGTAGTTATATTCTTGTACATGGGAGCAGTATTATAGTAGTTATATTCTTGTACATAGGGGGTAGTATTATAGTAGTTATATTCTTGTATATAGGGGGCAGTATTATAGTAGTTATATTCCTGTACATAGGGGGCAGTATTAGAGTAGTTATATTGTTGTACATAGGGGGGGGGGCAGTATTATAGTAGTTATATTCTTGTACATAGGGGGGGGGCAGTATTATAGTAGTTATATTCTTGTACATAGGGGGCAGTATTATAGTAGGTATATTCTTGTACATAGGGGGCAGTATTATAGTAGGTATATTCTTGTACATAGGGGGGGGCAGTATTATAGTAGTTATATTCTTGTACATAGGAGGCAGTATTATAGTAGTTATATTCTTGTACACAGGAGGCAGTATTATAGTAGTTATATTCTGGTACATAGGGGGCAGTATTATAGTAGTTATATTCTTGTACATAGGGGCAGTATTATAGTAGTTATATTCTTGTACATAGGGGGCAGTATTATAGTAGTTATATTCTTATACATAGGGAGCAGTATTATAGTAGTTATATTATTGTACATAGGAGCAGTATTATAGTAGTTATATTCCTGTACATAGGGGGCAGTATTATAGTAGTTATATTCCTGTACATACGGAGCAGTATTATAGTAGTTATATACTTGTACATAGGGCGTAGTATTATAGTAGTTATATTCTTGTACATAGGGCGTAGTATTATAGTAGTTATATTCTTGTACATAGGAGGCAGTATTATAGTAGTTATATTCTTGTACATAGGGGGCAGTATTATAGTAGTTATATTCTTGTACATAGGGGGCAGTATTATAGTAGTTATATTCTTGTACATAGGGGGCAGTATTATAGTAGTTATATTCTTGTACATAGGGGGCAGTATTATAGTAGTTATATTCTTGTACATAGGGGGCAGTATTATAGTAGTTATATTCTTGTACATAGGGGGCAGTATTATAGTAGTTATATTCTTGTACATAGGAGGCAGTATTATAGTAGTTATATTATTGTACAGAGGAGCAGTATTATAGTAGTTATATTCTTGTACATAGGGAGCAGTATTATAGTAGTTATATTCTTGTACATAGGAGCAGTATTATAGTAGTTATATTCTTGTACATAGGGAGCAGTATTATAGTAGTTATATTCTTGTACATAGGGAGCAGTATTACAGTAGTTATATTCTTGTACATAGGAGCAGTATTATAGTAGTTATATTCTTGTACATAGGGGCAGTATTATAGTAGTTATATTCTTGTACATAGGGAGCAGTATTATAGTAGTTATATTCTTGTACATAGGAGCAGTATTATAGTAGTTATATTCTTGTACATAGGGAGCAGTATTATAGTAGTTATATTCTTGTACATAGGAGCAGTATTATAGTAGTTATATTCTTGTACATAGGGGGCAGTATTATAGTAGTTATATTCTTGTACATAGGGGGCAGTATTATAGTAGTTATATTCTTGTACATAGGGGCAGTATTATAGTAGTTGTATTCTTTTACATAGGGGGCAGTATTATAGTAGTTGTATTCTTGTACATAGGAGCAGTATTATAGTAGTTATATTCTTGTACATAGGGGGCAGTATTATAATAGTTATATTCTTGTACATAGGGGGCAGTATTATAGTAGTTATATTCTTGTACATAGGTGGCAGTATTATAATAGTTATATTCTTGTACATAGGGGCAGTATTATAGTAGTTATATTCTTGTACATAGGAGGCAGTATTATAGTAGTTATAGTCTTGTACATAGGGGGCAGTATTATAGTAGTTATAGTCTTGTAGATAGGGAGCAGTATAATAGTAGTTATATTCTCGTGTATATGGAGCAGTATTATAGTAGTTATAGTCTTGTACATAGGTGGCTGTATTATAGTAGTTATAGTCTTGTACATAGGTGGCTGTATTATAATAGTTATATTCTTGTACATAGGGGCAGTATTATAGTAGTTATATTCTTGTACATAGGGGCAGTATTATAGTAGTTATATTCTTGTACATAGGAGGCAGTATTATAGTAGTTATATTCTTGTACATAGGGAGCAGTATTATAGTAGTTATATTCTTGTACATAGGGAGCAGTATTATAGTAGTTATATTCTTGTACATAGGAGCAGTATTATAGTAGTTATATTCTTGTACATAGGGGGCAGTATTATAGTAGTTATATTCTTGTACATAGGGGGCAGTATTATAGTAGTTATATTCTTGTACATAGGGGGCAGTATTATAGTAGTTATATTCTTGTACATAGGGGCAGTATTATAGTAGTTGTATTCTTTTACATAGGGGGCAGTATTATAGTAGTTGTATTCTTGTACATAGGAGCAGTATTATAGTAGTTATATTCTTGTACATAGGGGGCAGTATTATAATAGTTATATTCTTGTACATAGGGGGCAGTATTATAGTAGTTATATTCTTGTACATAGGTGGCAGTATTATAATAGTTATATTCTTGTACATAGGGGGCAGTATTATAGTAGTTATATTCTTGTACATAGGAGGCAGTATTATAGTAGTTATATTCCTGTACATAGGGGCAGTATTATAGTAGTTATATTCTTGTACATAGGAGGCAGTATTATAGTAGTTATATTCTTGTACATAGGAGGCAGTATTATAGTAGTGATATTCTTGTACATAGAGGGCAGTATTATAGTAGTTATATTCCTGTACATAGGGGCAGTATTATAGTAGTTATATTCTTGTACATAGTGGGCAGTATTATAGTAGTTATATTCTTGTACATAGGAGCAGTATTATAGTAGTTACATTCTTGTACAGTGGAGCAGTATTATAGTAGTTATATTCTTGTACATAGGGGGCTGTATTATAGTAGTTATATTCTTGTACATAGGGGCAGTATTATAGTAGTTATATTCTTGTACATAGGGGCAGTATTATAGTAGTTATATTCTTGTACATAGGAGCAGTATTATAGTAGTTACATTCTTGTACAGTGGAGCAGTATTATAGTAGTTATATTCTTGTACATAGGGGGCAGTATTATAGTAGTTATACACAGCAGTAACGTAACAGGAAGGTCTTGCGCACTTAGCTAGCAGGGACAGAGAGAATATGTATTATAATAAGTCATGCAGGGACATGCCAAAAAATTAAAAATGATCATTCTGTAGCCTTAGAAGCTTATCACAGGGGCGGTGATGATGCGGTGCTAGTGATAATCCTATTTTGTGGAGTGGCTATTCATGCAGTTTCCTAATATTACAGCACATCGTAATCTCTGTGGTTCACCTAAGTAAATCGCCTGAATACCCGTTCTTATCCCCATCCTGAAGCCCTCAGACCTGCCGGTTGGTTTTGTAGGTCACAGTATCAGCTGCTGCGGACCTTTTCAAGTCAGCAAAGAAAATTGCAAGTGGAAAAGAAGGGAGAGGAGGGGGAATTGGAAATGCAATCAAGTGTTGCGGATTAATTAGAGCAGTTTGGAGCAACCTCCATGCTCCAAAATTAGAAGACGCTTTCTACTCGGCTGCTGTGAATGTTAAACAGAGAGGCCTGTGGAAAGCGACCAGAGGGGGGAATTTAACTCCCTCTGTCCAAGTTTGGACCCGCACCTGTTACTACTGTTCAATATGGCGGTACCATAGACTTATTGCGCGAAACACATGTGTCTGGCAGTGGATAATCAATTCCAATATCTTCCAGGTTGGGTGGTCATGCCAGTGTTGCGTGTATAGGGGTGTGGTGGAGTAATCACTAATGGAATACTTTGGTTTCTGTATTTGCAAGTTTAAAGGGCTATTCCATGTGGCCCCATAGACTCAAATCACTGAAGTGGTGTTTAGAAAAAGCTATTCTAAAATCCTCCCACAGGAAAAACCCTCCAAAAATCCCTTAATTTACGTTAATCCAACGGTCTGGTCCAAAGCCCAAGTTCTGTCAAGGTCGTGTAGGGGGTTGTTAAACTACCTGCCGTTGGGCTTTTGTGCCAATGTTCCCAGATCTGCCAGTTTTCAAACCCTGGTTTCACTCACGGCACTCTGCATCGGTAGTGTGTTAGACTACCAGTTCACTACACCTGCTCTCTGATTGGCTAGCACTGCTCACATGATCAGTGCCGACCAATCAAAAAGCAGTGTTTAGTGCCTTGGACTACCGATGATTTAGTCAGATTGCAGTGCCCATCTTGGATGGATGAAAACGGGGCCTGGAACAGGCAGAACGCGAGCTAAAATATCACTCACCCGCTCCCAGAACCGGACGAGGTTTGTTGTAAAAGTTTTGCCCAGGATTAAAAAAAAGTCTACCTTCTTCCAGAAGCAGCACCACAGCTGTGCACAGGTTATGTCTGGAATTGCAGCTCTGCCCCATTCACTTCAGTGGAGCTGAGCTGTAATGCCAGTCACAACCCATGAGCAGGCGACACTGGAGTATACCGCTCTAAAATGTGAAAACCGGTATTTAATATCTAATTTCTATCCTCTGAAGGTATTGGCCATAAGCCTGAGGCGGGCCTCACATGACCGGATTGTGATTGCGGATTCCATAGTAATACGCAGTTCCATCAGATGCCTTGAATTACGCCGTTCCGCTCACATGACCGGGCCACAATTGCGCAATGGACTTGCAGAAAATAAAACGCAGCGTGTTCTATTTTGCTGTGAAATCCGTGACCATGGGGCTTATTATGCTCTATGGTCGGGAATATACCTGCAGCCCATACGCAGTTACATAATGTATGGACTGTGGGTTCCTGCGTCGTCGCTAAGTGATGGTGCAGAAAATAGGGGAAAAAATGTGCGGCATGTATTGAGTAGAGACAGGAACAATGCAACCATCTTGAAAGAATGAAGAAAGGCTCCAGAAAGAAGTAGATCGGCCCAAACACTTCGTCCAAACCTCCATTCACCCAACAATCGGGCTGCGTAAAGCTGTCAACAAACGCTCTTTCGTCAGCCGATCATTAACTTTCAGCAAGTATTAACCCTTTGCAATCCAATTTTGGATTCAGGGTTTACTAGGGGGCTCTCTCTTTCTACAATTTTACAATGGCGTCATCTGCTGGCTGGAGCCAGTACTGCGGTATAGGACATGCCGGAGAGACCCCCGACAACAGAGCGGCCAGTAATATATAGTAAGAATACCCTGCTGGATGTCTTCCGACATCGGAGCTGTACAGCCTTCAATCAGAATGTCTTTAGAAGTCAGACAGTGGATTGGAAAGGGTTAAAATGCTCGTTGACCATCCGTGTCTCTTCCCGTGTTAATGGGGAGATGTGCAACCAGCCTATTGGGCAAAGGATGGCACTCGCAACGCTTCCTCCTCGTAAGCCGATTCTCGGGCCTGGCGCTGGTTACATTGGGCTGTTCTCCCCACCTCTCCTCCTGTGTCTGGCTGCAGCCGGAGCCTCCCCCCACTACTCTATCTGCATAATAAGCCCCACCCCTTAGCACCAAAAAAGGAAGACAACGGCAGGAGTTTAACCCCTCGTTCTCTGCATTTCTTCAAGCCTGTTTGCTTTAGCAACAGGAATGAAGTCAGAGTTGGGAATCGTTAGCCCGTTATTTATTTTTTTTCCCCTCATTGGAGATTTTGGATCCGTCACAAGCAAGTTGCACAGGTGACATCTCACCTGCCCAGTGGTGGCTGTCCGTTACCCACGCTCTCCTACCTTCCACATGGCAGGTGCCGCACGCATTAGGCTCCGTGCCAGTGTCTTCCTGAAATGCTGTGACAGATCTGTGTGAAGAGCAGTGATTAGCACCACGACCGCTAATTGCCATCCAGCTATTCTCAGTCGGCAGATTGTTGATTGTGATTTATGTATAAATAGCGCTGACAGCTCGGAGAGGTTCTTATGGATATACAGATGAGAGCCGGGCTAAGTGCAGCCACATTCGTCTCCTTGATGTACATCTGATGCCATACGAATAGTGGCGGACCCGAAAATAGTGACAAGAAAACGCCAGTAAATAGTTGCCGTCTTCTGTCGGAGTGTCCGCCATTACACTTCCTACTAGGGTTGTCACTCAGCTTTCCCAGGCTCCTGAGTGTCTTATTTTATATCAGTGCCCTTGACTATCATTCCATGGTAGTGAATACAGCGGTGGTCGGGCATATGTATCGCTGCTCCCATCACTTGGAGCATTCGGGGTCCACCGTTCTCAGGATCACTGGAGGTCCCCCTAGTCGGTCCTCCAGAAAGCAGATATTTATCGCCTCTCCTAAATGTTTATAGTGCAAAAAACCCCTTGGAAGAGACCCTCTGAGCCTGGACAGCGATGGCCACACCAATCCTCTTGCTATCTGAGGCGCACTGTGTATTAGTCTGCATCACTAGTCTGAGGGCCTATTTAGACACAACGATTATCGCTCAAAATACAGCTGAGCGCTCCAACCAGGGTATGCAGGAGACAGCTGGAGCGCTGCCTTCTGTATACAGCTCGTATCCCACTGGGAAGTCCCAGCGGGATACCAGCTGAAACAATGTTATCAGTGCCGCCTGCTGAGAAAATCAGATCAGCATGTGGCACTGATCAGGCTCATCGCTTATTCCTAGCTTACTAGAAACGAGCGATGAAGGAACACTGCACGATGACAGCGTATTTAGACAGAACGATAATCGCGCAAAAGATGGCTTTTGAGCAAATTCTGAGTGATAATCGTTGTCTAAATATCCTTAACACATTATACCTGCTGTAATTAACCAGTGCGAGCCACATGACCAGTGTGGACCAATCGGAGCAAGCATGTAGTGTCTTGTGCATACTGATCCATTGGTCAGAGGATCGGTGCGGCCATCTGCCTTTGTTCATGCCCGGAGGGTAGTTTTTAGTAGCATTGTTTGCTCTCTCACGTTCTGGCTCATGGGGGTCCCAAATTAGAGAATCCATATACTCCAATTGGCTAAATATATGGGCTGTCATTTGAAGACCGCCCGCCATTGTCCATAGACTCTGTTTCTATTTCAGTACTTGGTTGTGTCGTTATATCTTCCAGACAGACTACGAAGGTCAGGCCAAAAAGATGCTGGAGCTGATGGAAAACACCGATATGATTATCATCGCTGGTGGAAATGGGACCCTGCAAGAGGTAAGGAGAAGACAATCTGAGAGGTGTGCCCAAGTCCTAGACTAGAACCACCGGTCCTAGATCAGATCTTCCAACATATCTGGATGTGACCATGGAGCTGCCATACACTAGATCCATCATCTGTCGTCATATAGTTGTAGTCCCTGAGTAAATCCATTGGCATTGTGTGGGGAGATCCATCATCATCGGCATGGACTAGATCCATCAGCAGATCTATCGTTACTCCCGTCAAAGACTACACCGACCAGCCATGACACAAAACCACTAACGGGTGAAGGGAATAACCCTGATCAGGTGGCGTCTGTCAGCGGGGGGGCTAGCAGGCAGCAGGTGATTGGCCAGTTCTTGAAGTTGATGAATTGGGAGCCAGAAAATGGGTAATGGTAAGGATCTTAGCAACTCCCTAAGTTGGCTTCTAACTTATTGTTTTGGGGGTTTTTTGCCTTCCTCTGGGTCAACATTAGGGGGTAATGGGCTGAACTGGATGGACTATGTTACTATGACTATGGCAAGGGGCAAATTGTGATGTGTGGGTGGGTGGGCTGGGACTCTTGTCCTTATTACAGTGTGGGTCAGTAGACATATAACCGTGCTGCTAACACGTAACCGTGGCCGTAACACGCTTGTGTGTAACCAGCTTTAGTCATATCTGCCACTATTGTATGGACGCAGGACCCGCTTGTATTGTGTTGCGGACCCGATGTATGCGATGGTCTGGAACGCTTTGTGACTTGTTGGCCTTGTGTCTCGCAGGTTATCACCGGACTCCTCCGCAGGGCTGATCAGGTAATAGTCACCCACAGTGTATTGTGGGAAATTGTCATTGCTGCTGTCACTTCACTCCCTGCTGATTCCACTTGGAACAAGACGACAGACCGTATTATTTTATTGTGCGCCCCCTGTGCCCCGCAGGTGGCATGGATCCGCTTCCTTTAAAGGGGTCGTCTAGTGTAAGTTAATTAAAGCTTGATTATTGTAGGAAAGAAACGTTTTGCAACTGTCTAACCTGCTTGTGTTTCACTGCTTGTTGTCGCTCGATGGAAATACTTAGTCCTGTTTGCACAGCTGATGGTTCGTTACAGTGTATCGGCACACACTTCTCTCCTGTCCTGGACTTCAAAGTAACAAACTGCAGCTGTGTGATAAGGACTTGGTTAGAAAAGAGTTCTGAGCCTCTGAATATAAACCAGAAAGATCCCATTCACTGACAGCAAGCAGGAAACTTGGAACAATAAGAGGAACCGAGACACAAAGTATGTTGAGAAGTTGTGACTCTCTTGTATTTCGTCCAGTGATCCCGTCTTGTTTTTCAGGGTTCATTCAGTAATATCCCAATCGGGTTCATTCCACTTGGCGCGACCAACACCATTAGCCAGACGCTGTACCCCAAGTCTGAGAATAAGGTCCAGTAAGTGTGGCTTACCTCTTGTATGTGACGGGGTTTTCCTGTATATATGATCACTGCTAGAGCACTTTATAGAGGTCAGAGCTTCAATGCTCTGCTCTGCTTCACACAGCCATACAGTTACATGATAAACTTCTGGCTGCCTGCAGTTGCCACTAGGGGGCACTTGCTGTACACATTTACATAGCTGCCATGCATCTCAATAATAAATCTTTGGCTTTTAGCTCAAAAGCTATTTAAATTGGATGTGAATAAGTCTTAAGGCGACTCCTATAAACAAGTGAGTCTATAAGGCTGCCTTTAAAAGGGATCTCCAGCTCTATAAAATTGATGACCATCAATATTTGATAAGCAGGGTCTTACTCTCAACACCGACCACTGATCAGCTGATTTGAGGGGGGGGGGGGTCTTGGTGCACAACGTACGTTTTGCAGTGACAGATTCAGGTATTGCAGTTCAGTCTCTTTCACTTGATTATGACTGAAGTGCAGTACCAGGTTCAGCCACTATTAAAAGTATGGCGCTGTGCCTAGTAAATAGTGAAGAGGATGCAGCACTCGCTGGAACACCGCAGATCAACGGTGGTGCCAGGAGTCTGAACTCCAGCAGTCTGAGGATAGGCTATCAATTTTCTATCCCTTTAATGACTTATCCCAAATCCGCCTGACCACTCACATTCACCGCTTTATAGCCGCAAATGTGATTTCTGTCAGGAATTGTTCCCAGCTGTAGTTAGACTGCTTGTTAGGCGGACCTAACATGTGTAAGTTGTCTTAATATATGAAGGCCCTACAAGGTGGTGATGCCTGTCATATAGCGTCCACTAATGCCGAGAATGAATGTGCGTAAGGTTTAGATCATCTGCCCGTGTGGTGAGCGGTCTGCCAATGAACATGCCAGCCAACGCTTGTTCATGAGGCTTACACAGGAGGGTGATCAGCAGTATAGGCACACGCCATCATTACTACAGTCATCTGTCCCCATACTGCTCGACATCAGAAGATCTGCAGCCGGCCAGCGACTATATATTCTGCTCACATAAACAAGTCCATCAGCGGCAAACGAGCGGGTTTTGTTTTTTGTTTTTTTTTCATACGTTGGCACACTTGCAGAGCCCGACGATCGTACCCAAATGTCAGGCCATGTAAATGCCCAGTAAGTTCCAGTGAGGGAGTTCTGACAAGCAAATAGGATGCTCATAGTAGATGGGCTAAACCTTCAAAAAAAAACTCAGTACGACGTAGTGACATATCGAAAACTTTGACCAGTGGGGGCCAGCTGCCGAGACCTCCACTGAGTGCAAAAATCAAGTGGCTTAAAGACCCTTTTTTGTATAATCACAGTAGAAAGTCTACGAGTCCGTCCGAGCCGAAGAGAAACCGCGCTCAGCTAGTGATTCTGCCTTCATTTTAGCATGCGGTGGGGGTCTGAGCACCCGGACCCCACTAACTAAAACCTCTGCTGTGTCATAATGTCATCACAGTTTAAGGGTTTAGTTATGTTTCAGATGATAACATTCTAGCTGCCACCAGGGCGAGCTTAGTGTATGTATGATAACAGACGCCTCTATATAGGTTGAGATTATTTATATATGTGTATACACTGAAATGGCAAAAGTCATGGGACAGGAACTAATATCATGTGGGACCCCCTGCAGCCCAGCAAAGTGCAGCAACTCCATGTGACATCAGTTCTACCAGTGGATGGAAGACGTCTGGAGGGACGTTCAACCATACTGTCTGGATACCCCCCACAGCTCCTTGTAGGTGCAGGATCTCAGGTGTGAATGGACATCTCCACCACATCTCGTAAATCCTCGATTTGGGCTCATGTCTAGCAATGTGCAGGCCCTGCCATTCATAGGAATGCTCCTTGAACCAATTCTGGACCGCTTGGATGGTTGGTGTATTGATACCGTGACTCATCGGATGTACACTCCACATGTTGTCAGTCCTCTAGGGTCAAGTTAGTAACATCATGAGCCCAGGTGAGGCGCTGCGTCCAGTGATAAGAGAGGCGCTCTGGTGGGTCTTCTCCCATATGTCATGGAAGCTAAAGAACGCTACCCTGACTTGTGGATCAAGGAATGCCCCATGCATCTGGCACCCACTATCATTTGAACCCTGACATTTCACGTTGCCTCGCCATGAGGTTCGCGTTCAAACGCTCTCACTAGATAACGCCTCACAGTTTATACAGATGTGGGCGCCCCCTGAGGTCAGTTAATAATCAGTTTACATACTACTATCCCCTGACTTCTGGCGCATCAGCGTGGGCGTTTCTGCGTAAAACAACTTTTGAGAACTTGAGAAACTTCAATCCCCGTCCTTCCCAATCTTTACCGCAGTCCCTGATCCTGCCTGCACCCTACCGGTCCTGACAAATAACCCGGCGCACTTGCTGATTACCGGCAGAGGCAATTTAATTCCTTTGCGTTTTATTGCTCATAAATACGTCTTAAATGTTGGAGTGTTCCATAGCCGAGATGAAGGCTACACGCCGGAATGACTTACCCTTTAGAGATTCGTCAAATAACCGTGCGCTTGTAAAGTTTTAATTGGCCCCTGTCTCCCTCTCCTTGTTTGACCTATACAGACACAAGCGCCTGTCTACTTCTACAATCAAAACAATTGTCTGGGACATCTCTGTGATAAAAGAGGGGGCGGGAAGGGTTAATTGAAGTTCCTCTTTCCCCGAATTAAAGATACAGCCATTATGAGGAGGGTTGTTATTAGGCCTCGCTGTGTAGGAGCCGAGGTTTTAAGATTTCCTTTGTTTTGCTCATGAAAATTTCATAGCACTTGTGCCATTAAAAAGGATCTACAGAGAAAACCGCTTAAAGGGGTAAGAGCGCTGGAGCAGCCGAGCTGGAGTATTCGGGCATACCGCTAGTGAGACATAGAAAACATCCCCGTCATCTTAGATCCTTTATGTACAGTAACTTTGTGGCGCTTTTCCCTTTAAAGCTGAGACATTGGACCAGCTGGGCCGGATGACTGTGTAATGTGTACGGCGGAGTCCCAGGCTTCCCTCAACAACAGATTTTGGAATACAGAAGGATCAGGCATGTTGGATTTCAATGGGCTCAGTCCTTTGTTCCGCCTGGCAGCGGCTTGTTCTTTTTGAAATGGGTGGGCAGAAGGATGTATATATAAATATGAAAGGGAGGAGAGAAGAGTCAGGAGGAGTAGCTGCCAGCTGACCGAGCGTTGGTCCAATAACCATCTAAAGTGTGTGAGCCCCTTAAAATGAACTTGCAGAAAGTTGTTTGCCGTGTTGCAGACTGTAGCCTGGTCTCATCTGTACTGTACAAGCTTCCTAGCTGTACCCTCAGTGCGTTGGCACCATGCAGAGGCTGCTGCAATCACAGGGATTCATTAACTGGCAAGTTCTTCTTACCGGCACAGAAATGGCTTGACTATAATAATAACATAAATATAATCCTAACACAAATGGGGAATTTCAAGTTATTTTAGTTGTTTCTCTCAGCAAGGATCAAATGTTAGTTCAACAGCTATCTGAAGTGTATGAGCACCATAACTTACTAACAGGGAGCTGTTTGCATTAGCTGTCATGCTACAGTCCGCTCACACGGGTGTATGTGTCCTGCGTGTTACATGCTTGTTTTTCAGTTATGTAAACTACACAGCAGATACCCATGCATATTTGCTGCATATGTTACATCCCTACAGCCTGTATTTGTGCATATTAAGCACCAGATTAGGGCATGCGGTATTCCATTTCACATGCGTAATAAAAAGCACAGCTGTAAGTGGCCCAATAGAAATAATTGGTCTTTTACCACCGCATTTTATGTGCGGCACATGCGGCCGTGTGAGTGAGCCCCAACAGATACCATGGAGCTGCCTCTACAAATATGCTCGCTCACATTGCACTTGCCATTCCTTCCCCATATCCTCAATGCACTTGGATGGTCCCAAGGCTGCTGTAATCACAGGACTTCCTTAGCCATCAGGTTCCCCTGCATACAGTAAGGCCTCGGTCACACGGGCGTTTTTGGGTCCGACTTGCAGACGCGCTTGCGATCTGCAGATATATAGATCCAATGCAGCCTTTCCCCGAAAATTCATACAGTGCTTGCTGGCAGCCCATTGCTTTCAATGGAGCCGGCTGTATTGCCGGCTCCATTGAATTCAATGGGCGAACATCATTCCCCCTCTGCCACAGCTGGATAGCGGGCAGCGCTCGGCCCTTTCACTGAAAACGCTGCTAGGTGCAGATTTTTCAGCGACTCGTCTGCCTCGGTCACGCGATTTGCGGATGGGCATCCATTATGCGATCCGCAAATCGCGTGAAAAAACGCCCGTCTGACTGAGGCCTAAGGCTCCTTTTACAAGGACCAAAAAATCGTTCGCACGAGCGAAGGATAACAGAGTTCCTTCCTGCAGCCCGTTTATACAGGCAGATGATAAATCCTTCACAATTGCGTTTGATATCGTTCAGTTGTTTGCATTCATTGTACCAGTGATTGGGTTTGACTGATCGATCCCCGTTCACAATTATTATTTCTACACTTGTGTAAAACGAACGACGGACAAGAAGCGAACAAATTCTCTTTTGTTGTCCAATCGTTATCTGCGTTTACATAGAGCAATTTATTGTTCAAATTCACACAATTTACAGCAATGCGCAGTACGACTGTCGGGCACATAAGGACCTGACAGCCCTGTGCTTTTGCACAAGGACGATAGTCTGTCAGATGATGGAGACGGAGCGCGCCGGAGATCTCTTCATAGTACGACTTCTTGTTCAGCACCCTGTTGGGGGCCTTGTGTACATGGGGCCCACAGTCGTCTGTATTTGCTCATTTTAGCTATTATTCGGGTTTACAATCGTCCTGTGTAAAGGTACATTTAGATATTCAGGTTACTGACCTCTCTCAGCAGGGAGAAAGTAAAGGACTACGGCATTTTAATAAAGCAGTGTATCCAATTATAGGATGCTAATGAGCAGCTTAGAGCAATGGGTTTTTTAATTCTAGAATAGAAACTTGAATTTACACACAGAGGTGCATATCCTAAGAAATTTTCAAAGGGGTTTTCCAGGCAGCGTTGGCTGTCAGTGCTGGGCTACACCAGGGTTGAAACGGAAGCCGCTGCTCCGACCCCTGTGCAGTGGCCCGGGGCTCATAATTGTGGGCCGCGGCCCGGGGGCTCATAATTGTGGGCCGCGGCCCGGGGGCTCATAATTGTGGGCCGCGGCCCGGGGGCTCATAATTGTGGGCCGCGGCCCGGGGGCTCATAATTGTGGGCCGCGGCCCGGGGGCTCATAATTGTGGGCCGCGGCCCGGGGGCTCATAATTGTGGGCCGCGGCCCGGGGGCTCATAATTGTGGGCCGCGGCCCGGGGGCTCATAATTGTGGGCACTACACAGGGGTTGGAGCAGTGGCTTCTCTTCTGACCGCGGTGTAGTCCAGCATTGACAGCTTGCACTGCCTGGACAACCCCCTTTTAGTGTCGCTGAAGGTATACTTTAAAATAACGAAGCAGATTTATGTGCAGTTCTATGAACCGTATACTCCAACCTCCAGGTCACATGCAGATTGCACATTGATGATTTGTGCTCGTGTTTTCAATGGGGGGGATGAGATAAGCCTCTACCAAGCAACTGTGGGGGCAGTTTACCTCCTTTTGAGAATATCAGCATGTCGAAATTCATCACACTGGATCCTATTTTCTTCCTCTGACATCTGTCGCTCGAACATCTAATCCACATTAGACGGTTGGCTGGTCCCACTGAAGTCGGTGTGTTTGGCCAACCCTAGACTCACACGTGTGGCCATATTTATGCCGAAGCCTTCTAAGAAGTATTCACAATCTGTAATCTAGACTAGAATGAGGCACAAACAAGTCCTAACGTCCATCTAAGCCAATCTCAGTTCTTCATACGTTTCTTTCAGGACTATCTCTGATGCCACACTTGCCATCCTGCAAGGAGAGACAATGCCGCTTGATGTGCTGCAAATAAAGGTAAGGAACATATGGATTGTATGTAAGATGGATATCCACACTCTTCTACTTGTGGCGGGTTTATCTTACACAGCAATCAGAGCTGCAGTGTAAAGCATAGTCGATTTTAGTATTTGGGGACTACATGGTACAAGGATGGTGTATAGATAACACCACCCCATCAATAAGCTAGCTGCATCCTATGTAGTATGGGGGTCACAGGTGCAAACATCCGGGCCAGTCGACCCCTTGCCGTAAAAACAAGTATTGTGTCCTTCGTGGCCACGTGCCCCTAAGAACCGTAATGGAGCATAGCTACTATCCGGCTTGCACCAGAATTGCAGCATCAAAAAGTATTGGTTTTGGTACAAGGGCCAATATTGCAGGTTTTTTGATCGCTTATGCGGACCCCTGTTTTTTGTTTTTTTTTAAGTGGGCAGGGCTGGTTTCGGGGGCGTGGCTCATGAGACTTACTATGATTAGCTGAAACATATGCTATTAGCTGGCGTAGGTTTTAATCCGGGGCATTGAGGATTCAACAGATGCAACAAATGTATTAAAGTGGTTGTATCAAGATTGCAAGTTATTCCCTGTTCAAAGGATAGGGAATAACTTCCTGGTGGGTGGGGGGTCTCAGCGGTGAGACCCCTGCCGATTCTTAGAATAGAACTTCTGTGTCTTGTTCTGCGGATGCCACTCAGGTGTCTCCGCAGCCCCAATGGAGGGGAATGGGCGCTAGTCCACTTGTGTGCCCAGCGCTCCAATCAGTCTCCTCCTCAGTGCGAGTTTGGTGGGGGTGAGGATGCAGTAACCCCACAGTGACGACGAGGGGGGGGGGGGGACGACGACACAGGACTCCTGTTCTCAAGATCAGCAGGGGTCTCCGCAGTAAGACCCCTTCCTAATGATAGGCGATAACTTGCAATCTTGGTGCAACCCCTTTAAGACGCTTGTGTCTCCAAATCCATTTTTGCATTTACTGGCGCATACTTTACTTAGACCTGTGTTTCATACGCCCGTTTAAGTACATATGCCCCCATGTCGTCTCTGTTGCACCTATTGGCACTTTCACCTACCAACGCGACAGCAGGCTTGCAAAGGAGCAAGATGCATGAGGCCACTCAGACGCTCGGTAATGGCAAATTGGCTTTAATAAATGTGTTTATCCGCCCAGCAAGACCTCTTGTTTAATCCTAATTTTAATCCAATATATATAATAGTTCTTTTATTGATCTGCAGGAAGGTGAGTAAAAAAAACTGCCGTGAGGATAATCAGGTCTCATTAGGTAAAATAAACACTATGTGACCGGTAGCACTAATCACGCCGTGTGCCGCATCCGAGGCTCTTATCAATCATTCCGGCAGAGGAATCTGTTCTGGTTGTCGCCCTCATCGGGTTTCTTGGCAAGTCGTCCTTGGTATCTATTGCTTCTGTCTTCTCTCCCCCAGGGGGAGCAGGAGCAGCCCGTCTTTGCACTGAATGGCTTGAGATGGGGCAGTTATCAGGATGCTGCTGCAAAATCCACCAAGTAAGTCCATGTGTTCACAGAGTATTTCCTCCTCAAGGACTTGCATGTACATGTAGTAGCACGTTGCACTTCCTTTGGCCTTCAGAACCGCACCAATTCGTCGTGGAGTTGATGGGTGATGAAACTGTTCTGCAGGAATATCGGCCCCTGCGGACAGGAAGCTTATGGTAGGGGGAGGTGCTGACATGCTCTGACTGGCTGACAGGAATAGGTCATCAATTTAAGCTGTTTGTGCCAAATTCTGACCTCCCATCAGTGCGGGGCAACAGAAATCTGGACTACAGATGAGCAAGCATACTCGCAATGGGCAATTGCTCGATTGAGCATTGTCCTTAGCGAGTATCTCCCCGCTCGGGAGAAAAGGTTCGGCTGCCGGCGCGGGTGACAGGTGAGTTGCGGCAGTCAGCGGGGGGAGGGGGGGAAAGGGAGATCTCGCCGCTCTGCCCCGCAGCTCCCCGCCCGCCGCCGGCAGCCGAATCTTTGCTCCCGAGTGGGCAGGTACTCGCTAAGGGCAATGCTCAATCGAGCAATTGCCCTTTGCGAGTATGCTCGCTCATCTCTAATCTGGACCCATCTGACCAGGAGATATTTTTCCGCTGCTCAGTGATACAAGTTTTTTTAGTGCTCTTTTGCCTGCTGGAGTCTCGCCTTTCTGTTTCTCCTGTACAAAGTGGCACTAGAAGGGGTCACCTGCTGTTATATGCCATCCGTGCCAAGGAACGGCAAGTTGTCTGTTTGGACACGTTAGCTGGAGCTCCAGCATTGTATTTAGCTGCCTCTGACTGTGCTGCACCTATTGGGCAGAGTGGTTTCTGACATCCTCCTCTGACCCCTTTCAGCGATATGTTCTTAGGTCCACAAGATCCCCTTTGGCTGGATGTTTTTCCTCCATCATGCCATTCTTGGCATACTCTCCACATCATGTGGTTGGCAGTGAAATCCTGAACCGGGCTAGTCTAGCACTGATGACCGGACCTCGTTGGAGTCCTTCTCGGCCAGGTCTGATGCCACGCAGAGACGCCAATGTCAGTGCGGCTATAACGGACAGACTAACGGTCTCTGCGGATTCCACTTAACATCACACATTATACTTCATAGCACAAAAAATAGGTGACGGACGTCCTTTAGGCTTTTAGTTCAGGTTTCCCTTTATCATCTTCTCAACATCCGTTTTATGTTGTTGTTCATCCAGATCCATTAAGTATTAGAGAAGTTTTATGCTAGTTTTACTATTGCACTTTCACAGACCTGCCGAGACTCCAATCAATGGGCTGAACTGTGCTTTACAGCCGATATACTAATGCAGGATGATAAGCACGGAATTGCCCGTTCCCTTGTAAATGTATTATCACCATTTAATGTCATTGTCTGGTGGGTGAGTGTAATTGCTCCCTTTTTGCCACTCACAATCTTTGTTGTCTCCATTCCTTTACAGATATTGGTATTTGGGGCCATTAAAGACGAGAGCTGCTCATTTGTTCAGTACACTTAAGGTACGGTCTGGACTGTTTATCTAGGACACCATTCCCAGGTGCCCTATATAATTTTGCAGCTCTAGAAAACGTAGCCATCGGGCAGAATGCTGAGATGTATTAACCCCTGACAGGGAGGGCTCAACGGGTTGTAATCTTCAGAAGGAAATTGTTATTTGGTCATAATCATATTTGTACGCGGTTATATATTGACTTAACAGATGCGATATAAAAAAAAATATATATTCTAGCTGCAATATATAGGAAACTCAATTGGTATAATACTAAGGAATATAACTACTGTAATACTGCCCCCTATGTACAAGAATATAACTACTATAATACTGCCTCCTATGTACAAGAATATAACTACTATAATACTGCTCCCTATGTACAAGAATATAACTACTATAATACTGCCCCCTATGTACAAGAACATAACTACTATAATACTACCCCGTATGTACAAGAATATAACTACTATAATACTGCCCCCTATGTACAAGAATATAACTACTATAATACTGCCTCCTATGTACAAGAATATAACTACTATAATACTGCTCCTATGTACAAGAATATAACTACTATAATACTGCCTCCTATGTACAAGAATATAACTACTATAATACTGCCCCCTATGTACAAGAATATAACTACTATAATACTGCCCCCTATGTACAAGAATATAACTACTATAATACTGCCCCTATGTACAAGAATATAACTACTATAATACTGCCCCTATGTACAAGAATATAACTACTATAATACTGCTCCTATGTACAAGAATATAACTACTATAATACTGCTCCTATGTACAAGAATATAACTACTATAATACTGCCCCCTATGTACAAGAATATAACTACTATAATACTGCCCCCTATGTACAAGAATATAACTACTATAATACTGCCCCTATGTACAAGAATATAACTACTATAATACTGCCCCTATGTACAAGAATATAACTACTATAATACTGCTCCTATGTACAAGAATATAACTACTATAATACTGCCCCCTATGTACAAGAATATAACTACTATAATACTGCCCCTATGTACAAGAATATAACTACTATAATACTGCCTCCTATGTACAAGAATATAACTACTATAATACTGCTCCCTATGTACAAGAATAAAACTACTATAATACTGCCCCTATGTACAAGAATAAAACTACTATAATACTGCCCCTATGTACAAGAATAAAACTACTATAATACTGCCCCCTATGTACAAGAATATAAATACTATAATACTGCCCCCTATGTACAAGAATATAACTACTATAATACTGCCCCCTATGTACAAGAATATAAATACTATAATACTGCCCCCTATGTACAAAAATATAACTACTATAATACTGCCCCCTATGTACAAAAATATAACTACTATAATACTGCTCCCTATGTACAAGAATATAACTACTATAATACTGCACCCTATGTACAAGAATATAACTACTATAATACTGCCCCCTATGTACTAGAATATAACTACTATAATACTGCCTCCTATGTACAAGAATACAACTACTATAATACTGCCCCCTATGTATAAGAATATAACTACTATAATACTGCTCCCTATGTACAAGAATATAACTACTATAATACTGCCTCCTATGTACAAGAATATAACTACTATAATACTGCCCCTATGTACAAGAATATAACTACTATAATACTGCTACTATGTACAAGAATATAACTACTATAATACTGCTCCCTATGTACAAGAATATAACTACTATAATACTGCCTCCTATGTACAAGAATATAACTACTATAATACTGCCCCCTATGTACAAGAATATAACTACTATAATACTGCACCCTATGTACAAGAATATAACTACTATAATACTGCCCCCTATGTACTAGAATATAACTACTATAATACTGCCCCTATGTACAAGAATATAACTACTATAATACTGCCCACTATGTACAAGAATATAACTACTATAATACTGCCCCCTATGTACAAGGATATAACTACTATAATACTGCCCCCTATGTACAAGAATATAACTACTATAATACTGCCCCCTATGTACAAGAATATAACTACTATAATACTGCCCCCTATGTACAAGAATATAACTACTATAATACTGCTACTATGTACAAGAATATAACTACTATAATACTGCTCCCTATGTACAAGAATATAACTACTATAATACTGCCTCCTATGTACAAGAATATAACTACTATAATACTGCCCTCTATGTCCAAGAATATAACTGCTATAATACTGCCCACTATGTACAAGAATATAACTACTATAATACTGCCCCCTATGTACAAGAATATAACTACTATAATACTGCCTCCTATGTACAAGAATATAACTACTATAATACTGCCCCCTATGTACAAGAATATAACTACTATAATACTGCCCCCTATGTACAAGAATATAACTACTGTAATACTGCCCCCTATGTACACGAATATAACTACTATAATACTGCCTCCTATGTACAAGAATATAACTACTATAATACTGCTCCTATGTACAAGAATATAACTACTATAATACTGCCCCCTATGTACAAGAATATAACTACTATAATACTGCCTCCTATGTACAAGAATATAACTACTATAATACTGCCCCCTATGTACAAGAATATAACTACTATAATACGGCTCCTATGTACAGGAATATAACTACTATAATACTGCCCCCTATGTACAAGAATATAACTACTATAATACTGCCTCCTATGTACAAGAATATAACTACTATAATACTGCCCCTATGTACAAGAATATAACTACTATAATACTGCCCCCTATGTACAAGAATATAACTACTATAATACTGCCCACTATGTACAAGAATATAACTACTATAATACTGCCCCCTATGTACAAGAATATAACTACTATAATACTGCCCCCTATGTACAAGAATATAACTACTATAATACTGCTCCCTATGTACAAGAATATAACTACTATAATACTGCCCCCTATGTACAAGAATACAACTACTATAATACTGCCCCCTATGTATAAGAATATAACTACTATAATACTGCTCCCTATGTACAAGAATATAACTACTATAATACTGCCTCCTATGTACAAGAATATAACTACTATAATACTGCCCCCTATGTACAAGAATATAACTACTATAATACTGCTACTATGTACAAGAATATAACTACTATAATACTGCTCCCTATGTACAAGAATATAACTACTATAATACTGCCTCCTATGTACAAGAATATAACTACTATAATACTGCCCTCTATGTCCAAGAATATAACTGCTATAATACTGCCCACTATGTACAAGAATATAACTACTATAATACTGCCCCCTATGTACAAGAATATAACTACTATAATACTGCCTCCTATGTACAAGAATATAACTACTATAATACTGCCCCCTATGTACAAGAATATAACTACTATAATACTGCCCCCTATGTACACGAATATAACTACTATAATACTGCCTCCTATGTACAAGAATATAACTACTATAATACTGCTCCTATGTACAAGAATATAACTACTATAATACTGCCCCCTATGTACAAGAATATAACTACTATAATACTGCCTCCTATGTACAAGAATATAACTACTATAATACTGCCCCCTATGTACAAGAATATAACTACTATAATACGGCTCCTATGTACAAGAATATAACTACTATAATACTGCCCCCTATGTACTAGAATATAACTACTATAATACTGCCCCTATGTACAAGAATATAACTACTATAATACTGCCCCCTATGTACAAGAATATAACTACTATAATACTGCCCACTATGTACAAGAATATAACTACTATAATACTGCCCCCTATGTACAAGAATATAACTACTATAATACTGCCCCCTATGTACAAGAATATGCCAAATAAAATAGTGCACACGACTTATTTGAAGAGGTGGAATCGGCCCTATATTTGCCATGATGTGGCTTTATACTCCGCACCATATCAGTGTCCGCAGGATGTAGAGGTGATTTTGAGACTTTCCTCCACTTTACTTTTACTGGAAATGATGTGCATTTTGTTGGGACACTCCGCATAGTGAATCCTATGTTCCCCCTCCGGACTCGTCCTCGTACTTTACTCCAGGCCATACTAACTGGTTGCATACACTTTTTAGTTCTGTGATTTGACTGCTAGTGTTCAGTTTTTACTGCTTTTTATGTATTTTTCTCCGTTCTGTAACGATTCGCCTTTTCCGCGGTTACAATCACCAGATCTGAGTCACCGGCTGCAATTTAGAACCTAAGTGCGCATTGTAGTATTTATAACATCGCACACTTATAGAGAGAGCTGGGGCCTCGGCTCCGGCACAATGCACTGACTGAGCCGGCCCCGGATCTGGAAACGGAACCTGCAATTAGGGCCGACCAAGGTGGGATAATGTAGGCTCCATTCATGTGTGATGTGCAGATTAATGGTTAATGGCTGAGCACGAAGACTGCTGGAAGAGACAGTCATTGAACCCGTCCCGCTGTTCTGTCAGCTGGTCCTGTGTGGTGATGCAGGGGCATGTATTTATGGCAGGACCCGTTTCCAGAGTTTGACTCTTATTTCATAGGATTGGCCCCAGAGGCACGAGGCTTCCATCCTCTTCTTAGGACCCACTGAAAGACCACCGGAAGAAGTCAAGAAGACAGCAGGCCGTCCAGCACTCTATGTCAGAATATACCGCAGGCTGGCTCAGTACTGGTCACCCCCAAAAGTTGGTAAGTTCACATTGTTCACTTTTTATAGGTCTTCAGTACAGATGTGTGTGCGAAGGGAAGTGACAACTGTGCTGGGGGATTTTCATGCTCACATCAGTGGTTGTCACTTTCAGAGGACCAGTTTGCTCCTCGGACTTGTCTGTTTTAGTAAACTCTTGTATCCTCATTGAAGTAACACTTTTGTAGCATCCTTTTACCGTTCCTCTGGTATTCCTCCTGAAAATGTTGCAATAAATTGTCGGCCATTCCCCTTGTAGACACGGAGTGTCCTTACCATGTCTGATGTCTGCATCACAGCACATACCATATTGGAAAGCAACATGTTAACTAACAATCACATGTCGGCTGATTCTTGTGTTTCCAGGAAGAGTAAAAGAGAAGCAGCGAAGCGCATGAGTGTTGGTAAAACTTTCTATTGTTCTCCAGAGGTTCCCGTGGAGGCGGCTCCCGAGGCTTGGGAAGAAGCCCAGATCTCTGCTGTAGAACTATCTATAAGTACACAGAACCGCCAGCCGGATCTCGGGGTAAGGCAGCAGAGAACTGTCTGTCACTAAGCCATGACAGCGATCATAGGCATAGTGCTGCAAGTCCCTCAGAGGGACTCAAATAGTGTAAAGAAAAATGTAAAAAAAAACCCTTTTTTTATGCTTTTTCTAATAGCATAAAAAAAAGTTTAAAAAATTTAAAACCCCACATATTGGGTTATTGACACGTCCGTAACGTGTACAAAAAGCTGAACACGGTCTTTATTTTGTATGGCAAAAAGCATAACAAACGCTAAAAAACAGAGGCAAAATGCTAATTTTTAGCATTTTTGCCTCCCAAAAAATGCAATAAAAGTGATCAAAAAAGCCGTACATTCCCCAAAATGGTACCAATAAAAACTACAGCTCGTCTCGCAAAAAACAAGCCCTTATAGAGCTCCGTACATAGAAAACTAAAAAAGTTACAGGACTTTGAATGCAGCTATAGAGAAAAAAAAAAATTCCCCAAAAAAGGGTTTTTATTGCAAAAAAAGTGTAAAAACCTAAAAAAAAAAAATAAGAATTTTGGTATCGTTGTTACCGTACCGACCCGCAGAAACAATGTAGTGTGTCATTTATGCTGCATGATTAACGCTGTAAAAAATAAAATCTATGTCAGAATTGATGCGTTTTCTCTCCCTGTTGTCATAAAAAAAAAAATAAAAGTTTTACAATATAGTTTATGTACCCAAAAGTGGCACCGATAAAAACTACAGTTCACCACGCAAAAAACAAGCCCTCATACGGCCGCGTCAACGGAAAAAAAAAAAAGTTATGGCTTTTGAAAAATGGAGATGGAAAAATACCAAATATCGCTTGGTCCTCAACACCAAAATAGGCCGTGTCATTAAAGGAGATGTCCCGAGGCAGCAAGTGGGGTTATACACTTCTGTATGGCCATAATAATGCACTTTGTAATATACATTGTGCATTAATTATGAGCCATACAGAAGTTATAAAAAGTTTTTTACTTACCTGCTCCGTTGCTAGCGTCCTGGTCTCCATGGTGCCGACTAATTTTTGGCCTCCGATGGCCAAATTAGCCGCGCTTGCGCAGTCCGGGTCTTCTGCTGTTCTCTATGGGGCTCCGTGTAGCTCCGTGTAGCTCCGCCCCGTCACGTGCCGATTCCAGCCAATCAGGAGGCTGGAATCGGCAGTGGACCGCACAGAAGAGCTGCGGTCCACGGAGGAAGAGGCCATCTTCAGCGGTGAGTAGAGAAGTCACCGGAGCGCCGGGATTCAGGTAAGCGCTGTGCGGGTGGTTTTTTTAACCCCTGCATCGGGGTTGTCTCGCGCCGAACGGGGGGGGGGTTTAAAAAAAAAAAAACCCGTTTCGGCGCGGGACATCTCCTTTAAGGGGTTAAAGATCCCATTTAAAACAATGGGCGAGGCGTTCCGAGGGAATGCCAAAAGATTGAAGATGCTGCGAAATTCTCGCCAGTGTGAATAAGCCCCTAGGATGCAGTTTCTATATACTGTGATAAGTAGACGTTGCTGAAGACATACCCTCAGTAGGATCCATCAGTGAGGCTGGACTCGGACAGCTTACAGCCCTTTTACACTTGGCGACTATTGTTCAGTTAATCGTGGATCGTGCAAAGCTGATCAATAATTAATTGTAAACATGGCCAACGTTGAACGACAGTTTGCTCACTTTTCTTGTTCATTACATCGTGGGATACCGCCAGGACTGAGGGTGTACCTACTCCTACTAGGAGGCGGCCACTAAGCAAAAAAAAAGTTAGCTCCTCCTACCAGCTATACCACTCTTGCACGCACCAAACTAGCCAGTTTTAGCTTGGTGTTCGTAGGAGACCTCTTCCTTCATTGGTCTTCAGTTTCCCCGTCTATGGGACTACAGGGCTGGCTCTAGACTCTCCCTGTTTTTCTTACCGAGGAGGGCAAACAGACTGGATTTAACCTCTTTGTTCACAGCCTGACCCTCAGAAGGCAAGAAGGCACGGTCAATGTTAGTTTGACCCTGACCCGCCAGCCATAGTGGCCCCCCATATTGGAGTACTCCCTTCCTTCTCAAAGGCAGAAAAGAACTGGGGTGTGCACTACTGGGAGCTGAACTACTTTTGGCGGAAAGCTAAGTATCCTCCCTCCCACCCTCTCTCCCTCCTTCTATCCTGCTCCCTCTGCAGCTACCACCATGCTTTGCCATCCGCTTAGATCATTAGCAGTTCACGGCTTTGCCATCCAGGTTGGGCACAGCCCCCTGAGTTTTCATGAAGGTTCTGGCATCTGTGATTGCTCTCCTCCACTCGAAGGGGATATTGGCCATCCCCTACTTCTAAAACCTTTTGGTAAAAGCTCAGTTGGACAACCTGGACCGTCTCCACGTCACCCTGGGCACTTTGTCACAGTTCGGTAGATTATCAACAACCCCAAGTCCTGCCTCTCACCATCTCACTGTCTGTCATTCGACATGACCTGGGCCTGAATTCTGCTCCCACCTCAGAAAGTGCATTTCCTTCAGTTGAAGGTGCGCTCCCTGCAGACCTAGTTCCCAGTAACCATTTGCCACTGTATGAGTACCGGGACTGATGGCCTCATCCTTCGCAGCCATCCCATTCAGGCAGTTTCACACACAGTCTCTGCAATGGGTCATTCTCTCCCAGCGGGACAAATTGGTCAACTACTTTGACATCTTCAATGCGATTCTTCTCTGATTGGCTAGGCTCCCCACAGATTATTCGGGACCGCTACTTTCTGACGCTGCACTGGCAGGTTCTCACAGCAAATGCCAGTCTACTCGGCTGGGGGGTGGATAGAGCAGAAGCTAACAGTGCAGGGCACTTGGACCGTACAGAACATTGGGCTATTCTGTCACTTCAGCCCTTCGCGTCTCAAGTAACAGGTCTCCCCTTCTGGGTCCAGACTGACAACACAACGGCCTTCGTGTACATAAATCACCAAGATAAGACCCGCAGTTCGACGGTCATGGCATTGAAGATCTGATGGCATCCAGATTCAACTTCAAACTTCCAGTCTACGTGTCCAGATCTCAGGCTTGGGCAGTGGATGCTCTAGTAATTCTTTGGGATGATATCCAATTTCTGTACATCTCTTTTTCCTCTCATACCTCAACTTCTTGTGAAGGTGAAGATGGAGAGTCTGCTGGTGATCGTCATCGTGCCAGACTGGCTTTGTTGCGAGTGGTATGCGGACCTCGACAACCTGCTCATCAACACACTGTGGCCCACCTTCTTTGAGAAGATCTTCTCTTAAAGGGACCACTCTTCCACATGACTTAGTACACACTGTTTGGGACCATAATCTGGTGCTGGTGCACTCCTTTGTGCAACATCTCGCTTGTTTTTTGTCCTTCCATCACTTCCATCCTTAGAGTTTCTGAGCTAGCAGCAATGTCAACTAAACCTCCTCCGTTCACCGTCTTCCATCAGGACAAGGTTGTCCTACACCCTGTGCCCTCTCCAGTTAGGTGGTGTCGGCCTTTTAAACTAAGACATCATTTTGCCTTCCTTCTGTCCCTCCACCATGCAGCGGATCAAATACGTTCTCCATAAATTGGACTTGCTTCACTTAAGAATGAACCTCTTTAAAATGTCGTCTTTTGGATGTTCTGACGCTCTTTTTGTGATTCCAGAAGGCCTGAGATGCGGCTCAGTGGCTTCCAAATCCGTTATCTTGTGTTGAATCGGGTCTGCAGTGCTTGAGGTCAATTGCACCAAGGACAGGGAACCTTGCTTCCATTTCACTCTACGTGGGCAGTAGGTTCTTCTTGGGTGGTATGCAGCGGTACCTCCACTCTTCAGGCGTGTAAGCCGCTGTGTTGGCTTTTCTGCACATCTACTTTAAATTCTGTTGGGTGCAGATCGAGGCTCATCAGTCGAAGATCTTTGCAGATGGCCATAAACTGACTGCATGTATTTGAATTTACTCTTCTCACCCTTGAGGACCGCTCTGGAACATCCCATGGCCCTCGGCTGTGTCTCCCAACGCAATGGACAAAAAAATCTCTTGCCTCGTTAGTTGGGGGACAGTGCACCCACCCAAAGCGTGTTAAACACTGTTCACCTTTTTACCATGATTTCCTCCTTGCTGGAGGGTTCTCTCTTGAGTTGCACATGATTCTAAGCTCGGTTAAGGTTTACGGTTTTCGACTTTTATTTAACCTGTTGTTATCCGCGGCTCCTACTGCTTGCATACAAACTGGCTAGCTTGGTGCCTACAGGAGGGGTATAACCGGTGGGAGGAGCTAACTTTTTATTTTTTGCTTAGTGTCCGCCTCCTAGTGGCAGTAGTATACCCATGGTCTTGGGCTGTGCCCCCCAACGAAAGAGACAAGAATGAGATTTTACGGGGAGTCCAAAAATCTTAGTTTGTCGTTCAGTTTATGCAGGCATAAAAAGCTGCCGATAATCCGCCCATGTAAACAAGCAGATCTCTGAACTGACGGCATGCTCTGAATGGGCGGCTGGAAGGGATCCGTGGAGCACTCGGTCTCCATTCTGTAAGTGATTATCGCTCCTGTGCGAAGGCAGAACAGCGATGGTCGTTGGCACGATTGTTGGGGACTTGAGCGTTCTACCGTCATTCCATGTAAAAGGACCTTAAGGGCCCTTTTACTCTACCCTCCATCTAAGAATATTTGCAAAAAATAGTGCAAACGCGTGCAGCAAGCAATCGGCGATTAAATTGTTAGATTATCACTGGAGCTTTCATGCGGACCTAAAAATCATCGTTCGTCTGCTGCCAATCCTTTTGTGTAAAGTGACTTGGGATGATCGCCGGGAGAGTCAGTGCCTGAGAGTCGTCCCAGTAATTATCGCATCAACACAGGAGCGATAACCTTTCAGTGAGTGGAGGCGGAGCGGTTGGAGATCATTTCTGGCCGCCCGCCTCCATTCATAGTAAACAGGCAGTCGTTTATAGATGATTGACTGCCTGTTCACACATGCTGAGCATTGTTTGTTTGATCCATTTTTAATTGTATGCCTGTGTAAGCTAAATGACAAACGGGCAAGATTTACATCGAACGGTTATTGCTCAGACTCGCGTGATCAGTGGTATCCTATTTACAGGGATAGATAGAAACGGCAGAAGACAAATGACAATCATTTTAGTGAAAACCTAATGCAAAAATGATTGTCAGCCCAAAATGCATGTAAAGGTGTCCGTCATCTTTAGTCTCAAGCCCTCTGTTTTCTGTCAGTGAATGGATAGTCTTTGCTTGCAGTCATTCGCCAAAATCTTGCATAAACCTAAAGCTGGCCAGCAACATTACATGAATGTCAGCCGACGCCACTGACCATGTAGCGTGTATGACCCGGGAGAGAAAGATCAGACACCTTTATTTCAGCATGCTTGATCTTTAGTTTTCAAGGGAGATAAGCAGCTGCTAGAGAAGCTTGGCCCATTTCCATCATGATGGTGCATGCTCGGTCAAGCCCAGGGCCTATAAATTGGGGATTCAGGAGGAATAGCTGTCAGCTGAGATGTATAGCCACCCTAATACCTCTCACAGCAGACTTTTCTATAGTTGTGTCCCTTCTGGGATATCTATACTCTTTCAGAGCCCAGAAGGACAATCATTGTGGAGCGGATCGTAGCAGAGTTCTCCGTGTCTAATATTTGTGCTTTTTGTCATCCCCTTCACAGCGCTTGTTGGACTCCATGAGCATTTGCATAGAACCGGACACTATCAGCAAATCTGAATTCATTAGCCTGGGGTGAGTCACATCATCTTGATATCCGTATCATCAGGGTCCTGAGCTCACGTCTCCTAGCATCCCCTGCTGGATCAGTGTCAAACAGAAGGTGTCCAAGGAGTGTCTGTGGTTCCTGCCTTACTTAATAAAACTTAAATCTATTTTAGAGTGGAGAAGACTCGCGATCCCCAGCTGTGCCCCAAGGATGGCCAGATCTTACATGTCAGTCGCTGCAATATCCGTCTGCCGGAGGTAAATAACGAAGTGGGTGTGGCCAACGTTAGTATTCGCATACCAGAAGTGTAATTAACCCTTTCCAATCCACTGTCTGACCTCTGAAGACATTATGATTTAAGGCTGTACAGCTCCGATGTTGGAGGACATCTGTCGGGGTTCTCTTACTGTATGTTGACAGCCTCTCTGCTCTTGGAACCTATCCAACGTGTCACCTCATGCAGTACTGGCTTTAGCCAGCAGATAGCGCCGTTGCATAACGGCAGGAAGAGTAAGCCACCTAGGAAAACCAGGATACCAATTGGATTGGAAAGGGTTAATGGGGTTAAGAGGGGATAGTTGCGCTTAGCCCTGGTGCCTAACGGGATCCATATACCAGTATTATATATTGAACGATCAGTGCACTAGGTACAGCTAGCACATGGCATCTTGTGATCAGTAACGCGGTACAACGCGATGGCCGCTCCACGATCTGCGCTTAGATTACGTGCTGACCTCTCCTCTGCACAGCAGAAGGCAAGCCTCGGTAAACAAGGTGACTTGGACTGCTTGCAGATTGTTGGTGCCCGGAGTTGTGGTGCCAGTATTTCTGAAACGGTCACACTTGTTGGCTGTTCCTCAACCATGCTGTAAAAATAGACAGATATCTGACAGAAGATCACATAGCGGCAGCTTCTTCCTAGAGGCAAGTGTCAGGTGGCACGCCTGATTTCTCTCCCCCAATTGACCAACTGACCCAGCAGTATGACGACAGCGGGGACTTTGGACAAATTTCCCCAATGACCATGTGGCATGCCTTGCTTCGACTTCAGTAGCCAAAGACAACAAGGGTGCCCCGATGACCCCACATCATTGCCTTGCATGTGCCTAGGAAGGATGTCATTGGACCTTGGACACATGGCAGAAGGTCGTCTAGAGCGACGAGTCCCATCTCCTGCTGAACCACATGGATGGCCAGGTCTGTATGTGCTGTAAACAGCATGAAGTAGTATGCCACGGGTGCAGCTTTGGAGTTCAACAGGCCATGGTGGCGGTGTCATGGCTGGGGAAAGTTTTCCTTGAATGATAAATACTACAGGGACCTTTTAGCTGACCATCTGTACCCATGTATATCTTAAGGAAGCCTTCCCTGATCACACTGCCATCTTTCAACAGGACAATGGTTGTCATCGATGGAGTGTTTGGAGGAACACAACAATGAATTCTCCACACGGCCTTTAGCCCCCAAACTCTCTGGACTGTAACCACATTGAAAAGGGTTGGGTTGCTGGAAAGGCTGTGAGATCTGCTCCCACTTATCCACAAAATGTGCACCAACTGACGGAGCTGCTGCAGCGCACACGGGGCGAGCAGAGTATGGAGGATGTTTGCCACCTTGTGCAATCTGTTCCCCGATGCCTGCAAGCAGTGGTCGTCCGTTATTGTGTAGGTGTTCCTAATGCTGTGATCGTTCGGTATATATGATACTGGTGGATAGGCATCTGCTATACACATCTGGTATTGCTAATCGGGCATGTTGTAGACCAGTGTATGGTTCACATTAGTCAAAGTACTAAGAAAATATCCACAGGGGTCCTCGCCCATAACGCCTGCAGTTCTGAATGTTATATTTGCCATCTAATGCAGTGTAGTTTTATTTTGGAAGATCTAACAGTGAGGACTGAGTATCAGTTGAAATAAATGGATGCCCCCTGCCTTCAGCATGTGATGTGTACTGCTCAACCCCTTAACGCAGCAGGACGTACATTTACATCCTACAGGTTCGGGGTGTGTATGGAGGTCGATCCCAAATCCAAACAATGAGGGTCTGTTTCTTACAGCCGACATGTGCACAACAGCTCTAATAAGCCGCTCATCGGAGCATTAACTTTTTAAACGTTGCCGTCCATTCTGACTGGCATTTAAATGCTCCGATCAATGTTCGGGGGGGGGGGTGTCTTGCACTGCCAGTCACGATGAGATCTTAGGTTGCCGTGCAATTGTCATGGCAGCCGGGGACCTTCTGCAAGCTAAACCTTTCCAGATCCTTTAACCGGTCCTCATAGGACATGATTTGTAGACCGCTCACCCTCCTGCTAACTCTTCTCTGGTTAATTACTCCATTCTCACACAAGTACTTGCATAAATGCTGTTTACTAATTTGTTCAAAGATCTTTTCCAGTATAGAAGTCAGGCTCACAGGCCTGTAGTTTCCTGGGTTCTCCTTCCATTTTTTGAAGATGGGGACAGCCACGGTGGAGGATTGCTTCTTCCCCAAAGTGATGCGAGGCTGTTTTGTCGTTAAAACAACTCTCATCCACAGTGATTTCACATGGTGGGGAGTGTGATATGGGTGTGTGACTCATGTGCGGCTGTTTCCTTAAAACAGGCCTAGGTGCAGCAGCCAGTGGGGCAAGAGCATCAGGATAGGGTAAGGTGTCAAGATGTGAATTTTGTTGCGATGCCATGAGTATTTAACCTGTACACTTTCTGGCAAGATTATTTGACTGCAGGGAGGAGCGTTACACCCTGAAAGGCATTAAGCAGACCTATTGCGAGAGGGCAGCCAGCACCCGCCGTGCATGGAGCGGGATCGGCTCCCAATCCTACCCCATACATGCCCAGGATGTAAATTTACCCCTCAACACCCCCTCCCCCCCCCTTCATAAATTACAGCTCTATTGCATGCTATATCATTTCGGAGAGTTGTTACCTGACTGACATCATTACTTGTGCTTTTCCTCAGGGAACAGGCGGTCATTTCAGCATAGACTCTGAGGAATACGACGCCATGTCTGTAGACGTGACACTTCTGCCAAGGAAGTTGCTCTTCTTCTGTCACCCAGCCCAAAAAGAAAAGTTTTCACAGAGTTCTCCAGCAAGTCCATAACCGTACAGGACACTGGTCTACACCAAAGCTGCCGCTCCTGCCAGAAGGAGCCTACCGTCTATTAGCCTGCGGGCATCCGTCCAGTGTTGGGTTTACCCGCTGTGCTGTGGGGCTCTACAACAGACAGCGCAAAAATGTACAAAAAGAGCCATAAAACTTAAAGGTGCAGAGGAGTTCAGATGAGCAGCTGATCTCAGTCTGTATATAATGGGACGGACGAGGCTCTGGACATTTTTGTAAAGCAGATTTCTGGACTTCCCTTGAATCATCCCAATAAACCTTAAAAGGCTGATAACGGGGAACACTAGATTGCCTGCACAGCAATGACAGAGGAGATGGAGCAGGTTTACATAAAATCGCTCTACTGAAATCCTGCTGTGCCAAGCAGATGCCGGACTGCCCTTTTCCTGAGAACGAGGTGGGACATTGGAATTCAGCATGGCGGCCCCCGTGGACATGTATATGTACAGACTAATAAAGCATCCTTATACAGGGGCTGCTGGCTTCGTTCTCATCATTGGGTTTATAGTTCACTGAGTGGCCACATTATTTGAGCCCGCGACTCGCTCATGATTGACACTTCCCATTTTGGAAATTAGAGCCGAGACCCCGGAGTGCAGCATAGAATTAGGTGAAGAGAGTTCTGGGGATCCGTTCCAGGTTGCTCACCGTGGCCTCTGTGGCTCAGAATGGTTTTTCACAATTGAAGCACTGATCAGCTTGATTGGTCATATTCCTGAATAACCCTTGCCATATGGCAGAGCGCAATATCCTGCTGTGGCATGTGACCCCTTGAAGGGAGGCTCTAGCTTAGATACAAGATGTGATACGGATGGGTATGGAGGCTCTAGTACCCTCCTGAACATATTTGAGCTGTCATACTGGTGGTCTGTAGGGGGCGTCCTGAGCCCGGTCACCTTGTGTGCCCTCACACATCCACTGGTCCTAACACCCCCTAACAGGCTGGTCAGACGATCCTCTCTACTGGTGGTCTGTAGGGGGCGTCCTGAGCCCGGTCACCTTGTGTGCCCTCACACATCCACTGGCCCTAGCACCTCCTAACAGTCTGGTCAGGCGCTCATCTCTACTGGTGGTCTGTAGGGGGCGTCCTGAGCCCGGTCACCTTGTGTGCCCCCCATCCACTGGTCCAAACACCTCCGAACAGTCTGGTCAGAATGGCTCTGTGGGGGACAATTCATCGATACGACCATCTGGCTTCTCGCATCCCAATAATGCGCCCCTCTCAGACTTTGGTAACGGGGTGAAATCTCCTCTCTGCATCGTAGAGGCGTCTAGTGGGCAACAAGCTAAACAAGTGGAAGAAGAGGTCACTCCACACAAGGAGCCTCCGAGAGCCTCTTATAGACCAAGGGGGGAACCACTTTTAGGGCCTCCGGTGACAAGACCGTCCATCTAATCACCACAACTCTCATCATTTACAGATCTGCCTGAGATGGAGCCGCAGGACGGGGTCTGCAGCAAAATAAACTTGTAGGTTTTTTGTTTTTTTTTTCTTTTACAGAGTTTAAGGCCGGCTGCACATGAACGATCCAGATTCCATATACAGGTTCCCGCAGTGGAATCCGTCTGTGCCCCTAGCTGGAGAACCCCCGTACCCGCTTATTCAGTACTACAGATGACCACGGACGCTCGCCGTTGGTCATGCGTAGTACAGATTTTGTTTGGCCCGCACTGCCGCTAGGCGATGACAGGGGTACCCACGCCACAATGTCAATAGCAGATGGACTGCGAGTCAAAATAGAACATGTTGCGTTTTTTTTTTTTGTTTCCCCCCCCCCCCCCCCTCCGCTTGCGGAATACGCAATTTGTTTCTGCAAGTGTGAAGGAAAAGGATTTTACATACCACTGAACGCCCTTTGCTGCGGATTCCGCAATAGATATCCGCCCGTGCGAGACTGGCCCAAATCCCCCTTATTGTCCCAGCAAATAAGGTTAAGACATCGACACAAAAATGGCGATTAGTATCGACAATCGCTGAACAAACGATCGATTATTGTAAAATATGGGTGGAGAACTATCCATATCTCGATATCGACTTTTTTAAAATGCTGTATAAAAATAAAACCGGTCTGGGGTTAATAAAGTAACACATCCTGACGGATCTGAGCGCGATCGCTGCGTTTGTGGGGCTGCGGGCCCTGCATTTTTTCAAGTTGCCGCTGAGGGACCAACGGTTTCCATGGCAACTTGTAAACAATGCAGAGCCTGGTAACGCGAACACAATTGTAATTGCGTTAGATGGGTCTCCTATCTTTTCTATGGGCGCTGCGTTAGACGCTGGACGCACGACATGCTGCGTCTCCTTTTCTGGACGCGACCTTCGTGCGTTCAGCGCAGCCCTCCATCTTTCATTTAGAAGGCATTGCCCACGGCCATCGCGTTAGACACAAGCGTTCAGCGCCTCGTCTAACGCGATAAACAGACGTATGTGGAGGAGGGGCCGAAGACCCCACTATTCTGAGAGTCATTCTGCCTGGAGCAAACCCTATTGGTGACAAAGAGACACCTGACACTATCCAGAAGTTTCTAGAACTTGTTTATAAGTTCATTAGTGCCGCGAGCAAAACTACATCCTGTACAACACAAGGGAAAGAAAGAAGAGCCGGTCATCGGACCGCAAGACAAATCGATATATCGCCTTAAACTATCGGTTACCGATATATCGGACATAGCAATATCCATGACAAGTATCACCAAAGCATCAGCCATATATCCATATTTCGGTTTTCGATGCCCCAGCCTTACCAGCAAATCAGTTTTTACAATTGTGCGTTCGGCCATGGAGTGACGTGAGGAACCGCAGCGGCTCCCTCACCCTTCGCTGCATGGGGGTGCTCTGCAAGGGCGCACAGCCCGGACTGGTGAGGGGCCGGGAGGTCAGCCTCCACCGATTATATCCTAGCAGCACCTATTGTAAGTGACAATTCGAGCTTCCCCCTTAGACTATGCTTCTGTACGCATCAAACACCCTATAACTTCCAGACCATTGGCGCAGATTTTGATTCTGAAGCAGTTGTGAATCCACATCTGATTCTGACCCGTTCGATGCAGAACTTCCGTGCCAAAATCAGCATTTCTGCAACATTTGCGCCACATGTGAACATAGCCTTAGTGTGTTTTGGTAAAAATAAACCTGGCAGGTTTTGCCCATAAATGACTGACGACAAACCGCCAAGCGGTAGACTCAGCGCGGTTTATTGTTTACACAGTATATTACGTCCTGTACTGCCCAGGGGCTGCTGGTCGCATCGTACATGAAAGGACTGTATGGAACTTCCATCTATGCTTAGTACACAAGCAACTATTTGACCACCAGATGGCGCCATTTCACTGGAATATGCAGCTCATATTGTAATAAGGAGGATGATAATAATTAACTCTTGCCTGATTTTTGTAGCAATGCGCCGGTCATGGTTTCCAGTGTTTTGTAGCCTGAAAGAACCCATTGGAAACTATAGGCTTCACATACGAGCGATTTGTAGCGATGGCGCATTGCTACACAATCTCGCTATATTGTAGCCCGTGTGAAAGAGGCCTTATGCTGAACTACTTTTGCTACTGAGGTTTATCATAGAAATATATAGAGTTTGCGAATTTCCATTAGGCCAGATCAGGGGGGTCCTACACCAATTCATAGAGGGTACTGGAGTGGAGACACAATTAAAAGGGATTATCCAATATGGACAACTTCTCTTTCCAATTGCTGGGGGTCCCCACTATCAAGAACGAGTACAAGCTCTTCATCGCTCTTAGAGGCTGCCCACACTGGCTGTTTAATGTACAGGGGTTGGAAGTGTGGCCGGCCCTGATTGTGGATCTCCGGCTCCGCACTGGGAGCAGCATACACTCTTCAGGCCAGAATACACTTGCAAACTCCAAATGTTAAACGGATGGCTCTGAAGACAGTGTGGACGGCCTCTAAAGGTCCCTTCAAACGAATGGAATTATTTTGTAAGCCGCAGCTTAATGAGCAGCAGAATTCCACCCTAAAACCCACAAGTCTACATGCAGAACTGCACACGTCCGAATTCCACTTGTATGAAAGCACCCTAACAATTTGGCACTTTGACCGTCCATGAAAGCAACAACATCGTATGTTTTCAATGAAAACCATTCCAATAAATGGGGCTGAGCTGCAGTACCAGACACAGCCTGTGTCTAAGGGTGGCGCTGTTCTGGCAAATAATTAAATATTTGATTAGATTAAACTTCAATGACGTTTTTTAATATGTCCATTTAAAACTTTTTCTATTAAATATCACTCTGTGTCCTAATGACATCCTGTATCTTTAGGAGGTCAGTTGTGTGACCGCCCCTGATCAGGCACATTGTATAAGGAGCGGCACGCTATTCCATCCATGTCTATATACACTTGGCAACTTCAGTTAGAAAGTAAACTAGAATCAGGTTGGTTATTATAATGTCATGTGACCAACTGCCCTTCATCCACCAGGATGTGACGATGAACAACGACACCCTTCGATGACAGGAGGGAGACGGAAAGTTGTAGAGTGACGCCGCAAGGGACTTGTATATGTTGTGTTATGGGGGCTGCGAGAGAAGTGGATGGGAAGAAGTGTCTGCGTTCATAGACAGCAAGCGGAGACATTTCTGGAACATTCCAGGAGTAACTAATACAGTGTTATGCCAAGTGCACAGGCGGAGGAGGACTTCTAGCCTTGGGAAGGGGGTCATACTTCGCCGCCGCCGCCCCCCCCCCCCCCCCCATCAATAGTTTACAACTGGACAACCACATGTATTATGCTCCATTCACATCCAGAGCTGCATTAAAAATTTTGGCAAGAGGTGCCAGAACGTAGCTTTGTTATTCTAAGGCTAGGGCATCAAGCTATGCAGCCAAAGATGGGAGTGTAGCGTGTGCCATGCCAAGCTAAGAGAGTCAATGTTGTCGCCCGTAAGGTGCTGCAACCAAACAAGTGCAGGCAGTCCAAATCTCGCTAGACCTCTTCCTGGCTTCATGTCCAATTACCCCAAAACACCCCTATTCTGCATCACATTCAGAGAAAAATACGACTTAAATGACCTACATTTCCCACAATGCAATGCAGCGGTCTGCAGTATGGGCGGCTCCTTCAGAAGAGAGCAGCACAGAGCTTTTTACAAAGTAAAACAAAAAAACTGAAATGTAACTTTTAACAATCAGACAGATGATGTCATCCGCCCGCCGCCCCCGCACAGACCCCGCCCCCGCACAGACCCCCCGCCGCTCCGTACAGGAGGGAAGATAAACGACCGATAAAACGAGAATCATAACAGCTGAAATGATCAAATGAGAGACCGAAACTAAAGGAAATCTATCATTAATATGCTGTACAGATTTCACCAACAACTGCAGATGGGGTTGTACATTCTACTACCAGAGGGGGCAGCATTACAGTAGCTGTATTCTTCTACATAGGGGGCGGTCTTATAGTAGTTGTATTCTTCTACATAGGGGGCGGTATTACAGTAGTTGTATCCTTCTACATAGGGGGCAGTATTATAGTAGTTGTATCCTTCTACATAGGAGGCGGTATTACAGTAGTTGTATCCTTCTACATAGGGGGCAGTATTATAGTAGTTGAATCCTTGTTCATAGGGGGCGGTATTATACTAGTTGCATTCTTTTACATAGGGGGTGGTATTATAGTAGTTGTATTCTTGTACGTAGGGGGCGGTATTACAGTAGTTGAATCCTTGTGCATAGGGGGCGGTATTACAGTAGTTGTATTGTACATAGGCGGCGGTATTACAGTAGTTGTATCCTTCTACATAGGGGCCGGTATTACAGTAGTTATATTCTACATACGGAGCAGTATTACAGTAGCTGAATCCTTGTACATAGGGGCGGTATTATAGTAGTTGAATCCTTGTTCATAGGGGGCGGTACTATAGTAGTTGTATTCTTGTACATAGGGGGCAGTATTATAGTAGTTATATTCTTGTACATAGGGAGCAGTATTATAGTAGTTATATTCTTATACATAGGAGGTAGTATTATAGTAGTTGTATTCTTGTACATAGGGGGCGGTATTATGGTAGTTGTATTCTTGTACACAGGGGGCAGTATTATAGTAGTTGTATCCTTTTACATTGGTAGTGGTATTATAGTATATTCTTGTACATAGGGGCGGTATTACAGTAGTTGCATCCATCATAGGGTGCGGTATTACAGTAATTGTATTCTTTTACGTAGGGAGCAGTATTACAGTAGTTGAGTCCTTGTACATAGGAGGCGGTATTATAGTAGTTGTATTTTTGTATATAGGTCAGTATTATAGTAGTTATATTCTTGTACATAGGGGGCAGTATTATAGTAGTTCTATTCTTGTACATAGGGGAACAGTATTATAGTAGTTATAATACTGCCCCCTATGTACAGGAATATAGTAGTTACATTCTCGTACATATGAGCATTAATATAGTAGTTATGTTCTTGTACATAGAAGACAGTATTATAGTAGCTGTATTCTTGTACATACGGGGCAGTATTATAGTAGCTGTATTCTTGTACATTCGGCGTGACATTATAGTAGCTGTATTCTTGTGCATACAATTACTATAATACCGCCCCCCATGTACAAGAATACAACTACTATAATACTGCCCCTATTCTTGTACATAGGGAGCGGTATTATAGTCTACATAGGGGATGTGATGATTCGGCCTGTCCTACCGTATCAGGCGATGCATACAGCCTTGTACATAAGGGGTAACATTATGGTACTTATACACTTGTACATAGGGGGTGGTATTATGGTAGTTCTATTCTTGTACATAGGAGGCAGTATTATAGTAGTTATATTCTTGTACATAGGGGGCAGTATTATAGTAGTTATATTCTTGTACATAGGGGACAGTATTATAGTAGTTATATTCCTGTACATAGGGAGCAGTATTATAGTAGTTATATTCTTGCACATAGAGGGCAGTATTATAGTAGTTATATTCTTGTACATAGGAGGCAGTATTATAGTAGTTATATTCTTGTACATAGGGGGCAGTATTATAGTAGTTATATTCTTGTACATAGGGGGCAGTATTATAGTAGTTATATTCTTGTACATAGGAAGCAGTATTATAGTAGTTATATTCTTGTACATAGGTGCAGTATTATAGTAGTTATATTCTTGTACATAGGAGCAGTATTATTGTAGTTATATTCTTGTACATAGGAGCAGTATTATAGCAGTTATATTCTTGTACATAGGAGCAGTATTATAGTAGTTATATTCTTGTACATAGGGGGCAGTATTATAGTAGTTATATTCTTGTACATAGGGGACAGTATTATAGTAGTTATATTCTTGTACATAGGGGCAGTATTATAGTAGTTATATTCTTGTACATAGGGGGCAGTATTATAGTAGTTATATTCTTGTACATAGGGGCAGTATTATAGTAGTTATATTCTTGTACATAGGGGACAGTATTATAGTAGTTATATTCTTGTACATAGGGGACAGTATTATAGTAGTTATATTCTTGTACATAGGAGCAGTATTATAGTAGTTCTATTCTTGTACATAGGGGAACAGTATTATAGTAGTTATAATACTGCCCCCTATGTACAGGAATATAGTAGTTACATTCTCGTACATATGAGCATTAATATAGTAGTTATGTTCTTGTACATAGAAGACAGTATTATAGTAGCTGTATTCTTGTACATACGGGGCAGTATTATAGTAGCTGTATTCTTGTACATTCGGCGTGACATTATAGTAGCTGTATTCTTGTGCATACAATTACTATAATACCGCCCCCCATGTACAAGAATACAACTACTATAATACTGCCCCTATTCTTGTACATAGGGAGCGGTATTATAGTCTACATAGGGGATGTGATGATTCGGCCTGTCCTACAGTATCAGGCGATGCATACAGCCTTGTACATAAGGGGTAACATTATGGTACTTATACACTTGTACATAGGGGGTGGTATTATGGTAGTTCTATTCTTGTACATAGGAGGCAGTATTATAGTAGTTACATTCTTGTACATAGGAGGCAGTATTATAGTAGTTATATTCTTGTACATAGGGGGCAGTATTATAGTAGTTATATTCTTGTACATAGGGGGCAGTATTATAGTAGTTATATTCTTGTACATAGGAGGCAGTATTATAGTAGTTATATTCTTGTACATAGGGGGCAGTATTATAGTAGTTATATTCTTGTACATAGGAGCAGTATTATAGTAGTTATATTCTTGTACATAGGGGGCAGTATTATAGTAGTCATTCATGTACATAGGGGGCAGTATTATAGTAGTTATATTCTTGTACATAGGGGGCAGTATTATAGTAGTTCTATTCTTGTACATAGGAGCAGTATTATAGTAGTTATTTTCTTGTACATAGGAGGCAGTATTATAGTAGCTATATTCTTGTCCATAGGAAGCAGTATTATAGTAGTTATATTCTTCTACATAGGGGGCAGTTTTATATTACTGTACATAGGGGGCAGTATTATAGTAGTTCTATTCTTGTACATAGGAGCAGTATTATAGTAGTTATTTTCTTGTACGTAGGAGGCAGTATTATAGTTGCTATATTCTTGTACATAGGGGGTAGTATTATAGTAGTTGTATTCTTGTACATAGGGGGCAGTATTATAGTAGATGTATTCTTGTACATAGGGGCAGTTTTATAGTAGTTATATTCCTGTACATAGAGGTCAGTATTATAGTAGATGTATTCTTGTACATAGGGGGCAGTATTATAGTAGATGTATTCTTGTATATAGGAGGCGGTGTTATAGTAGTTCTATTGTATATAGAGGGCAGTATTATAGTAGTTATATTCCTGTACATAGCGGGCAGTATTATAGTAGTTATATTCTTGTACATAGGGGGCAGTATTATAGTAGTTATATTCTTGTACATAGGGGGCAGTATTATAGTAGTTATATTCTTGTACATTGGAGGCAGTTTTATAGTAGTTGTATTCCTGTACATAGGGGGGGGGGCAGTTTTATAGTAGTTGTATTCTTGTACATAGGGGGCAGTATTATAGTAGTTATATTCTTGTACATTGGAGGCAGTTTTATAGTAGTTGTATTCCTGTACATAGGGGGGGGGGCAGTTTTATAGTAGTTGTATTCTTGTACATAGGGGGCAGTATTATAGTAGTTATATTCTTGTACATTGGAGGCAGTTTAATAGTAGTTGTATTCCTGTACATAGGGGGGGCAGTATTATAGTAGTTGTATTCCTGTACATAGGGGCAGTATTATAGTAGTTATATTCTTGTACATAGGGGGCAGTATTATAGTAGTCATTCATGTACATAGGGGGCAGTATTATAGTAGTTATATTCTTGTACATAGGGGGCAGTATTATAGTAGTTCTATTCTTGTACATAGGAGCAGTATTATAGTAGTTATTTTCTTGTACATAGGAGGCAATATTATAGTAGTTGTATTCCTGTACATAGGGGCAGTATTATAGTAGTTATATTCTTGTACATAGGGGGCAGTATTATAGTAGTCATTCATGTACATAGGGGGCAGTATTATAGTAGTTATATTCTTGTACATAGAGGGCAGTATTATAGTAGTTATATTCCTGTACATAGGAGGCAGTGTTATAGTAGTTATATTCTTGTCCATAGGAAGCAGTATTATAGTAGTTATATTCTTCTACATAGGGGGCAGTTTTATATTACTGTACATAGGGGGCAGTATTATAGTAGTTCTATTCTTGTACATAGGAGGCAGTATTATAGTAGTTATATTCTTGTCCATAGGAAGCAGTATTATAGTAGTTATATTCTTCTACATAGGGGGCAGTTTTATATTACTGTACATAGAGGGCAGTATTATAGTAGTTATATTCTTGTACATAGGAGGCAGTATTATAGTAGTTATATTCTTGTACATAGGAGCAGTATTATAGTAGTTATATTCTTGTACATAGGGGGCAGTATTATAGTAGTTATATTCTTGTACATAGGGGGCAGTATTATAGTAGTTGTATTCTTGTACATAGGGGGCAGTATTATAGTAGTTATTTTCTTGTACATAGAGGGCAGTATTATAGTAGTTATATTCTTGTACATAGGAGGCAGTATTATAGTAGTTATATTCTTGTACATAGGGGGCAGTATTATAGTAGTTATATTCTTCTACATAGGGGGCAGTTTTATATTACTGTACATAGGGGGCAGTATTATAGTAGTTCTATTCTTGTACATAGGAGGCAGTATTATAGTAGCTATATTCTTGTCCATAGGAAGCAGTATTATAGTAGTTATATTCTTCTACATAGGGGGCAGTTTTATATTACTGTACATAGAGGGCAGTATTATAGTAGTTATATTCTTGTACATAGGAGGCAGTATTATAGTAGTTATATTCTTGTACATAGGGGGCAGTATTATAGTAGTTGTATTCTTGTACATAGGGGCAGTATTATAGTAGTTCTATTCTTGTACATAGGAGCAGTATTATAGTAGTTATTTTCTTGTACATAGAGGGCAGTATTATAGTAGTTATATTCTTGTACATAGGAGGCAGTATTATAGTAGTTATATTCTTGTACATAGGGGGCAGTATTATAGTAGTTGTATTCTTGTACATAGGGGGCAGTATTATAGTAGATGTATTCTTGTACATAGGGAGCAGTATTATAGTAGTTGTATTGTTGTACATAGGGGCAGTTTTATAGTAGTTATATTCCTGTACATAGAGGTCAGTATTATAGTAGATGTATTCTTGTATATAGGAGGCGGTGTTATAGCAGTTCTATTGTATATAGAGGGCAGTATTATAGTAGTTATATTCCTGTACATAGCGGGCAGTATTATAGTAGTTATATTCTTGTACATAGGGGGCAGTATTATAGTAGTTATATTCCTGTACATAGAGGGCAGTATTATAGTAGTTATATTCCTGTACATAGAGGGCAGTATTATAGTAGTTATATTCCTGTACATATCAGGCAGTTTTATAGTAGTTGTATTCTTGTACATTGGAGGCAGTTTTATAGTAGTTGTATTCCTGTACATAGGGGGCAGTATTATAGTAGTTGTATTCCTGTACATAGGGGGCAGTATTATAGTAGTTATATTCTTGTACATAGGGGGTAGTATTACAGTAGTTATATTTTTGTACATTGGAGGCAGTTTTATAGTAGTTGTATTCCTGTACATAGGAGGCAGTATTATAGTAGTTATATTCTTGTACATAGGAGGCAGTATTATAGTAGTTATATTCTTGTACATAGGAGGCAGTGTTATAGTAGTTCTATTGTATATAGGATGTGGTGTTATTTTTATATTCTTGTCCATAGGTGGCGGTATTATACAATTTATATTTTTGTCCAAAATTTGAATTGTGCAGTTCCTGTGTTATGCCTCCTGGAAATGTCTTAATGAATGGCCCACTTGTTCCTCTGCGCAGTCTGACAAGGTCAGCATTCATTTCTCTGAAGAAATGGTATTGTTAATTTATTCACGCATTTCCTGGAGGAGTAACAGAGGAATGATACAACATAAAAACTGATAAGAGCTCCATTATTATCTTATAGCGAATGCAAGTACTTGATGACAACCCTCTCTGCATACCGGCTTGTTTTTACTGTCCCCCCTCCCCCCTTGCCCCAAAGTCTACAGGTGATGGTGCAGTCTTATAATGATAGATTCCCTTTAATGACATATTATTAATGACTTCATTTAATTAGCATTCATCTCACCAAACATTTGCTTCGTCTTCTTTACAAATCCGTTAAGCAGCACACATTTATAAAACACAGTCTTTATTCCAGTGGTTCTTGGCCGGCTCAGTGTCCGGAGACGCAGCGTCGTTAAGAGTCCGCAGCAGTGTTCGTTAAGAGACGTGGTCCTTGGTGGTTCTGAAGTACTGACCTCCCGCCCCGGGCACAGCACCAGCAGAGGGCCGGGCACTGACCGATAAATCCCCTCTACAGCGGATCATAAACTTTCCTTCTCACCCAAAATATACACAGGACCAATATATACATACGCTAAAGAAAAAGGACCATAAAGGAATGTATACAGGAATGTGCAGCTCGTATACCGCAGGGCGTGTAAACGTTTGCAACTAGGTTGCGGAATAAGTTGGGGCTCTACAAATAAAGATTATTGTATTATTATTGTGGTTTTTTTCCCCAGGGTAACAAAAAAAATAAGGAAAGAAGCAACGTTATAAGTAGTTTAGATTAAAACTGCCCCCCCCGTTTTGCGTATGCAGCTCCTATGCAGTGTGTGACCATGAATAAAGATAAAGGCTGATCTGTCCAATATAGGTGATGAAGAGAGATTAACAGTTTCCAATCCACTGTCTGACGTCTAAAGACATTCTAAATGAAGGCTGTACAGCTTCTGATGTAGGGAAATGTCCGGCAGGGTATTCCTACTGTATATTATGGCCGCTCTGTTGTTGGGGGGCTCTCCAGCATGTCCAATACCGCAGGTGGCGCCATTGTATAATGGCAGAAAAAGAAAGCCCCCTAGGAAACGCTGAATTCAAAATTGGATTGCAAAGGGTTAAAGGGATTTCCAAGACCTTAAAAAAAAAAGTTGAAAGGGCTCAAAAGGAATAAAAATGTAATATCTCAGTGTCCTGTGCTGCCAGCCGGAACCAAGAACAGGCGGTCAGTCATATGCCAGTCATTGCGCACGTAATTACTCACAGGCTTTAATGGCCATAAAAGAATCACCGCTGAAACCTGCAAGCGGGCGAGTGGTCACGTACCCAATGAACGGCATGTGACCACACCGCTCTTCTTTCGTCTTTCATGTGGCGCCACTGGAGCTGCAGCCGCAGGGATAGGGGAAAACCCCTAAAGGTCTTGGAAAACCCCTTTAAAGTAAGGACTAGCTGCAGGATCAGACTACACACAGGGCTTGTTTGTAGTCTGTAACCATGGAGATGAACTGCGGACATAAAGTGGGATTTAAGTTTTTAAAACCACTTGAAAAGTTACTTTGAGAGGCTGAAGTAGTGACCGACTCCTGGACCAGACTACACACAGGGCTTGTTTGTAGTCTGTAACCGTGGTGATGCCTAGGTCTGCACAGAAGCTGGAGACACAAAACGGTAGATTTTAAGACTATTTAAAAAGTAGCTTCATTTCTTTTGATCTTGCTTACACTGGAGCAAAGAAACGACGGCCATGCCTTTAGTCCATTAGCCGTGACTGGGCAGGGTCTTAGGCGGCATAATCTTGCCAATGATGCCAGTTTTATGGGATTCATTTTTGATGCAGTAAAGTGCAGGATTGACTCCTGCCACCACTTTCCATAAGTTAGCATGCACTATAGCACCACCTGTTATTACTCTGAGCATGGCAGCAGGCGATGAGCTTCCACTTCCTGTAATACCATTTTACGGACTACAGACTCTTTAAAGGGGAATGTATCGCCATATATATCTATAGACAAATATACTTGCTTTGTTATCTCTCAGGTCGCCTTGGCATTCTCAGTGTCAGAAGGCGGCTGGAAAGCCAATCCATGAGAGAGAAATCTGAGACACTTGTTATATTAAGTGCGGAGTGTTTCCCTGTAATCACAGTGCGCCAGATTTAAAGGGGTTTGTCCAGGGCGGGGTCCGGCATTTTTTTATATGAGGAAAAGCGCCTCCACCTGGCTTTGGCCATACCTGGTATGACAGCTCCGCCCCACTGAACCTTTTTCTACTCCCGGACAACCCCTTTAAGGGCCTTATCAAAGTGTTTATGTGCAAACTATTAACCGTTATATTTGGTTCTTTTACTTTTCGTAGCTTCGACTTTTCTCATCGTAAGATCCGTTTCCGATATTTCAAGGGCTTTGCCTTTTCTATATAGAATCGGTCTGCATGAAGAGTGAGTCCCTTTGTAAATACATTAAGATTATTTATCTAGTACCGATCCTGAGTTACAGCCTGTATTAATACTTCAGAGCAGAATTCACTACTCTACAGGCTTCAGAGCTGAAATCTCTCACCGTTCTCTGCATCCTGGGAAGTGCTGGCATCTATCCACCAAGGCTCTCCTACATTACGGGAGTTCAGCTGAACTATTAGCAGAGCGCGATAGCAGACTTGCTGACTGTTTCCGATATCTAGCAGAATTGTGAACACAGCTCTGGAGCACAATATAGGATGTAACGCCGGATCGGTCATGCAATGAATTTATAAAAGTAACTTTTTAATGTAGACGCCGACCGTTGAGGAAGCCGTTTTGTGCATCTTGGTGAATCTAGCTAACAGAACGGCTGCTTGCTGCGCTGATAACGAGTAATCCGGACCTCTCTGCGGGGCGACTGATCCATCGGCACCCGGACTTCTGCAACGTTCTTATTGCATATCTTACTTGTGACAGCCGGTTGCGGTATTTGGGGAAGGGAGCGCCGTTTGCGTCCTCCTCCGCAGTCCGTGTCCGAATATTTACACGAGACGAGCCGAACAGCTTGCAGAGTCGTACGCGGCGTCAGGGGCAACACGGGTTGTCGATGACCAGCATCAGATCAAAACCGTACACTTCCAGAAGGTCCATGAGGAAGTTGCGGTCGCCCTGCGGGTCCAGGCCCATGCTGCGGGCATGATCGGCGGTGAGAGTCTTATCTTGGCTGGATGCCACCTCCAGGAGGATCTGGAATATCCTGTTGTTCTGCTCCATGAAGAAGCTGCAGGGCAAACAGAGAAAGCAAATCAAATAAGCGGGTATTACGGCGCTGATCTCCAGGATTTAACCCCTCGCGGTGCACACTTACAGAATGAAGAGGTCCTCCTCACAGGATGAACAGTCCCCGTCGACCTCCTGCGAGTACATCAGCAGCTGCCTGTAAGGAAAGGCAGCAATGAGTGCAACTGAACAATGGTGAAAGCCCCCTCCCCCCCTCTTTTTAGAAGGGTGTGTATACTTTTGCAACCATTTGCCATTGCTCAGATAATAATCACCTTTATGTATTCTGATGCAATTATATCATCAGATGCATCTAAATTAACCAAATGAAACTACTTTGCCATTAAAAAAAATCTTCTCTCGTTTTGTGTACACAGCTACTATGCAGACCTATTGTGTCTCCATGGTTACAGACAAACTGCGGAGTCTGATTCTGTAGCCTTGTTATAGTCTCTCCACCCCAGTCCCTTCTTCTTGCTCCTCTACCAGCAGGTAGAAGAGAACAAGATGACTGCAAGATCAGACTACACATGGGGCTGTTTGTAGTCTGTAACCATGGAGACTCAAAGATCTGCATAGAAGCTGTAGACATTAAACGGTAGATTTTTAAATTAACCTTCTATTGATCAGCGATACAATTTTTATTATTTTTCTCACAGAGGCCACTAAGGGGCAGTAGGCTAGGCCGCCATGTTTCTTCCATCCTCTCTAGAAAAATGTAAGTTAAACAATACATTATACGTCCCCCGAAGTGGTAGCATTACAAGATACAACTTGGCCGGGGAAAAAAAGGCCCCATAGGCTCGGTTGACAATTTTTTTTTTTTTTTTATATATAAATATGTTATAGCTCTTGGAACTTAACGATGTAAACACGAAAAAATTGCCTGGTCATTAAGGAACAATATAGGTCAGTCACCAAGGGGTTAAAACTATCTGCAAACTAAATCAGGAAGTGAAAATTAATGGAAAGTTACATAACGGTAAGTTTACCAGCAAAGAGCCGATTCTCACAATGGAACCTGTTCCATTTCCCCTGCAGTGGCCACTAGAGGGGAAATGTTGTATTACATGTGCCCATTCCTGCAATACCTGGACCGCCCGGGTCTGCCGCTCATTAATGGTTCCACCTTCTTGCTCACAGAAGGGAGTGTTTAGGATGTGGATGGAAAGGGTCATCAGCATGAGACCATCCTTTTAAAGTGGTCTCCTTTAAAGTAGTTAGCACCTATCCACTAGCGGTCATATCTGCACCGACCCCAAGAATTGAGCCCCGGCGCATCTTGAGATGTGTGCAGAGGATAATGCACAGTCGTACCTCCATTCCATTCACTGGGACCGGTAAGCGATGGCCATCTCCAGCAATGCCACAGAAGTGAATGGAGCAGAGGTGCCCATCCTCCACTGCCCACACGTCGGGATGTGCTGGAGCTCAATTCTGGGACCCCCACCGATCAGCAAGGTAGCTCCTATCCTGTGGCTAAAGGGTAGCTCGATGTGATCAGACAACCCCTTTAAGCCCATCAGCAGATAACCTAGTGGCATCAAGTAATGTCATGTCCAGTCGTATGCCACCTGGTTAGACCAGTTCACGACCATCATAAAGGGGAACTCCACCTCATACATCTAATGACTAGTCACCCTCACACCAGGGAGGTCATTGGGTTTCCTCAATGTGCCCAAGTCCCTTCTGTGCAGGCACAACCCTTCCATGCCCACGGTAATCAGAAGATGAGGTTTCCTGGTGACTTTCCCCTTTAAATACAACCAGTATCCCATTTCTAGAAGAGCAGTAGTCACCGCTGATCGTTAAGCCGGCGGTATTTCTCCTTGTCCGCGCCGTTGACCCTCAGCAGGGGCTGGAGATGTTCCAAGTGAGTCTTCACATTTTGGTTGTCTACATAGACATCATAGAGATCCTGCTTCTGCTCAAAGATCTTCTCCGTCGTACCTGCGTACAAGCGATATGAATAAGGGGTTAACCAGACAGAATGAGGTACGAAGTCCAGTCCAAGACTGAAGAAGAGCCAACTGCACTAGCATATCCTGAGATGATGAGTCTAAGGGGGTTGTGCCTATTTACCAACGAGTCTATGGAGGAGAAGCCTCCATTCAGCAGTCAAGGTGAGGTCGCCCAATAAACTATTAGGATGTAACAGAAGCTCATCTTCTACATGAGCAGCCATTTTGATTAAAGGGGTTGTTCCAGGTTAGTAAAGCGTGTTTGGAGGAAAGCAGCCATGTTTTTCTGACCCTGGCCAACTCCTTTAACAGAGACAGATAGATGAACTTTAAGAGCTGACATGGAGGTTGTCCCATGAGGCCCACCCCAGTTCATATGTTCTACTGGGGAATATGGTGATCAAGGAGTTGGGCCCCCTGCACAAGACACCATGTAGGACTCATTTCAATAGAGACCATGTAATACCTCAGCTCTCCTGCAGTGGCTGAATTATGGGAAATTTACAGCTTCCCCTGGTGACAGCAGCTGAACGCTTAAAACCTACAGCAATCGGTCGATCGCCAATGGGACCTCATTTAGAGAAGGGATCCATATGGGACCCCCTTAACTCCTCGGCACCCTCACTGACAGCTAGGCTTCCCCTGTAATAATGGGGATCAGTTAGAATAATAATCCGCAATTTTAACCTCTTATGAATGGCGATTAATGTTGAGATCGGCATGTACGAGGCTAACTGAAGGAGGGTGCTCCCTCTGTGACATCATTAGCCCTCTGCCATTTTATGACGGAGGGTCAATAGGTTGTCATGGCAACACGATGCCAGTCAATGGTGTTCAGGTATGCCATTGCTTTTTCTGGACAGGAATAGTGAGAATACACTGCAGTACAGAATTACTGCAGTGTACTGTCTGAGCAATCTTGAGATCATACATTCTAGTCCCCTACAGGGACATAAAAAAAATTACATTTAAAAATAGTTTAGAAAAAAATGCACACCAAATTAAAAGAAATAAAAACCAACATAATACATTTTGCGGACTTTTCCCCGTTTTTTGTTTAACCCTTTCCAATCCATTTATTTTTTCTCATCCATTCTCCCCAGCTCCAAATAAATTGGAGCTGGGGAGAATGGATGAGAAAAAATACGTTTTCCCTTCACCCCCCTGATCTGACAGTTCAGGAGGGTGCAGGTGGTCACTACACCGTGGGGGGGGAATGTGGAAGTATTACTTCCGCATTCTCCCTTCAGCCTACCGGCCCAGCGATCATGTAACAGCTGGGGGTGAGGTGACATCGGCGGTCACATGATCGCCGGCCGGAATCTCCGTGCATTACATAGCGCTAATTGAGCGCTATGTAATGTGTAAAGGAGAAGGCAGAAAGAGTTTTTAACCCTTTCTGCCTTCTCCTCGGGGGTCCTCGATGAGGACCAGTGCAGGTGTGCATCTGCATCCGATGTGTCTGACGATCGGGTGCAGATGCACTCCTGCACTGTAGTGTTGGGCCTGTCCTGACATCGGAGCTGTGGAGGAAAATGATGATGTCGGGGCACGCCCAACATTGGATTGGAAAGGGTTAAAAAAACACCATTAAAAAAAAAGAAACAAACAAAAAAAGGAGCCGAAAAGCTTTGCTCATTTCACGTCCTAAAAACTGTGAAAGTGATCAAAAAAGTCATATACACCCCAAAGTGGCATTAATAAAAACTACAGCTCGTCATGCAAAAAAAACAAACCCTCACAGAGCTCCGTCCATGGAAAAACACAGAGGGCTCTGGGTCTTTGAACACGACAATGCAAAAAAAATAAAAAATAGTGTTATTACTGCGCACAAGTGGAAAAGCCTAAAATGTTGCTGACCTCATAATCGTAACGACTTACAGAAAAAAAGTAATTATGTCATTATATCGCATGTATATAATGCCCTAAAAAAAGGACTAAAAACTTGCAGAATTGATGTCTTTTTTCTCTGCCCTCCCAAAAAACGTATAAAAAAGTTACACAATACATAAAATGTACCCCAAAATGGTACCAATAAGGACTACAGCTCCCCATTTAACGAACAAGCCCTCATACGGCTGTGACGGCGAAAAAATTAAAAAGTTGCGGCTTTTGAAAAGTGGAGATGAAAATCCCCCAAAACTTGTTGTGTCCTTAAAGGGTTGATCAGAGGAAACGCCCTCACTTAGTACCGTACAGGTTCATTAAAGGGGTTGTCCCGCGCCGAAACGGGTTTTTCTTTTTTTCAATAGCCCCCCCGTTTGGCGCGAGACAAACCCGATGCAGGGGTAAAAAAAAACAAAAAAACGGATAGTACTTACCCGAATCCCGGCGCTGCGGCGACTTCTTACTTACCTTGCTAAGATGGCCGCCGGGATCTTCACCCACGGTGGACCGCAGGTCTTCTCCCATGGTGCACCATGGGCTCTGTGCGTTCCATTGCCGATTCCAGCCTCCTGATTGGCTGGAATCGGCACGCGTGACGGGGCGGAGCTACGAGGAGCAGCTCTCCGGCACGAGCGGCCCCATTCAGAAGGGAGAAGACCGGACTGCGCAAGCGCGTCTAATCGGGAGATTAGACGCTGAAATTAGACGGAGCCATGGAGACGAGGACGCTAGCAACGGAGCAGGTAAGTGAATAACTTCTGTATGGCTCATAATTAATGCACGATGTACATTACAAAGTGCATTAATATGGCCATACAGAAGTGTATACCCCCACTTGCTTTCGCGGGACAACCCCTTTAAGAGCGGACGCTCTTTAATTCATCCCCCCTTCTGCAGTACTTACAGGCCACGTAGGAAACCTCATCATCGAGGGTCTCAATGTCAGCCACATTTACATAGAAGAAAGGCTTGGACTCCGGAGCGGTGGCGCCAACCCCGGGCAGAGTGACGTTGGCGAGACAGCAGCAACAGTAAACTGCGGGAGAAGAAAAAAAAAAAGTTATACAAAAAGTTACTGACCACAATAGAAGTGCAAGTCGTGTGCTAGGGACTTCTATAGGAGTTCTCACTAGGAGGACTATAGTGATCATCGGGTTCAAAGTCTCCTCTGAAGACCTGCTAGCCACCAGGTAGATGACGCCAGCCGGAAGGATCAGCGGCAAAAAATCTGAAGCTCCGTTGTGCCACGAGGAAACATCCTACAAATACTGCAACGTCCCATTTTAACATTTAGAGGGGTTACCCCACCAGAAACATTTATCACCTACCCATAGGATAGCTGCTAAATGTATGATCCCTGGGGGTCTGACCTTTGGGACCCTAAGGATAACGAGAACAGCGTACCGTTCCCTCGGCAGAATGGAGCGGCGGTGCACAAGCCTACCCACCACTCCAGTCACCGTCGATCACCCATGGTCCAGTAGAGCCAAATGGAGCAGTGATAACATATGCATACCACCGCCATTGTGGTGGTCCCTGTAGGTCCTAGGAGGTCAGACCCCCAAGAGATCAAGCATTTATCACCAATTCTGTAGGCGGACGATAAGTGTGTTTGGTAGGATAATGCCATGACCGGTCATGGCTTGTATTGTAGTTTGGCTCCATTGAAGTCAATAGAGCTAAGCTGCAATACCAGATATAACCTGTGGACAAAGGTGGCGCTGTTCTTGGGAGAAAGTAACTAGGTCTTTCTAATCCTAGATAACTTTAATTAAGGAAACAACATTAGACGAATGAATATATCAAGAAAAATATAATAAGTTACCTCTGTAGCAGACGACACCTACAGGCGGGGGCGAGAAGATCAGGATGCGCTTCCGTAGCAGCGCAAACTTCCAGAGGACGAAGATCTGCTCCCCGAAAAATTTAATGAACTGGGACATACAGCCGGCAGGGTGCGTGATCTACGAGAGAGACGACAAATGGGATCCATGCTAACGCATAGAACGGGCAGCATAATGAAAACGTGGCCGCTGCGACCCGCGACATTCTGCACTGCCGGTAGCCACACGTGCAAAATAAAGCAGAGGGTTTTTTGTTTTTCCAGTGAGGCATCGGCATGAAGATTTGTTTTTGCGGGACAATTTGTATTTTCCAGCGGTGCCATAAAATGTATGGAGAGACTTAAAGAAATTCTACGTGGGGAGAAATTGAAAGGAACAACTGACAACTGCGCCATTATGGGAGGGGGGGGGGTGATATGTTATGTTTATTATTTTCATTAGTACGATTACTGCAAAACCAAATGTATATTTTTTTATGTAGTGCTGCTTAAAAATAAGATACCCGTAAAAAAAAAAAAAAAAAAGTGATTGTCGACATTTTTTGACCCCCATAACTTTTTACGTTTTTGGATTGTTTAGGGGCTTTTTTACTTTAGGGAAGCGACCAGTAATTTTGCCCGTATCAAATCTTGTATCCAAGCTAGAGGCAGTACAACAGGTTACTAGAGCCTCCATACCCACCTGTATCACATCTTGTATCTAAGCTAGAGGCGGTACAACAGGGTACTAGAGCCTCCATGCCTCCCGTATCACATCTTGTATCCAAGCTAGAGGCGGTACAACAGGGTTCTAGAGCCTCCATGCCCACCTGTATCACATCTTGTATCTAAGCTAGAGGTGGTACAACAGGGTACTAGAGCCTCCATGCCCACCCATATCACATCTTGTATCCAAGCTAGAGGTGGTACAACAGGTTACTAGAGCCTCCATACCCACCTGTATCACATCTTGTATCTAAGCTAGAGGCGGTACAACAGGGTACTAGAGCCTCCATGCCTCCCGTATCACATCTTGTATCCAAGCTAGAGGCGGTACAACAGGGTTCTAGAGCCTCCATGCCCACCTGTATCACATCTTGTATCTAAGCTAGAGGTGGTACAACAGGGTACTAGAGCCTCCATGCCTGCCTGTATCACATCTTGTATCCAAGCTAGAGGAGGTACAACAGGGTACTAGAGCCTCCATGCCCTCCGTATCACATCTTGTATCCAAGCTAGAGGTGGTACAACAGGGAACTAGAGCCTCCCTACAAGGGGTCAGTTTTCTACAATAAATCCCCCTTTTGCTCCGATATTGTAATCACCATTTCCATCACAGAGAGGAAGTTTCATTTGATTCCAACGACTTCTTCTTGGGGGGGGGGGGGGGGGTTGGTTTTCACAATGAGTGCGCTATGGACTGTGGATGTCTGCATGGGGCAGTGAGACACATATTGCCACATATATGACTGACAGGAAGAGATTAACCAAGACCAGACGGGGACTTCCGATTGCTATGAAGATATATAAGAGAATGAGTCTGCTCAGAGTATTGGGGCCGTTCTACAAGCAGCAGTGACGATGACGGCCGCCATGTTGCCCACCCTTTATGTGGGCCGATGCAAAATCCATGCAGTTTGAATAACTGTTTGTGTGTAGAGTCATCAGACGCAAAACACACGGGGGGGGGATGTGCGGGTATTAACACTTTTTTGGGCTGAACAAAAGATGTGATCTGCCAACAAACTAGTGTTGCCCGTTCGTCAGCTGACACCAATGGCGGGGTCCGGTTATCGACCCGTGGAAAACGGTACAAAGAAAAAGGATTCCCTTCCAATTAGAATGTTTTCAGACCTTCATCTCCGGGTACAGGTGCTTGTGGATAGAGGACAGCCAGTGCACACTTGGCTGGCAGGACTGGGGGGTGACGCCAGCAGGTAAGACCCCCTTCTTATCTTCATAAAAGGCCTCCAGAGGTGTGTAGTGGCCGGGGAGCTCCAGCTGATGCCTGCAACATATGAAGTAAGGACCAGTGAAAGACGGACAGAATCTAGAATACAGATTAGAAAGAGGAGAAAGAAAACAGATTTTTCTCCAGTGTAATCAGGTGAAATCTAGTGTAATAAAGTAAACTCTCCACTAAATGTCACCAGTCTAACCCAGGAAGAAGTAATTATGTGATCGTAAGACCGCTGTTACTTATAATTAGGGGCTCTATAGTGACGGACTCTGTTCCACTGGATTGGTTCATAGCCAATGTGCTACCGATATTCAAAAGGGGGGCGAAAAGAGACCCTGGAAACTACAGGCCGGTAAGTCTGACTTCTATTGTGGGTAAAATGTATGAAGGATTTCTAAGGGATGCGATCCTGGAGGACCTCACGGATAATGGCTGTATAACTTCGTATCAGCGGGTCTATGAGAGATCGCTCCTGTCAAACCAATCTGATGAGCTTCTACGAGGAGGTAAGTTCTAGACTGGACCAGGAGTCACTAGATCTTGTGTATCTGGACTTTTTCTAAAGCCTTTGATACTGTGCTACCTAAGAGGTTGGTATATACAATTAGATTGGAGTCAGAAGGAAATTTTTTCTCTAAAAAGAAGGAAAATTAGCTTCTACCTCGTTGTTTTTTATTCTTGCCTTCCTCTGGATCAACATTAGGGAGTAATAGGCTGATCTGGGTGGACGGGGGGCTTTTTTCAAGCTTGCACACTATGTTTCTATATATGTTAGACTGGATACCACTGGAGCAAATTAATTCACCTGACAGCAAGCAGAGATCTTGAAACTGATGAGGATCTGAAGCTTTGTTTGAAGGACCCCTATGAAGGAGTTTCTAACTATCCACAGGATAAGCGTCTAATCGGTGGCGGGGGTCCGACTGCTGGAACCCCTCCGATCACGGGGGTTGTGTGCATGCGGGATGCCACTCATCTCATCAGCAGACCCATAGAGATAAATGAAGGGACGGTCTGCATACTGAACACACATGGGGGACACAGGACCCTTGTTCCTGTGATCCCGGAGGGTCCCAGAGGTCCGACTCCCACCGATCAGGCAAAATCTTGGGTTACCGCCTTTAAATCTGTTTTTCACTAGATGCGACATTTGCAGCAGTAAATAAATGTAAATGCTATAATTGGCGCCGGACGGATATTTTTATCGTACGCGGCGATCAATACTGCAGAGGGGACAGCGTTGGGAGTGTGACCTTCTGAAGTCCAGGAATAATCAGAGACGAGGCGTTCCATCCGTTCCTGCAGTACAAAAGGGTGGAAGAATAACTCCCAGCGCGTTCACACCGAGGCGATTTACTGGGGATTGTCTGCAGCTGAAAAATTCCGCGTCCAACCGGGCGTATTAGGCCTTATGTCCACGGGGAATCCGCAGCGGGTCCCTCCTGCCCCGCGAACACGAGGCCTAAAATCAGAATAAACTCGCCTGCTCCGGACGATGCGGTTCTTCCTTCCTTCGCAGCCGGATCTTCTTTCTTCGGCCTGGCGGATGTGCTCGGCACGCCAGCGGCGCGCTGGGCACATCCGCCGGGCCGAAGAAAGAAGATCCAGCCGCGAAGAAGGGAAGAACCGCATCGTCCGGAGCAGGTGAGTTTATTTCTGGAACGGGTCTCCTGCGGATCCAGACGGCTTCCATAGAAGCCTGCAGGAGCCGTCCCCACGGGAGACCCGCACGAAAATGGAGCATGTCACATTTCTTTCCCCGCACGCCGATCCGCACCTGACAGGAAAAATGACATCCGCAGGTATTTAACTACCTGCAGGTGTCCAATGCATCCCTATGGGGCGCGGATCCGCGTGCGGGAGAAACGCTGCGGATTGTAACCCCGCGGACATGAGGCCTCACGGCGCAGATTTTGGGGCGGATTTTTTCAGCTGTGGAAAATCTGCATCAAATCTGCCAAATCAGTGTTTTTGGTCCGCAGATCCGCACGAGGATTTAGGTTTTTGCATCAAGTGACTTCTTAATACGGACACGCGTCAGATTCCGCACGCAGGTTTTGCCCACTTCAAGGGTTAAATCCACGCCTGTATCGGCCTCAAAAACCACAGCAAATAGGCGTGGATTTAGATCTTTCGGCTGAGCGCACAGGACGGAAATCCCGCAAAATGTCCGCAGCGGGATCGCACGGAAATTCTGCAAGATTTCTGCAGCTTGAAGACCCGCGGGATTTGGCGCAGGTTTTCAAGCGGCTTATTCCGCTGCGGCCAGCTCTCACCATAGAGAGGAGAGAGACCACCGTGGAAACAGCGATACAACTGACATGTCGCGGATTTGATGTCGTGGACCCTGCGCATTAAGGGTGCGTTCACATGGGGGGGGGGGGGGCGCATCTCAGTACGTGAATACACGTCGCTGTGGGGTTGTGGTGTTGCAGCGTTTCCACATCAAGCCGGCCACAATTCATAGTTCACTTGGTTAATCTTGAGGCGGGCTCAGGGTCTAATCCGTGTTCAATGTATTTGAATGGAAAACCGCGCCAAAGTTTACAAATCCACTTCATAAAAAAAAAATGTTAAAAAAAAGAGAGGTGGACGGTCACTTCTTTACTACGGAATCTGAGCAGAGATCTGCGGGTGGATCCGCCCACTGAATGACGGCTCCATGATGGATAGCGCCCCCTCAGGTGATCTTTCCACAGTGAAACCGATCTTGGAAAAATCTGCGCCATATAAACGTCAGCGGAGGTTCCACATGGAATGTCGCCGTGTGACGGGCCTTCCAGCGCCGCAGTCGGTATCAGGACTCCTTGAGGACTCTTACCGGACTTGATTCTCCAGGAAGTGCATGTAGCGATACAGCAGCGTGTACGACGGCGACAGGATCCCCACCGACTTCATCCGTGCGCCTCGCTCCAGCTCGCTCTCCACCGGCATGTTGGCAAAACACGCCAGGCCGAAGAAGCCGCCTTTACGAAAGTAACTAGAAATAAACAGACAAGAAACGGCACTTTGCTAATTGATTTTAAACTGCCGACCGACCGCAGCGACCAATCACAGCACGGCGCTCAGGAAACGAAAGCCCCGAAAAAAAAGAAGGAAGGAAGGCTGCCCTCCTATTCTGGAGCGCTGCAGCCCGATGCCCGGCGTGCAGAACCCAGAAGAAGTGGCGGGCGAGTGGTCGCTTGCGGCTCATTGGCTTCAGCGGCAGTTCTCCTATAGCTTGTGAGTGGGCTCGTGCACAGTGAATGGCATGTGACCACCCGCAGCTTCTCCCCGGGTCCGTGTGGCGGGCACCGGAGCGCCAGCGCTGGACGGAAGTCCGCCAAGATAGCAGAGGATACAATTTTTTTTTTTTTTTATTTCAGAAGATTTTAGGATAACCTGCTGGTCGGTGGGGGGCTCGCTGCTGAGACCCCCAACAGTCTGTTCTCCTGTCACTGTGCGGGTCGCTTCGTCCCCCACCGTCATGGTAGCAGCTCCCTTCATTGCATTGCGGCGGCGGAAATACCCAAGCGTCTGCCGCTCTGCGATCTCCCAATGACAGTGAATGGACCGCTAGTGCGCTTGTGCCACCGGCGCTCCATCCAGTCTCCTCCTCCCTGGGGGGTGCAGTAACCCGCAGAGGAGAGGAAGGGGGACCCGCGGTGAGACCCCTGTGGGCCAGCAGGTCCTGTGGACAGGGGATTACTTGTAACCTTCGTACAACCCCTTTAAGGCTGTAAAACATCTTCTTCATATCCCAGGAAACCCTTTAAGATTACTTGGACATATAAGCCGCGCGGCTGCAGACAGCGGTGAACACGAATGACTGATGTCAGCCAGCTTTCACAGAGCGCCTCGGGCATAGAGTATATATCTGCACTGCTATATACTTCTAGCCCCTCGCTGCTGGCGCCAGTGTCAGTCTGCACTGTAAAGCTGACATTCTATTCCAGAACCAAGAAGCTCAGGATGAACAGAACGCTCTGCGGGGGTTCCTCCTCTTCTATATAGAGGTAATCACAAATTGTCGCAGCTACTTACATGAAGTCTGACTGGACCCGGTGCGAGCCGCTGGCCATGGATTTAAACTCCACTCCTTCCAAGTCGATGTCTTGAGGCAAACACCACTCCACCATGTTACCTGGAGACAAGAGAGACAGGAGTATAATAGTGAGTGCAGCTCTGGAGTATAATACAGGATGTAACTCAGGATCAGTACAGGATAAGTAATGTATGTACACAGTGACTCCACCAGCAGAATAGTGAGTGCAGCTCTGGAGTATAATACCAGGTGTAACTCAGGATCAGTACAGGATAAGTAATGTATGTACACAGTGACTCCACCAGCAGAATAGTGAGTGCAGCTCTGCAGTACAATACATGATGTAACGCAGGATCAGTACAGGATAAGCAATGTATGTACACAGTGACTCCACCAGCAGAATAGTGAGTGCAGCTCTGGAGTATAATACCAGGTGTAACTCAGGATCAGTACAGGATAAGTAATGTATGTACACAGTGACTCCACCAGCAGAATAGTGAGTGCAGCTCTGCAGTACAATACATGATGTAACGCAGGATCAGTACAGGATAAGCAATGTATGTACACAGTGACTCCACCAGCAGAATAGTGAGAGCAGCTCTGCAGTATAATACAGGATGTAACTCAGGATAAGTAATGTATGTACACAGTGACTCCACCAGCAGAATAGTGAGTGCAGCTCTGGAGTATAATACAGGATGTAACTCAGGATCAGTACAGGATAAGTAATGTATGTACACAGTGACTCTACCAGCAGAATAGTGAGTGCAGCTCTGGGATATAATACAGGGTGTAACTCAGGATCAGTACAGGATAAGTAATGTATGTACACAGTGACTCCACCAGCAGAATAGTGAGTGCAGCTCTGGAGTATAATACAGGATGTAACTCAGGATCAGTACAGGATAAGTAATGTATGTACATAGTGACTCCACCAGCAGAATAGTGAGTGCAGCTCTGGAGTATAATACAGGATGTAACTCAGGAGCAGTACAGGATAAGTAATGTATGTACACAGTGACTCCACCAGCAGAATAGTGAGTGCAGCTCTGGAGTATAATACAGGATGTAACTCAGGATCAGTACAGGATAAGTAATGTATGTACATAGTGACTCCACCAGCAGAATAGTGAGTGCAGCTCTGGAGTATAAACAGGATGTAACTCAGGATCAGTACAGGATAAGTAATGTATGTACACAGTGACTCCACCAGCAGAATAGTGAGTGCAGCTCTGGAGTATAATACAGGATGTAACTCAGGAGCAGTACAGGATAAGTAATGTATGTACACAGTGACTCCACCAGCAGAATAGTGAGTGCAGCTCTGGAGTATAATACAGGATGTAACTCAGGATCAGTACAGGATAAGTAATGTATGTACATAGTGACTCCACCAGCAGAATAGTGAGTGCAGCTCTGGAGTATAATACAGGATGTAACTCAGGAGCAGTACAGGATAAGTAATGTATGTACACAGTGACTCAACTTAACAAATAGATTTCCTCTACAGATAAACTGTACAATATTGTCCAACAGCGGAAATACGACTGGCCGTAGATATGAGGCACTTTTCAATGTTTATCACGATTCTCAGCAGTAATCAACGGCGTTCTGACAACTAACCAGTTAGCTTCTGATTAGTGCCAATGTTAGGGAAACTGTAACCACGAGCAGCAATAACTGCCCAATGGTCATATAATACCACCATATAATAATAATAATAATAATAATAATCTTTATTTGTATAGCGCCAACATATTCCGCAGCGCTTACATAGACGGGGGATACAGAAAGACAAAAGTACAAACATTACAGAACCACGGTTACATAGTAAACAGTTGATAGAGACAATAGGGGTGCGGGTCCTGCTCCAACGAGCTTATATACTACAAGTAATGGGGTGATACAGAAGGTAAAGGGGCTGGAGATGTGCAGGTATGGAGAGGTGGAGAGTGAGGGATGCTATACACATAGACAATGGTCAGACATTTAGCCGTGTGATGGCAGAATCGGTATGACTGCAGGAGCGGTTTATGATGGCTAGCAGGGATTCCAGTCAGTAGGTCAGGGAGCATGTTATCAGGCGGAGTACAGAGAGGTTTTTTTAGGGAATTCGGTATGCCTCCCTGAAGAGGTGCGTTTTTAGAGCACGCCTGAAGTTCTGCGATTGCCCAGGTAGCCTTTGGTAGTGCGTTCCAGAGGACCGGTGCTGCTCTGGAGAAGTCTTGGAGGCGGGAATGAGAAGTTCGAATTAAAGGGGCGCACAGTCTAGTTTCGTTAGCTGAGCGGAGAGCCCGGGCTGGGTGATGGATTGAGATGAGGGAGGCAATATAGGGTGGCGCTGCACTGTGGAGGGCTTTGTGGATGAAGGTAGCGAGTTTAAATTGAATTCTGTATTTAACGGGCAGCCAGTGCAGTGACCGGCACAGGGCAGAGGCGTCCGAGGAGCGGCTGGACAGTATGATAAGCCTGGCTGCCGCATTCAGGATGGATTGGAGGGGGTAGAGTCTGGAGCAGGGGAGGCCGATCAGCAACGAGTTGCAATAATCGAGCCGGGAGTGGATGAGGGCAACAGGAGGGGAGGTCGAGCCAGCAAAGCAGACTCTGAATGAGCGGTCAGATAGGTAGGAAGAAAACAAGGAGAGAGCAGTATCCTTTAGGCCAATGGAGCGTAGCATACTGAGGAGGAGTTTGTGGTCAACAGTGTCAAATGCTGCGGAGAGGTCGAGGAGGATCAGTAGGGAGTAATCGCCCCTCGATTTGGCTGACAGTAGGTCGTTTGATACCCTTGTAAGAGCAGTTTCTGTTGAGTGTTTGGGTTGGAAGCCAGACTGTAGGGGGTCGAGGAGAGAGTTCTCTGATGGATAGCTTACAAGGCGGGAGTAAACCAGGCGTTCTAGTAGTTTGGAGATGAAGGGGAGGTTTGAGATGGGTCGGTAGTTGGCAGCATCATTTGCGTCCAAAGTCGGCTTCTTTAGCAGTGGGGATATGATGGCGTGTTTGAAAGAAGAGGGAAAGATGCCAGAGGTCAGAGAGAGGTTGAACATAGTGGTGAGATGGGAGATGACCACTGGGGAGAAGGAACGGAGGAGGTGTGAGGGGAGAGGGTCGCTAGCGCAGGTGGTGGGGCAAGCAGAGAAGAGCAATTTGGAGACTTCTTCCTCTGTCGCTGGTCGCAGTGCTGACAAGACTAGGGCCAGGGCTTGTCTGGGATTGGGAAGTTATTTCCTGACGGATGTCATCAGTTTTCTTTTTGAAGTGGGCAGCCAGCTCCTCGGACCGAGATCCGTCACCGGGGGCTGCGGTTTAGGGCTGAGAAGGGAGTGAAAAGTATCAAAGAGCCGTTTAGGGTTGTGGGATAGTGAGGAGACTAGAGAGGTGAACTAGACTTGTTTGGCATGGTGGAGGGCGAGGTTGTAGGTTCTGAGCATGAATTTGTAGTGGAGGAAGTCCGCGGACATTTGTGACTTCCTCCACTGCCGTTCAGCACTTCTAGAGCACCGCCGGATGGATGAAACAGGTTTGAGGCATGACCCAAAGTTGCCGCATTCTACATCGGATAGCTTGGGTCATGGGGGGGCGCAGCTTCATCCAGGGCATGTTTGAGAGCGGTGTTGTAGTGAGCAGCAGCCATGTTGAGGCAGGAGAGGAGAAAGATAGAGGACTGTAGGGACTCAGCAAAGTCCTGGGTGTGAACGGCCTTAAGGTTCCTGTAGGTACGGTAGGTAGGTAGGTCTGGAGAGATGTTAGGGAGCGTGACAATGCTTGAATAATATCTCAGTACTGCCATATTGTGCGCACACATTGCTGCCACTCAGGTAAGAGGGTATTCTCATCCCAGACATCTACGGCCGTCCATCTCTAGAAAGGGGGCCGCTGCCTGTCGCATCCAGGCCGTGAGAGGTGGCCTTTTTCCTTCTTCTGCGCGGTTTCCACGATTGGTGAGATATCCTATTGATGAAGTTGCTCCGTCTTCAGGGCACATTGAGGAGTTTCCTAGCAGTTGGAGGATCACCGTATAGCAGACCCCCGCTCTAGATCGCCTTTATGGAACGTAACAGTCGGAAGAGGGAAACATGGGAAAAAGCGAACAGAAGAGAACTTTTACTCTGCAACTTCTCCTTTCAGCAGAACAAGTCATGTGATCGCAGGGATTAGTCAGTGACCCAACGAGGAAGCCATCAATTCTGCCATTGTTTTTCTTTTAATTTACAGCGTTAATCGCGCAGCATAAACGACACGATACATTTGTTTTCTGCGGGTCGGTACGATTACGAGGATACCACAAATTTTTTTTTAGTTTTTTTTTTCACTTTTCCACATTAAAACCGCCTTTTTGGAAATTCTTTGTTTTTCTAAATCGCTGCATTCAAAGTCCTACAACTTTTTTGGATTTCCATGGACGGCGCTCTGCGGGGGCTGGTTTATCGCGTGACGAGCTGTGGTTTTTATTGGTACCATTTTGGGGTAGATACATTTGGTGTTCTTGTACGAGTCGTTACGGATTCAATGATACCAAGTATTTGGGATTTTAATTTTTTTATGCAAATAGGGGAAAGAGCGCAAAAAAGTTTCTTCTTTAGACTATGTTTTTGTTTCTTTCTACATTTTTATATCCCTGTAGGGGATTTGAGCCATAAGAGCTATGATAATCCCTATAGGACTTCTGCAGTATACAAACATTCCGTCCAGCGCGGTGATTGGTTCAGCTCCGCATGACGTCTTCATTGGCAGCCAATCAGGTCCTAATGAAGGCAGGGCTGTTAGTAGCAGCCTGTTCAGTATTTTATCTGTTGTGGGGGGCTGCACTCGCCCGCTGACAGTAGAACGTACATTTATGTTGCTGCTGCACAGAGCCTAGACAGCAGCAAGATAAATGTACTTACTAGATTCAGCCCCGGGCGGTGGGAATGTGTCAAATGGGCAGTCCCCACCGCTCACTGGTAATAGAGTCTGACATCAGCATTGGGGACCGCTCACTTGACACATTAACAGCATCAGGAGCCGAATCTAAGAAGTATGGGGAAACTGGGGCGAGAAGACAGAAAGGAAGGACATGGCTGGAGTCAGCGGGACTGCGGCTGCAAAGCTATAGATCTGGTTCGCTGATGCAACGGTGCAGCATTACCCCAACCTTTTCAGCCTTGTGGCACAACCGCACGCCAGCCGGAAACAGACCAGGGAATAGTATACTCCTTACTGTAAGCTGAGGCTACTGCAGCAATAATTGCGGACGGCCCAAGATGCGACTCGCCAACCAGGATTTTCTCCGATGGACAGAATAGCCAATCCACCTCCGGTGTTGCAGCACCCCTGGCAGGCTCTCATGGCACCCCGGTTGGGAATCACTGGTATTGGGGTACATCCCTTAACATGCCAAGTTATAAATCTATTTATGCATTTCCAGGAGGAACAACGGAGGACCGGCACAATGCAGAGTTCTGAGAAAAGAGGTGTCTGCATTATCTCCTGGGGTATGCAAGTATCTCCTAGTACGGACCGTCCAGCTTCACAGGGGTTGCCCAATCTACTAAAAATATGGGGCAATGATTTTACGGGCATTATAGCACCCACCTGCCCTGATCCCTCCGACCCTCGGTGTACCCCACAAGAGTTGTGGCAAGATGACTTATCTGCCAATCGTGTAACCTTTCCATCATGCCCTGAACCCTTGTTCACACGGGTGAATCTGCGCCGCCTATTATGTCCATAATGCGCAGTGAATAGAATCCATTGTTTTGTTGGGTTTGCATATTTTGCGCAAAAAATGCGCAGCAGGTCCTATTTTGGTGGGTTTTATGCCCCACAATAGGCCATTGAAGTGAATGACCCGCCGCAAAAACGCAGTGAATATATGGGAAACCTGCGCAGTCACACAACGAGCCGAAGACCCTTTTTTATACTATTGTACACGCAGGAACGGCCGCAATACGCAGAAAATGGGATTTTCGACCACGTAAATACGTAGCATATTTATGCGACAAAAACCTGCTTACGCCCGTGGGAACGAGCTCTTACACTGAAGAGGACAATCCGCCGCCATCACCTACGCACAGTGCGCCAGCGATGGAGGAGGGAGGCGGCCGGCTGCGGCTCGCGGTTGCGTTTCATCTATTTTCTCTTTTGAAAAGTGGAATTAATTCATTTTTCGACTTTTATCTGTAGATGTAAATATCGGTCGGCTGCCGGGGTGTGAACCGCGCCCACCAGAACACGCAGCGGGTGGAGAGGCGATTCCTGTTAATCCTGGAGCCGGCAGAGAATGATGCCGCCTCACAAGGTGCCAGAGATCACACAGACTGAAGTCACAAGACTGTGACAATAGAGACACGTGGCACACCCAGCAGATGGCAAGGTAACATCCACAGCCGGGTACAAGCGCCAATTATGGAATTACACCTGTTAACCATTAATAGTCATCCATTAGGGAAACCGGCTGCCAAGCAAAACCACCCAGTTCACTGGTAGAAAACAAAGCGGACAGGAGCACAAGGGGCATCACTGCGGAGGGGGGGGGGGGGCAGACACCAGGGGCATCACTGCGGAGGGGGGGGGGGGGGACAGACACCAGGGGCATCACTGCGGAGGGGGGGAGGGCCAGACACCAGGGGCATCACTGCGGAGGGGGGGGGGGGGGGGGGAGGACAGACACCAGGGGCATCACCGCGGGGGGGGGGGGGCAGACACCAGGGGCATCACTGCGAGCATCACTCCGGGGGGGCCTCAACCTTCTTATGCCATGGTCGCAAAGTTGTGCAGGACCCAATTCCCCACGGAACAAAGACCTTGTATTCCAAAAAGGCCGGTGACACGCCAGCGTATTTTGGCAACATTTTTCAAAACGGGAAAGAAATACGCTAGCGTGTCACCGGCCCAGTATTACCAGTGTTAGCCCCAGACTGCAGCTATGTTCATGCAGTATTTGAAATGGAATTTGCGCCGGTACGACTGAAAATTCAGAGAGAAATCCACGTTTAAAAAAGGCTAATTTCTTTCTCATGGGAGGTTCACGCCGCGGTCCATACCGGGCGAATTTTTAATTTGAATTATGGGAGAAAAAAAAAAAAAAAGGGCACTTCGTCAGTCAAAATTCACACCTCAAAAAACTTTTCCCATTGACTGGACTAAATCCACGTGTGGATTCGCAGCTGCAGCAAATGAGACGCCGCGTTGGAAAAATATATTTGTCAATGGAGGGGGGGGGGGAATCTCCCCCCTGCTCCCTCTCACAACTCAGTGCTCTCCCCCGCCGGCACCCGAATCTTTTGAGCTGAGCGGGCAGGTACTTGCATAAGGCACTACTCGCTCGAGTAGTTTGCCTTAGCGAGTACGCTCGCTCATCTGTAATTATATCCTATAATATTGTATCGCTCAAGATAGACATCCAGGCCTCTTTTGAACGCTTATCGAATTTGTCATCACCACGTCCTCAGGCAGAGAGTTCCATGGCGTTTAATAATTTTTCCAAAGATCTTTCCCGGTACAGAAGTCAGGCTCACAGGCCTGTAGTTTCCTGGATTCACCTTCTTCTCTTTTTTGAAGATAGAGACAACATTTGCCCGTTTCCAATCTTCTGGGGCTTCTCCTATTCTCCAGGAATTTTCAGAGATTATGGCGAGTGGTTCAGCAATTACCTCCGCTGCTTCCTTCAGTATCCTAGGATGTAATTCATCTGGACATGGAGACTTGATTGAATTCATGTAAGCTAAGTGTTCCCCCACCATCTCTCTGCTTATAGATAGCCTGCATTCTTTTATTCCCCCAATAGCACAGGGAAGATCAGCTGATGTTCCATCTACTTTCTGAGAGAAACCAGATACAAAATAGGAATTTAAAAGTTTGGCCTTCTCAACATCATTCTTAACCAATTCACCATTTTCATCTTGTAAGCATCCAATAGCATCTTTGACTTTGCTTTTGCTTTTGACATATCCCCAAAATCCTTTTGTATTGCTTTTGGCCTCTGTTGCAAGCCTCAATTCATTATTACCTTTAGCTTTTCTGACACTTGTCCTACAGTTTCTGCAGACCCCATTATATTCTTCAGATATTCCTCCTCTTTCCATTTGATAGACATATATTTCTTCGTTTATAACATGTGTACAAGTTCTGTGTTCATCCATCCTGGTCTCTTTAAATGCTTCCCCTTCTTTTAGGGATTGGTAACGATTGTCCTTCGAGAATCTCATTTCACAATATTTCCCAACCTTCTTGGACATTTCTGTCCTTAAGAACATCCAGCCATTGGATTCTTCCTCTTTCTGAGATCATTAAAATCTGCCTTTCTGAAATCCAATCTTGAGGTCTGAGTCTTCTCAGGTCTTCCTCCCCTTTTTATCCAACCTCCAAGGATATCATGATCACTGCCTCCTAAGGTCCCAGCCCCCCTTACTTCCTCAACCATTCCCTCCCTGTTGGTAAGAATTAGGTCCAAGATAGCAGATCCCCTTGTTTTCTCTTCTACCCCTGGGGACTCTTCACACAGTCTCTGCGCCATTTTTCATCCCATTAACATATATGGGACTCCATGCCGCAGTTCATACGACGCGGCTTTTAAAATTCAGGGAAAAAAATGTTTTTTGAATGTCAGTTCTTGATGTGAATCGACTTTGGGCGTATGTTCCGCAGGTTCTCTGCGTATGTCGCGCGTATTGATGCAAGCCCATCGATTTCAATGGTTCTTGCACTGGGCAAATGCGCAAAAAATAGAGCATGCCGCATATTTTTTCATGCAACCCAATTGCGCGCTCAATATACACACGCGCGAACAGACCCACTTCTATGCTTCGTGTATTACACACGCAGAATATGTACATGTAATACGCTGCGCAAATACGTGAGAATGAGCCCTTAAGACAACTTTACTCCAGCAACTATCCTAGCAGGAAACAGCGAATTTGGGCGATCCCCGTCCCGTGTACACGCGGCCGCCGACAGGGCGCCGAGCCAGAAATCACCTACATGTCAGAGGCGATTGGTCGTCTAGCAGAACTAATAACCAAGCGACTATCGGCCCGTGTAATCCGGCAGCCCTTCATCTTTGAGCGACTCCCGTTTACTGTGAACGGCGGCGGGCGGATGGAACGACCCTTGAAGCTCCGCCTCCATTCACTGAACGACTATCGCTTCTGTGTAACATATGGGGCGCGATAATCAGGCAGTAGTTTATGGCCGGCTGTGGTAAAAGAGCCCTTACACGGGGCGACGGCCCAAGGAACGATGGATGATCGATCAAAAAAAATCGTTGTATCGTGCGAATTTAAACAATAATCGTTCCGTGTAAACGCAGACAGCGATTGAACAACAAACGACAATGCGTTCGCTTCTCGTTCGTCATTCAATTTACGCAGGCCTAAAGATAATCGTGCGCTCGTCGTTGCGTGTAAACAGCGACCATTTAGTCGTTGACATTCACCAGTGCAGAACGACTGAACGATCAATGCAAATGTCAATGATTTTCCCGCCTGTATAGACAGGCTGCCCGGGCGAACGGCGAGCTGAGGGTTCCGTTAGCTTCTGGCGTTTGTGTAACGCCGTCCACCACGCAGATGGAAGCAGCGGCCGCCGCACGCTCCGGACCCCACACCTCTACAGGGGAAAACGGAAGCAAACGGTCCATCGTGGTCACATTCAACACTTCAACCAATCAGGGAACTTGTTGAGTCGCTCGCTCCTGATGTCTTCGGTCGAGTGTGGTAGGACATGTTGGCGCAGCTGCCAACGCAGCCCACATAGAACCGCGGTCAACATGTAGAGAATCCATGGGAGAGTTATCATTTTTCTGTATAAAAAAAAATAAAAAAACTCAAAAATCTGGTGCAAGCCGTGGCGCAGTTTTTTTTTTAAAAAAAGGGGCGTGGCTGACCCAGACTGGCACATTTCTGTATAATTTATGCCAGAAATCAGCACCTGCCCCTGTGTAGGCACACGGAGGAGCCAAGATGCACCCAATATATGAGGCGGCGGGCACCTCTTTATATACCAAGTGCAAAGTGCGCCAGCGGAAATTATATTAATTAACATTTAAAGGGATAGTCCAGGCTTTTTTTTACTAATGTCCTATCCCCAGGACCCCGTCCATCAACTACCAGGGGGTCGGTTACAAAAGGCCTGAACCCCCTCAATGACACGCAGCGGGCTCCGTATAGTAACATCTCATTTGCATGTGGATGTGATTTGTTTCCCCGGAGTGCGGATCGCAGCGTGTTCCATCATCCTGCGGATCTCCTGCGGCTTCCATTATAGTCAATGACAACGGCAGCCGCATGCCGAGCACATCCGCCGGAAGAAGAAAGAAGATCCGGCCGCGACGGAGGGGAGACCTGCAGCGTCCGGACAGGTGAGTGTACCGACATGGCTGCGGGATTCCCCTGTGCGTGCCCGTGGGCACGAGGCCTTCCAGTACAACCGTCTTTGTTGCCCATAGCAACCAGGGTGCAGCTTGTAAAGTTGTGATGTTTAGTACCGGCAGCCACGCCCCCTTTTTGGAAAAGTGGCGTGCGGATCAAAAATTAGCAAAATTTTTGCGCCAGGGCTTGTACGGATTTTGTGACTTTTTGATTTTAAAAAGATGATACATCGTCCCCGTAGACTCCTCTGCATTGGTGGCTTCATGCCACGGAACGTGCGATCACACGGCGGGAAAAGGCATGTATTGTCAATAGGGAAAATTTTAAAAAATGGCATCACACTCGCAGAAGCGTGCGTATACGGGCGCGGGGGGTGCGGTTTGTCTTTTCACCCATTGGAAGCAACGGGCAAGATTATTTTGTTTTTTTGCATCACCAAAACGCACAAGCGAAACACGGAAATGTGAAGGAATGCGGTGAAATCAATGGGGTGTATTCTCTAGGTATTGCGAGCTGCCTGGGGGCGCGGTCACACGCAGCGGATTCCGCAGCAGATGGCACTTGGCCAATTTACATTGAAAGGATGAAATCCACACCAAAATCCACAGCAAACCAGCGAGGCGAGACCGGCCCCACCGACCCCGCTCACCGCCCCCCCCCCCCCCCCCCCCCCCCCGTGTAAACAGGCAGCTTCACTGATGAACGACTGCGACGGGCCGGAGGTTCCCCGACCTCCATCCACTAACGATGACCCCCGGAACGATCACCACTGGGTATCTGCGCCCAATATCATTACAAAATACTCATCCTTTCCACAACCTGTTAGTCATCACTGCGGGACGATTATAGGGGGTCCTCCTTACAGGAAACCCCAAACCTCAGAGGCAGAAATCGGACATCGATGGAAACAAACTCCAAAATTTTTACTTTGCAAAACGGTATCCCATAAGACGTTCTTGTTGCCCATAGCAACCAATCACAGCACAGCTTTCATCTCTCAGGCTGCTGAGGTAACACGAAAGCTGCGCTGTGATTGGTTGTTATATTCTACTGAGGTAACATGAAAGCTGCGCTGTGATTGGTTGTTATATTATACTGCGGTAACATGAAAGCTGCTCTGTGATTGGTTGTTATATATTATACTGCTGAGGTAACATGAAAGCTGCGCTGTGATTGGTTGTTATATATTATACTGGGGTAACATGAAAGCTGTGCTGTGATTGGTTGTTATATATTATACTGCTGAGGTAACATGAAAGCTGTGCTGTGATTGGTTGTTATATATTATACTGCTGAGGTAACATGAAAGCTGCGCTGTGATTGGTTGTTATATTATACTGAGGTAACATGAAAGCTGCGCTGTGATTGGTTGTTATATTATACTGAGGTAACATGAAAGCTGCGCTGTGATTGGTTGTTATATTATACTGAGGTAACATGAAAGCTGCGCTGTGATTGGTTGTTATATTATACTGAGGTAACATGAAAGCTGCGCTGTGATCGTGTTGCCCATAGCAACCATTTTTTTTTTTTTAAATCTCAATTCATATTAATGTCTCTTTCTTCAAGTTTTAATTCCATGCACACGGGGTATCCCTGCTAGCTTAATATTCGCAAACGTGCGGCAACGACCTCTGCCCTCACGCGTCGGCCTGTTTGGGGAGTCCTAGCTTATGGCCGCCTGCAGACGAGCGGGTCGGATCCGGCAGCGAGAAATCTCGCCGCGCGATCCGACCCCAGCGCCTGCAGGGACAAGCGCGTACTCGCCCGCGCCTGGCGGCCCCGGCTCTTTGATGTGCCGGCTGCCGCGCAGCCGGCGCATGCGCAGACCGGAGCCGGCGGCCAGGTGAATGCGTGCCCCGCAGAAAATTAGAACATGCCGTGGTTTGTTTGCCGCACGACATTTCGCGCGGCCAAACCGCGGCCGTCTGCATAGGAGTGCGTATTGTAATGCACTCCTATGCAGACTTTCAGCAGCGGAAATCCCGCGGGAAATCCCGCGGTGGGATTTCCGCTCGTCTGCAGGCGGCCTATGATGTGCTTCCCCTTCCCCGCCGCAGCACTAAATAAATCTGTCCTGTCACGCTCCCTAGAGAACTCGATACGTTTTGGGATAAAACATAGCCGATGTGCTTCGGCCCCGCCAACGGCCGTGACCAAAGATCGCCAGCGATAATTCGTCGCAGGGAAGGAGGATGGGGGGGGGGGGGGTGGAGGACCTGAGAGGTCTCAGCGGTGACCCCATCTAACAGATAGGCTCACTGTGGAGAATCGCGGAATGCCGCGCTATGATTCTCCGCTCGTGGATAGCGGCGCTGCACAGAGCGTGATCCACGGGCGATCCTCAGGGTGCAGTGATCTCCCCGCCAAATTTTATCAAAGTCGCTTAGGCGGTTCGGCTGCGAAAAGGTAACAGACAAACAGTCACTGACACATTTATAATATTAGTTTGGATTATATACTGTACATATATACAGCCATCACTATATACTGTAGATATACAGACCCATTGTATACAGACTATATACTGTAGATATACAGACCCATTGTATACAGACTATATACTGTAGATATACAGACCCATTGTATACAGACTATATACTGTAGATATACAGACCCATTGTATACAGACTATATACTGTAGATATACGGACCCATTATATATATACACAGTAATCCCTATACAATACAGCTATTTTATACAGTCAGCATTATATAATGTACATACACAGTCCCATTATATACACAGTAATCCCTACACCATCTGGCAATTATATACTGTACATACACAGCCCTATTATATACACAGTAATCCCTACACCATACAGCAATTAGTGTTTCTCCAAAAATAAGACACTGTCTTATATTAATTTTTGCCCCAAAAGAGACACAGTGTCTTAGTTTCAGGGGGAAGGGGGGGGGGGGGGGGGGGACTCAAAGCCTCGTCACCTGAAACGAGCTGAGATGTCAGAGTGGAGGACACTGTAGTTTGCCGCAGCGCCGCCAGAGACCACTGCGAGGCACCGGGACACCGCGGACCAGCTGAGTATTGATTTATTTTTAATGCAGGTTAGCTAGGGCTTATTTTCAAGGGAGGGCTTATATTTCAAGCCTCCCCGGAAACCTGGGGAAGGGCTTATTATCAGGGTAGGTCCTATTATCAGGGAAACAATATATACCGTCCTCATTATATACTGTACATACGCTGTGCCCATTATGTACACAGTAATCCCTACACTGTACAGTTATATAGTTATATAGTCATATACTGTACATACAGTGTCCCATTATATACAGTAATCCCCCTACACCAATGATATACTGTACATGCACAGTAATCCCTACACCGTAGGGCAATTACAGTCATTATATACTGTACATACAGACCCATTATATATACACACAGTAATCCCTACACAATACAGCAATTCTATACAGTCCTACTATATAGACAGTAATCCCTACACCATCCAGAAATTATATACAATCATTATATACTGTACATATACAGATCCATTATACATACAGTAATCCCTACAGAATACAGCAATATACAGTCAGCATTATATACTGTACATACACAGACCCATTATATACACAGTAATCCCTACACCATCCAGCAATCATATACATTATATACTGTACATATACAATCCCATTATATACACAGTAATCCCTACAGAATACAGCAACATACAGTCCCATTATATACAGTAATCCCCCTACACCGATGCTATACAGTCATATACTGTATATACAGTCCCATTATATACAGTAATCCCCCTACACCGATGCTATACAGTCATATACTGTATATACAGTCCCATTATATACACAGTAATCCCTACATCATCCAGCAATTATATACTGTACATACACAGCCCCATTATATACAGAGTGATCCCTATACTGTACAGCAATTATTGTATTACAATCACCACTATAACATACAATCATAATACATCCAACACTATAATATACAGTCATTGTTTACACAGTTTATTATACAGTCATTACAGTGGACATATGTAGTCATTGTATATACAGTAATCCCTATATTATACATTATATATGTCACTACAAAATACAATCAGAATACATTCGACACTATAATATACAGTAATTATATACAGTCATCACTATAATGTACAACCATGAGGTACAATTATAATCACCATCACAATATAGTCATGACATACTGTACAGTCACTATAATATACAATCAGAATTAAGGCATCACTATTATGAAAGTATTATTAGTGATGATCGTATGTAGGGGGCAGTATAGAATAGTGATGACTGTACAGTATAGTAATAATGGAGGTATATAATAATGACCGTATAGAATAGTGATGACTGTACATTATAGTAATAATGACAGTATATAATAATGATAATTGTATGTAAGGGGCTATATAGAATAGTGATGACTGTATGTAAGGGGCAGTATAGAATAGCGATGACTGTATATAGTAGTATATAGCATGTAAGGGGCAGTATAGAATAGCGATGACTGTATATAGTAGTATATAGCATGTAAGGGGCAGTATAGAATAGCGATGACTGTATATAGTAGTATATAGCATGTAAGGGGCAGTATAGAATAGCGATGACTGTATATAGTAGTATATAGCATGTAAGGGGCAGTATAGAATAGCGATGACTGTATATAGTAGTATATAGCATGTAAGGGGCAGTATAGAATAGCGATGACTGTATATAGTAGTATATAGCATGTAAGGGGCAGTATAGAATAGCGATGACTGTATATAGTAGTATATAGCATGTAAGGGGCAGTATAGAATAGCGATGACTGTATATAGTAGTATATAGCATGTAAGGGGCAGTATAGAATAGCGATGACTGTATATAGTAGTATATAGCATGTAAGGGGCAGTATAGAATAGCGATGACTGTATATAGTAGTATATAGCATGTAAGGGGCAGTATAGAATAGCGATGACTGTATATAGTAGTATATAGCATGTAAGGGGCAGTATAGAATAGCGATGACTGTATATAATAATGATTGTATGTAAGGGGCTATATAGAATAATGGTTATATGTCAGGCACTGTATATGATAGTGATGGGTATATATATAATAGTGATGACTGTACATTATAGTGATGGCTATATATAAGGCACTGTATAGGATAATGATGGCTGTATATATAATAGTGATGGCTGTATATATAATAGTGATGGCTGTATATATAATAGTGATGGGTATATATAAGGCACTGTATATAGGATAGTGATGGCTGTATATATAATAGTGATGACTGTACATTATAGTGATGGCTGTATATAAGGCACTGTATATATAATAGTGATGCTGTATATATAATAGTGATGGCTGTATATATAATAGTGATGGCTGTATATATTATAGTGATGGCTGTACATTATAGTGATGGGTATATATAGGGCACTGTATATGATAGTGATGGCTGTATATATTATAGTGATGGGTATATATAAGGCACTGTATATAGGATAGTGATGGCTGTATATATAATAGTGATGGCTGTACATTATAGTGATGGCTGTATATAAGGCACTGTATATATAATAGTGATGCTGTATATATAATAGTGATGGCTGTATATATTATAGTGATGACTGTACATTATAGTGATGGGTATATATAGGGCACTGTATATGATAGTGATGGCTGTATATATTATAGTGATGGGTATATATAAGGCACTGTATATAGGATAGTGATGGCTGTATATATAATAGTGATGGCTGTACATTATAGTGATGGCTGTATATAAGGCACTGTATATATAATAGTGATGGCTGTATATAAGGCACTGTATATATAATAGTGATGGCTGTATATAAGGCACTGTATATATAATAGTGATGACTGTATATATAATAGTGATGGCTGTATATAAGGCACTGTATATATAATAGTGATGGCTGTACATTATAGTGATGGCTGTATATAAGGCACTGTACATTATAGTGAAGGCTATATATATATTAGTGATGACTGTACATTATAGTGATGGGTATATGTCAGGCACTGTATATGATAGTGATGACTGTACATTATAGTGATGGGTATATATAGGGCACTGTATATAATAGTGATGGCTGTATATATGATAGTGATGGGTATATATAAGGCACTGTATATATAATAGTGATGGCTGTGCAGTAAGCCGTCACCCCTGTTCTATGCAGTCACACTGCCCACTCCTCCCTGTAGCGCCCAGTCATCAGTGTGCAGGTAGGTACCGCAGGCCCCGCCTCCGCAGCTCCACTTACCGCTCCTGGGATCGAATGTGACCACGAAGACGGCCACGATGTGATCATCCTCCAGCTGGGGCAGAGGGCACAGCTCCCCCGGCGGAGTGCGGCTCCAGCTGGCCCCATAGCCGCGGGGCCACTTGCCGTCCTGCTCTCCCTCCTGGACGGGACTAACCCCCGGCGCCTCGGCCCAGTCTAGGAGCGGAGCCCGGTCAGTCCGCCCGGCCATTCCGCTAAGAGCCGTCAGGAGCCCCGGGCGCCGGAAGTGAGTGGGAGGAGCCAAGCACCTGTGAAACCGCTCTATCTCTCACCGTGTACAGGAGGGGATAGACCGCTTTCACTGCTGACGTCACTTCCGCCGAGGTCAGACCAGCTGCTGTGCCCTGAGCCGCCTGCCGTGGGGAGACACAAAGGGGTTTGTGTGCTGCTGACAACCGGGGTATTGTGGCTGGGTGCCCCCCGGAGCCAGGAGGATGGCGGGGGCTCCACCTTCCTGGTCTGATGATTATGGATGAGCCATCACCACACCTGGAAGCATGGGATCTGCAACCTGCTTTGTGTTTCCATTCACTACCAATGGCAAGATCTCTGCTTGCTGTCAGTGAATGAGAGCAATCAATGAATTCATCCTGATCTAATACTCCTGAGGATCGATTAGAGATCCTTCACAGAAAGCAGATGAATTTGTCACAAAAATCTGTGTTTTTTTTTTTTAACTAATTTAGTTTTTTATTAAATTATTTGGCACCAAGAGTGCGGCAGCAGCATATAGTGCCTGACCGTATCACCAATGAGTGCAGCGCGTTGTATCCTTGTATGCTCACATCGTCTGCATCACAGAGGGGGAGCGAACTCCATGCCTGACTGTTGGGGCGTGCATTTACTCACTGAGCGTCATTCAACATATGGGGGGGAAGTCCACAAGGGCCGTTACATGGGCAGCAGCGTGTCCGAGGCGTTAACTTCATTGTGTATTTATCAAAACAGATGTTTTTAGGGCATATAATGTCTCGTACGAATTCTGATCAGAGATCGCCTGGACTCAACGGAGGGGGAGGGGGGTGGGCTGTGCACCTTCTAGACACCAGGGGCCTTGCAGTGAGGAGAGTATGGCTCGTCAATCTTCCCCCTGGGTTGGGTATAAGCGGGGGACCTGGGGTCTCCTGTTTCCGTAACCCTTCTCAGCAGGGAGAACCCCCCCCCACTGCAAGACTCTGCTAGTATTGGGCAGCCCAGAGGATGTGGTAAGTACTGCCCACCTGACCGCACTGCCTCCAGCACCGATCACTTGTTAGGGACGGACCTAGCCGCCACCGGGGCGTACTACCATCTAGTCCAGTGATGGCGAACCTTTTAGAGACCGAGTGCCAAAACTGCAACCCAAAACCCACTTATTTATCGCAAAGTGCCAACATGTCAGGGGGCGGGGTTTGTCACGACACAGCAGCCCCAAGTCCAACAGTGACCCCCTTCACAGCGGCCCCCAGTGTAACTGTGGCCCCCCCCATACTTACCCCCTCCCTCCTCGTGGAAGCTCCGCTGGTTGGTGTTGCTGCTCGGCGCTGATGCCGGGTGCACACTGTGATGTCAGTGTGCTGCTGGACGCCTCCTCCCCCTGCTCTCGCGGATCCTAAGAGGAGACTTTGAGGGGAGGGGGAGGAGGATCCTGGCTGCACATTGACGTCACAGTGTGCGCCAGGATCAGTTCAGCTAAAGTGAATGGGAGCCGCATCCCCTGCCGGTATTCACTAAAGTGGTGAGCAGCTGACGGCGGCATGTGCCGGCAGGAAGGGCTTTGCATGCCACCTCTGGCACGCGTGCCATAGGTCCGCCACCACTGATCTAGTCAATACTTTATATCAACCTCTAACAAATTTGAATTAAGAGTTGATTTATTAGCCCATTCAAAGGCCGAAAGCCATTGGGCAACCGTAAGCCTTCCTCCCAGTCGAGAAGATGACCTCTTGTAGTGTCTCCAATGTCTCCAGAAAGGACGTTATAAGACATTCTACGAGGGAGCGAGACGCCGGGATAGACTTGTTAAGTACTCAAAAATCTGGATTTTGACGTGAAATTGTCGGCCGCAATTTTCAACTCCGCATCAAAATCTGCTCGTGTGGATCTTGGGGTTGATCTCTGCAGGATGGCGAATTCCCCTGCAATGTGTACGGCCCCATCAATGTATCCAGTCTAGACAGCTGATACATTGTAGCGAACCGCGCAGGTAGCCGTCTTCAGGTCTATCCGAAGAGCAGAAAAACACCAAAAAGAACGGATCCAGTAAAACCCCCTTTGATCCCAGTGGGACTTGCTTTATTTCAGTTTGCCTTCATTCCGTCTGGTTTCTGTTTTTTTTACAATAAGAAAAGACTGAATTACAGAACTTTTTTTTTTTCTGTTCCAAAAAAACGAAAACCGGACGGAACAGGGTTCTCCTTTTTTTTTTTCGAACTGCAGACAATGGGGAACGGATATAAGTGGAAGCTATTCTGTTTGTATCTTGTTGGGCTTCCTTGAATGGCTGCATTAAAGCACACGGCGCCCGCGTCATTGTACACGAGAAATAGAGAAAAAACAGTGCTAAAGACTGATGATATCGGAAAAGAAGCGAACCGACACAACGATCTAATTTTTGTTTTTTTTCCCTAAAACATCCATTTAACGGCTCCAACAAAAACTCCGATCTGTTGGCTTCAGTTTGTCTCCGTGAGGCTCCTTTCACACCAGCGTTACGGCTTTAGTCAGAATTTCGTTTTTCTGATCCGTTTTTTTTCCTTATTAACTTCAGTGGGATTTTACAGCCTGCACTGAAATCAATGGGGAAAAATGTATCCGTTCATTTCCATCTTAATTCCGTTTCTCTGCTCCAAAAACAGAACAGAGATACAGAATTATGAGTGAAGCCCCACCGCTGGCGTGCGAAGAGCCAGCGGCCGGGTTCACACAGACGTAAGTGCAATTCTGGTGCACAAATGCACTTGTGCCCGGGTGTCTCGCCCGCAGGGGGTTGTGTGCGCATCGCACCGTGTTTACACACACAGCATCTCATTGGTTTTGCGCCTATATGCGCCTCAAATACACAGGTTTAATGGCGCATTTATTTCAAGGAGCTCTTGTGCTGTGCAAGTGCGCAAAAAGTAGAGCATGTTGCGTATTTTTGGGGGGCGACCGAAATAGGAGCGTAAAATACCAACCTGAGAGTGAAGTCCTGGAAATGAAGGGGCTCTGTTTACTGCACAACGACGGCCTTGGGGTGCATTCACATCAACGTGTTTAACGCGGCATATAAAGCAATGAATATAACCCGTTGATCTCAATGGGTTCATTCCCAGCTGCTGTGTAGAGATGAGCGAGCGGACTCGGTTCGGGTGTTTTTGCACTCGAGTAGCGCTTTTTCCGAGTAACTGACTACTCGGACGAAAAGATTCGGGGGGCAGAGGGGAGTGGGGGGGGGGGGGGGGAGAGCTCCACACTGCTTCCCCCCGCTCACCCCCGGCGCCCTCCGAATCTTTTCCTCTGAGTAGTCAGTTACTCGGAAAAAGCGGTGCTCGAGTGCAAAAACACCCGAACCGAGTACGCTCGCTCATCTCTACTGCTGCGTCATGCCCTATTTGGTGCGTATCGTGCACTGTAATAGCCCATTGAAATCAAGGGGTGCGTGAATTTGCAGGAAATATGAAGGGCATATTTAGCATACTAGGACTTCTCCATATACAGCACGCCACCGAGGGAGAACAGCGGGCAGAAGAGATGTCCCCGGCACTGGTCTTCATCATTTCTGGCTGGGGATTGAAAAATCCTCGCCTCCTGGAAGCATTGGCTGATGGTTAGCCAATCAGAGCCAGTGTTTGATGAATGGCTGTGATTGGGTTATCGAGTGCTGGCTATGATTAGCTAAGCATCAGCCAATCAGAGGCAGCACTTCAAGGAGGCGGGAATTTTTCAATCCCCGGCCAGAAGAGATGAAGCAGAATAGTTCCGGGGAGAAGATGCGGCCGGGCTGACAGCGCCTCTAAGGTGATGTATACTTTTTTTTCCCCCTGCAGTTAGGGCTTAGGTTATGGCTTTTACAGTAGGATTTTCTTCTGTCAAGTTTCATCACATCACACAAAAATCGCATTTTCGTGTGATGCAATGCAACAGAGAGGAAGACTCCATAGGGAAACATGGGCTACAAACCCTCACAAGTCGTGGACATATCACGGGAGCCGCAAGGTTTTTCTAACGGGATGTTGCATGCTACCAAACATCGCACATGTGAATTAACCCACAGGAAAGCATGGGCTTCACATACATGCCATTCGTAGCACTGTCGCAACGACTTTGTCGCACGTGTGAAGGAGGCCTTAATGGTTGATGCAACAATTCTTCAATAGGACATGCAGATTCCTTTTATAATCCCCAATGTTGGCCGCAACCCCCAACAGAAGCTCCACTTTACCTAAATCTGTGAGATTTAACATAGATGAGCCGCCCTGGTTACGGGTGCGGATGCCACAGCGACTCTCACATGTCATTCTCCGGTCTCTGTCCTTGGCACAGATAGGAGCTGAAGGGATTATTGAGTCTACAGGAAGAATAGGTTAAAAGTCACATCAATAAATAAGGACCGTGCGCTGCGACGTGAGCCTCCGGGGACCGTGAAAATGGGACACAATAAATAATATATAATGGGCGCTACAAGTATGCCAGCGCAGGTGCCAACAATTACCTGTGCCAGTCCTTCATATCCACAAGAGGATGACATGAGCTCCAAGATGCCGAGAAAGAAAAAGGTCCCACCCTCTGTATCGTGGGCAGCAGTTGTATAAAAACCTCATTAGCGGGACAGATGTATCATTTATTTATCAGAGGAATCTTCTTTCCATGTTACTTAGTGTAAGCATGGACATCACCGAGGAAATCCATATGCGGATTTTGGTTTGGATTTTGACGCGGCCATGTTTCCCTAATCTGATACAAGCCCTTTAAGTCATGGGGATAGGGGATAACAAACTGATAGATTGGGTTCTGCCAATGGGAGGAACAGGGGGTCAGGAGTGTCCAGCACAGCTTCATTCACTTTAATGGGACTGCTGGGAATAGACAAGTTCTTGAACTACCGGCTATCTCTAACGGCCCACTGAAATGAATGGAGCATGCGGCGCGGTGTGCGACCATCACTCTATTCATTCGGAGACAATCCTGATCCTTCTTCTCCCGATCGGTGAGAGCCCCGGCATTCAGACTGTCAACGATCATCGATTTATCCCTTTTCCTGTGAATAGGGGATATCGTAGTTTCATCGGACAACCCCTTTAATAGGGCATATAGACCCGGTGTTCTTCATGAGCGTCATGTTGATCCCCACCTACATTGTCATTTCAGTTTGCTTTGTGTAACCACAGCCTCAATGTTCGCTCTCATATTCCAGACCCGGAACCCCCACAGTTCTACTTCAGGCCCTTTTGCATGAGAGATGCTCAATGAGATCAACGCTTAATTAAATGGCTCTTAAGCAGGCCAATACAGCCGTATTGGAGATGAAGGACTACTAATGTGACCGTTCATCTCCAATGCAATATACATGTAGCCGGGCTCGGGTGAAGGCGCTGGAGTGAGGAGGTGAAGTCCTGGAGGCTAGTTGTGGCTCTGCGGCAGAAGAAATCTGGTTAAACGGGTTGTTCAGGATGGGCACATGTGGAGGGGAGGTAATGGGGGGTTACCACAATGTGTTTCTTGCTCAAAACGGAACTCTTTATTACATCTCTTCAATTGATAATAATAATAATCTTTATTTGTTTAGCGCCTCTTATGCAGCACAGTGAGTAACGCGGCTGCAGGGGACTGGGGGCGGAGCTTTAGTATAATAGCGAGATAGAAAGGGGGAGGAGCTTAGAACGGAAAGGGGGAAAGAAGAAGGGAAGAGGAACAGAAGTGAGAAGCAAGTGAAGAGAGAAGACGGAGCCGTGCAAGACAGAAGACACGTGGAGTACAATTGCCTGGAAGAAAGATTTTCGTTTTGCTAACCAGCAGAGGAGATACTTGGATTACAAATTTGGATTTACAAACTGAAAGCAGAGCAAGCGGAGGATTGAATTTAAAGAAGAAGAGGAAGAAGCTTACGGTTGAGGACCGGAGACGTCAGGAGAAGAAGAGAAGAGGATTCCGGTGTGAAGACAAGGAAGAAAGAATGGAAGACCTGCGGGCGCAAATCCAGGAGGCAGTCAGCCAGGACGGCACCGGCTGGCTGGAGGAATTGCTGCTGAGCTACAGGACGGCCGCGGGAGCGGCGGAGCCGGAGGGACCCGGGACGCAACCGAGGAGAGCCAGCGAAGCGTCGCCGGTAGGAGGGGAGCAGCTGCGGGGAAGACCGCAGCGAAGAAAGCAGCCGCCAGCGAGGCTCAGCCCGAGCCCGGCGAACAAGCGACGCGGAATGAGGAGCAGCAGGGGAGAAGATGAAGCGGCGGCCGCCGCAAAAACCGGAAGCAAGATGGCGCCGGGTTCAAAACGTTTGGCGGGAAAACGGCCCGCCACGAGGCAGCGCTCACCGCCGGCGAGCGGGAGCAGAAGAATAGAAGCCCAGCCATCTTCTACAGCATCAGCAGCAGCAGCACCCAGCGCAACAGGGCAGCGCGCGCTGGCGCGAAAAACAGCGCAGACGAGGAGCGGTGCGGTCATGAGCCAGACGGAGGAGAGAGGGAACACGCGGGAAGGGCGCGTACCCCGCCAACACCGCAGAGCATCGCAGCCAGAGCGCAGGGCGGAAGGTAGGCAACAGAAGGGCAGGGGGACAAGTAGGAGGGGGAACATCACGGGAACAGCAGCCACCTATAGCACCCCCGCCAGCACCCCCGCCAGCAGCCCCATTAGCAGCCCCGCTAGCACCCCCGCTAGCAGCCCAACCCCTGACATTTTAAGCCCAGGAAGGGCACAACGGGGGAGGGATAGCCGGTGCGAGGGGTCACGTAGCCCGACCCAGAGCCCACTTGCAGCGGGCCAAGCGAGTCGTAGCCACGGTATGCCATCTTACTATGGCGCTAATAGACCGGAGTCTTCCCTATACCCGGGACAGCAAAGGGGGTCATACACCACACAGAGGCCAAGCAGACACACTTCAGTAGTGCAGCCACCCGCTACAGGCATGCAGCATCGGTGTTTCGTTAACCCGAGATACCTCGACCCAAGGCTGCAAGAAACGTTGGGTTATGCATCCCAAGTTTCAGCTAATTACGCTAGCAGTAGCCGCCAAGGGCAGGGCGCTAGGCGTAGGCGCAGGGACAGAGCCAGGGCGATAAGATTAGAATCCAGGCGTTCGGGCCAGCTAGAGCAGGCGGGCAGCGCTTCAAGTAGCAGCAGCAGCAGGGCAAGAGTAGACAGCAGAGTAGATAGGAGCAGCTCAGGAGAAGGTAGACGGGACTCTGAAGAACATCGGCACCTGCTCAACGTACAAGTCGAGCCAAGTTCAAGAGACTACAGGAGTTACAGAAGTCATGGCCACTCGCATGGACGGTCGTGCGGACACCAGCCTGGTTTGGCCTATCAGCAAAGGGCGCAGGAGGCTACGCAAAAGGACAGTCGTCAGCCCACGCCAGACCGCAGGATCCGGAGGAGGGATACAGCTGGGACATCACCCTTGGCGCTGCCGGAGGTCGGTCGAGCTGGTGAGTTGTCATTACAAAATGCTTGGTGTAATGTGATGGATCCCGCGAAGGGCGCGGAAACACAAGATTTGGTTGCGGTGTTGAAGTCTTTGTTGAGCAAGGTGGATCCGCAAGAGGGGCTTGCAGGATCCGGTGGTTCACCGGGGGGCAGAGGCCCGCCTGTGAGTAATGTGTCTGGAAGCTCAACTTTGTGTACAGATGGTGACCCAACGGAAAGGCCCTTTCGGAACACCGCCATTTACCAATTTGCGGGTTTCCCCCTTGGGTTTAGTACCTAAGAAGGAAACCGGTAAGTTTCGTTTAATTCATCACCTTTCTTTTCCCGCCGGTGAATCAGTTAACGACGGCATATCGAAAGATCAGGCGGCGGTGACGTATACGTCTTTTGATTGTGCGGTGCGTTTGGTTAGGGCGGCGGGCAGGCGAGCTCAGCTGGCAAAGACGGATATTGAGTCCGCTTTCCGGTTGTTACCTGTTCATCCCGAATGTTTTCACCTTCTAGGGTGCCGGGTCGAGAGTCAATTTTTTATAGACATGTGTCTGCCGATGGGATGCTCGATTTCGTGTTATTATTTTGAATTGTTTAGTTCTTTCCTGGAGTGGTTACTCAAGCACGAGACGGGCGTCTCATCGGTGATACATTATTTAGATGATTTTTTGTTTGTGGGCTCGGAGACATCAGCCGATTGCGCAATTCTGCTAAAGACCTTCCAGTCTCTCATGCGTCGGGTAGGGGTCCCGTTATCAGAGGAAAAAACGGTGGGCCCAGTAACACGGATCACCTTCCTCGGTATCGAGATCGACTCCGAGGACATGGTTTTCAGGCTACCAGTGGAGAAAGTAGCAAGGCTGACCCAGGTGGTCAATGAAGTGTCCAGCTGCAGGAAGGTCATCCTGCGCCAGATACAGAGTCTGGCAGGCCTGCTTAACTTTGCATGCAAAGTTATCCCCATGGGGCGGGTCTTCTCGAGAAGGCTAACTTTAGCCATGACGGGAATTCGGGAGCCTCACCATTTCGTGCGGGTGACTCAGGGGATGAGAGCTGATTTACATATCTGGAAGGTGTTCTTGCAATCCTTCAACGGGCAGGTGATATGCCCTAAGGAGGAGGTGACCGGAAGCGACATATGCCTGTTTGCGGACGCTGCGGGATCAGGAGGTTTTGGGGTCATTTTCAATAACCACTGGTGCCGGGAATCCTGGCCCCAGAGTTGGTTGCTTAGAAAGTGGACCAAAAACGTGACACTGTTGGAGTTTTTTCCCGTGGTGGTAGCTTTGGAATTATGGATCTCGGAGTTTCAGGACCGCAAGGTCTGTTTCTGGTCAGACAATGCGGCAGTAGTACATGTTATCAATAAGCAGACATCGGCTTCTCCACCCGTGTTGGCGTTGTTGAGACACGTTGTTTTAAAATGTCTACAAAGCAATATCTACTTGCGAGCCAGGCATGTTCCGGGTCGTGACAATGGGGCGGCTGACGCACTCTCTCGTTTTCAGATGGAAGCGTTCAGGGACCGTCATCCACAGGCGGAGGTCGAGGGGGCACGATGCCCCCCTCACTTATGGAAGCTGGTAGAGCAGAATTACTGAAGCTGGTGGAGACATCGGTCACGCGTGCGACGTGGAACAGTTATAATTCTATCTGGCTACATTGGCTTTCATTGTCAGGCGGTTCCGTCGCCGATGGCGAGAAGGCGCGGGCGGCGACGCTGGATATGCTGGCAGCTTTGCGCAAAAAACGGCGGTCCGTCGGTGCAGCAAAAAAGCACTTAGCCGGCGTAGCGTTTTTATTGAAACTCCACGGCAAGGCGGATGTTACAAAGGATTTTATGTTCCGCCAAGTAATACGCGGCTGGAAAAAGGAGAAGACGCGCGTTGACAAGCGACGTCCGATTACGTTTTCCTTGCTAGTAAGGCTTCTAGAACTGTTAGAAAGTGTTTGCGACAATAGCTCGGAAGCGCTGCTATTCAGGGCAGCTTTTTCGGTGGCGTTTTTCGCGGCATTGCGCATCGGTGAGTTGGTCCCGGCTAGTAAAAACAAGCCGGGCGGCCTTCGCCACAACGACGTTATTCCCTCGGGGGAGTCTTTGCGGGTATGCATTAGAAAGTCCAAAACAGACATGTACGGCAGAGGCGAGTGGTTAGCGATTAACAGCCTTGGCTCCAAGTGGTGCCCGGTAGCCACGGTACGCGAGTATATGAGCTCGCGTAACATCTGTGACCAATTTTTTGTTCATGCGCATGGCACACCCCTCACCCGGGTTCCAATTTTCGGCGGTTTTTCGTTCATCCCTACGCGCGGCAGGCCTGAATGCGTCCGAATTCGGTACGCATTCTTTTAGAATAGGGGCGGCAACCATGGCAGACGCACATGGTATGAAGGAGGAGGACGTAAAACGTCTGGGCAGATGGAAGTCGCAGGCCTACAAATCATACATCAGACCAGACCTAGTGTTATAGTAATTAGGAGTGGCAAAGTTTTTGCTGTATGTTGTTTAAGTCGTTTCGGTTGGACGGTACGGGTTCTGTTTTCTTTGTTTTTCTATTTTTCAGCTGCGGAACCGTGGAAAATATGGATTGTCGGTCATTCTTTTGTGTATTGGGCCGAAAGGCGGGCAGCAACTCGGCCACCAGGAAGGAGCCTGGGATTGACGGACACGGTGGTAAACTGGTATGGAGTTAGAGGCCTGCAGTGGCCCAGTTTGCTGAAAATTATCACGGACATTAGCAGGTGGACCCCCCGGCGAGTCATTCTGGTCGTGCACGCCGGGGGGAACGACCTAGGAAAAATAAAATTGGGCGATCTACTCGTCCTAATGAAACAAGACATGCTCCGTTTTAGGGAGTGTTTTCAGGAGTCCATGTTGGTCTGGTCGGATATCATCGGCAGGAGACGTTGGAGGGGGGCAAAAAGCCCCGAAGCAATTGAGAATGTCCGGAAGGTGGTCAACCAAAGGGTCTCGAAATTTGTGCATTCCCTGGGGGGGATTGCTATACGACATTGGGAGCTGGAGGACAGAGAGAGAGGTGCACTGAGGAGTGACGGGGTACACCTGAACGAAGTCGGGTTGGACACGTTCTTGTCGGGACTGCAGGATGGAGTCGAGGCTGCGCTAGCTCGGGTTCGTGGGGTGGGGCGGAATGCGCCGTGAAGAATGCGGCGCATGCCGCGTGGCCTGAACTTTCCATGCTGGTTTGAGGGAAGGTTTACAAGCCCAAGGAAAGCGGGCTTACAAACGTCCAGTGGAACTGTTAAAGTTGAATTCAGTTAAGTTAAAGCGGGTTGGAGCATGGGAAGGGTTAGCGAGTTAGAAAAAATAGGTAGTAAGGGTTAAATCGTTAATAAAGCTGTGGCCTACCCCACATTTGACATTAAAGAAGTTGTCGGTAAGTTTTTTGGTATTAGTTGGAAAGGGAGCGTCAGTCAGGCTGATGCCCCCAGTCTCTTATGCAGCACAGTGAGTAACGCGGCTGCAGGGGACTGGGGGCGGAGCTTTAGTATAATAGCGAGATAGAAAGGGGGAGGAGCTTAGAACGGAAAGGGGGAAAGAAGAAGGGAAGAGGAACAGAAGTGAGAAGCAAGTGAAGAGAGAAGACGGAGCCGTGCAAGACACCCACCCACCCGCCCGGGGGATTGGGCGAAGAGAGACTTTATAAGACTGTAGTTGTTGGAAGTCGTCACAGCTGGTTTTGCCTGAACTTTCCATGCTGGTTTGAGGGAAGGTTTACAAGCCCAAGGAAAGCGGGCTTACAAACGTCCAGTGGAACTGTTAAAGTTGAATTCAGTTAAGTTAAAGCGGGTTGGAGCATGGGAAGGGTTAGCGAGTTAGAAAAAATAGGTAGTAAGGGTTAAATCGTTAATAAAGCTGTGGCCTACCCCACATTTGACATTAAAGAAGTTGTCGGTAAGTTTTTTGGTATTAGTTGGAAAGGGAGCGTCAGTCAGGCTGATGCCCCCAGTCATCATATTCCGTAGCGCTTAATACAATATTATCATCAAAGACCGATGGCCCATGGCTGTTGTAGGGCAAGGTTAGGGTTCAGGCGGAGGGGAATTGTGCGTAACAGGGAAGCGCAAAAGTCTCTCCAGAGAGAGATCCTCACATCCGTGCCTGATACCCGGAGAACCATCTGGTAATTTACCATAGGTCACTTGTTCAACTTTCCAGCTGGCCGACACTCTCACCTGACCGGCGCAAGTCACCTGCACACCTTATATAACTTCTGTCTCTTATGAGAGTTCACTGCACCTGCTCTCTCAGGTAAAAGTAATGGATCCAATGAATTCTTATCTGCTCTTACTGACAACTTTATCTTCCCAAAGGTAGAAGAGAAAACAAGGGGATCTGCTATCTTGGACCTAATTCTTACTAACAGTGAGGGAATGGTTGAGGAAGTAAGGGTGGCTGGGACCTTAGGAGGCAGTGATCATGATATCCTTGGAGGTTGGATAACAAGGGGAGGAAGACCTGAGAAGACTCAGACCTCAAGGTTGGATTTCAGAAAGGTAGATTTTAATGAACTCAGAAAGAGAGTAGGATGAATCCAATGGCTGGATGTTCTGAAGGACAGAAATGTCCAAGAAGGTTGGGAAATATTGTGGAATGAGATTCTCAAGGCACAATCGTTAGCAAGAAGGAAGAATGGGAGGCATTTAAAGAGACCCGGATGGATGAACATAGAACTTGCACACATGGTAAAAACGAAGAAAAATCAGTTTATCAATGAGGGGGGAATATCTAAAGAAGAATATAATGTGGTCTGCAGAAACTGTAGGGAAAGTGTCCGAAAAGCTAATAATGAATTGAGGATTGCAACAGAGGCCAAAAGAAATAAAAAAAGGATTTGGGGGTATATCAAAAGCAAAAGAAAAGTCGAAGATGCTATTGGATGCTTGTAAGATGAAAATAGTGAATTGGTTAAGAATGATGTTGAGAAGGCCAAATGTTTAAATTCCTATTTTGTATCTGTTTTCTCTCAGAAAGTAGATGTAACATCAACTGATCTTCCCTGTGCTATTGGGAAATGCAGGCTATCTACAAGCAGAAAGATGGTGAGGGAAGACTTAGCTAACTTACATGAATTCAAATCTCAAGGTCCAGATGAATTACATCCTAGGATACTAAAGGAAGCAGCGGAGGTAATTGCTGAACCACTTGCAATAATCTTTGAAAATTCCTGGAGAACAGAAGTCCCGGAAGATTAGAAAAGGGCAAATGTTGTCCCTATCTTCAAAAAAGGGAAGAAAGTGGATCCAGGAAACCACAAAGCTGACAATGGGGTCTGATGGGGGGATGTCACCAACCAATCAGTGCTTGAGAAAGGCACCACAGCATGCCAAAACGCGTTGCACAGTGAACAAGTAAACACATTTTAACCATTAGATCCATGGGTCTTAAGAATGTTCTCATAGTCCTAGAGCATGGAGCTTTTTTATTTTTTCTGCCTGGCTTTAATTGAAAGCTAGTGGTTACCCAGCGGGCTTCCACCCTTCAAGACGACTCTCCTGGATCAAAGGACAAGAGATCTATTGAAACGCAGACTTGGAGACTAGGTACAGATGGGTCCCAATTGGGACTCCTCCTGAGTACCAGGTGAGTGGAATTCACTTATTTGCTACATATAAATTATATAGCGCACTATCATATGTCAACCCATTTTTTACCAACCAATCAGTACAGGACATCGCTGTGCTTTTGGACTTTCCAAAGTCCATAGTTGGCAATGTTATTGGGAAATGGAAACCATCTGATGTCTGTGGTGCAGCCATGTTCGGGGGAACCTTGTAACCTGACAAACCGGGGATAACAAAGCCTTGTAGGAGCTGTGAAGACATCACACACATCATCTGCCCTCGCTCAGGGGGTCTCACAGGACATTGAGACATCCATTAGTACCAGAACCATCCATAGGGAACGGCATGTGAAGGGTTACCATGGACGAGCGGCTGCACACAACATCACAGCAGTGACTGCACAGCGGCGCCTGCGATGGTGCTTGGAGCGTCGTTCTTGGACTGTAAATGAGTGGAAGTAAGTGTTGTGGACAGATGAATCATAGTATACCATCTTCAAATCGGATGGTGGCACTCGGTGTGGCGATTGTCTGGGGAACGGTTACTACACAGGTGCATCGTCCGAGCAGTGAAGTTTAGAGGAGGTTCTGTTATGGTGTTGGGGGGGGTTCTGCTGGGAAGGACCAGGGCCATTGGTTATAGTGAAGTCCACCCTCAATGCCAATGGTTGCAGACACATTTCAGACAATGTGGCATCACCCCCCCTGTGGTAATACTCTGGTACAGCGCCGTGTCTCCACCAACATGACCGAGCGCCATGTCATACGGCACGCAGTGTGGAGGTGCAGAACGTCTGCAAACCTAATTGGCCGTCCAAAGTACAGATCTTAATCAACATCAAGCATCTTTGGGATGAACTAGAACGCCGTATCTGTGTACATTCAACACGTCCATCATCACTAGCTGAATCTCTCCTCAAAGAATGGAGACAAATCCCTCCACATATCTATGTAAATTTAGTGGAAATTGACCTAGGAGGGTTACTGCGGTCATCGAGGCCAAAGATGGCCCAACATCGTATTGAAAAATGTGAATAAAAACTAATTTCCTCATCTTCTATGTGTGTCCCAATACTTTAGTCAGCATAGTGTACCGTACTAAAGAAGTATCACTGTGGCTACTTCACCACCGGTAACACATAAAGAGAATAAAACAAAAGGAAAACGCTTTCCTATGAAAAGTACTCAGTAACGGGTTCCCCCCAAGTTACAGCAAAGCATGCCCTGTTGACAATGGGAGCTCTGCTATCAATCAGCCAACAAACGTGTATCTGCTTGTGTAGTGTACAGAAGTTTATGTATGAAAGTTTCTAGAAGGTTCTGATTGATCTATGTCGTCTCATGCTTATATGTATTATCAGTACGTTTTATGTTGCTTGACTATGAAGTGTATTGCCTAGCTTCAGCACTGAATGGGTTACTGTCTGGGTCATGTCTGGAAATGTAACTTTTGTAAGTCATGTGACCATGTTTCTTATATGTGTTTGCAAGCTGGATGATTGGTTTTTTTGGCTTTTTTGCTTGCTGAAACTGGTCTGCTTGGAGTTGAGTGCTGTCGTGTTGGAGTGCTGCCTACATGCAGGTACCTTCAACCTGCATGTGGTGAAGATGAAGGAGAAGGAGAGGTGGCCAAGATGTCTTTCCTAGGAACACGTCTTACAAGCATTGTGCTGTATGACTGGAGTATTGGAGTCCGCCGTGCAGGGACAGAGACGTCAGGAGTAAGTGACCGATGGAGAGTTTGTGCCTTTTTCTAAGGAGTATTTTCAAGGCGCGGTGCTGCACAGATAACTTGGACTGTGGGCCTGGTGTCATTCTGTGTCTGCCTCCCTGTCCTCATCACTAGATTTGCCTGCATCGATGTGTTTTGCTGAGCCTACTTCAATCTACTGAGAACTTTAATTATTCAAGTATAATTACAGCTGTCGACTGTTCCAGCAACTGTTGGTTCAACTACTCTGCATCTGTGTGGACTTTATTCCATCTTCATCTCCACCGCGGAGGAAGGAATGGTGGTGTCACATGTGACATATCAAGTAACTCAAGAACTCCTCATTTTTAATAGCCTTCCCTCGAACCATTGGACGTTCTCTTTGGTTACCCTCTGGGTGAGAGATGGTAGTGCCACCGTGACAAAGCCCTATTCCAGTGGTGGCGAACCTATGATACGCATTCCAGAGGCGGCATGCAGAGCCCTCACTGCTGGCAAATTTAAAATCTCCCTGCACCCAGATGTCAATGATGGCCGAGTGCAGGAAGATGGTATCAGGGACCGCTGTATGCGGATCCCGGTCACATGATCACCGTTATCCATCAGATAACGGTGATCATGTAAAGTTAAAAAAAAAAGTTAAAAAAGTTAAAGTTTCATCTCCCCTTACGGTCCCAGATTTGTCCCTCGATTGGATCTTTATCCACAGACCTTTCTCAGCTTTGGCGCATGCACCCCTCAGCAAAATGGCAGATGCATGCGCAAAAGTCAAGAATTGTCCTGTAAATTTAAATTCTCCCTGCTCCTGGCTAAAAAAGGTAGCCGAGAGCAAGCAAAGATGCCACAGGGGGCTGCGGTATGCAGTCTCCGGTCACGTGATCGCCGTTATCCAATAGATAATGGCGATTACGTAAAAGTAATAAAAAAGTAAAAAAAAAACGATGCAATTGGTGAGAGGAGATGAAACTTCTTACCAGAGGCCTCCGCATTTGAACCTCGACGTGATCATCCTCCATGCACCTTCCCGGCTTCTGTGCATGCGTCTGCCGGCAAAAGGCCGGACACATGTGCAGAAGCCAGGGAGCCTGGGAAATGTAAAAGCTCCTTGCTCCGGCTACCAACAGTCGCAGAGTGCCTGGAGCAGTGATGGGTGGCCTTGTTGAGCGGTCCCCGGTCACGTGATAAAAAGTTAGCGATCTGCCTTAGGCTGGTCTCACACGATCGGATAGAAATTGTGGATTCCGCATGCGTCTGATCCGCGGTAATACGCGCAACAATCAAATGCATTGGATTACACAATTCTGCTCACATATGTGTGTATGTTGTGCAAAAAAACCTGCTTTTAAATTGACACAATTGCTAAAAAAATGAAAATCGTATTTTTTTTTCCTTCTCCTTTGCTTATATTCATTAAAAAACTGTGGGGTCAGAATACGAGTACACCCCTAGAGGAATTCGTTAAGGGGTCTGGTTTTTAAATTGGGGTCATTTGTGGGGGTTCTCTATGGTTTTGGCCGCTCAAGGGCTCTACAAGTGGGCAATGGGGCCTAAAAGGCCTTCAAGCAAAATGTCTGTTCTGAAAGCCACCGGCTGCTCCTTTCGGTTTGGGCCCCGTTGTGCATACAGACATAAGATTAGGGCCACAATGGGTATGTCTCTGAACACGGGACAAACAGGGGGATACATTTTGGACAGTAAATTCTCATTTTCATGTGCACTAGAGGAAAAAAAAAACTGCCATTAAAATTACGTATTTGCAAAAATCTGAAATTTTAGTTTTTCTCCTCTAAATTGCATTAATCCCTGAAAAAACGGTGGGGTAAAAATATTCCTGACCCCCCCAGTGAATACATTAAGGGGTGTAGTTTTTAAAATTGGGTCATTTGTGGGGGTATCTATCAGTCTGACCCCTATGAGCCTTTGCAAACGGGGCTTGGTGCAGGAAAACAAAATGTTCCTCAAAATGCTGAAAATCACTATTAAATTTGTACGTCTCCTAAATGGTTAAAAAAAATGAAAGTTTTTCAAATGTGCTTCCAGAATAAAGTAAACAGATGGAAATATATATCTTATCAAAAATGTGTACAGGATGTTTGCACATATTTCAGATATTGCAATTGAAAATGTGAAAAAAATGATCATTTGTTCAATATTTTCCCAGTGTTGCACTTTTAATAAATATTCACAAATTCTATCCGTCTATTTTTACCCCCTAAATGAAGTACAACATGTGGAGAAAAAACAATGTCAGAATCACTTGGATATGCAAAATCTTTACAGAGTTATTGTATGTTAAAGTGACACGTCAGATTTCCAAAATTTGGCTCCGTCACTGAGGCGCAAACAGGCTTGGTCACTTAAAGGAGATTGCAGCTCTTAAAAATGTATAAAAAAACCGTATACTGCACTCTGCTGTTACAAGTCTAATTTCCATACAGGGAAGCTGCAGTCGTGAAACAGCTGGTGTCTCTAATAAACTGGCTATTCAGTGTATGTCAGAATTTCCCCAGCATACATGTAATAGGTGGCGCTGTAGAGTCCTTGTTCCCTCTCCCATTTGCATAAATTTCCCAGAGGAGCATGCATGGCATTATAAGTCTCTTTTCACCTACTAAGTGTTCTCCCTAAGGCCAGGCTCACAGCATATGTGTCAAATGTAAAGAGGATCAGAAACGCTATCTTTTCTCCTTAGGGAGAGCACCTAGGCGGTGAGTGGGGAGACTCAAATGGCCATGCACGCTCCTCTGGGTAATATGCAAATAAGGGAGATGAAATAAAACCATTCCCGATCATTGTTACAGAGCTTGTATAAGAAGTCTGACTTTGGCTTGAAGGAATGCTGCCTTCCAATAGGTGGCGCTGCGGAGGTATTCTCCCATCTCCCTTATATTCAAATATAAAGAAAAATGAAATACAATTCGTGTCATGCCTCATTTCTCCTGCGGTGGCGCTGTGGGGAACGTTTGCTGCCAGGTTCATCAGATATTTTCTGCCCACTGGCTTTGCATGCTGCATTATATTGCGTGACGAGTTCATGCGGTTCCTTATTGTCCGCAGGGGGTCCCGATGGATCATTTAGCCTCCTGTAACGCTGCAGTCCCCTTGTTGCAGGAGACATGAGAATATAAGGACAGCTTCCACGGTCAGCGGGTCCATGTGGTTTGAATGGCTGTGATGTCCCAGGAAGAGGGAGGACGCAGGAGGTGGGGGGACGTCTACTCGCATGGAGACCTTGCAGGAGATCCTGCTGCATTTCTCAAGTTTCTTTGAAGCCAGGTTCCTCCGCCTCCCTGGGATTATCAGCCCAACACTAAACAGAAGCTGAGCCTTGGGGTAAAAGCAAAGACATAAGAGGAACCCTGCTCCTCCGCAGCCGGTGCTGGATATGAGGCACGGTGAGGCCTCCTCCTGAAGACCCACTTGTGAAGAGTTGCTGCCGAGGAAGGGGAGCCGGCCGGTTGTACCGTAGATGCCGGCGCTACTGGTGAGAGATCCTGTGTTAGTGATCGGTGATTTGTGGTCCTTCCATGTTCTGCCTTAGGGAGGCTATACAGGACAACTATCGGCTGAAGTCCCTGCAAATAATCGCTACGGCAAGTTGTTAGCGCACCAACGATTGTTGTTTCTGTGTTTTTACGCAGAGCGATTGTTGGTCATTTTTGCAGTCGTTGAAGCGCCAACCTCCCTATCAGGTTGTTGGCGGGTCGTTGAAAGACGTGATCGCCTCATTAGACCGGATCAACCAGCGACTATTTTTTAGGTGACCTAAAACTAAGCGACTCGAGAACAGATGATGGCGCAGTACGCTGCTGGTCACCGTGTTTACACCGACCGCCTATCACATTCACTCTTTCAAGTGACTATTTGGACGATAGTCGTCCCCGTGTGAAGCCACCCTTAGGCCTCATGCACGTGGCACACGCCGATTCTACACACGGATTACTGCAGCAGAAGACCTGCAAATGATTTTTAGATGCTTCCCGGCGATCGCGGATGTGATTGTTTTTCCGCGCGGATGTACAGCAGATCGTCCACACGGAAAAAAATTGCAAGCCCACAGTGACCGCGTTCCCCCTGCTGGGGCTCCAAGCAACAAGAGAGGTATCTGCCTACAAATCCACCATACATCCACAATTGAATTGCGGATATATTACAGATCGCTCGCTTCTAGAGATGAGCGAACGTACTCAGTAAGGCCGATTTCGCAATCGAGCACCGCGATTTTTGAGTACTTCCACTACTCGGGTGGAAAGTACTCGGGGGCGCTGTGGGGCGGGGCGTGGTGGAGCGGGGGGTAGCAGAGCGGAACAGGTGGGAGCCCTCTCTCTCTCCCTCTCCCCCCCACTCCCCTCTGCAACCCCCCGCTCACCCACAGCGCCCCCGAGTACTTTTCACCCGAGTAGTGAAGTACTCGAAAATCGCGGTGCTCGATTGCGAAATCGGCCTTACCGAGTACGTTCACTCATCTCTACTCGCTTCCATAGTGATCAATGGAGCTCATTTGTACGGAATTCGCGGTAAATAGACGACTATGGGGTACTGCGGATCTCCCGCGTGGGTGGCAATCACGGATTCCACATATCAAATCCGCTGTGCATGAAGCCTTAAAGGGGTTTTGTCATTAAAAAAAATATATCAATACTTACCTATTCCTTCCCCGGCCGTCTTTTTACCGCATCTTCTCGTCGCTGATCTCCATTAAGGCCTCATGTCCACAGGGAAACTCGGGCCCGCAGGGATTCCCCATACAGAATCCCGCAGCGGGTCCCTCCTGCCCCGCAGACATGAGGCCAATACATATATTATACTTACCTGTCCGGACGCTGCGGGTCTCCCCTCTGTCGCGGCCATATCTTCTTTCTTCGGCCCGGTGGATGTGCTTGGTCTGTCGGCAGCAGGCCGCCCTCATGCACACTTTCTTTTTTTTTTTAACTCCTATTTTCCCGCAGCATGGACGCAGTGAAAGCCACGTCTGTGCCGCAGGACTGGACGGCTTCCATTGGCTTCAGTAGGAGCCGTCTGTGCGGGAAAACTGCATGAAACGTAGCATGCTGTGGGTGATTTCCCGCACGTGCGATCCGTGCGGCACGGAAAAATGACATCTGCAGGGATTTAATTACCCGCGGGTGTCCAATGATTTCCTATGGGTGTGGATCACGCGTGCGGAAGAGCTACGTAGTTTTCCTTATTCCATTTTGCCCGTGGACATTGGGCCTTACGCCTCCCGTCCATGGGGGAAGCGATATCCCGCGGCAGATGTCCGCCGCGGGAGCCGCTGCTGGGGAGCAGGGAGAGCTGACAGCTCTCCGCACTGAGCCTATCTAACAGGCTCATCGCGGAGAATTGCGGCTAGTCGCAGCATGCTGAGATTTACTTCCTACGAGCGGAGAATCTCTATGATTGTCCGCTCGTGGTCAGCGGGGCTGCGCTTTCCATAGTAGCCTATAGTAAGGTATGGAAAGTGTTCACTGCGTTTCCGGCAGCCGGATTATCGCCGCAGAAAACGCAGTGAGAAATCGCCCGTGGACAGGAGGCCTTAGTCCTCCGGGTCAGGTCACAACAAGCCGGATCCTCTTCTTGTTTCGGAGCGTCCATTCTCGGCATTCTTCTTCCTGCAGGTTGGTGTACCCGGTCACTAGTGATGTAGCGTTCACTGGCTAGCAGGGAATACTGAGCCATTGCCGAGACTGTGAACAATCACAGAAAACGGCCGTTACTTACTGACTGAGGAGTGCGTATAGATGCATCCTCTCACCTGTTTTTAATTTTTTATTTCCCCTTCTGTGATGCATTGCCGAGGCTGTGCATGCACGCTGTCTTGCCACAAGTGTTCATGCACAGTCTCAGCAATAGCTCAGCACCCCCTGCTAGGCAGTGAGCATACGTTACTAGTGACCGGGTACACTGACCTGCAGGAAGGAGACTGCAGAGAATGGACGCTTCATCACCGGAAGAAGAAGAATCGGCCGGCTTGCAGTGAGGTGACCCGGGCGCTGCAGGAGCCAGGAGAAGATGCTGTAAGAAAACTGACAGGGGAGGAATAGGTAAGTATAGATTTTTTTTTCTAATGACAGAACCCCTTTAAGCCGATTTCACACGACCGAGAATCTTGCGTGAGATTTGCATGTTGCGAGACTCACAAATCTCACACGAATATGAACCTCATTCTTTTGAGTCATTTACATGAGCTCTGCATATCCTTTTTGCGTTCCTCGAAACGCGTTGTCCATTGTTTTCAATGGGACAGTAAAACACATCGCATGCTGAGCAATGTGCAAGGTTTTCCACTGAAAACAATGGGTAACGTTTGTCGATCCTCTAAGGCCAGTCGCACACGATTGGATTTGCATTTTGGATTCTGCAATCGGCATCTGCGTGGACTTTCTGCAAAAAAATGAGAAAACTTTATTGATGTTATTTTCACTTTTTTTTAAGCCCCCCTGGGGGACTACAACATGCGGTGCTGTAGCATTACGTCATACTGTGATTTGACAGGCAGTTTATCAAGCCACCCCACGGGGACGGCTTGATAGGCAGCCTACTAAGACAGCCCTGGGGCCTTTCAGAAGGACCCTAGCTGCCATGACACCTGTACTGCTCCCTGCGATCTCACGTGTTGAAGCCATACGGTACCCCCAAGCATCGTTTGGAGAATTTAAATGGCGCTGTCAGAATTGACAGTGGCATTTAAAGGGTTAATAGCCGCGATCGGCTACGCAGCTGATTGCAGCTATTGCCCGCAGGTGTCAGCTGTAGTAAACAGCTGATGCCCGCGCTGTATGAAGAGAGGTTGCCCAGCGATCTCTCTTAATACATCCCCCGACGCTCTAGGACGAAAATGTAGGAGATGACTGCCATTTTTTTTTGCTTCGGCTACCAAAAGTATTTTTGCAGTTTTGTTTTTTCTGAGACATATAGGGCTACTTTTTAAATATCTTTTTCTCTGACTTTTTTCCCATTTTTTTGTTTTATTAGTCACTGGCAAAGCTGATCAGGTTCTACTAGGACCCTGCAGCTCTGCTGTAACAGGGAATCCCAGTGGTCATGTGATTGCCTGTTCGCATAGTGAAAGAAACACTTCCACTTTCACTTCTTTATACATAGCGCTCATTGAGTGCTGTGTACTAGGTAAAGGAGAAGGCAGAAGGGGTTAAAAACCACTTCTTCCTTTTCCTTCATGTTATCAGCTGTTACTAACAACTGAGACTCCAACCTTCTTCTGATTGATTGCATAAGCAGGGGCTTTAATCCCAAACTGTATGTTTTCTATTGGCTGAGATTAAAGCCTAGGACCAAGCACCGTAAATTCACTGTCCTTAATGGGTTAAAGCAGTTGTACCAGAATTCACTTTTATTACTTTTTATTACCTATCTATAGGATAGTTGTTAAGTCTGATTGGTGGGGATCAGACCAGAGACCCCACCAATCCTCAGCACAGGGGTTTTGTAGCCCACTCTTCTCGCCACTACGGCTTCACTGCACCCGCCCACAGTGACATCAGATTGAATGAAGTGGCAGTTGCACATGCGCAGCTCCACTCATCCCAATGGGGCTGATGAAATAAGCGGAGTACGAGTACTTGGCTACCTCTGGCAGTCCCACTGAAAATGAATGGAGGGATGACGATTCTTGAGCTCGATTGGGGGTGCAAGTGTTGAGGCCCCCCATGATCAGCCTTTTATCACCTGTCCTACAGATAAGTAAATTCTGGTACATGTTAAGAATTTGTTTTGTTTATGAAAGAGAAGACAATGTCAGATCCCGTGTAGAAGCACGGGCCCCCAGGAGAATCACGCCAGTCTGATGCCGTATCAAATGATTTCTAATGTATTCAAAGTTACATGTTGTTTATATCAGAAGTGACATCACAGCAAAAATACATACCCCCAAAACTAACAGACATATATGATAGGCTATAACTGAAATGATTAACATAAGTTCACACCTTTAGGCCTCCTGCAGACGGCCAGGTCAGATCTCGCAGTGGGATGCGAGCCGTGCCCCTGCAGTGACCCGCGGCTCACCTGCTCCCGGCATGTGTAGTGCAGAGACCATGTGTCGGACATGATGTTTCTGTGTCGGCCGCGATCGCACAGAAATAGAACATGCCGCGATTTGTATACCGCGCAAGTTTTCACGCAGTCAAATTGCGGCTGTCTGCATAGGATTGCATCAACTAATGCAATCCTATGGCAGCGGGCACGGGCAGAAGTTCCCGCTGTCGTATTTCCACCTGTGTGCATTTACCCATTAGGTGTGAATTACCGTGTTTCCCCCGAAAATAAGACAGTGTCTTATATTCATTTTTGTTCAAAAAGGTTTAACTTTTTTACATCTATAGCTGCCTGGACACTATTTAAATTGACTTTTTTAATTAACTGCTAGCAGGGCTTAATTTTGGAGTAGGGCTTATATTTCAAGCATCCTCAAAAAGCCTGAAAAATCATTATGCATCCTCAAAAATTCTAGAAAATCATGCTATGTCTTATTTTCAGGGTATGTCTTATTTTAAGGGAAACAGTGTAGGTGTGACTATAAAGGCCCATTTACACCAGCAGATAATTGCTCAGAGGACAGTGACAGCTTTGAGCGATTATTTTGCATAAAAAATAATTGGTATTTAAGTAGCTACTCAGCTACTTAAATACCAATTATGTATGCAAATGAGGCCTTCACTGAACACAGCTAATAGAGGCTATTATCTGCTCTCAGATCCTTTGTTCTCCATGGAAAACAATGCTATGAGCACTCCCTGTGGAGAACGACTGATAAAAGTGAGTGATGATTTTTAGGTGAGCTTGATTTTAAGGATCAGCTAAAAGTGCCTGAAGTGCCCCGCGCCAGTTACGTGCACCGATTATCGGTAAAACAATCGCCGATTAGCAAATTTTTTGCGATAATCGTCCAGTGTAAATGGGCCTTAACAGACTTCTCAGACTTCTCAGATACAATGACATACTCATTAGCACATGTCATCACCCAGTAACATTGCATTTGCTAGTATATAGGAATGGTTACTGTTTAACCCCTTGGCTACTTTTATCTTTGTAGTCTACAATGTAATAGCAAAAGCAAGTAACTGATATATTGATCTACAATTTTCCGAACAGTACAACCCTTTTAAAAATGGCAGTGGAAAGTTAAAGGTAGATCTCCAGAGACCAAGAAAGAGAGGAAAAGTCACAGCATGCCTTGGAGACCAAAATGATCATAAGGCATCATACACACTCTGTAGTGCCTCGAATGGAAGAAGCATCATTAGATTCTTACAGATGCCAAAAAGGTGTGAATATCTCTTTATGAAATTGGATGTACACAGAGGTACCGTATGGGGCCATAGGCTTCCCTGGGTGCCATATTATAGCTGTGTCTAAAAGGGGTTATTCCAAAATCAACTTTCATCATCTGTCCACAGTTGTTGCTAGCCGTTTAGTCCTTTACGACTAGAGATGAGCGAGTATACTCGCTAAGGGCAATTGCTCGAGCGAGCATTGCCCTTAGCGAATACCTGCCCGCTCGAGACAAAAGGTTCGGGTGCCGGCAGCGGGCAGGGAGCTGCGGGGGAGAGCAGGTCGGAACGGAGGGGAGATCTCTCTCTCCCTCTCTCCACCCCGCTAACTGCCGGTACTCACCGCTCCCCCGCGCCGGCACCCGAGCCTTTTGTCTCGAGCAGGCAGGTACTCGCTAAGGGCAATGCTCGCTTGAGCAATTGCCCTTAGCGAGTATACTCGCTCATCTCTATTTACGACCCTCAACGACCCTAATGGCTTCCTCCTTCCATGTTTTTCGGTTTTGCGCTGCTTCTTTCAGGTGTGTGATATCCATGCCAGTATCCGCTCTGACAGTATCAGCCATCGTGTCCTTTGGTGGCCAGGTCTTCTTTTGACACTGATCTGTCTGAGCATTATGGATATTTCTAGCAACTTTGCCTGCATTACATGGCCAAAATCCGTGAGCCTGAGCCGGTCATATCGAGTGATATATTAGGTGTTATATGATTCAGGCCTTTTCTGTTTGATACTCTCGCCATCCAGGGTATTTGCAGCAGCTTTCACCAGCATAACACCTCAAACGCATCAATCCTCCTTCTATCGGCTTTTTTCGCAGTTCAGCTTTCACATCCATACAGGGCTATGGGGAAAACGGGGGTTTGCACTATCCTGCGTTTAGTTGATATGCCGATATCCCTACTTTTCCAGATTTTCGATGCTCCAGCCTCATCGATTTTTGAGCCAAGGAAGATGAAGTTTCGCATGCATTCTATGGCCTCATTGTCCATTACTTGCAGTTGTCATAATTTTAGTCTTCTCTAAATTCAGGTGGGGCCCATTTTTCACTTTCAGTTTTAATCTTACATATCAGCTGCTTCAGACCTGCTTATCTTTCTGCAAGCAGAGTTGGGCCATTCGCATAATGAAGATTGTTGATGTTTCTGCCACCTATTTCCCCCCCCCCCCCCCCCCATTTCCAATTTGTCTAGATCTATTTTCCACATGATCACTTCTGCATATAGGTTAAACAAGAAGGGTGAACTGATGCAGCCCTGTCAGGCACCTTTGCTGATCCCAAGCCAATGTGTGTGTTAGGTTGTGCTGCTGGGACCTGTAGTACTATGGTTTCTAGGAGCACAAGCCCACAGGTGTGACATGATTGTGCTGGCTATGTGTGGTGACATCCTGCTAGCCTATCCCCTGGGTCTTTGCTCACATATATATCCAGCTCCTGTCAGTGTCTGTTTGGTGTTCAGGGTGAGCAGTCATGTATCTTTGTCCATTGCAGTGTGCTGTGTGTTTGGTGTCTTGTTGGTTCATGTCCGTTCTCATGTTTATTTTCTGTCAGTTTTTGTATTTTCTGTCTCCGCTGTTTCCTGCTGAGTTTGTTTGCCATTTCTGCGCTAGGGTAACCCTTAGGGTCCTCTGGTACATATTGTCTTGCTAGTGTAGGGACCCGCAAGACAATGAGGAGCCTTGATCGTGACTTGCGGGCAACCTCGTACTTTTATAGCTATATCATCTGCTTTTGTGTACTGGTATGCAAGGTGAGTGTTTTGGTTATTTGTCATTCCCATGGTATGTCCATCAGTCCAGTCCGCAGTATGCAGTTCTCTGTCCAGTTGGTGTTTCCGTCAGCATGTCCAGTCTGATTGCCGTTTTAGGTTTCCTTGTTGTCCCTAACCCCTGTTTGGGCACGTTTGTGTGGGCCCTGTGCTTATTTGCCCACACAAACGTAACCGTGTATACCCATGATGTGTTCACACAGCGGCTTCTTGATTGGTATAAAGTGAATTTATCAGCACTTCATTTTTGGCTAGTTGTTTCATTGCCATAACCACTTCTGACTCCATAATGGAGGCTCCATGTCCACAGGCTCCACCTCATGCAATGGTCCAGGTATGTGGTTGCAGGCATATAGTTCCTCTGATTATTCCTTCCACCTCTCCTTGATGCTCTGTTGATCATACATTTCCTTCCCATTTTTGCCTTTGATTGTGCTGTTGTCTGCCAAAAAAGGTTTTCAGGCCATCTTGACCTGTGAAAATAAGACTCACATATGGCCTTTCATGGCTTCTGGTTCGAGTTGTTTGCAGCACTCATTCCAGTCTATTTCCTTGTCTTTCCTTGCAGCTCCCTGAATATTGGCATTTAGTTGCTGAATTTTGTCTTTGTTGCCGGCTCCAGCTGTCTTCTGCATACCCCACTCGGAGCGCTCAGCTGTATACCAGCTGAGTGCTCCTAGAACACAACATCTCTATACAGTGGGAGCCTTGATTTACACACTAATAAGCTCTTAAGTAGCTAATTAGCTGCTTAAGAGCTTATGCAAAAAAAACTGTCATCAAACTGCCGTTTGAGTGAATGTTGAGAGATCATCTTGCCATGTAAATCCACACCACGATTATTGCTCAAAAGATTTCTTTTGAGCGATAATCGTGGTGTCTAAATGAGCCTTTAGCTGCACCTGCCTCAGAGGGGAAGAGATTGAATAGAGTGGTGCTTGAGTATGTGCAGTATTGCTCCATTCATTTTCAATGGGAATGCTGGAGGTGGACGAGTGTTTGTACTTGGCTATTTCCATCGATCCCATTGAAATGAATAGAGCACATGCTTGGCCACCACTCCATTCAGTGTCCTCCTCACTGCAGGGTGTGCGGTGAACCTGCAGGAGGAGGAAAAAGTAACACAGAGCTGCTATTCTCAGAATTAGTGTTGGTCTTGGGGTGCAACCTCACCTATTCTGTTGATTGTGGAACAACCCCTTTAACTGATCAATTAAGCCAACAGCTATTTCCCTTACTTCACCATAAACACGCATGTTTGGCCCAGCGTACATTTTTATTTCAGCAGGGACCGGGGATTGAGTCGCTGCCAGACTCTCCCGCAGGAACAAAGGTTCAGGTATCTTGAAATCCAACTTGGAACTTGGAACTCCAATCTTAACTTGGAACTTGTATGGAGACATAGTATGGCAGTAATGTGTATAAAGTCTAAACTTTTCATGTCCTGAATGTACTTGCTTCTGAAAGTAGCCTTGATGGATCAAGGTCCACTTAAAGCTTTTCCATAGGATCCCCACAGTAAGGCTGCATTCACACGAACGTATATCGGCTCGGTTTTCACGCCGAGCCGATATATGTCATCCTCATGTGCAGGGGGGGAGGATGGAAAAGCCAGGAGCAGGAACTGAGCTCCCGCCCCCTGTCTGCCTCCTCTTCGCCCCTCTGCACTATTTGCAATGAAAGGGGCGGGGCGGGGCTAAGCGCTGATAATTAGCCCCGCCCCCGTTCCACCTCTCCCCATTGCAAATAGTGCAGAGGGGCGGAGAGGAGGCAGAGAGGGGGCAGGAGCTCAGTTCCTGCTCCTGGCTCTTCCATCCTCCTCCCCCCTGCAAATGAGGACGACGTATATCGGCTCGGCGTGAAAACCGAGCCGATATACGTTCGTGTGAATGCAGGCCACATGTGTTAGATTTACAATAGCTGTTTCAAGAGCCTTTTTAGCCAGCAATGACCTGCAGATGATTCCTCCCCATCAGCAGTGAGGATCTTCCTTAAGAAATTGACCCTCTGATCCCTGTTACATAACAGTTTAAGCCACCAATCACTTATCAGTTCTTTAAAATGTCTACCTGTGTAAACCAACCTAAAAAAACTAAGAGCTCTTCTTAAACTAGATGGAGAATCCTATTCAAAACACTACTGTAGGACCAGATGGTTTCCTGTAATTGCAGTAGGTGAGTGAATACTCAAAGGGGTTTTCCAGACAAATACTATTGATAACCTATCCTCAGAATAGGTCATCAATAGTTGATCGACTGGAGTCCACCGCTTGGGCACCGCTATCATTGCCATAACATGGTACAGAGCAGAAGCAGATAGCTCTGACCCCTGTTCTGTGGCCAACGTTTGTAATTGCAAGTGCAGCTCCTATTAATTTTATGAGCGCCGGCCACTAAACAGGGGTCGAAATTATCTGCTTCCATTCTGTACCGTATGTTGTCTGAGTCTGGACTTACTGATCAGGCTTTCTTTGGAAGATTACAATGAAATAAGTTTCATGCTTTTCAGGTGTAAAGGCCCTTTTACATGCAAAGATTACCACTCCAAATTCGTTCAAATGGCTGAAAGTGAGCTATAATCGTTACATGTAAACACGGGCAGCCGTGCACTATTTATTCAATGGTCGTTAGCGCTGGTTTTTAGCCTGCATAAAAACCATCATTTCGCTGTTCAAAAGACATTCTTAACAATGTACTCATTGTGTTTGCTTTGCATACATAATGATTACACTGTTTACTAAGCTGGGAGGAGAACAATGGAATTCTGGCCAGATAACCATTGCATAAACACAGGCCGAGCTGAGCAAACAACTCCTGGAGGAAATGCACATAATTAAAAGCCATTACCTGTATGTGTAATTTTAGTCAAAAATGTCTGCAGTTTGTTCCGTCATGCGGTTGCTTTAATGATAATTGTTGTATGTAAAAGGGCCCTAAGACTGTTATCTCTCTTCTTTCCTTTATCAGACATGGCGTCTGCTGATCTGAGAGATGAGCTGGACTGCTCCATTTGTCTGCATACTTATACAAATCCTGTAATGCTGAGATGTGGACACAACTTCTGCCGGGTCTGTATTGATTGTGCACTGGATACACAAGATAAGTTTGGAGTTTATTCCTGTCCTGAATGCAGAGAAGAGTTTAAGGAACGGCCGGCACTGATGAGGAACTTTGTGCTCTGTAAAATAATGGAGAATTTACTGCTCACTCAACAAAAAAAGATGGAATCTGAGATCTTCTGCACTTACTGTGTGGACTCTCCTGTACCGGCTGCTAAATCCTGTCTGCACTGTGAAGCTTCTCTGTGCGAGAAACACCTGAGAGTTCACAGCAAGTCAGCAGAACACGTCTTATGTGAGCCCAGCGCCAACCTGGAGAACAGAAAATGTTCTGTCCATAAGGAGCTCTTAAAGTACTTCTGTACTAATGATATTGTTTGCATTTGTGTGTCCTGCAGTGTAGCAGGAGAACATCGGGGACATCAGGTGGAGATGCTGGATGAGGCCTACGAGAAGAAAAAGAAAAAAATGAAGAATGTTCTACAAAAAGTGATCATTAAAAGAGAGGAGACTGAAAAAATAGTCCAGAGTCTAGAGGAGCAAAGGAGAAAAACACAAGAAAAATCTGCTAATTTAACAAAGAGAGTGACTGACCTGTTTTCAGACATCAGGAAACGCCTGGATGACCTTGAAAATAAGGTTCTGTGTGAGATCCCCAGGCAGGAAGAGCAGGTGTCACTGTCACTCTCTGCTCTGATCCAGAAGCTGGAAGTAAAGAAGGACGAGCTGTCCAGGAAGATGAGACACATGGAGGAGCTGTGTAACATGACTGATCCACTGACTGTCTTACAGGAACCAGACACCGGGGACTTGTGTGATCCTGAGGACATGGGGGGACATGATGGAGGTGATGGGGACACGGGGGGACATGGTGAACCGCTCCATGATGTAGATGATCTGGATGTAGCTGTGATCTCAGACACATTTCACGCATTATGTGACATAATAAGAGGTTTCAGGAGCGGGAACTATACGGAGGGTCCTTTAGAGATATTAATGGATGTAAATACAGCTGGTAATTATTTACATATATCAGAGGACCTTAAAACTGCAACCAGGACACAAATAAACAAGAAACGTCTAGAAACAGCAAAGAGATTCCAATTTAATCAAGTTTTAAGCAACAGGAGTTTTTCTTCAGGTCGACATTATTGGGACGTGGAGATCAGTAAAGCAGGGAGTTGGAGGGTGGGGATGTGTTATGCCAGTATGGACAGAAGAGGACTTCAGTCCTACATTGGGGGTAATAAGAAGTCTTGGGGTTTATTTGGAGGAAAGTATGATAGTCAGTATGGAGTGATACACAACACTACATATATCCAGTTACCTCACAAGATCTCAAGTGATAGGGTCAGGATATGCCTGGATTATGAGGCCGGGCGGCTGTCCTTTTATGAGCTCTGTGACCCCATCAGACATTTGCATACCTTCACTGCCACATTATCTCAGCCACTTTATGCTGTATTATGGCTACATGATGGTTGTCTAAGAATAACTGGGACAGTCAAGAGCTGGGAGACCTGATTATATATTTTTTAAAATCCACTCAGTGGTTGGCAGCAAGGAATAATGTGGCATCTAAATGCAGAGGCATTTGGCCCCTAGGAGTCTTTCCCAAGACCATATGGCACTATCAGATGGACAACTGCTTCTACCTCAACTGAAATGCATCTCCTGTGCCATATCCCATATTGTCTGTAAGCAGGGGAACTGTACAATGGATTAAAAACATGGACTTTGAAATGTTACCATATGATACTCTGGCTGTTTGTTAGAGCCATTCTCCCCAAAACTCTTTATGTTCTCATATGAAATTGGAAGCATACGGACAGTCAGTAAAGCCCCATGCAACGATATGGATGTCCTTTTATGAAGCCACGCTAAAGGAGTGCAAATATAGCTGCGGCCTACCTCTCATTTATGTCAATGGCGAGAGACCATTTTTTAGATTGTAGAGGATCCCAATTACCTGAAGCCCACCCCTGTGGACGTGTTATAGAAGCCTACAGAGCAACTGCCAATTCAAATAACATCTTAGATCTTTTTCTTGCATTTCATTAAATACTTTTTTTGGTGTTTATCCAGCAACTTTCTAACCGTCTTTGTTCTGAACCTATTGTTTGGAGTATAAGTTCCACATTTTGATTTATTGTCAAGCTTCTCAGTCCTTCTTTCATGTTGAAATCATCAGTAAGGCCTCATGTCCACGGGTAAATTAATATTCAAAATCCGCAGCGTTTCTCCCGCACTCGGATCCGCGCCCCATAGGGATGCATTGGACACCAGCAGGTAGTTAAATACCTGTGGATGTCATTTTTCCTGTCAGGCGCGGATCCGCGTGCGGGAAAAAAAACGCGACATGCTCCATTTTCGTGCGGGTGTCCCGTGGGGACAGCTCCCACAGGCTTCTGTTGAAGCCTATGGAAGCCGCCAGGATCCACGGAACACCCGTACCAGAATTAAAACTCACCTCTTTGGACGCTGCGGTTCTTCCTTCCCGCCCGGATCTTCTTTCTTCGACCCGGTGGATGTGCCCGGCGCATGCGCGCGGCACACTGCCGGCATGCCTAGCACATCTGCCGGGCCGAAGAAAGAAGATCTGGCCGGGAAGAAAGGAAGAACCGCAGCGTCCGGAGAGGTGAGTTTATTCTTATTTTTTGGCCTCATGTCCGCGGGGCAGGAGGGACCCGCTATGGATTCTCCATGAAGAATCCACGGCGGGCCTGATTTTCCCCGTGGACATGAGACCTAAAACAAATGGTTACTCAGGAGTCCTGAACTCCTAGCATCATGCATGTGAGTTCTGATACCAGGAGAACGGGCAGTGATGCTACAGCCTCTAATAGGCAGGCAGCGGTCATCTGACTTCCACTGTAATCAGAGACTGGGAGAATCACGGTGCTACAGTGCTGGATCGCCGTGGCTGAGGGGGGTAAGTAAATACATCGTAGGATACTAAAGGTAGCAGCAAAAGTAATTGCTGAACCACTTGCCATAATCTTTGCTACTGGGACCAATATAGGGCACACTATTCCTACTGGGGCCACTGTGGGGGAGACTATTATTACCGAGACCACTGTAGGGATCAATATTACTACTGGGGCCACTGTGGGGATCACTATTACTACTGAGTCTAATGTGGGTGTCACCTTTACTACCGGGGACACTGTGGGGGACACTATTACTACTGGCGCTAATATAGGGGTCAACAGTACTACTGAGACTGATATAGGGCACACTATTACTACTCAGTATAGGTCAGTATAGGATATAGTTTTACTACTGAGGCCACTGTGTGGGACACTATTTCTACATGAGGCCACTGTGGGGGTCAGTATTACTACTGGGACAAATATGAGGGGACACTATTACGAGTGAGGCCACTGTAGGGGTCACTATTACTACTGAGGTGACTGTGGGGGATACGATTACTACTGAGGCTACTGCAGGGTCATTAAAACTACTGAGGCTACTGTGGGGGACACTATTACTACTGAGGCTACTGTGGGGGCCACTCTTACTACTGGGGCCACTGTGGTGCACACTATTACTACTGGAGCTACTGTGGGTGTCACTATTTCTACTGAGGTTACTGTGGGAGTCAGCATTACTACTAAGGCTACTATGGGGATCACTATTACTTCTCAGGCTATTGTGGGGGTCACTATTACTACTGAGGCTATTGTGGAGGTTAGCATTCCTACTGGGGCCACTGTGGGGCTCACTATTACTACTGAGGCTACTATGGGAGTCAACATTACTACTGGGGCCACTGTGGGGGACACAATTACTGCTGAGGCCACTGAGGAGGATACTATCATTACTGAGAGCACTGTGGGGCTCAATAGTACTACTGGGGTCACTGTGGGGGGCACTATTACTACTGAGGCTACTGTGGAGGTAACTATTGTTACTGAGGTCAATATAGGGGACAGTATTACTACTAAGGCCACTGTGTGGGACACTATTACTACTGAGGCCACTGTGGGGGATACTATTATTACTGAGACTGCTGTGGGGCTCAATATTACTACTGAGGTCTCTGTGGGGGTCACTATTATTACTGAGGCTACTGTGGGTGTCAGCATTACTACTGGGGCCACTGTGGGGGACACTATTACTACTGGTACTAATATCGGGGTTACTATTACTACTGGGGCTGATATAAGGCACACTATTACTACTGAGGCCAATATAGGGGTCACTATTAGTATGGAGGTCAATATAGGAGACACTATTACTGCTAAGGCCACTGTGGAGGTCACTATTATTACTTAGGCCACTATGTGGGACACTATTACTACTGAGGCCACTGTGGGGAAACTATTATTACTGAGACCACGGTGGGGGCTGAATATTACTATTGAGGCCACTGTGGGGGTCGCTATTACTACTGAGGCTATTGTGGGTGTCAGCATTACTACCTGGGCCACTGTGGGGAACACTATTATTACTGGCACTAATATAGGGGTCACTATTACTACTGGGGCTGATATAGGGCACACTATTACTACTGAGGCCAATTTAGGGGTCACTATTACTACAGAAGTCAATATGTAGTGGCCCAGCTGGTCCTAGAGAACATTCATGGTACACTTATCCTGCCTCGCCGGTCTGTATGCCATCCATCCATGGATACAGAAGGTGCCGTCTGTGGTAGAGACCCTGTGTCTCCCCTTTTGCTCTAAACATTAAGCTCAACCCTGATGTCAGCTGCTCTCTCATTGGCTGACAGTCCGGTTTAATCTTACTAGTGCAGAGCCCAAGGGTGAGGAAGCAGTTTTACAAGTCCCTATGCAGGAGGAGGAGTCCAGAAAGTGCAGGAAAGAAAGAGAGGTTATAAAAAAGAGTGACAGAGGACAGTTAATCGGACTCAGCCAGGTGTGAGTAAGGAGAGGTTGCAGTTCTGTTGTCGGAGAGGAGGAGTATGTTAAAGCACGTTTGCTACCCGAAGTAGAGTGAGATGAAAAACCCGCTCCCTTGGCATCTTGCAGCAGCAGAGAAAGAAAAGGGGAGCCTTTCGGAGGTCCATCTGCATCTAACAGTGAGTTATAGCTACCCAGTGAAATTCAAGCCAGGATTAGCATACAGTCACTTGCCCCTCTTCTTCTTAATATCCTTAAGTCTAATTCAAATCAAGCATTCATCTAAATCCAGTAGTGGGGAAAAGTGTCTAGCTAAATCAATCTACAGTAGAGAAAGGGAAAGAGCACAAGATGCTATCTGTCAGACAGCAAACAAATCTCCATCAGCAATTATTGCCAGTCCTGCTATCTGTTACTGGCTGTGTAATGACCCTTAGTGGTTTGGATCCAACAGAATGGGGATACTCTTCTTTCTTGGATCTGTTATGTAAAGAACATCGACATTAACTATGGCCATATAGGAAAGCTCTTCATTCCAGATTGTTTACTTGCCTCCTGTAGGATCTCGTTGGCCAGGAACCTGCTGTCTCCTTCCTCCACTTGTGGGTTTGTGACAGAAGTGACGTGTCCAAGGTCACCTGAAACCAAGTACATAAAGCTAATTTATATACCAGAGTCCATTCCTATACCCAAGAGGACACCATAGTGTCATCATACACACCAATCTTATACAGAACGCTGGCAGAGGAAATCTCGTCTTCTCCATCACTGTCCTCCTGTCCCGCTTCAGTCAGCTTCCGACAGATGAAGATATTACCTGGAAAGAGGACAGCAGTCATGTGTTGTACATAAAACAATGGAGGACCATGACTATAGATGTCTTACATCTGCCATAAAGGAATGAACAGAAAGCCATGCTTATAGTCCCATACAGCCCCTTTAAGTCCAAAAACATGACCAGCGGCTACTAACTTGGCTTGATGTCCATGTGCACCAGGCCTGAGCTGTGTATATACTTCAGCCCCATGGACACCTGCAGAAGAATCTCCTTCAGCTCTTGCTCCCCCACCAGCTGCCTGCTCTTCATGTTCTCCGTGATCCTGCAGACTCCCACCTGATGCAAGCATGATACACCATTATACGCATGCTATGGATTGAACAGACCACTGGGATATATCATGGGGGATCATTAATTGTGCAACATGAAGCAGTTGCCCATAGATCCCAGATTTTTGCTCCTTTGTAGCAACAACTCGATTGGTTGAAATAGACAACTGCTCCACTTCACCATCAATCTGGATTCATAATCCAGACTTCCTTTTAGGTCACCAACAACGGTCCCACTGCGGGGTGTGCTGAAAAGACTGAACGGTGGAGCATCATCGGGGTCTGAATGCAAGAGCATAAACTGGGTGAGTTGGTGATATCCATAGGCAGCCAGTGGGGAACTAAAGGAGATCAATAATTTTGCAACAAAGCTTTCATGGCATCCAAAAGAAAAATGAAGCAATAGTCTTCGTTAAAAATGTCCAGTCGTTTTGGTGTTTACAGCTCCTATACAGACTGTGTTTCTATGGTAACAGACTACAGGCAGTCTTCTGTTGCCCCATTCCATCTGCTGCCTCTTCTTTCTAGAGATACCTTTATATGTGACAACTGCTGGGCACACGAGCGCCTGACAGCCGCCCCACGGACTACTTTATACAGGAGCGACGGTCGTTTGATTACATTGCGGAGTAGGAATAACTTAGTGCGCTCCCTCTATGAACCCTTTACTTGCCACGATGTACATTGATTGTGGCATATAAGGGGTTAGGAGCGGGGATAGATGTTCTCATAGATCCCTGCTGTTGCGTCGGGAGGCAAGCTATCAGTTACAGATGGCTCTGAGCCCATCCATAGGAAGAAGTTTATGTCCTGTTGCGTCAAGTGCCCTCCAGCCTGGACGTTAGGACGGCTTTAGATGACCGTATATCGGCAGGGGTTTGCACGCCTGGACGATATATGGTGTCCCTCTCAGCAGGGGGAGGAGGCTGGAAGAGTCGGGAGCAGTGCACTGAGCTCCCGCCCCCTCTCCGCCCCTTGCCACTATTTGCAATGGGAGGGGGCTTCGCCTCCATTCCGCCCCCTCCCATTGCAAATAGTGGCGAGGGGCAGAGAGGGGGCAGGACACCGTATATCGGCGCGGCGTGAAAACCGGACCGATATACGGTTGCCTGAATAAGCCCTAAGGGCTTATTTAGACGACCGTATATCGGCTCGGTTTTCACGCAGAGCCGATATACGGTGTCCTTGTCTGCAGGGGGGGAGGATGGAAGAGCCAGAAGCAGGAACTGAGCTCCGCCCCCGTCTCACTCCCTCCTATTGCAAATAGTGGCAAGGGGCGGGAGCTCAGTTCCTGCTCCTGGCTCTTCCATCCTCCCCCCCCCCCGTAGATACGTTCGTGGGAATGCAGCCTCATGCTGTAGCATGAAGGAGTTAATTGTTTGTTTTTTTTAAATTAGATGCAACGCAACAACAAATAAGTAGGTGCAAAAGTACTCACCCTCTACCCCTTTAAAGACGCAGCCCCCCATTTTTGTTTTTTCCTTCACACTTTCAAAATGTCAATATTATTTATCCTTTGCTGTAGCTACCACTACTTGCTGATATTGAAAATGGCTTAAAACCTGCCTCCAGCTCCGCATCAGAACCCGGAATTTAGTGTGCAATTGCGCAGCTGGGGATTTGGCTGCGTTCTGCAGCATAATTCCGCCCCGTCTGAAAGGGCCCTTATCCTCTATCCTGTGTATAGGGGATAACTTGTGATTGAAGTGCAACCCCTTTAATAAATCAGCCCCTAAGTATCAGCAGTGTCAGGCCAGCTTCACACGAGCGTATTGTAACATGTAGTACAGATGTGTCATACGAACGCGCTGCAGATGACATCATAACCGTACATCATCGGTGCTTCCCATTGTTTCATCTGTACCTCCTTCCATATTTGTTGTCATGGGTTTTATCTTCTACTCGGTAATACGGCTCCATGTCTTCCCAATTGAAAAGCATACCAAGGAATGCAAATATGGAGGCAAAAACGGACAACAATGGCGCAGGCGGCGTTTTAAAAACATGGCTGTGAAAAATACATTTATATTAGCTTTGTATTACGGTCCGTAAACCGCAAGCCCAATATGGAGGGAAAATACAGTCGTCTTTAGCAGTGTTTACCCAAACAATTCTCACAAGTCCACTGACCTGACTGGCATTTAGTGAATTGCACCCTCTCTCTTCCAGCAAGGAAGAGGTTAAAAGGGAGGGGCGCACAGGTACAATTGTGAGCAACCACTGATTGGTGTTTGGAGGATCATTGCAGTGCATTATATAACGAGGGCCCAGGAAGGCCTCAGTCTTTTTTATTTTTTGTCCAGTGGATGATGGGAGTAGGTGGTAAGTGGGGGCAAAGGCGTAACGTGAAGCTCCCGGCCCTGATGCAAAACCTGTAACAGGGCCCCCAACAATAATGCTTTACTTATAGTACTGGGCTCCCTATATGGAGAAGAGAGGCCTTATGGGCCCCCTAAGGTTCCTGGACCCGGGTGCAATTGCATCCCCTGCATCCTCTATAGTTACGCCCCTGACTGGGGGTGATGGGACTGGGGGGGCCCTGTACACAGTAGATGGAAGTTCTACAAGGCTGCTGATCTTGGTGGGACTGGACATCTCTTGTATGTGTAGAGGGATCTCTTTCTTGAAAATGTTCATGCATGTTGCTGATGTGGGGTGATGGTATCAGTGTATATATGGTGTATATACAGTTGTGGCCAAAAGTTTTAAGACCTGCATGAATTTTTGTTTTCGCAAAGCTTACTGCTTCAGTGTTTCTACACCAAGTTTAGGCCAAGACTCAATATTTACAGTGTAGGTCCCTATTTTTCAAGACTTCTGTGATTTGCCCTGACATGCTGGATATCTGCTTCTGGGTCAAATCTTGACTAATGAAAACTGTTTTGCTTGATCACTGCTTGGAGTTTATCACCATTTCTGTGGGTTTTTTTGGCCACCTGTCCTTTCAAGAACTGACCACAGGTTCTCAATGGGATTAAGATCTGGTGAGTTTCTTGGCTATGGACTCAAAACTTCAATGTTTTGTTCACTGAGCCACTTGGTTATCACATTTGCCTTGTGACGTGGTGCTGGATAAAGCATTTCTTCACGAAATTGCTCCTGGATGTCTGGGAGACGTTTGTCTTGGAGGTTCCAAGATGTCTTTTCCATAAAGATCCCGTTCTTTATTGATGGCTCCAGGTTTGGGTCTTGTGGGATTTGCCTTGGCCCATGGCCGTCACCCTTACACATCTCATCCACAGGTGTGAAGATGTACACAATGCCACACCCTTCTGGAATTGCGCAGAAGCTGGACTTCTCCAGCGGAGAGGAAGAGGATGGTGTTACCGATGAGCATGTGAGGGATTTTCCACGTTCAGAAGAAGCTGCTGACCACCTGATGTGGAGAACCCATGAGAGCCCCTTCCCGGTCACTCCCCAGCGGGATGAGAGGGGGCTTTCCCCGTGTCAGGAAGCTAGCCCTGACAGTGACTGCTCCCCTCCCGCCAAGCTGTATGCTGAGGGGGAATGTCCTGGGACCCCCCTGCCTTACAGTACATGGAAGAAGCTGAGACTTCGAGACAGTCCGTACACCCCAAAGGTATAAGGAAACCATTTTATGATGATTGGGTCCAGTTTTATGTAACCCTTCAGCATTGTGTAATATTTGCATCCTAATTCAGTTAGAATGCATTTTTCAGATCTCTGCTTGCTGTCAGAGGCTTTAAGGGGTTGTACCAAGATTAGAGGCTATCCCTGGTTCACAAGAGAGGAGATAACTTGCTGATTGGTGGGGATCTTGGCGCTCAGACGCCAGACAGTCTGCAAAAAGGGACTGGTGTGTCCCACTCGGTCACTGTGGGGGGTCGCTTATCCACCGTGGTGTCACTGAATAGTGTTGGGCGAGCATGTGCAGTCAGTGCGCTACTCATTTCAATGGGATTCACGGAAACGGCTGGCCAGCACCGCTTGGGTATCTCGGCAGTCCCCTTAAAAGTGAATAGACTGGTGCTGCTTTATCTGTTGTGCAGCTATACCTCTCAGCATGCCCTGAAAGGCGAAAGCTATCATGGCATGCTGGAAGTTGTAGTTGTGCAACACCTAGAGAGCCCATAGGTAGCAGACCATTGCTCAGACCTGTGACTTCAGAGGATTTTCCAGGACTGAACTATTCATGACCAATCCTCAGGATAAGCATTCAATAGCTGATCTGCTGCGAGGAATAGGAACTGTACCTGCAATACCATCCCAGGCCACAGCAGTGTGTGGAGCTGTTTTCTGGCAAAACGTGGGTTCTGCATGACTCGGCAATCAGTTGATCGGCGAGGGATCTGGGTGGTGTCCCCCCTGCCCTTCAACTATCGATTACCTATCCTGATAGATCACTAGTTCAGTCTTGGGAAGCCTCCTTTAAAACAATGATGAATTCTACCTTCTCCCTGCAGTCTCTGCTGTACAGGAACTACCCATCTCCTGGAACGAGGGTGCCCTGTAGAGGGCAGCGGCTTCTAAAGTTTGCAGCTGGCATGGGAGCTGATCTCGAAGGCCCTGCGCTGGTCAACATTAACCCTTTCACCCCTGAAACGTATCAGCAAATGCAGTTGAACTCAAATGGGAAGAGGAAGGCAGGACAACCCAGGTGACCAAATAACCTTATATAGCTCTTGTAGCTCTTCCAAACGGGTTATTTTTTTCTGGGTGGTATTAGGATGAAGTGAAGATGGGCTCCTGCTTAGAGGTATAGTTGAAGGCTCGTGGGCCTTGTTGCAAACATTCAGCTTGGATTGGGTACCATTATCTAACTCATTATGTTAACTCCTCTTCACTAATTGGCTGGGATGGAATGGGTTCCAATGATGTGATGGCGCCCCTTTGGTCCTCTATGACAGTTTTCAGCAGAGGTCCATATCTTCAGTTTTTGGAAACTCCTACGTTAGTCGTAGAGTGCATTTATTTTCTGCCCTCTAGTGGTAAAGGTTTATTACTAGATTCTTCTAGGTCTGGCTATTGATGTATCATTGCTGTGAAGTCTAATGTTTTTGCCTTTTTTTCTTTAAAGTACGGATCCACCCTTAAAATACAAGGAGAGGGAGATTTCTGCAGGATTTTCTTCTAAGGTGTGTATGACTTTAAGGGGTTCTGCTTTTGACAGTTTGCTGATCAAGTGGCGCTAAGCTGGGATCACCAGCAATCACTTGTGATCTATGGAGAATCCTGGTAGTAAAGGCTGATTTACACATCGATTATTGCTCAAAATTAGTTCAAACGATGGTTTTTGAGCGATGGCCATTGCATGTAAATGGGTGCTCATTGTGCACTCTTCGTCCATCGCTGAGTTCAGCTCAGTACAAAAGCCACCATCTGTGATAAGAGGCACAGCGTGCTGTTCTCCGCGGGCAGCGTTGATGGCATTGTATGCAGCCTGCTTGCCCATGGCAGAACAAAAGTCGTGTATTTAGAGAACAGACCACCTGCTGTTCCCTAAATACATGCAAATGAAGCTAGTTGGCTACTATGTGGCCGATTAGCCCATTAGTAACTAGTGCAAAATGATCCCTCAAAACTGTCAGTTCCTGATAAATTTTTGAGTGATCATCTTTACGTATAAATGGGCCTTAAGTGTTCGGTTTCTTTGTAGCACACCCAGAGGGAAAATTAAGTATTACAACAAGTGTCCATGCAAATCAATAGACTGTGTAATACTGGACAGGTCCTCTTGTAACCGCTCTCCTGTGACCAAGAGATGAGGATCCTGAACAGAGCCCCCCCCCCTCCCATCAACGTAGAAGTCCCTTATGGGGTGTATGAGACAGATTTCTTAACCAATCATCCTTGTTATACATGTGACTGCTTCCAAGGTGCGTAGCTGACTATTTTCCGACTGTTCTTCCGCAGAGGTTTGTGCTACACGAAACAAACATGGTGCCCCGATACAAGACAGAATTCCTGGAGATTGAGAAGATCGGGGCGGGAGAGTTTGGTGCCGTTTACAAGTGTGTAAAAAGACTGGATGGCTGTGTCTACGCCATAAAGCACTCAAAAAAGCCACTAGCGGGTTCCACGGATGAGTGAGTAATGTGTAACCAGCAATCATTGCCTTGTCAGGACTTTTTTTTTTTTTTTTTAACTTGGTGGGGTCCCCTTTTAAGGGAACCTGTCAGCTCCCCTGAGCCCCATGAACTGATGTTACGGGCCAATAGCAGAAGCAATGCAGGGGCAATTTTTTTTTATACTTCCCTTACTTTTTCCCTGCGGTGCACCTGCAAAACAGCACTTGTGGCATGCAGCGAGGAGAGGACTTCATTATGTCAATCATATCCCTGGACTCAACGCCCCTTCTGCTATGAGCCCATAGCTTTAGTTTGAGAGAGAACTCTGCAAATCTACGTAAACTGCAAATTAACTTTTTTGGGGGATTTTGCTTTACGATTAGCTACAGGAGTTTGCCTCAATTTGGGAGCTCAGGTGACCAAGCTAAAGGTACCTTTGCAATTATCACTAGAAACGGCGACCAACAGGACAGAGCAGGAAATGGCTGAGTTGTCAGTAACTGGGTTTATATTGCAGTAGGACTGTCCGAGGAGCGGGCCCTCAGCCTAGGAGACAGCGGGGTAGAGTCTGGGCTTTGTCACGTGGCTCTACAGTCTCCCACCCTGAGGGTAGCTTTGGAACCCATCCACAAGGAAGTGAGGAACGGCCTACACACAGGGAACTCGCAGTGACATTTTCCTGGGCTTTACCTGGGCTTAAGGTGACGCCACTGTTCCTTCCTCCGGTGAATCTGGACAATGAAAGAACTGGTCCATATTCAGTAGTTTTAATTAGCAAAGCTGGGAACGGTTGGCAGTGCCACTTTATTTGAATATATGTAGTTACAGTCCAAACAAGAAACAATCCACACCAGCAGGATACTCAATACAACTTGTAGTGCGACAGGGAGGAAAATCACAGGTACACCAGGTAGTCTACAGTCAGTTATCTGTATGGCTCTGGCCCAACTCTTCTCTCCCAACAACTCCCTACCGGTAGGCACTCGCGTTAAGCACATACTCCACTCTGCAAGAGGGGGGGGGGGGGGGTTGGGTCATGGTCTTTTCTCCTTAGTACATCATTGGTAGAAACTCCTGGGTGTAAACGGGCCCAGGAAAAGCTAGGGTCACCTATATCTCTCTTCCAAAATGGCCCCCCATGGGTGTCTCTCGCAACTCCGCTCACTCCCACTTATATAACAGCACCAACACGTGGCAAAACAAGATACATTTCCAGACCTAACCCAGATGTTTAACCCGTTCAGTGCTGCAGCTATGCAATGCACATCATATTAAGACAACATAAAAGAAACGGAAAATACGTAGGCACAAGACGATTTGATTCAAGCATTATGGAGGGGCCCCATTCTGGGCCACCACACCTGCGCTTTACACAAGGGTGATGGTCGTTAAAGTGAATACAGGCAGAGTGTGCTGGAGATCTCTTCCGACCTGCCTCCATTCGGGGTAAACGGGAGTTCAAAGATTGAGCGGCTCCTGTTTACACGGCTGACAGTCGCTTGGCTTCTAGTTTTGCTAAAAACCAAGCTACTCCAACAAGTGAATGGTTTCTGGCTCAGTGCCATATCGGCGACTGCGTCCACAGGATGACTGGCCTGAATTCACTTTTTCCAGCGAGAATTCGCGATCGCGTGTATAAAGGTACTTTTTAGAAGAACTAAAACCAAGCTACTGTCGTACTTTGTAAACCGAGCCGTTTTGGGGGACTCCTGTTTACTGTGAAAGGAGGCAGACAGGCGGGACGATCCCCGGCCGCTCTACCTCTAGTCATTTGAACGACTATCACTCTTGTGTACATAGATGAGCGGCAGCATCAGATGTCATAGTGCAGATATCCACTAATAGTAATACTTGGCATGGAGGCACCGCTGCACTAATAAATGCTTCTGTTCTGAAGTCTGTTTCTGTATGCAGGCAACGGGCCTTAAGAGAAGTCTATGCCCACGCTGTGCTGGGCCTTCACCCACATGTTGTGCGCTATTACTCTGCCTGGACAGAAGATGACCACATGATCATACAGAATGAATACTGCAATGGTAAGCCCAGGAGAAGCCCTCATGAGGGTCTGACTGCTTATGGGAACCTAGTTCATGCTAAAGAGGTCTTGACTCTATGGGGTACCAGAATTAAAGGCGTTGTCTCGCTTATAACTATTGAAGACCTATCCTCGGGTCATCAATAGCAAATTGTGGGGTCTGCTGTTCATGACCCGGACGGTCATCTGTTCTTTGGGGTCTGTTTTGTATGGAGTTGTCTTTGTGCTGGAAACACCATCAATAGTAATAAGTGAGACAATCTTCATGGTCTTCTCCAGGCCCTTTCGTATTTTTAACCTCAACACCCCAGGACGTACATTTGTCCTGGGTCTGTAGGGTTTGTATACAGCAGGATCAGGGGTCAATCCTGCTCTATACACAGTGGCTGACTGCTGTCTGAGAGCTGACACCCGCATGTAACAGCTGCGATTAGCTTTTATGCTGGTCGTGGCTGTTAACCCTTAAAATGCCCAGATCAGCATTCAGGGGTCCCAAAAAGCCCTTGTGATTAGATTGCAAAATGCCATTTGGTTGCTATGGCAGACAGTTAAGACTTTCTGAAGACCCCGAGGGCTGCCATGGCTGATTGACTAGTAAATCCGGCTTTAGTAGTAACGTGTATGAGTGGCACGTTACTACTGCATCTTTGACTGGGGGACATCTGACTTGTGGCTTTGTCTCTTATCCTATTCCCTGCCTGTGTTTGTTTTTTACTGTCAAAGGGCCCTTTTACAGGGGATGACCTGTCGGACACAGATGCCCTGACGGGTTGCCCCAGCAATAGTCATTCAGTGAATGGAGGCAGGGTAGGCCAGGGTTCGTTCGAGCCCACCCGCCTCCACACACAGTAAATGGGTGGTAGTTCATACAGGAGTTGACCGTTTACACAGGCCGATCTATCATTTTTGTTATCTGAATGCAGAAACTGAGCAAATTTGGTCATTCAGTCAGGGCATGCATTTACACTGAATGAGTGATTCCTACTTACAGTAAATGTGGGCGGGTCTGGAATGATTCAGTCCACCCCATCTCCATTCATTCTCACTAATCTTGCTGCTGTGTTCTTGCATTCAGACCCTGATTACGCTCCACCATTCAATGTTCTCCTGCACACTCGGCAGTGGGACCGTTGGTGACTTAACACGATGTCTGGATTGAGTCCAGATTGACAGTGAATTGGAGCATCTAGGGACAACTTCTCGCTGTTGCACAACTTGAGTCCTCCTGATATCCCAGTGGTCTGTTTAATCCATAGCATGCGTATAATGGTGTATCATGCTTGCATCAGGTGGGAGTCTGCAGGACCTGATTACGGAGAACATGAAGAGCGGGCAGCTGGTGGGGGAGCAAGAGCTGAAGGAGATTCTTCTGCAGGTGTCCATGGGGCTGAAGTATATACACAGCTCAGGCCTGGTGCACATGGACATCAAGCCAAGTTAGTAGCCGCTGGTCATGTTTTTGGACTTAAAGGGGCTGTATGGGACTATAAGCATGGCTTTCTGTTCATTTCTTTATGGCAGATGTAAGACATCTATAGTCATGGTCCTCCATTGTTTTATGTACAACTCATGACTGCTGTCCTCTTTCCAGGTAATATCTTCATCTGTCGGAAGCTGACTGAAGCGGGACAGGAGGACAGTGATGGAGAAGACGAGATTTCCTCCGCCAGTGTCCTGTATAAGATTGGTGTGTATGATGACCTTATGGTGTTCTCTTGGGTGTAGGAATGGACTCCTGTATATAGATTAGCTTTATGTACTTGGTTTCAGGTGACCTTGGACACGTCACTTCTGTCACAAACCCACAAGTGGAGGAAGGAGACAGCAGGTTCCTGGCCAACGAGATCCTACAGGAGGCAAGTAAACCATCTGGGATGAAGGGCTTTCCTATATGGCTGTATTGAAGGTCCATGTTCCTTACATAACCCTGGTATATGGATGTTGACCTCCCCCATTCCTGCCCTCGACCACCAAGGTTATAGACCTTCAAATAATTAGCCCTCCCAAGGAATTTGGCATTCACCACTTGACTAGAGGTATTGGTATTATCCCTTTTTGTTACCGTAGACCGAAGAGGTCTTTGTGTAAAGTCATACCCGTCCCAAAATGCACTTTTTAAGTGGTGGGTATTTCTTGGCGATAAGTGGCATCTTTAAAGGGGTTGGCTGGGACTTTTACTACTGGTAATTCACCTGCAGGATAAGGAATCAATAGGTGATCCTTGAGGGTTCTCTGCTCAGGATTGCTGGGCCTGCTGAAGGCAAATGGCACTGTCCATATTGTAGTGCCCCCAGTTGGTACTGCAGGCACAGTTCTCACTGAAGTCAATGTAATACCAACCTAGGCCACTGTAGAGTTGAGTGCTATCTACTTTCGGCACTGACAGCTGACCAGTGAGTAGCTGATTGGCAGGCATCTCAAGTGGCAGACCCCTGATGATTCACTATAGATGCCTGATCCTGGGGATACATCAACTGTAAATGTCCTGGACAGTCCTCAGGATAAGTAATCAATATTTGATCAACTAGGGCTTGCAACTCAGACACTGGAAATCTGATTGGGCACCTGCTGTTGGCACCGCAATACACAGGGGTTGTTGTGGAAGCAGTTGGCTGCAACCCCTGTGTAGTGGCCGGCACTGGTAACTGCATGCACAGCTGACTTTGAGTTCCTTTGACAAATATGTTTTTCTCAAAAGCAATACAAATATAAACAGATATAATTTAATAGAAGGCAAAAAACACCATAATCTACAACATAAGAGTTGGAGGTAAATGGTGGTGGGATGCTCACTACTTCGACATATGATGCAGGCAATGTTAGTTTCCATTAGGTATAATTGAGAAGAGATGGGAAGAGTGTCCGTTATATCTGGCAGTAAAGCCTGTGGAGGCCTGTTGACAAGGTCAAGATGTACAATGACATTTCGGCAAGAGCCAAGTTGTTTGTAATGATCAACCCTCACATACAGTGGACAGAAAATGAATAAAAAATAACTAAACAGTAAATAAAGAAAATTGGTTAGAAGTGAGCTTCCCCCCCCCCCTCTTTCCCTTTAAAAAGGAAGAAAGGGAGGAAAAAGATAGAGGTTGTCTGCATGAGACGCATTACTAGACCCAATGTTTATTGAATAAAGATGATTTATCACGTGTATCCAGAAAAATAAAGCCACTTTGCACAATGAGATCTAATTTTTTTTTTCTAGTTGGCCCATTCTTGTAGCAATCGAATGTTCCATCAAGCAGCTATGCTGAACCTTTAAAGATACTTCAATTAAAGGGGTGACATAACTTATCCATTGTATAGCTATGGATGTTCTAGTTGGCATTAGAACATCAGATGCAATAAGGAGGTCAGAAGAATTATAGCCATCTACACCAAATTATAAGAGAGCCCTAGTTATACCCCAACTGAGATTGGCTTGTAAGATCGAGCATGGTGCTTGGTGCACACCATCCCACAATGCCTTGAGGAGACCACATGACAGCCGGATGTGTATCGATTTGTGTATGGCATCTCCAGCAGATGCTAATGCGTTGAAACTTCATCAAGATGATGGGGGTGTTAGATGCGATCTATTCAAAAGCTTCCTGTTGGTTTCCAAATGATTTATACATTGGGAGGTCTTAAGATTACAGTGCTACACCAACTGATCCTCAAGACTCTTGGAGATGAATTTCCAATTTGAATTGCCTTAGAAATTTAGACTTAGACTTTGTAATTGTGGTTGAGTGGTTTTATGAATGCAATTACTGAGAATTATGGACTTTGAGGTGTTGATCTTATAGTAATTTGCCAAGCTAAATTTCCCAAGGAGTCCTGATATACAGTACTAAGGGAAGATGTCAAGCTATGGATTAGATCTACAAAAAGGTCAATGCGATGTTCAGTATTATCTATAGTGACCCCAGACACCTGGGGATGAGCGGATCAATTGGGTAAAGGGCTCATTTACCAAAACAAATACAGTGGGCACCCCGAATGTCCTGTTTTAACTTTAAAGGGGTTGTCCCGCGGCAGCAAGTGGGTCTATACACTTCTGTATGGCCATAATAATGCACTTTGTAATATACATTGTGCATTAATTATGAGCCATACAGAAGTTATAAAAAGTTTTTTACTTACCTGCTCCGTTGCTAGCGTCCTCGTCTCCATGGTTGCCGACTAATTTTCGCCCTCCGATGGCCAAATTAGCCGCGCTTGCGCAGTCCGGGTCTTCTGCAGTCTTCTATGGAGCCGCTCGTGCCAGAGAGCGCCTCCGTGTAGCTCCGCCCCGTCACGTGCCGATTCCAGCCAATCAGGAGGCTGGAATCGGCAATGGACCGCACAGAAGAGCTGCGGTCCACGGAGACAGAGGATCCTGGCGGCCATCTTCAGCGGTAAGTATTGAAGTCACCGGAGCGCGGGGATTAAGGTAAGCGCTCCGGTAACCTTTCTTTACTTCCCTGCATCGGGGTTGTCTCGCGCCGAACGGGGGGGGGGGGGGTTGAAAAAAAAAAAAACCCGTTTCGGCGCGGGACAACCCCTTTAATTGAGCCAATTGAATAGACCTGAGCTGATTGCCTAGAGTACAAGGCCATAATAGAAGAAACCAAGGGACCTTCATGGCCGAATTATAGTAGTGCTTCTCTGATATTGCCCCTGGTCGAATGCTTTCTGTGTCGAAAGTGAGAAGCACAGAAGGCATTTCCGGATCGGACACCACAGATTAACCAATAAATCTGCATATGCCATCAATGGTCTGGCATCCCCTAATCCTACCTGATCATTGGCAACTAAATTTGGAATAACCCCCAGAGAGCCTGTTTGCTAGTATTCTAGCACATAATTTTATGTCTAACAGGAACATGGGTCTAAATTTCGATAGTTGGGGGTCTTGCCAGATTTTGGTGAGAGATGGGGAGAGATTTTTTTTTAAATTTTTCGGGTAATCTCATCCCTTGGTGCATCCACAGGGGGAGACTTTGGCTTAGGGAGCCTGTGTGCCCAATCAACAGGGAGGTCATTCTGGGTGGCATCAGGTAGTAGAGAAGTGAAGAATTCAACATGAAATTCCTTCAGCCTTAACCGACTCAGGAATGCCTCTAAGTCTAATATTTCGTCTGGATCTCTCATACCTTCCACATCAACAAGTTTTAATTTCCTGGTTACCAGCTCCTCTTCCATAGTTGGCAATGTTGACGAGCTTGTTATGAGCAGATGTCCATTCTGCCATCTTGTTCTCAATGTGGGGAGGGCGGTCACTAAGTGATGCACTTTCTGTAAGCATGGAGGAAAGGCTGAGGATAGATCATCAATACTATTTGCGTGCAAAGTGTCTTAAGAGCTCTGTGCAGCCCTGTTCTGGAAATCGGTGATGGTTTGAGATCATTGTTGGAGTCTGATCTTGCATGTATCTATGGGATCTGATCCATCTGATTGGATTTCCCCTTTCATGATTTTTCAAACTCGGACTATCAATCCGTGTGAAATGGCTAATGTGAACGTACCTGTTCAAGTCCATCTACACCCATGTTACTGTGCGTATGGCTTATACAAGTGTTCTTTCAGGATTACAGTCAGCTACCTAAGGCTGATCTCTTCGCTCTTGGCCTCACAATCACCGTGGCAGCTGGCACCAGCCCTCTTCCATGCAATGAGGACAACTGGCACTACATCAGAAAGGGCAACCTGCCAGAGATTCCTCAGCCGCTCTCTTCTGCTTTTCTTGACCTGCTTAAGGTACGGCACTTGGATGAATGTTATGTAACATGTGCAGGTCCCCTTGGTAATTGCAAGTACTGACATTCTCCACTGGCATCTGTTAGAAGATGCAATCTAGCGTATGATGGTATGAAGTCTGCCTACTATGTGCCAGAGTCATTCAATAGCAAAAACGCAGGATTTTATACCCTTATGGTATATGGGAAGATTGCAGACACTTGGGCAATTCTCTATGGCACCGACTATCTAGCAATCACTTGGTGTAGCTGTAGGGGTGCAGAGGTACTAATCCTACTGTCTGTGCAGCATAAGAGGACACCAGTACTATAAATTGCATATGTAGCTCTGACTTTGCATTTGGGTCCAAGAGCTTCACGTTGTGCCTATCAGAATAGCACTTGGTTACAGTGTGCCAAGGAGAGGAACAGAATTGCCTGTTTTTGCCCAGTGGACCACATTTGACTTTACATCCATAATGTTACAGAAAAATGTATACGTTTTGTCTTTACCCCCATTCAGACGTTGATTCATCCAGATCCTGCAGCCAGACCCTCCGCAGCAGCCCTGGTGAAAAACCCAGTTCTGAGACGATCTGTTGGCAAGGCTGCCCAGCTGCTGAAACAGCTTAATGTAGAAAAATTTAAGACCGCCATGCTGGAGAGGTAGGTGGATTCCTTCAGACTGCTCATTAACATGGGTCTTGTTTCAGTCCTACACACTATGTCCATCCAGTTCAGCATGTAATCCTGCAATGTTGACCCAGAGGAAAGCTATCTCTTCCCCACCCACCTGCCACACAGTAGAGGCCAATGTTCATCGTTGGGGGGGGGGTTCCTTGACTCGAGTCTGGAAATCAGAATAATCCCGGATCACTGACCCTTCTGAGTAATTAACTTAAATATGTAATATTGCAATGCTCAAAGGCATCCAGGCCCCTCTTAATCGCTTTTACTGAATTTCCCACCACCACGTCCTCAGGCAGAGTTCCATGGTCTCACTGCTCTTACAGTAAAGAACCCCCTTCTATGTTGATGTAGAAACCTTCTTTCCTTTAACAAGGTGGCACCCTCGACATCTAACAGTCAGTCCTGGATAGAAATAGATGAGCGCTCTGTATCATCCCCATATATGTATACATAATCATTTCGCCCCTCAGGCGTCTTTTTCTAAACGAACCCCAATCTTGATGACCTCTGGGTATTGTAGTCCGCCCATTCAGTTTATTACTGTAGTTGCCCACCTTTTGTACCCATTTAAGCTCTTGTTTTTGAGTACCGGTGCCCAAAACTGTCCACAATATTCCATATTTGGTCTGACCAGTGACTTGTAAAGAGGTAAAACAATGTTCTTATCTGCCCCAGGCCTCTATTGATGAACCCTATGATCCTATTTGCCTTGGCAGCAGCTGCTTGACGCTGGATGCTCCAGTTAAGCTTACAGTTAACTAAACCCTGGAGTCCTTTTCCATGTCTTTTACCCAGTGTCTTCCCATTTGGGCTGGGTTCACACGGGGCGGATTTGCCGCAGAAATTCTGTGCGGAATTTGCCGCGGCAAATCCGCATGCGGCCGCTAATCCCGGGATTAGCCAGCCATGTGGACAAGATTTCTCAGAAATCTCGTCCACACGGGACGGCAAATCTGCTGCGGCTAAGCCGGCAGAAGCCGCTGCTGTGGCGCGGGTTTGCCGTCCGCAGCATGTTCATTTTCCTGCTGCGGCCGCGCTCTCCTCTATAGGAGCGCTGGCCGCAGCGGAAGAGCGAGCGGCCAGGCCGCTTCAAAGCCGCCACGGGTTTTGCAGCAGTGGTTCTCCCGGCGGAAATCTTGCGGCTTTTCGCTACGGCCAAACCGCGAGAATCCGCCCTGTGAGAACCCAGTCTTAGAGTGTAATGGTGGGTGGCCAGCAGGGCGGCTGGAGATTTCTCTCCTCTCCCCCCTGCCCCTCTCCATTCACTTTATACAGCTGCCGTTCAGTAGTGAACAGCTGTTGTATCCAGTGAATGGAGAGGGGCGGGGGAGAGAAATCTCCTCCAGCTGCCCCGCCTCCCTGCTGGCTGCTTTGGGTGTAACAGCACAGGAGCGAGCGCACACAGGGACGAGTGTCAGCCCATTCGTCCCTTGTAAATGGGCCTTTATCCAGATCTTCTTGCAACTGCACTCTGCTCTGGTGTTAATTTCTTTACTTAGTTTTGTCATCTGGTAATATCTTACTGCACAATCCTACCAGGTCATTAATACATAGAATTAAAAATTGGCCCACTACCGCCCCCTGTGGCAACCTCCTAGTAAAGGTGACCCAACCAGAGTATGTACCATTTATAACCTGCCTCTGCTTTCTACTATGAACCAGTTATTTACCCGCTTACATTCTTGCCCAGACGAAGCATTGTCCTTTCATATACCAACCTTGTATGCGGCACAGGATCAACTGGCCGACAGTCCCATGAGCCAAACCACTAAAAAAGGGATTATGCAGATATGTTTGTGGTCTTTCAGGGTGTTCTAGGGGTGAGGCTGAAATATCCATATTTTCCCAAGTTCAAGGTTCTTGGCAGATGCCATTTTAGACACCAGTTATCTATGCCTTGCCCTTGGGTATCTACTTCTGGAAAGGACAAGCTTATGTGTAGATGGAAGGATGTAGATGACGGGTGAGGACTAACCTGTGCAGGAGCAGGGTGGGCCGTGGTTCCTCCGGCAGGGGTTTTTTTTCCCCTCCCCAGGACAAGGGCTGGGTGCATCTCACAGACCAGTTTTCCAGTTTAACATTTCTGCCAGGAATAGCAGGGAAGTTGTGGTTCCAAGCCTGCCCCATTTCTGAAGGTGCATTCAGAAAGATGATCGCTGAAACAGCAGTTTGAGTGACAGTTTTGAGCGATCATCTTTGCATAACTCTTAGGTGGCTAACTAGCTACTTAAAGAGTTATAAATGCAGGTGGAGCGGGACACTGCTGAGTGCAAGAACAAAGCTGCTGTTTGCGAGAACAAGGCAGCTGTTTTGTGTATGCAGTCATCAGCGGTGTCCCGCTGAGCTGCTGACAGCGCCTTTGTTCTCTGAGCTTTCAGCTCGTATCATGCTGAGAAGTCCTAGCATTCTTTCAGTTGAGCCCGCTGAAAGTCAACAGTCATCTCGTAGCTTGGGTGGGGAGATTGTTGTAGGCCCCACTAGAGGTCCTGTTTTCTACCCTCGTAGAGGACTCTTGCCAACTCTCACATGCAAAGCCTAGTACAGCAGTGCACCATTTCTCTATAAAACCCAGAAGGTCTGAATCCTATGCATCTATAACTGGTCAACTAGCAGCAGAGAGCAGGTCTATAATGAAGTGGGTAGATATCTCTCCCCTTACAGGCACCAGGGGCCATTTTTTAAAAAACTGAAATTGATAGTCTTTATAGTTCACCCCTTAAAAGGGTACGACAACTACTCACCCAGCCCACCATTGTGAGTATATGGTGGTTTCAACTGTGCAGATGTATTTATGTAGCAGACTTGAATTCATGTTTTAACTTGTTGGGCTTTATATAGGTAAACCAATTTTATTCTGTGTAATCCCATGGGACCCCAGAAAGAAGCAGCTGCCCCAGCTTACTTCAGTCCTATCCTTTTTCATAGGGGTTGGCAAGAACCTGCTCCAAGCTCCTCTCCTAAAATATCTGCAATAAATATAAGGGACAGACACAAGTGTCATGGCGGAGTGGTGGGCAGCCAACAAGGACTCTTCCGTCCTCGAGGAAAAGGGTTATGGTGGAGAGCACCAGATCAGTCTTAATGTATGCCCATCACTATGGGTTGCACCTAAGCTGATTCTTCGCTTGGAGGATCTGTAGGTTGGGGGGACAGAATACACTTTTCTACCTGTGGCTATAATCTTTAGATTAAAATGTCTGGTATTTCTTCCTCTTCCGCAGGGAGCTTAAGGCTGCAAAAGAGGCCCAGAATTCAGGAGATGAGTGCATGGCCCTCCCTTCCAAGGCTGACTTGCTTGGCAAAAACAAGAAGAAACTAGTGGGGGGCAAAAACGCCCGATCAGTAAGCTTCACCTGTGGTGGCTATTCGAAGATGATCTAAAAGCTCCAGCATGGCTCCAGGGCTTTATGGGTTGACCGGTCGCCTCTTACAAAGTGAAAATGGTTTGAATGAATATCCCCTCCCTACGCCATCTGGTCAGTACATTCTGTATTGGACCAGGCTCCTCTGTCTCGTATGATCATACATCCTCCTTGCTGCCTCTACATGTTGCTTCCTCTGTCGCTTCCTTCTTTAGATGTGGCTCGAATCGTTTTACTATTTTACAATTGAACGTTTAAATTTGCTTTTATGTCTTAAATTATGTTGTGTGAATTTTAAATAAAAATTTTAATTATGGGTTTTGTGTTTTTGTTTTTTTTTGGAAACTAAAATATTTTGGGAATCTTCTTTTTGCAGTTAGGGGGGGGTTACAAATTTTGCTCTCCTTCTCAAAAAAAACTAGATTTCATTTATTACATGGCAATATGAGGGATTTGTTCTGCTCGAGATGGTCTTAAAGGGGATAGTTCACATTGTAGTGACCCAGAGGCTACTCGGGGAGGGCTAATGGGCAGCAAAGTCCTGTAATACCTGCCTATGAGCTCCTTCAGAGACATAGAGGGTAACATACAAGAGGAAGACCTTGTCTGTCTTTGAAGTTGGACTAAAGCTATTCTGCCCAGCAACCGTTCACCAATCAGAAGTGGAGTGGAAGGAGTTGAGTGAAGCTCAGGAAAGTGAGCAAGGTGGAGGAGGAAGTGTCATGAGAGGGGAGTAAGTGCAGGAAAGCGGCGGGGAAGTGGAGGAGTCGGGAAGCTGGTTGTCAGAGGTGAAAGAGCAGACGCATTGTAAGGCGCTGCTGCGAGGAAAGTCCCCAGAGGTCAGATGTTAGAGGAAAGGGCCTGGAACAAGTCAGTGAGGAGCGAGAGTCCACAGAGGGGACTTCTCAAAACAGTGAGCAAGACTTGCCCTGACAAAGCTGAGAATTCAAACCTGGCTTGGGCTCTTTATTATGTCTCCACCAGAATGCTTTATCTAAAAGGTACTGGCGTCATGAATATTCTAGTTACAGTGGTTATCGGCTATACTATCTTACCACTGTGTGCCGCCAAAGTGCTCCAATGAGGGCCAATAGAGCTGCCGTTGACAGGCAGGAATCTTAACTGCTGCTTACCGCAAAGGCCTGTGCACGGCTGCCACACCATGATCTAATTTGGAAGGGGGGAGTCTTACTGCTGGGACCAAAACCAATTCAAAGTTGAGTCAAGAAGTGGCTGCATACACTGCATGGCCCCCTCTTTTGGTGAAGCATTGTTTCCATCTACAGGACCCCTTTCGCTGGATGTTCTCCCTCGATCACCCCATTCTCGGTATACTCTGCATGAGAACCCCATGAGGTGGGCAGTGAAATCCTGGCCTCTGCAGCCAATCAGGAACAGGGGGCATTACCAGCCGGCCAATCTGGTCTCCACCACGCATATTAGCCTTTTACACCCCACCTCCACACCACCTGCTGTGCGTCCTCAGTACTCATTCGCCCACAGAAGGTCACTTCCTGGTTGCAGGATTCATAAATCCCACCTCTAGGAAGCGATGGCTCTGATTTGCAGCACTCAATGGACCAATGCAGTGGCTGTAATTGGTTCATCTAGCGTTGCATTGATTGGCTGAGCAGAGCTTGAAGAACCAATTAGCGGTCAGCAAGTTGTAGAGGCGGGGTTTATGAACTGGCCAATCAATGCCGCGGCTCAGCCAATTCATAAAGCCGACCTACACAACAATTTTTTCACTGGCGCTACAGAATCGCGGAAACACAGCAGCGATATTGTGGTGATTTTGTAGCGGCGATATCGCTGTCGCCTGTGTGAAGGAGGCATTCATGTGCGGCAACAACGACTTCTGCGAATGTCATCGTGAACAGCCGTTACATGTATCCTTCTCCGCTGATAATTATCTACGCAGATTATTGTCTAACCAGCCATTCGTCTAGATAATGAGTGAATGACGGTGAAGGGTTAATCTGCTGTGGACCATCAGATGACGCATACGCTCGCCGCTATTCAGACTCTGCACTATTGTGCGCAAGTTTGAAAAAAAATAAGAGTGAAGATCGGTCCGTCCATCTTTTCTTTCGCATATTAACTATTAACAGGCGAGAATCCCGATAGTCAAAAAAACCCACTGAAATCGGTAAATTCGTTTGGAAAGCACGCCCATCTCTGTCAGCGCTACGGCCGGCTTAACACCTGCGTGAGCGTATTGAAATACGTATTTTTGTCGTATATTTGCGCGATGGACATTTTGTGCATGCTAAGTGGTGCGCAAAAAAACAAGCAAGCTTCCTTTGATTGCAATTGGCAATTCAGTTAATTAGCGCTCTTAAAATACGCTCACGTGAACGAGCCCATGGAACCAAGTGGGTTCTATTCACTGCGTATTAAGTGTGAAAATTCTCCATGCGTTGCGCAAATGCATTTGTGTGATTTAAGCCCTAAAGGTAACGTTCTACAGGACGGCCGCCCCACAGACTGGAGCGATGGTCGCTGCAAACAGGCCGTGAGCAAAAAACCAAGCGACTCCCACAAGTGACTGATTTGTCGCTCAGCGCCCTGACGGCGGCCGCACGTACACAGGGCGACTATTGTCCGGATTCGACAATTAGGCAATACAGGGGCTCATCTAAATCAATAGACGGTAATGCAGCAGCGGACGATCCCCCAGAGCTCTGTGTAACCGCCATCCCGAGTCCGAGAGCAACAAGCGACCTCAACTGCTGAAGCCAAGTGACAGAGCGCTAAAGTGCTGAGTACCGAGATACAGAGCACCAAACGCTACGAGAATTATAACCAGCATCCCTTGCAAAAAGGACCCACGTGGAGCAACTGATGGGCTGACTGGGCAAAAAGGACCCACGTGGAGCAACTGATGGGCTGACTGGGCAAAAAGGACCCACGTGGAGCGACTGATGGGCTGACTGGGCAAAAGACCCACGTGGAGCGACTGATGGGCTGACTGGGCAAAAAGGACCCACGTGGAGCGACTGATGGGTTGACTGGGCAAAAGGGACCCACGTGGAGCGACTGATGGGCTGACTGGGCAAAAAGGACCCACGTGGAGCGACTGATGGGCTGACTGGGCAAAAAGCACCCACGTGGAGCGACTGATGGGCTGACTGGGCAAAAAGGACCCACGTGGAGCGACTGATGGGCTGACTGGGCAAAAAGGACCCACGTGGAGCGACTGATGGGCTGACTGGGCAAAAAGGACCCACGTGGAGCGACTGATGGGCTGACTGGGCAAAAAGCACCCATGTGGAGCGACTGATGGGCTGACTGGGCAAAAAGGACCCACGCGGAGCGACTGATGGGCTGACTGGGCAAAAAGGACCCACACGGAGCGACTGATGGGCTGACTGGGCAACAAGGACCCACGTGGAGCGACTGATGGGCTGACTGGGCAAAAAGGACCCACGTGGAGCGACTGATGGGCTGACTGGGCAAAAAGGACCCACGCGGAGCGACTGATGGGCTGACTGGGCAAAAAGGACCCCCGTGGAGGGACTGATGGGCTGACTGGGCAAAAAGGACCCACGTGGAGCGACTGACAGAAACCCAGCCAGCGCTGGGACCAAAGGGACGTGTTAACTCTCCAGTGTCCAGCATTAAATGGCACTGCAAACATACCAACCCGCACACCAGCTGATCCGTGGCGGACGCTGTGCTGTCACCCAGGACTGGCGCTGGTAGTCAGGAAGACACATAAGCTCTTTATCACCGCTCTCCACAGGAGATGAAGAAGGGGCTCTGGACAAGGGTAGTTACAAAGAGGGTCCATGCTTGGTTTGGGGCCCCGTGATTACTAGTCTTTACGGAATAGGTGACTTCTGCTCAGGCATCACTAAGGATTATTCTGGGAATCTCCGCTCTATGCCAACAAATGAATACAGGGTTTGAGACGGAATCCTGCTGCCCACTGATGAGGGGCAAAACCCGAAACAGCTGTCTGTGGGTGGGTTCTGGCTTGGTCTTCAGTTCCCAGTCATTATTATAAGGCTTGTATAAAGATTCTAACATTGACTTGCAGGAATGCTGCCTTCCAATAGGTGGCGCTGCAGAGGTACAGTGAAATGAGATATTCTTCCCGGCTGCTTACTGACCTGCTCACCGTGGAGGGTTAGGCTGCTCACAGACCTGCTCACCGTGGGGGGTTAGGCTGCTCACAGACCTGCTCACCGTGGGGGGTTAGGCTGCTCACAGACCTGCTTTCCGCAGAGGGTTAGGCTGCTCACAGACCCGCTCGCTGTGGAGGGTTAGGCTGCTCACCGAGCTGGTCGCCACGGAGGGTTAGGCTGCTCACTGACCTGCTCGCCGCGGAGGGTTAGGCTGCTCACTGACCTGCTCGCTGTGGAGGATTAGGCTGCTCACAGACCTGCTCGCCACGGAGGGTTAGGCTGCTCACAGACCTGCTCACCGTGAAGGGTTAGGCTGCTCACAGACCTGCTTTCCGCAGGGGGTTAGGCTGCTCACAGACCCACTCGCTGTGGAGGGTTAGGCTGCTCACAGACCTGCTCGCTGTGGAGGGTTAGGCTGCTCACCGAGCTGGTCGCCGCAGAGGGTTAGGCTGCTCACTGACCTGCTCGCCGCGGAGGGTTAGGCTGCTCACTGACCTGCTCGCTGTGGAGGATTAGGCTGCTCACAGACCTGCTCGCCACGGAGGGTTAGGCTGCTCACAGACCTGCTCACCGTGAAGGGTTAGGCTGCTCACAGACCTGCTTTCCGTGGAGGGTTAAGCTGCTCACAGACCTGCTCGCCGCGGAGGGTTCGGCTGCTCACAGACCTGCTCGCTGCGGAGGGGTAGGCTGCTCACAAACCTGCTTTCCGCAGAGGATTAGGCTGCTCACAGACCCGCTCGCTGTGAAGGGTTAGGCTGCTCACAGACCCACTCGCTGTGAAGGGTTAGGCTGCTCACAGACCTACTTTCCGCAGAGGATTAGGCTGCTCACAGACCTACTTTCCGCAGAGGATTAGGCTGCTCACAGACCCGCTCGCTGTGGAGGGTAAGGCTGCTTTCGCACAGGCGCTTTTTTTCCCGTTGTTTTCAGCGCCGGGGTAACACTCCCATTGTTTTCAACGAAGGTTTGGGGTGGCGGCACACGGGCGGATGCGCAATATTGCAAGACTCCACGCGATGCAGCAGTGTTTTCTGCGTGCGGATCGCAGATTTCATTGGCTATTTAGCCTAATGACTCCCAGATGCTCTTTTTACCTCAGACCTGCGCATCTCCTTGGGCATCGCGCCCGCCATCACCTTATATGGGTTCATTGGTGCGCAAATGTTCACACAAGTCGATCATGAGGTTTTTTCCCCGTGCATGTAACGCTTCATTCCCTGCGTGTGCGCCGGTGTGACTCCGCCCCCAGCCCTGTTCACGTCGCAGGCGCCGATTAGCGCCTTTTGCGCAGCACTTCCACTACGTGTGAACGCGCCCGGGGAGGTTTCACAATAGCGTTTTTGTGACTTTTTTTATCTGTGCTTCTTCACAAGAACGGCAGCGGGCGTGCGCTACAAAAACGCATCGGTGAAACGGCTCGCCCGCGGACACGGGCTTCAGACAACACTGTAAATACGCGGCGGTTTTGCCAATGTGGTTTTTGGTGCGTTTACTTCACCCAAACCTCCCTGTATGAACACTGAGGAGCCCCCAGAGATACAACCCGAGGAGACCCGCAATGTCACCTCTGTGCTGCCCTCCACACAGAAGCCAAAGCTATGTCTACAAGGTTACTTCAGCGCCGGAAGTGGGGCGGACGGGGCTGCCGGAAGTGGGGCGGCAGTGCGGGGAACATGCCGGAAGTGAGGACGCGGTGTCACAGAATCAGTCTTCCCCCAGCTGTTGCTCACGTGTAGGAGAGTCTGACCCCAGGAAGGTGAGTGATGGGAGTACTTCGGGCGTCACGGGCGGCTGCTGGAGGGTGAGGGCGAAGGAGGCCTGCTGGGAGTTGTGGTTCTATCAGGTGTAATGAGGGGTCACGTGGTTTGTGCTATAAGCAGAGTTATAGACTAACTTCCAGCATCACGTGGGGAAGGTTACAGCCATTATGTCATAAGTTTTGCGCCTTGATATAATCAGAGAGTGATGTCGGCAGTAGACTAGCACCGTCGCCGTGCCGGCCATTGCATCCCCTCAGTCACTGGGCCCAAGGAGTGTCAGCTGCTCTGTCCATCATCAGGTGTGCCAACCTCTGTGCTGATCTCTCCCCCTGAGGAGCGCCAGCCGCCGTGCCCACCTCTGCTCCCGAGGAGCGCCAGCCGCCGTGCCCACCTCTGCTCCCGAGGAGCGCCAGCCGCCGTGCCCACCTCTGCTCCCGAGGAGCGCCAGCCGCCGTGCCCACCTCTGCTCCCGAGGAGCGCCAGCCGCCGTGCCCACCTCTGCTCCCGAGGAGCGCCAGCCGCCGTGCCCACCTCTGCTCCCGAGGAGCGCCAGCCGCCGTGCCCACCTCTGCTCCCGAGGAGCGCCAGCCGCCGTGCCCACCTCTGCTCCCGAGGAGCGCCAGCCGCCGTGCCCACCTCTGCTCCCGAGGAGCGCCAGCCGCCATGCCAATCTCTCCTCCCGAGGAGCGCCAGCCGCCGTGCCCACATCTGCTCCCGAGGAGCGCCAGCCGCCGTGCCCACATCTGCTCCCGAGGAGCGCCAGCCGCCGTGCCCCTCTCTCCTCCATAGGAGCACCCGCTGCTGTGCCTGTTCCCCTTCTCTTGAGGAGCGCCTGCCGGCGTGCCCATGACTGCTCGTGAGGAGCGCCAGCTGGTGTGCCCATGTCTCCTCCTGAGGAGCACTAGCCGCCGTGCCCATCTCTCCTCCATAGGAGCACCAGCTGCTGTGCCTGTTCCCCTTCTCCTGAGGAGCGCCTGCCGGAGTGCCCATGTCTCCTCCTGAGGAGCGCCTGCCGGAGTGCCCATGTCTCCTCCTGAGGAGCGCCTGCCGGAGTGCCCATGTCTCCTCCTGAGGAGCGCCTGCCGGAGTGCCCATGTCTCCTCCTGAGGAGCGCCTGCCGGAGTGCCCATGTCTCCTCCTGAGGAGCGCCTGCCGGAGTGCCCATGTCTCCTCCTGAGGAGCGCCTGCCGGAGTGCCCATGTCTCCTCCTGAGGAGCGCCTGCCGGAGTGCCCATGTCTCCTCCTGAGGAGCGCCTGCCGGAGTGCCCATGTCTCCTCCTGAGGAGCGCCTGCCGGAGTGCCCATGTCCCCTCCTGAGGAGCGCCTGCCGGAGTGCCCATGTCCCCTCCTGAGGAGCGCCTGCCGGAGTGCCCATGTCCCCTCCTGAGGAGCGCCTGCCGGAGTGCCCATGTCCCCTCCTGAGGAGCGCCTGCCGGAGTGCCCATGTCCCCTCCTGAGGAGCGCCTGCCGGAGTGCCCATGTCCCCTCCTGAGGAGCGCCTGCCGGAGTGCCCATGTCCCCTCCTGAGGAGCGCCTGCCGGAGTGCCCATGTCCCCTCCTGAGGAGCGCCTGCCGGAGTGCCCATGTCCCCTCCTGAGGAGCGCCTGCCGGAGTGCCCATGTCTCCTCCTGAGGAGCGCCTGCCGGAGTGCCCATGTCTCCTCCTGAGGAGCGCCTGCCGGAGTGCCCATGTCTCCTCCTGAGGAGCGCCTGCCGGAGTGCCCATGTCTCCTCCTGAGGAGCGCCTGCCGGCGCGCCGCAGATCGCAGTGTCACGTTGCCTTTATCGCAAGCAATAACATGGATCTGGTGGCGCTGCTGCCCGCTACACAGCAGTAGAAGGACCTGCAGCGTTTGGCTCTCCTGCGACTGTTGTGACGAAGTTCACCTCCATTACTGGCGGCGTGACCCTGCAGTCTGTGGGGGTCGCCGCCCCCCTCGCCATGATCATGCTGATGCCCCTTTGGATCTGTACTGTGCCGCTGACGCTCGTCCGTTTCTCGTCCCGCAGGCGATCATTTACCAGAAGCAGGAAACGAAGCTGACAGATGTTCCTCCGAGCCGCCACGCAGGTGCGTACAAAGACCTCCGTATATCTGTGCCCAAGGGGGGGGTCCTGGCTGTGCCATCAGTCTGCCGGAGGGCGGTGGAGGACGGCCGGCACTTGCTGTGAACACTTACAGCGGTTGTTCCATGTCTGCATTTCATGGCTGAGGTAAGAGACCCGCGACGGTTTCCTGACCGCCTCGCCGTGTTTTACAGAAACCGCCGAGGCTGCAGCGTTACGCGCTTACGTAACTCCCATGCACTTCAATGGGACTTAAAGGGGTTTTCCGGGACTAAGTTACTGATGAGCTGTCTTCAGGATCGTTTGGGGTCGTCCTCCAGTGGGCGCCACAGCTTCTCTCAGGCCAGGAATGTCACATGATTAGTCACATGGCATGAATGCAGCTTTGTGGTTGGGCGGAGCTACAATACGCGGTACAGCCGCTATACAATGTACCACGTTGTGCCTGGTATGGACTGAAGAGACAGCGGCACTTACCCTTCAGTCAGCTGATTGGCAGGGGTCCCGAGTGTCGGAACCCCACCAGTCCACTATTGATGACCTGTACTGAGGGTGGTTACATAATTTGGCTCATCAATAGTTTAGTGCTGGAAACCCTTTAAGGAAGCAGCCGCGGGCGAGGAGGTTCGGGGAAGCGGCCGCGGGCGAGGAGGTTCGGGGAAGCGGCCGCGGGCGAGGAGGTTCGGGGAAGCGGCCGCGGGCGAGGAGGTTCGGGGAAGCGGCCGCGGGCGAGGAGGTTGGGGGAAGCGGCCGCGGGCGAGGAGGTTCGGGGAAGCAGTCGTGGGTTTTTCCTCAGTCATGAAACGTTGAGATGGGAATACCCTTTTATTGGGCACCCTGCCAGTTCATTAACGCTTTAAGGACCAAGCGCGGTAAATTATACGGCATTCCGTCCTAGACTTTAATCCCCGCTGATAGCAGAAGCAGGGTGCCAGATTAAAGCCTCTGCTATTGCAATCAAGCAGGAGCAGGTCGGGTCCTCAGCTGTCAGACATAGACGAAGACCCAGAGGAGAAGCGCGAAGCTACATACACGGGGCTCAATGAGTGCGATGTACTAAAAAGTGAAAGTGACCAGCTCTGCCAGCGTCTACTGTCACACTAGGGAGATGTTTCCCCCCTGTAACTGGGTGCTACAGCGGAAAAATGTCAAATAACATCCAATATAAATGTCCCCCAGAGGTCATGTGGGGTCATAGATGGGAAAAATAAGTAAAAAAAAAAAAAAAATTACAGAATAAAATAAAAATATATATCTAAAAAAAAAAATTGCCGTACGCGCCCTGTGATCCCAAACTATTCAGTTTAAATATATCTACGGGTGAATACAAACGGGCGGAAATTCCGTGGGAACATTTCTCACTGAATGTGCGCCCGTGCCCGCTGCCATAGGGTGGCATTGGTGCGTGCAATCCTATGCAGACAGACGCGATTTGACTGCGGGAAAACTCATGTGGTAAAGAGATCGCGGCACGTCCTATTTCTGTGCGGACCTCACAGAAGCCCGCACAGAAATGTCACCGCTGACCCGCCGGCATATCGCAAAGCAGAGAGAAGACGCCAGAGGAGGTGAGCCGCAGGTCACTGCAGGGGCACGGGGGGCATCCCCCACAGCAAGATCCGACCCGGCCGTCTGCATTCACCCTAAATGTCCAAAACAAAATGCAGAACCCATTCCTCTACTTTATTGTAGCGTAAATATACTAATTTAGGTTTTTACCCGTAATAAAACTAAAAATCGGGGGAAAAGTCAGTGAAAAAAGAGATCATACAATCGCCCAATGTATCGCTGCAAAAAAAAATGTAGCAAAAATAATTTTGGTAGCTGAAGGTAAAAAAAAAGGGCAGTAAAACCACCACAGGGGTGAAAAGTGTCTGGTCCTTAAGGGGTTAAGGAAGCCAGCTGTCGGGGGGGGGGGGGGGGGGGGGAATTGTGCGAGAGACGAATGTGAACGCCGTTCTTCTGAGTGGAGTCAGACACACGAGCGCATTGGGAAAGGAAACGCGGCATGTTCTATTATGCTGTGTGCTCTCGCAACGCAGCGCCCATTGCTGTCAACAGGGCGGCGGCGGCGGCACGCCGTACGATGCGAGGTTTCCCCAGGATTAAACTCTGCTGTGACTGACGGCCGCGGTGGCGGATTGCTACATCCCCGAGGTACTGCGAGGCGTGGGGACATCACGTGTTGGCAAGCGATACCAGGCTGTGGTTCATGGCCCGATGGCGCACTCACCCGCGGGAACTTAGCCTCATAGCCTGAAAAATATGTAAAACAAGGTAAAAGTTAAAAAAATGCCAAAATAATTACAAAAAGTGCTAGTAAAATGTGACTAAATGAAATAAAAAAATCGACACGTTGCACTTTTTTTGTTTCCTGGGAGTCCGGGAGCCGAGACCCCCGCCGATCACTAAAATGGAGCAGCAGAAGTGCTCCTCGCGGACGACCGGCCCGTGGCGTTTCTACTGAGACCGGCGCTGATCAATAACCGCATCGGCTGAGCGCTGCTGCTTCGTTCTAGCGATTGGCGGGGTCTCAGCAGCTGGACCCCCTGTGATCATTATTTTATTCTTTTTTTATACTGCAGCTATATTTTAACCCTTTCCAATCCAATGTCGGGCCTGCCCCAACATCATCATTTCCCTCCACAGCTCCGATGTCGGGGCAGGCCTGACACTGCAGTGCAGGAGTGCATCTGCACCCAATCATCAGACACATCGGGTGCAGATACACTTCTGCACTGGTCCTCATCGAGGACCCCCAAGGAGAAGGCAGAAAGGGTTTTTAACCCTTTCTGCCTTCTCCTTTACACCTGACCCCCAGCCGTCACGTGATCGCCGAGTCGGGAGGCAGAAGGGAGAATGCGGAAGACGCCGGACAGGTAAGCAGGCCCCCCCCCCCCCCCACGGTGCAGTGAGCATCTGTACCCTCCTGAACTCTGTCAGTTCAGGAGGGTGCAGGGAAATGTATTTTTTCTCATCCATTCTCACCAGCTCCAATTTATTTGGAGCTTGGGAGAATGAAAGAGAAAAAATAATTGGATTGGAAAGGGTTAAATGACTTTTTAGTGTAAGTTTTTTTTTTTAAGCGCACCTGACACACACACACTGGTAATCAAGATCGTCTTTTCCAAAAATCCGGCTTCTGAGCAATTGGGCAAATCTGTAATCTCCGGGTTTTGGATCCTCCTGCATTTCTGACCGACTCCTAATATTGCTCACGTTTTCTCTTGTCTCTGATCAGATTTTCCGGCAGGCCGTCCGGTTTCAGACATCGGAGTCCGGGGTTCTGGAAAGATGTAAGTAAGATCTCCGTATTCTGCGTCCTTGAACAAAAATCACTTAAAGGGAAAGTGTCATCAAAAAATGGCCCCTTATATAAATGAAATATTTGGTAAACGTATTTTTTAACAATTTGCTTTTTTTCAATATGGCGATCTTTATTAACGGCGTTTTCTGACTCAAAAATTATTGTTTTGAAGCCCACCTGGCACATTCCCTAAGCCCACCAATCCTCCCACAGACCTGTTAGTAGAACATCTCGAGCCCCCACGTGGCTCCTGCTCGGCTTGGTAATCTCTATCGCTTTCAGGCACAACACTTTTCAGATCCCTTTTATGTTTTTTTTTAATGATGAAATTGCTCGTTCTAACCTGCAGATGGCGCTGTTGCACAGATGAGGCAGTTACTATATTTTTCGGACTATAAGATGCACCCCGGGTATAGACAACTGAAAAGAGGAATACATATTTCATACTAATTTAAACATCTCTGGGGGGTCTAACAAAGTTGAGGGGCTGCCGTCTGTAACTTTGGTGATGTTGTGTAGAAAAGGGGGTTAATAGTCAACAGTCAGATCCTATTAACCCTTGTGTGTCCATTCAGGCAATGGTGCAAGCGCATACGTTCACATTATACAAATACACGTCTCTGCTACATGCGCATACACAGAGCTATGCAGCATACACCACTCTGTTACATACATGCAGACACACACACAGAGTTCATACAGCTCTGCTACATACATGCAGACACACACAAACACAGAGTTCGTACAGCTCTACTACATGCGCATACACAACTCTGCTACATACATGCAGACACACACACAGCTCTGCTACATGCACTCACCTGCAGCTGGCATATTAAACACTGATTTTCTTACCACTAAATCCCCATACACAAGTGTAGTAACACATGACCGCTAACTAGACATCTAAGGTCCTTCTGGTAGTGTAAGACCTTTGATCTTTGCTATTGACTGTGTGTACAGAGAAGGAACTGCTTCCCCAGGGTAGTCATCCCCAGCGTTACATCCTAGGGGCATCAGACAGGGAGGACTGCGCAGCCGCGGTATGTATGGCTGTAGAGTTTTCCATGATAACCGATCAGCTCACTCCTGGATCATTAAGGTTGTGGTCAGGGATCTCTGGATCTATCAGACCTCCCTGACTCTGGACGATAAGGTGTCTTACAGTCACAAAAATACACTATGTATCACCTCTCTATATCCTGTCATTGGCTTATGAAGACAAACTTTTCTAAGGGTACGGTCACGCGACAAAGCATAAGTCAAGATCCGCAACATTGGTGTGGATTTTGCCGCAGATCCTTCAATTGAAAGGATGAAATCTGCTGCAGACCTGTGTGTGAACGTACCCTATGGTGGTTTTAGATGGGTAGATAATCTGCCGTGCTAGGTACTGCCTGCAAACAATGAACATGGTGGTCAGCGTTTCTTCCTTATGCCTACACAGGCAGATTGGGGACGATCGATCAGAATAAATCAGTCGATCAGCCGGTGATCACAGTGATCGGGGGGGTATTTACACGATCTGACAAGCGGGCGGACGAACGCTCTAGCATGTCAAGACCCCAAAATTGAAACCGCTTCAATATTCAGCAGATCGTTGCGGGTCCGGCTTCAGAAACCTGTCTGAGAACGGTTCTGTCTGTACTGATCTGGGAGTGCACTAGAGACGAAACCGAGAGCTCCCCCTGCTGGGTCCACCGGGATGGCGGCACATCATTTATATTGCCAGATAAAATAAGAAAAAAAAGAGGAATGAGAAGATCTAATAAAAAAATAAATCCCCAAAATAACATAAAAAACTTACATTTTTCTTGCCATAAAAGAGAATTACAATTTTTTTTCCCTTTTCTCTTGTTTGTATTCCAGCCCTGAACCGGGTGCAGATATTGGGCAGAGTCGGCCAAGACCCGGTCTTGAGACAAGCTGAGGGCAAGAATCCGGTGACCATCTTCTCAGTAGCCACCAACGAATTATGGAGGTCGGGGGAGAGCGAGGTGTTCCAGACAAGTGAGAACATGTTTCTTAAGGGGGGGTTTTGGGCTCAAACTGATGACTTGTCTTCTGGGTAGGCCATCAGTAGATGATGGGCTGGCATTGCCCGCTTGGGACCCCCGTCAATCAGCTGATGGTCCGGTCCGCTGCAGTGTCATCAGCAGATAGGAGAAAGTGGGAACTTCAACTTAATTCCCATTGAAATCAGTGGGAGCACCGCGCTGCTACTGCACTTCCTGTCCCAAGCAGGAAGTGGAATAGCAACACGGCGCTCCCATTGATTTCAGTGGGAGTGAAGCCAGCCCTCCCAATTCCTTCCCTGTCCGCTGATGACATCTGGCCTACTTTAGCTGATGGATGCGGCCCGATCAACCCGACAACATCCGGCCCGATGAGCTGATGGACAGGGGTCCTGAGTGGCGGACCCCCAACTATCAACTACTGATGGCCTATCCAGATGATAAGTCATCAGATGAAAAGAGCCCAGGCTACTCTTCAAGTAGTTTTTGCCTAGAGGGGTCTACACCCCAATTCTCCCCTCCACTCCTCCCAGGAATGAAGGGATAGCCGCGGACACCTTACTCTCGCGGACACTTTACTCTTGTCTCAGAAACGGCGCCCATCCATACAAGTGGTTGTACCCGGTACTGCGGCTCAATGCCATTCTATTCCACTGCGGCCATCTTTCTTTTGGAAAGTGGGGGATGGGTATAAGTACAAGTCATATCCTAACCGTAATGCATAGTAGAAACTGTGACGTTTTCCCCCATGACCTCGATGTGCGCTGCGCCATACTTGGGTCATACGCTGCACCCCAATCTGCTCATACTGGTTTTTCAGGTAGGCTGAATATATTATGTGGCATTATCTTTCAGCGGGCGACATCAACCAGAAGACGACCTGGCACAGGATCTCGGTTTTTCGCCCTGGGCTGCGGGATGTGGCGTTTCAGCACATCAAGAAAGGGTGAGTCCATCATAAACACGGGAGGAACTACAACTCCCAGAATGCCCTGAAGTTGCAACCGGTTTGCAGGCTATGTAGGGAAATTGCTTATATGGCAACTCCTCAGCATGTGATCTGCTTATTTACTCCTCAGCGCTCGGGTCTACGTGGAAGGCAAAATCGATTACGGCGAGTATGTTGATAAGAACAACGTCCGCAGGCAGGCGACCACCATCATCGCAGGTGGGTGACGACAGCGGCTGGTTGTGTCCGCAGAAGGCACAAGTCCCATAAGAATCTGGGGGGATGTTTATATATGTGAAAAAAGGATGTTTTTTATAGCTCCGCCTACTATCCTAAAGTCCGGGAGACCTCCCACCACTAGGGGGAGCTCACCGATTATGCTATGTGCAGTGAGCTCCCCCTAGTGGCAGTCAGAATTTTTACCCCTTGTGTCTATGCAGGGAATGTGGAGCCCAGTATTAGGCAAATGGAGTTCCGAGCGCTAAAGAGATAGCGGATGGAATGGATCGGCTCTGAAGCGCGTTACCTCCGTGTCTTCTTCTGGCTTGAGGGCTGTTTATGGTTCAGTTGTCTTTCTAGATTTTGCAAGCAGGGGGCAGCAGCATACCTCTATAATATAAGGCCGGGCTCACACCACCAGATTTGTATTGTGGATTCCCCAATCGCCGAACACGCAGGTGATGTGCGGTAAAACACGGGCATTGAAAGGCGTGTAGTTACACATTGTGGATTCCGCGAGCGGAAGAAACCTCACAGTAGGCTCCTTTCACTGCGGATTCTGCGCAGATGGCCTCCAGTGATGTCAATGGATGCGTCCGTGGGCAGGGGCACTATTGTACTATGTTTACAGCTCTGGAGTATAATACAGGATGTAACTCAGGATCAGTACAGGATAAGTAATGTATGTACATAGTGACTCCACCAGCAGAATAGTGAGTGCAGCTCTGGAGTATAATACAGGATGTAACTCAGGAGCAGTACAGGATAAGTAATGTATGTACACAGTGACTCCACCAGCAGAATAGTGAGTGCAGCTCTGGAGTATAATACAGGACGTAACTCAGGATCAGTACACGATAAGTAATGTATATACACAGTGACTCCACCAGCAGAATATTGAGAGTAGCTCTGCAGTATAATACAGGATGTAACTCAGGATCAGTACAGGATAAGTAATGTATGTACACAGTGACTCCACCAGCAGAATAGTGAGTGCAGCTCTGCAGTATAATACAGGATGTAACTCAGGAACAGTATAGGATAAGTAATGTATGTACACAGTAACTCCACCAGCAGAATAGTGAGTGCAGCTCTGGAGTATAATACAGGATGTAACTCAGGATCAGTACAGGATAAGTAATGTATGTACACAGTGACTCCACCAGCAGAATAGTGAGTGCAGCTCTGCAGTATAATACAGGATGTAACTTAGGAACAGTACAGGATACGTAATGTATGTACACAGTGACTCCACCACCAGCAGAATAGTGAGTGCACCTCTGGAGTATAATACAGGATGTAACTCAGGATCAGTACAGGATAAGTAATGTATGTACACAGTGACTCCACCAGCAGAATAGTGAGTGCAGCTCTGGAGTATAATACAGGATGTAACTCAGGGTCAGTACAGGATAAGTAATGTATGTACACAGTGACTCCACCAGCAGAATAGTGAGTGCAGCTCTGGAGTATAATACAGGATAAGTAATGTATGTACACAGCGACTCCACCAGCAGAATAGTGAGTGCAGCTCTGGAGTATAATACAGGATGTAACTCAGGATCAGTACAGGATAAGTAATGTATGTACACAGTGACTCCACCAGCAGAATAGTGAGTGCAGCTCTGCAGTATAATACAGGATAAGTAATGTATGTACACAGTGACTTTCCTGTTTATGCAGATTGGTTCTATATATATAATTTGGCGCGCTGTGGTGGACATACCCTTTAATTGCTCTGTTTATAATTTTTGGTCGTTGAAGTATTACTGGGTGGACGTATCCTTCAGGGTGTAAATTAGGATTCCATCTCGTCTAGACGCCCCACGCAGCAATCCTGAGGATGTTCTGTATGGAGGCTGCCAGCTTAATGCAGCAGAGAGAATATTACTTTTATTAAATAGTCTCGCTGTGAGTTCTGCTGACAGAATAATCGCTGTCCGGGATCCGGCTCTGAGCAAACCGGGTGGAGATAAATAGATTAAATCTGCATGCTGAAGAGGCCGCCAACTTGTTGCTCTCCAGCTGCTGTGGAACCATAACTCCCAGCATGTCCTGACAGCCTCTGGGAGGTCACAGGAAAGCATTGGGGGACACCCACTGTACTATTCTGCAAGAAGTAAGTCAGAACCATCCTGGTGAAAAGTTAACCATTAATGCAAAACTCCGCGTGTCTTATAATTCGAAGTCAGGGGGTCCGGCAGCTCCTTAAAGTGGACACGTCGTGTGTCTGCCGCGGGGCACAGCTATGCTGACTCTCCTTCCTCTTCTTTCTTCGGACTTGCCTCCCTTCATTGATACGGACTCTTCTTAGACCCATCAAGTCGATGGTCTCCACTCACGGTCAACGGGCGATGTCGGGTTTCCTGCGCCCACTGACGTTCACTGTGATTGGAGGAGACCACCTGCCTGACACATTAATGGCGCCAGATCCTGGATCTAAGAAGAGTGAGTATTGGTGAAAGCAGGTGAATAATCCAGAAACACAGGCAGCGATAGTGGGGCCACAGTTGTAAATTATGGGGCCAGCCTCACTGACGGAGACACGTGACAGGTCCCCTTTAAGAGCCGCTCCTGATCATTGGGATCCTGATCATGTCGCTGCACAGCTCTCTCCCTGCCCGGCACTGATCTGTCTGATTCTAGGGCCGTAGGAGAAGCTGAACGAGGCTGGATCCTGGGATGGTTGGTAGACCACCAGCTTACAGCCACGACTATTAACCCCTTCCCGCTCTCCGGCATGGACGGACTCGCTTTGCTATGGAAGGGAAGGACGTTTAATCTTGGCTATGGTGCTTCCTGCAGCCACGGAATTGACAAGCTGCTCCATTGGGCTTTTCTTTGTCCGTTAGTAGGATGGGCTGGGAAGTTTCCATACTTTTGCACAGAAGGGGTTAACCCCTTCCCTCCCCATGATATAAGGGTACGTCATGGGAGCGGGGAATTCCTGGAAAATGACGTACCCCTACGTCATAGGGATAGCGCGAGATCTATCCAGCAGCGGCAGCCGTCTGTCACCGATAGCTGACCACCTGCTGTTAACCCCTTCCCTGCCGCATTGGAAGGGTTCACAGAGGTAGAGCGCGCCCTCTGTGAAGTTGCTGGGCTCTCGCAATATAATCGCAGAGAGCCCAGCTGGTTGCTATGGCGTCCTGTATTGCCAGAGCCTATGATCGCTGCATAAGCGATAAGGCATGGCAGGACAGAAGTCCTGCCGTGCCTTATCACAGCGATCATCAGTGCTGTGCTGTAAGTGCCCCAGAGGGACACAAATAGTGTAAAAAAAGATAATAAAAATGTACAAAAAAGAAAAGTGTAAAAAAAAAAAAAAAAACCTTTTTAGGTGCTTTTTCTCATATTAGCATAAAAAAAGGTGAAAAAAAATTTAAATCCCACATATTTGGTACCAACGCGTCCGTAACGACGTGTACAATAAGTTACGCGCTGTTTATTCTGCACGACAAAAAAGCGTAATAAAAAAAATGCTAAAAAAAGGCAAATGCTAATTTTTAGCATTTTGCCTGCCAAAAAATGCAATAAAAGTGATCAAAAAAGCCGTATGTTCCCCAAAATGGTACCAATAAAAACTACAGCTCGTCTCGCAAATAAACCCCCACAGAGCTCCGTCCATGGAAAAATAAAAAAGTTACAGGACTTTGAATGCAGCGATTTAAAAAAAAAAAAAAAATTCAAAAATAAGGGTTTTATTGCAGAAAAGTGGAAAAACCTAAAAAAAAAATATAAGAATTTTGGTATCCGTTGTAACTGTACCGACCCGCAGAAAAAATGGATTGTGTCATTTATGGCTGCATGATTACCGCTTGAAGCGGACAGCGCTGTTCATGATGCAGTGGCCAAGGCTGGTAATGCAAGTACAGCTCCTGTTGATTTCAGGAGTCTGGGAAAGCTATGTGATCATCCTGCTTTCCTAAACACCAGAAGAACGATGGAGAACGCAGGATGTGTAGCTGCTTGTCTGCCAAGGCTAGATTTATTGAAGTATTTCCGTTTTTCCCACGCTGCTGTGATATTAACGTTGCGGTTTTTCATTTTCCCTTTGCAGACAACATCATTTTCCTGAGTGACCTGCGGGACCGACCCTGATAGCTCCGCCTCCTCCGGGGTGTCCTGCCCTGATAGCTCCGCCTCCTCCGGGGTGGCCTGTATATACAGATATTAGGATCGTGAACGTTCTTTCTTGCTGACTTTTTCTTTGTATATTCTTAAGGAAATAAAAGGTTTTCTAAGAGCCGCGCGTTCTGCTCCGCGTTCTGTCTTCATCCAGGAGCCGCCATCTTGAAAAATATCAACAAACTCGTTTTACAGGCAGGTTATACATATTTCACTGTTTCCTGATTTGTGAATAGAATGCTAGTAAAGACTGACACAAATGCAGAGGAGTTGGGGGTGGGGGGCAGGAATGGGGCGAAGCTTTACGTAAGAGCATATTAATAGTCTAGTCATGGTCTTCGGAAAACTTGGAGTCGACCGATCTGGTGATATGAGGATAACCTTCGCCTGCTTAACCCTTTAGTGACCACCAAAACGCTCTTTTTTTTACGGTGGTCTCTAATGGGCTTTAGACCTGCACAGGCATCTTTGTGAGGTTGCTTTCACACGACCGAGAAAATCGCGCAAAACGCCCAAATCTCACGCAAATATGAGCGCCATTCTTTTGAGTGGGATCATACATATACGTGACTTTTTTTTCCCCGCAGCGTGGGGAAAACTCGCCCAATATTGCGCTCGCCCGTGTGAAATTCGCCTTAGGCAGTGGCTCAGCTGACTACTGACAGCCCGGCTCCTGCTCTAACTGCAAGCAACTGGGAAATCTCCGACCCTAGCAGCTTAACCCCTTACATGCCACAGTCAATAGCAACTGCAGCGTATAAGGAGCCCCCTCCCACTGTCACCCATCGGCACCCTGCAGATCGATCGCCAGGCACCAATGGGTTCCCATGGCAGCCGAAAGCCTGACGAAGACCTCCATGTCTGCCATGTAACTCAGCCTATAAGACCCCGCTTCGGCAGAATCCAGTACCCTGCTGTCATAAGGTTAGCAGAATGCACTGCATCAAGTAATGAGAATCACTTGGTCCTCAAGGCCGCCTGCACACCCACGGATTTGCACTGCGGTATCCGCGAAAGGCGTCCGCCCCCGGATCCTGCGGCAAATACCGCCCACAGCATGCAATGGAAAAGCGGAGGAAAAATCGCCCTCTTTCTGTGCGGTGTCCGCATGGGCTGCTTCTATTGAAGTCAATGGAAGTCATCCGACCCGCGGCCCTTACACAATTAACATTACGGAAAGGTCGCGGTACCTGCGTTATCGCCTAGCGACTCGGCGCGGGGAAATCTGCACATGTCCAACAGCGAGCCGCCCGGACCATCCGCAGTACAGATAAAGAAGAAGACTGAAAGGTACGCGGGGTCACGGCCGGCACAGGGTCACATTCTGGGGTGGGAACCCTCATCCGGAATCCGACCCAGTCGGGTGCACAAAATAGGTGGGTTACTAAGGGGTTAATTGTATTTCTTTCTACTTGTCCTCTGGTTGCCTACATTACAGCAGTGGTTCACAAGCGTGGGGACAGGATCTATTGTGCTTTTCATTCTGAGCTTCCTGAATAGAATTCTGAAAGGACAGTTAAGACTGACACAGAGAAATAGCAGTCGGTCCGGACACAACTGCATGTCTCTGCAGATTTATAAGGGGGTTTGTAGAAAGTTGTTGAGGGAGCAGGACGACTCGGGGAGCTGCCGTTCCATTTGATGATTTTTGGGAGGGTTTCAGCCTGGATATTAAATTTGACCGCGGTCCCAGTTCTTATTATAGCGAGATTTCCGCCAGGGCAAGACATACATTTGTGTTCGGCAAACATTTGTTTTGGCGCAGGCTCCGGCAAAATGAATTCCGTCAACGGACGTCACCCGCTGTTAAAGCTACACGCACCCGTTCACAACACCACTGGCCTGCAGATTATATAGGGAGCGTGTCCCCTTTAAATCTCAGCCGTGCGCCATTTAGGACCCAATGAAAGCGGTGTGCAAGCTGGAAGAGGCCGTGGGGGTTGGCACTCAGCTTTCCTAGGTATAACCACTAGTGGCCTCAAAACTGCTACTACAACTCCCATCATGTCCTGATGGCTCACATGAGCAAACCTTCTAATTAGAGGGGGCACATACTTTTGACTGCATAGTTGTTGTTCAGTGGTCTCCAACCTGTAGCTCTCCAGCTATTGAAAAACTACAACTCCCATCATGCCCTGGAAGCCTAATTAGAGGGGGCACATACTTTTAAGTCTATAATGTATGACAGTGTCTCTACACCTTTTGTCCTTCAGCTGTTTTGAAAACTACAACTCCCATCATGCTCTGAAGGCTGATATGAGCCAACCCTGTAGTTAGAGGGGGGCACATACTTTTAACGCATTACTACAACTCCAATCATGCCCTGATCAGTCCAAACTAATTAGAGGAGGGGGCACAAACTTTTCAATTTATGGTGTAGGTGGCTCTCCTGCTGCTGGGAAACTACAACTCCCATCATGCCCTGACAGCTGATATGATCACATACTGTTGGGAGTGCAGTGTAGGTCAGGGGTCTCCAAACCTTTTTGGGAAACTACAACTCCCATCATGCCTTGCTGGCTCATATGGGCAAACCCCCTAATTAGAGGGGTCACATACTTGTGACTGCAGTGTAAGGCTGTGGTCTCTGATCCGCGGCTCTAGAGTTGTCGATAAGCTTCAGCCCCCAGCCTGACCTGCGACCCTCTAGCTGTCATGGCATGCTGGGAGTTGTAGTTCCCCAGCTGCTGGTGTTAGACCGCTGCTCGCCTCCTATACAAACAGCCAGCGCCGTCATTTTAATGACCAGAGCCGTAATTCTTCACAGGCGCAGAAGGCAAACATCCTCCGCACACCCAGCGCAATTAGACTTTATTAAACGCCCTTGTTTGAATTTCTGGTGATCCACAAAATGAGTTTTAATCTGAGAGACGAAAGTCCGGAAATCCACGGCGCCACTCCCGCTGTCCGCCGCCAGGCCTGCACTTAAAGGGGAACTCCATATTCAGAATACATACATGGTTGCTTACTTCCAAAAACAGCGCCACCCCTTTCCACAGGTTGTGAGCAGTTATTGCAGCTCGGTCCCATTCACTTCAATGCAGCCTCGCTGCAATACCAGCCACAACCAGTGGACAGGGTGGCGCTCTCTCTGGAAGAAAGCAGTTATGTTTCTCTAATCCTGAATGAAATATTTTCTAGCTTCATGTCAATGAAGTTTCACTTTCTAATAGACTTTGCTTCTCAATTCCTCATCCTTTGCAAGATCTCTGTTTGCTGTCAGTGAATGGACAAGCATTATCTACATTCGGAGGCCTAAATCCTTGCCTCCCATCATGGTTTCCCCTAAGCAAACACCAGGGCCCGTATTTTTGAGTGTATTGTAGGTCTTCAGCATTTCCTGGCAGCTAATACAGGCAAACCCTCTGATTGGATTGTGTAATGTAGGCTGGAGCTCTCCATCTTGGGTCTATAACTCCCAGCATGCCCTGGCAGCTCCTACCGTATAAGCAAACCCTTTAATTAGAGGGTTCACATACTTTTGAGTGTATTGTGTAGGACCAGTTGACACAGCTGCAGGACTTGTTACAGTGTATCTGAGTGCCCTCATCAACATGGAAGACTCTTCTCCATCTTTGTTTGTAAACAGGAATGTTTCCATTCACTGACAGTGAGCAGAGCTCTTGAAAATGGTGAGGACTTTCCCTACTCTTAAAATAAGCCCTAGCTGCAGTCCCTGGAGAAAAAAAAAGGAATACTTACCTAGCAGGCTTGGCCGGGTCCTCCTGCTGCTCGCCGGGAGCTCCGCTGGGCGTCCTCGTTCGCCCACAGAAGATCACTTCCTGGTTGCAGGATTCATAAAGCCCGCCTCCAGGAAGCGATGGCTCTGATTGGTTCATCCAGCGCTACTCAGTCAATCAATGCAGCGCGTGATGACCAATGCGTGGGCTTTAATTGGTTCATCCAGCTCGGCATCGATTGGCTGAGCAGAGTTTGAAGAACCAATCACATTGTGGAGGCGGGATTTATGAATTGGCTGAGCCGCGGCATTTTAGGGTCCATGTAATGTATTGAATAACCTTTTACTCATTTTTCTTTTCGATGGCAAGGTGAAAATAAACACGTGGTCCGCCATTCTTTTTTACAGCTTTCAATCTGGGCTATAAATTCCGTAACTTTTTCTGCGGTTCGGTACGATTTATATTTTTTTTTTGTAATTTTTAAAAACTTTAAAAAAAAAATTTTCTTTTACAATAAAAATCACTTTTTGAAAAAAAAAAAAATATACATTTTTTTATTTTGCTCCGCTACATTCAAAGACCCAGAAATTTTTAAATTTTTCCACGGACCTGTGTTTTGCGCGATGAGCTGTAGTATTTATTGGTATCACTTTGGGGTACGTGTGACTTTCTGGGTAGCGGAAATGCTGCAAATGTTCTGCAGCTGAAAAAAGCGTGGCGCAGTCCGCACCGTTGATGTGGATTTTGAATTGGAGTCGGCTGATGTCAGGACATAACGCCGCTCCTCTCACCTCCGAGTACTCTGAGCGCAGCGCACACTGTCCCCGGCAATGCTACTGAGTGCCGCCATCTTTCCCCCCTGTAACAAGCCGCTCACTTCTGCATCAACTGCTCTGTGGTGCTTAGTAGTAGTTGCCAGGTTGCGGTGTGCGCTGCAGTGAGCATTCAGCGTGTCCGGAGGCGAGGCGAACGCCGTTATGTGAACGTTTGTTTTGTTTGCCATGGAGGATAAGAAGGGCATTCAGTTTACTGTACGGGTCGTTACAGATACGGCGATTCCAAACGTGCGGCTTTTTTAAAAATTAGTTTTTAAACAAAAAAAGAGTGCGCCAAAAGTTGTTTTTACGGATTCTTTTTATTCTTACAATTTTTTTTATATCCCTGGAAGGGATTCGAACTTGTGATCCGCAGTGTATAATCACTACTTCTGCCTATGATCGGTCATGGTAACTCAATGGCGCTCCTCCATTTAATTGAGGATTGCTGATGATGTCACTGAGGGAGCGCTTCGTTAACCTCCTACGCGTTGGGATCAACATTGATCACAGCATGTAAGGGGTTAACAGCGGGGATCAGGGTTCTCACCCACTGATGCAGCGAGAGGCTAGCTGTCAGTCACAGTCGGCTCCTGCTGTGGATGAGCCGCACCATCCATGGGACCAGGGGCGTAACTAAAGGCTCAGGGGCCCTGATGCAAAACGTGAGCTGCCCCCCCCCCCCCCCCTCTATCTGTATCTGTACCCGTACCCATACCTAAACCATGCTGCACAGAGACATAACTTAAAGCTTCTGGGCCCCAATGCAAAACCTGTAACAGGACCCCAACTATATTGCTTTATTCATAGTACTGGACTTCCTATATGTAGAAGAGAGGCCTTATGGGCCCCCTAAGGCTCCTGGGCCCGGGTGCAACCGCATCCCCTGCACCCTCTATAGTTACGCCCCTGCATGGGACGTAATTATGTCTTTCGGAGGTAACCCTTTCCCACCCAGGGTGTACATATACGGCCTGGGGCGGGGAGGGGTTAAATTAAAGGAATTTCCAAATTAGTTCTTCTCAGTCTTTCCAAATTCCGCTTGGTGTTGCAGTTCTGTACTGAAAACAAGTGCTGGATCTCCAGTCCTTCTGGATTAAAGGAATTTCCCTGTACTATAGGCCCATCATATGAGATCCGTCAGCAGCAGCTTGCTGATTGTCTCCGTTGGGCAAATTTGGAATTTAAAAAAAGTATGTACTTCAGGGATTTTTGATTTTACATCAGAGCAAACAATGAGGGATCTCCCTTCCAGTGGATCTGCAATCTGATCCACCAGATCCCTTTCTGCGGGCGCGAGGGCTGGTTTGCTTCCTGAGTAGCTGACATAAGTCTTCGGTGCAGTTCACTGACTAGTGTTTGCTTAGGATGTTCCTGCGTACGTCAAACGAGGCAAGCGTTCCTGGGAGGGACACGGTTAACGCTCCCAGAAGTGTCTGCCTCGTTACGTCAGCAGTATGCCGTGTCTTTGTGTCGGGCCGCCGCTGCCCTGATTAATCCGTCATCCCCTAATCCGGCGTATGATAATAGACGCAAAATGTACGCAGGGCAGAAATTCTTCAGTTATTAGGAGGGGTGATGCCCGATGCGGGCACTGTGGGGCGGGCGCAGTCGGCACGTCTCATCACCTTCCATAATTAGCTCATCAGTGAGATGACTAACCTAATTAATAGAACTCCTTGTATCTGCGTCCGCAGTCATCAGGTCTACCTGCCCGAGCTCCCAGCATCCGGGCGTCCCGGGACGCTCCCCTGTGTTAGTGCCGCCATGATACACCTGTGTGCCACCAGCCTTCTGACGAGTCTCACATTCATCTACATGTTAATGACCGTTTTGGGTTTCAATCTCTCATCCTTTTCATGATCTCTGCTCGCTCTTTTCTTCAGGGTCGGCCTCAGCTACATGCGACATGTTTGGTTGCGCAGGACTCCGACCTCCAGGTGCAGCACGCGGGCGCTCCCCGTAGGCTCGTGTCCGGATGATCCTCTTCCATCGTGTAGCAGCATCTTGTGCAGCTGCATTAATCATTGTCCCCTCTGATGTTTTGAAGCCCCCCTATCAGCCCATGGCGCCCCTACAACACAATTGCTTAGTCCTGCTACTGTATTTCTGTTATGAGCTTGGTTCTGGTGCCGTATTAGACCTCATGCACACGGGTGGATTTGCATTGCGAAATCTGAAGGGGATTCTGCAGCAAATTCAGCCCATAGCATGCTATGAGAAAACACGATTTCCTGCCCACGAGCGGAAATCGATTGCATGCTGCAATTTTGTGCAATTTGCGCAGAATCAATGGAAGCCGTCCGTCTCTCAGCCATTCTGCAATCAAAATTGCAGAATGGCTGTAGGAGCTGCGTCGTCGTCATAGTGACAGCGTGGCGTTCTCTCAACTGCGCATGTGCCGGCCAGCACATTCACAACAGAGGAGGAGATGCCGGACAGGTAAGCTGGGGTCTCCAGCCAGGCACCAGGTTAAACTCCGCTGCGGGAATCCCGCGTGCGGGGTCTGACCCGCCCATGTGCAGAAGGCCTTATTGTGCTTAGCTTGGTTCTGCGACTGTATTTATGTTATGAGCTTGGTTCTGGTGCTGTATTTCTGTACTGACGTTGGTTTGTGCGGTTATATGTTATGAGCTTGGTTCTGGTACAGCATTTATTTACTGAGCTTATCCTTTTGCTTTCTGCACCAGAAGGATACAGGCAGACTGCCTTACAGTGCAATACTTAGAGTTGTTTTTCTTGAGCGGAGTCGCAAAAAAATTCTGCACAGGGTGCCACCAACCTGCTGGCACTAGGGGGGCAGTGCCAAAAGTTATGGGAAGGAGTCAAAAAGCCACTCTGCCTTTGCATTTAGATGCAAGACTAGAGCAGCAAAGTACATCGTTGCTTATGACCCATTGTTTCTGAAGGTTGAGGGTTTGATATACTTGGGGTAGAGCCCCATACTGCACAAACTACACATGGATGAAACCACCCGGGGGGCAGCGACCAGAGGAATTTGCCAATAATACCATTCTTCAATCAGCAAAATCTTCCAGCCGTTGGCCATCATGGTTGGGTGGCGGCGGGGAGGTGGTGGAGGTTCAGCGTGGGACTATCCCCTTAAGATAGCAGTCGAGGCGCGCATGCTCTCTGCCATAGGAGGGAGGAATAAATTGGCATTGGACTAGGGGCATTTTGTGAAGGGGCTGGATTATTGATGCCCTGTGGCATCTTCCACCCCGTGTTCTGCAAGGTGACCACAAAAGGTGAAGAGTATCCAACAAACTCTGACCCAACCGATTAGCTCTGACTGCCTTCGAATTGGAATTGACCCGTACAGATTCTATTTGACAAGCCTGATTCCCGAAAGTGGTGGGCTTCCATCTGTAGACCTCCTCTAGGACCACCCTGAAATGTTCTGCCAGGATTCCACCCCTAAAGTGATGGGACGTGGATCTGCCGCATGAAGCGGCGCCAATTCTGCGGCAAAAATCCATTGTATGAACTAAAGCAGTCTGAGCGTACAGATAGTGCCGTTGGGGGGCACAACCCGGAGGGGCACATTCAGCTGGCACTCATTGTTATAAGTTCTGAGAGATGGAGTTTATCGCGTTCGCCAATGTGCGTTTTTCACGCCGTTTTTGATTCTGTGAAATTACGATCCTCGGGCACTTTTTTCACGCGTGTCGGGGGATCGCATCGCACTCGCCGGCACTTCGCACGGCATGCAAGTAACATGAGATGTCTCTGGAAACAATGGGCGACTCGTTCCGAGGGGGCGCCAAACCATAGAACATGCTGGGATGTTTATCCTCGTAGCATCACTGCGAGGAAATAAAAAAACGCTCATGTGAATAAGTTCATATTTGTGCGCGCCGTGTCTCGCCACGCACAAAACGCACGCAAGATTCTTGCCCTGTGAATAAGCCCATAGGGGGAAATGATAACTTTGGCCAGTTTACTGGGTGGGGCTCGGTGGGTCCTCCTTGAGAATCACCCATTATTTTCTATGGGAATGTAAAAAAACGGATTGCAGTCCCACGCCATGTGTTTATAAGGCGTATTACTAGTATACGGGCCACATGAAAAAAAAAAAAAACAGGAAGTCCTGAGCAGTGAAAACGGCTTTCTGTCTGTCAGTTTTGTTTTTAGAGTAGAGAAAAGGAATTAAAATTTTTTTTGAAAATCCATTGAAATCAATGAGAAAAAAAACGGAAACGCAGTTTGAAGCGCTATTTGTTCAGTTAGTGAAAAAAAAAAAGAGAACCGAAAGAACCAGAAGTAAACTGAAAGCTTTCTGTATGTTAGGGGACGGAAAGCCCTAACGCAGGTGTGAATGGGCCCTAATAAGTGTTGTCCCTTTAAGAAAAAGTCTATAGACTGAGGAAACCTACACATGGATGGTACTAAGGGGGCATTTCAGACAGCAGGTAGCGTATAACACAGGAACCATTGTACGAGAGCGGGCCGTGCGGGGAGCAGAATAGGAGGTCTTTGTAAGTCGGTGTTTCCTTGCCTTGTGTGCTCAAGGATCAGGGTCACTGAGGTCTCCCACCTGAAGAAGGTCTGAGGTGGAGTGTTAACAGGAAGAGCGGAGGGGAGGGGGGAGCAGCACAGAGGACTTTACTTGTAAGAGGTATTCACAATTATGTAAGACGGCTTAGCAGCACAGTGTTCTATTTATACCCCATCTCCTCGCTCACACAGGGGCCTGTGATCCACCGATACCAGCCAGCCCGCTAACAAGGAGGCCCTGTCATGACGACAGATTTGCTAAATTTACCCATTTGTGCTTTGTAGCCGCCGGTAATTCACATATTAAGATAAATCAAATATCGCTAAGTAAAAGTGCCCAATATTCTACGGGAAATATGGCGCTATACTTAGGAGAACGGGGGTTCATTCTGAGAAGCAACCCAAAAACGTTCTTAAAGGGAATTTCCACCCAAAAATGTAAAATTAGCTGTGGTTAAGTCAATCGGGACTTCGAGCAACGAGCAAAGTTTGGTCTTTATGGGAGAAGAGGTGCAGCATGTGGGCCGCCAAGGTCCTATTCATAGGGTGACACAGCACTTGTGCGCCCCCTAGGGGCTGTTTATACCCCAACTGTAATTGTTTGTACTTTAATGTTCACCTATTGGGTCATGGCCACAAATAAATAGGTTGAGTTGATGCTTCTGTAGGAAAAATAGTGCCTACGGTGCGCATCCTGGCCCGCCGCTTTTACGTTGACCAGAGAATCTTTCACAGGAATCGAAGACTCATATGGAAGCCTATGAGAGCTGCTGGAAAAGGGAGGTGGGAGGGAATTTAGCAGCGGCTCTGCTAAACTCTCTCCCCTTTCCCTCCTTTTCCGCCCCTTGCCAGCTGCCAGCAAGGGGAGGGGGCGGAAGATTAGCAGACTAGCTCCCACCTCGTCCCACCCCCTTCCCTTGCCGGCAGCTGGCAAGGGGCGGGAGTTTAACACCCTAGCTCCTGCACCTCCCTTTGCTGGCAGCCAGCAAGGGGCGGAGAGGGGGAGGGAGTTGGGCAGGGCAGGGCAGAGCTAAACTCTCTCTGCTGTCCGCAGCCAGGCCGTCTGAACAAGCGACAAAACGAGAGATGCGGCCATGACTTGGTCGCGGCTGCCTCTCGCTCATGTGATTTATGACCGTGATGCAGCCGAAAATCGCATGGCCTGTGTGAAGGAGCCGCAATGCTGCATTTACACAGACCAATTACTGTTCAGATAATCATTCCAATGAGTGAAAGTGAACATTAATGGTTGTGTTTAAACGCAGCCAACGACCAATTACAATCGGGCGCTTCTCACTGATCATTCAGTTTCAGCCGGCATAAACATCAGCGCCGGCTCAGGCAGGTTAACCCTTTCCAATCCAATTTGTATCCTGGTTTTCCTAGGGGGCTTACTCTTTTTCTGCTGTTATATAACGGCGCTATCTGCTGGCTAAAGCCAGTACTGCATGAGGTGACACGTTGGATAGGCTCCGACAGCAGAGAGGCTGGCACTATACAGTAAGAGAACCCCGAAGGATGTCTTCAACATCAGAGCTGTACAGCCTTAAATCATAATGTCTTCAGACGTCAGACAGTGGATTGGAAAGGGTTAAATGCTGATCATTCAGTGTATCGCATAGGAATGGAAATCACTGAGCGATTAGTGCACGAGAACTGCAGCCGCCTTAACGAGAATCGAGCAGTCTAAACACGCTTCCCAAGTGCGGATAAGGTGCTGATGACGTCGCCAGATGGTTCGCTCGGGCGAATGAGGACCATAAGATTCTCATCCCGTGTAAAAGGGCCATTCGATGGAAAGGTTGACTGTCTTGGAATCCTCTGACTTTATTTTAAGAGTAGGGCACAACAGGGTGTCTGACAGGGTTCCTGCGCAGGGTTGCTCTTGTCAGGGCGATGACTCTGAGGTGTGAGTGAAGGGTAATCCAGAGTCTACTGACATCTTGGTGCGATCAGGATGCCCTATTTCTGAGTTAGGCCCATAATGTTGGTAAGTGATAATATCAGAGGTCTATATAGAAGAAATAAAAAAAAACTTGGTTTTAGTTTGCAGGCATATTTTTTTTGGAAAAATGTAAATAATCAAGGTTAGAATGTTGGACATTTTCCATTCAGTGAGAAATGTGATAGGAGGATAAATCATTTTTTTAATGTAAATAAAGCTTAACCCCTTCATAACTGCTTGTACGTTTACATCGTGCCGTCAGGAAGAGTGTATGGAACGGGCTGAAGAGCCGAGTCCGCTCCATACCCGGCTAACAGCCGCCAGAAACCACCGCAATCGGGGCAGTTAACTGTTTAGATGCCGCAGTCAAAGCTGACCGTGTATGTTAAGGCTGCTTTCACACGGGTGACAAAATCACACGATTTTGCCGCGATGCGGTAACACCAGAGAGTGCACGTATGTGAAGCCCACACTTTCCAACGGGTTCCTTCACATTAGCGCTGTTTTCTCTGATGCTATCTTGCAAGAAAAAAGATTGCGGCATGCTCTATCTTGCCGCAATCTGCGTTTTTTGTTTCGTTTTTTTTTAATTTTCTTTTGTAGCCCATGCTTCCTTATGGCGCCTCCTGGTTTATCACTTCACATGAACTTGCAATTTTTGTGTGATGCGTTTTCAACATTAGGAAGTCCTATTGACCTTCGCAATAAAAAACCCGCAATTTTATCGCAAGTGGCCGCGGTGCAAGGCAACATTATTATTCTCGTAAAAAATCATAGCTGACGCTCAAGAATCGCAGTGAATTTAGCCCCGCCCCTGCCCCGCCTCCTTTCATTGCAAATAGTGCAGAGGGGCGGAGAGGAGGCAGAGAGGGGGCGGGAGCTCAGTTCCTGCTCCTGGCTCTTCCATCCCCCGCCTGCAGATGAGGACGCCGTATATCGGCTCAGCGTGAAAACCGAGCCGATATACGGTCGTCTGAATCCACCCGAAGAGTGAACAATGGTAGCATTAACACACAACGATTATCGCTCATATGCCGTCGTTTGAATGAATTTTGAGCAAAAATCGTTGCATGTAAATGGGGTTTTACACTCACCCAGTCTGCACCTCCGGACCGGCGGTGGTAGCAGCCGCTGCAGAGTCTTCGCCCGCTGACCTCTCACCTTGGTGTCGCAGCACCAGTCAGGAGAGATCAGCAGTCACAGACTCTGCACTGTGCAACCGGACTGCTGCAGCAGATGAGAATTCTTCTAAAGGGGTTATCTAGGCAGTGCCAGCCGGGTTACAATGGGATTAGAGCGCAAACTCTGCTCCGACGCCTGTCTAGTGGCCAGAGCTCGTAACTGCAGGCACAGCTCTCATCGAAGTCAATAAGCTGAGTGCATGGAGCAGAATGAGATAAGAGGCTACTAGACCTATAAAACTGTGCTAAAGTTTGGGCCAAGTGCGGAAAAAATGCTGCAAGGTAAGAATACTTTCAAAAACAGAAGGTTTAAATAGTTTATTTGTCAATTAACAAAATGTAAAGTGACAGAACTAAACAGAACTATAAATCACATCCGCCCTTTAACTTTACGACAATATCAGTTCCTCTAGATACACTTGCACACAGTTTTTGAAAACTCGTCAGGGAGGTTGTTTCAAACATTTTGGAGAACTAAGCACAGATCTTCTGTGGATGTCGGCTCGCTCAAGTCCTTCTGTCTCTCCATGTAAACCCAGACAGACTGGATGATGTGAGATAAGACCTCTGTGGGGCTGTAGCATCACTTCCAGGACTCCCTGTTCTTCTTTAACCTGAAGTCAGATGCCTTCACACTTCCAAGAAAATTGTGCTCTTTTTGAGCGATGCGAGATCGCAGCATGTCCCATCTTCCAGCGCTTTGATTTTTTTCTAAATCGCCCATGTTGCCCTATGGAGCCTCCTTTTTATTGCATCACAAAGCACCAACGTGCGATTTTTGTGCGATGTGTTTTTACGATTAGAAACTCCTATTGGCTCTCTAGTGATAAAACCGCGGTGGCAGCGATACGATGTGAGATGATTCTCAGGAAAAAGCATCGCGGGAACAAAGACGCAATTTTGCCGCTATTTTCTCGTGGCCGTATCTTGATCGCCGGCGTGAAGGAGCCCTAAAACTTGTGCAGAGAAGCGTATATGGCAGCAGCTGCATTCTGTGACTGTCCTGTAACACGCCCGGCCCACCCTGCATGTATTATACAAGCTCATGAATATTCATGCACTTCCCAGAGATCAGCTCAGCATATTATCGGCATAGAAGATGGAAATCAGTCCTTGTCCTGGAAGTTGTGTTGGTTGCTGGGCAGCAGTAGAACATTTCATAAAGTGACCAGAGATGGTGGGAGATCATCTGGACACCCTCTATTAAGGCAGCAGAGGTACTGAAAGGGTCTGACCCGTCACCTTCATTCTAGGCAACATAAGGGACAATTATACAATACCGCTGGGGGTACAGAGCAATATCACATTGGCACTTGGGGGGCAGGGCAACAACATGCTGATACTTGGGGTATATTACGACGACCTGCTGATACTTGGGGTACAGGACGACATGCTGATGCTTGGGGTCCATTACGACGACATGCTGATACTTGGGGTACAGGACGACGACATGCTGACACTTGGGGTACAGGACGACGACATGCTGACACTTGGGGTACAGGACGACGACATGCTGATACTTGGGGTACAGGACAACGACATGCTGACACTTGGGGTACCGTACAACGACATGCTGATACTTGGGGTACCGTACAGCGACATGCTGATACTTGGGGTACAGGACAATGACATGCTGATACTTGGGGTACATGACAATGACATGCTGACACTTGGGGTACATGACAACTACATTCTGACACTTGGGGTACATGAGAGCGACATGCTGATACTTGGGGTACAGGACAATGACATACTGATACTTGGGGTACAGGACAACGGCATACTGACACTTGGGGTACATGACAACGACATGCTGACACTTGGGGGCAGGATAAAAACATGCTGATACTTGGGGTACAGGACAACTACATACTGATACTTGGGGTACAGGACAATGACATACTGATACTTGGGGTACAGGACAATGACATACTGATACTTGGGGTACAGGGCAACGACATGCTGATACTTGGCGTACAGGACAATGACATGCTGATACTTGGCGTACAGGACAATGACATGCTGATACTTGGGGTACAGGACGACGACATGCTGATACTTGGCGTACAGGACAATGACATGCTGATACTTGGGGTACAGGAGAATGACTTGATGACATTTGGGATACAAGATAACGACACACTGACACTTGGTGTAAGGGATAATGACAAATAATAATTGGGGTACCAAATGACATGACACTTGGGGTACAGGACAAAGATACACTGAGATGTGGGGTACAGGCTAATGAGATGCTGATTCTTAGGGCCTCTTTCACACGGGCTACAAAACCTTTGCTACAAATCGCATGTATGTGAAGCTTCGGGTTTCCAATGGGTTCTCTCACATGAGATGTCTTGCAGCCCCTGTGGCTGCGGCCTAATTATAACAGTTCGTTACATTGTATCAATCCAGCCTGTTTAGATCACAGAGGGTTGTCTAGACTGAATACAATTGTAGCAAACGCTCAGCTGTGAGAAGTTACTCGTTTAGCTCAGAGTTGTGGATGAAAACACCAATGCCCTCCTTTCACTGACAGCAAGCAGAATTTTGGTGACTGAAGAGGCATTATGCTGGTGGATCCCGCTAATATCTGATCTCCTGGCATTAAGGGACGCCACCTGAGCTAATCCGGGTGTAATATGTCTCCGCAGATTCCAGGCCAGATTGCGGAGTATCACAAAGGATCTGATAATAGACACAACCGTCTGGTCTGACCTGGTAGACGGGTTATTAGTGCCTTGCAGGATGCCTTTGAAGAACAGCTGACGAGGCAGACACTTACCTTCCTATTGTATGCCCGGCACTATCACTTGCTTGTACTTGTGTGTTTATGTAATTTCCCCTTCACTCTGCTGGGATTATAAGGGACCGGATCACACTGCAGGGCCGGCGAGCTTTACGATTTATCGTGCGGCAAAGTTCGCTCGTGCAGCGTTTCTATACAGGCTGGTAAGTCGTTCGCTCGCAAATCCTTCACCTGCATCGTACCGGCGAATGAGGACGGCGGGACGATTGTATTTAAACCTGAAGATCAGCGAACGGGCAATGATGATTTTCATTCTTCCATGAAATGAACCATAAGCGAATGCTCCTCGTTTGTTCATTCGCTGCGTTCCTACTGAGCGATTGGCATTCAAATTCGAATCATCCAGTAATTTTTTGATAATCGTTTCGTGTAAAAGCACCCTAACCGCGGATTGTGATGCAGAATTGCAGGCAGGTTTTAAGCCATTTTCAATTCCGCCGGAATGATTATCGCTGGGACGTGTAAAAGGACCTTAAAGGGGATTTTACGGGCAGAAACTATTGATGACCTTAGGGATAAGTCATCAATACTTCACCCAATCCCCAGCGGGTAGGACATGCATCATGGGGGACGAGGGAGGAAGTGGCCTCGCTGGCTTCACACCTATTAAAGTCAATGGGAGGTGAAGCGGCCGGCCCGGGTGTAACAATGAGAGGCGAAGGAGCGCCAATCAGCCATAACCATCAACCACCTGTCGACCACGACATCAGATGGGCCAGATCAGACTCTATTAGAGGACAAATGATCAGCCGTACAATGGTTTGTCCCCCATACAGCAGTCCCCCCGTAGGAGAGGGGCGGCGGAAATAATTTTTGTGCTGTACAAGGGTGCTTTCATCCGGGTGATTTTACACACGATATCTGACCGACTGCGATATGGTCATATATTGCGCATCAAAATGATCAATTGATTTCAAATATGTAATTCACATGAGCAAGTTTACCATTTGACCGATGGTCCGTGGTAAAAAAAATCAGTGCGGGTCCTATTTTTGAGTGATTGCTGTTTAACCCTTTAACCCCTTCCCGCTCCATGACGTAAAGGTACGTCATGGACCGTCGGAGTATGTATGAAGAGTGGTCCCAGGGCGACCTCTCTTCATACAGCGTGGGCGCCAGCTGTTTATTACAGCTGACACCCGCAGGCAATAGCCGCTATTGTCTGTTTGTCCGATCACGGCTACTAACCATTTAAATGCCCCGAACTATGTTCGGGGGTCCCGTAGGGCCCCCCCTACGGTGAGAACGGGGGAGTTGTGCAGGTGTCATGGCAGCCGGGGGCCTTCTGAAAGGCCCCAGGGCTGCCTTAGCAGACTGCCTATCAAGCCATCCCTGTGGGGTGGCTTGATAGGCTGCTTGTGAAATTGCAGTATGCCGTAATGTTGTAGCATAACGTCATACTGCAGAAGCGATCGAAGCATCGCTGGTTGTAGTCCCCCAGGGGGACTTTAAACTAAAGTAAAAAAAAAATCAATAAAGTTTTTTTAATTGTAAAAAAAAAAAAAAGTTATAAAAGTTTAAATCACCCCCCTTTTGCCATATCTATTATTAAAAATCTAAATCATAAAATAAAAATACATATTTGGTATCGCCGCGTCCGTAAAAGTCCGATCTATCAAAGTAGTGCATTATTTTTCCCGCACGGTGAACGTCGTCCGAAAAAAAAAAAAATAAAGAATGCACTTTTTTAGTCACCCTGTCTCCCAGAAAAAAGGCAATGAAAAGCGATCAAAAAGTCGTATGTATTCCAAATTTATACTATCGGAAACTACAGGACATTCCGCAAAAAATGAGCCCTTGCTCAACTACGTCGATGGAAAAATAAAAAAGTTATTGTGCGCACAAAATGACTGCAGAAAATAATTTAAAAAAAATTAAATGTCTTTGAAAAATAAAAAGAGGAGTATAGTAAAAAAAACCTCTACAAGTTTGGTATCATATTAATCGTACCGACCCGTAGAATAAAGTTATCAGGTCATTTTTGTTGCCGTTTGTGCGCCGTAGAAACAAGACGCACTGAAAGATGGCGAAATGTCGTTTTTTTTCATTTTACTCCACTTACAATTTTGTAAAACTTTTTCAGTAAATTATATGGTACATTAAATAGCACCATTGAAAAATACAACTCGTCCCGCAAAAAACAACCCGCAGACAGCAACGTCGATGGATAAATAAAGGAGTTACGATTTTTTTGAAGGGGGGAGGAAAAAACGAAAATGGAAAAAGAAAAAGGGGCCGTGTCATGAAGGGGTTAAGGACCATGCGCCGTAAATTTATCATCGCTTGGTCCTGGGCTTTAATCCTGGCCAATAACAAAAGTAAAATGCGAGATTAAAGCTCCTGCAATCAAGCAGAAGCAGGTCGGGTCCTCGGCTGTTAGGACTCGTTCACACGAGCGCTGTTTGCGCGCACAAATAGCTGGTCTAAAAGATCGCATCGCGCTCATGCAAAAATTGTGTGAACGGGTGATTTCCAGTGATTAAGTCCCGAGCTTAATTAGCAGTGAAATTACCCATTCACACGCTCGGGAGCTGCGTGGTATGTGTTATCCAGCTCCCATAGGAGTCTATGGAGACTCCTGCGCATCACACACCAAAGATAGGTCAGGGCCCATCTGTTCACGCAGCACGGACCTTAGGGTGGATTCACACGAACATATATCGGCTCGGTTTTCATGCCGAGCCGATATACGGTGTCCTCATCTGCAGAGGGGGGGATGGAAGAGCGAGGAGCAGGAACTGAGCTCCCGCCCCCTCTCTGCCTCCTCTCCGCCCCTCTGCACTATTTGCAATGAAAGGAGGCGGGGCTAGTTCTGAGAATTAGCCCTGCCTCCGTCCCGCCTCTCCTCGTTTCAAATAGTGCAGAGGGGCGGAGAGGAGGCAGAGAGGAGGCGGGAGCTCAGTTCCTGCTCCTGGCTCTTCCATCCTCCCCCCTCCCCTGCAATTGAGGACGACGTATATCGGCTCGGCGTGAAAACCGAGACGATATCCAGTCATCTGAATCCAGCCTCAGATACGAGCTTTGCAGATCAGCTCTATTAGTGACTATTCTCACTACAGGGGACGTCCCAGCTGCAGTGGGAAAATGTGCAATAAAAAAAAGACAGTGTGAATGACCCCCAGAGGTCTTCTATGACGTCATGGGGGACACGGATGTAAAAAAAATAGTTACAGGAAATAGTAAGAAAAAACTTACAAAATGAAAAAAATATATATACATAAAAGAAAAAAAAACAGCTGATGCAAACCAAAACTGTCGCCGTATGCGCCCTGTAATATAATATAACTATACATATCATATTTCAGAACGTCCAAAACAAAACAAAAAACTCATTCCTGTACCTTTTTTTTTACATATCTATTTTTTTTTTTTTTTTTTAAATTGGTATATTAATGCTGAAATAATCTCGTGTCCCCCCCTCCCCCGCACCATACAATCTCCTCCTCCCGGCGCCCACAGCCAGGAGCACAGGAGACCCCCACCAACCAGAGTCTTATCGCTTGGCCTATGCACAGGTGATAAAACCTATTTGTGACACACAGATACAGAACAAGGGGCATCTTTGTAGGTAAGGTGGGCTCCTCCTCTCCACTAGAGGGCGGTGTCTATTATCTTTGACCTCCTTACACAAGGACGGCTGGCGGACTCCCAGCAGGTTGCTGAGCCAGAAAGCAGCGGTATTTTAATATAAATGATAATCAATAGATGCTAATTGTGACCTGGATGCTGGGTTCACACCTGCAATACCGTGTAGAATGCGGCCCACGCCCGTCCGCCCGCCTCGCCAAGGGCTTACGGGGATTTTACGTGTAACAATGTAAACAGGCAGACAAACTCTCGCAAATCCTTCAGTCCAGCGAATGAGACGAATGAACGATCGGTATTCAAATCGAACGATCAACGATGATTTTCATGCTTGCATGCACCGGACGATAAGTGAGTGATTTATCGTTAATTGTTCGATCGCTGGCCGCGTTTACACGGAACCATTATTGCTAAATTCAAATCACCCAGCAATTTTTCGAAGGATACTCGTTCCGTGTAAACGCACCTTTAGAAATCCTATGAAGCCTTTTCTCTGTTGTATCTGCCAGCATCCAATATGGCCGCTATTTTCCAGACTCCCAGACACGTATCACGTCCACCGCACTGTAGCTAGTTTGGGGGCGAAGAATCATAATAAGTCTGTATCACTTCCAGAAGGTTCCCAACCCGAGAGGTAGCTCCCTGTGTAATAGTCAGGACACCCCACGAAGACTGATGGGGACAGGGAGGGTATTATTGTACCTTGAAGCCACCAGGAACTAGGGGTTTGACAGGAGAAACGCCCCTCTCACACCCCCAGCTCCCGATAGGCTGATGTCGGCAAGGTCCTTGAAGCACAGGGTCTATAGCTATGTGTGTGCTGTGGACGATTACGGATTATGTTACTGTTAGCCTTGTATCAGCAGTTGTACATACTGTTTGTTACTCCTGTAACATGGAAGCATTAACAGTATAAAAAGTAAAGCTAACAGAAAAAAAATCCAAAATGTTAACCATCCAGGGCGGCTAAAAAAGCATACAGACGATGCTGCAAGACGTTGCTTCGCCTGTGTGTCACCTTGCACCCCCACCATTCCGTCCTTCTGCAGGTGCCACTACTACGGAGAAAAGCCACAGAACAGCAGGGATCTGCAACAGCAAGGTGGAAGGGGCACAGAAGAAGCATACAGTGGGGGCAAAAGTTTACTGCCGCCGAAGACAAGGAAAGCACTGGCACAGCGGGAGCTGCAGCAGCGCCAAAGGACATTGAGAGTGGCAGCAGCAGGGAAGGGCTGGGAACAGTTACTGCAGCAGCGGGGGGAGCTCAGAGCCGGGACACAAGTAAAATTGTGCAGTCACAGCATGGCGCAGCGGCAGCAGTAGTAGCGGGGAAGGCCAACGACACTTACAGCACCAGCAGCGGGGGACGCATATATCTATATTACTCCGCAAATCCACACCATTTGCAACCTGATTGGTTGTTTGGATTTACTCATTCCCGGTGATTGGTTATTTGGGTTGCCTCCTTCACGGTGATTGGTTGTTTAGGTTGGTTCATGTAGAAGAGCGGAGTAAAAGGCTAATATGCACGGGGGAGCCTGCCATCACGGGCGCATGGAAAACCAAGAGCTGAATACTGGGCTGCAAGGACCTGCAGGGGAGCCATCAAAGCATCCAATCACGTACAGAGGGCATCACCCAGCTGTCACTCTTGGCTCCACCAGTACTTCCTGGTGGCATCAAGATACAATAATACCGACAGAGAGAAGAACCGGACAGCGCTCCTAGGTGAGTTAACTTTTTTCTTTTCTACAGCTCGGGATGATTTTCGGGGAAGAGCTTATATTTCAAGCACCCCTCCCTCCCCCGAAAATCATTGCTGCGGGGGTTGCTTTCATCGCCTTGCTTTCAATGGGATAGCATCACTGTCCTCTGCCACAGCCGTCACAGAGAAGCGCATCTTCTCCCTATGTTTTCAATGGGGCCAACGCTGCTGCATATGGTGCTGGGCGATGAGCTGATCGCTCAGTGTAAGTAGCAGCCAGTCAGTACTGAACGGCCGCTGTGTTATGTCAATGGATAGGAGCGGGGGAGCGCGAGGAGAGAAATCTGCTGCAGCCGCCCCGCTGTGAGCCAGCGATACCAGCTCCCGTGCGATTTCCGCTTGCAGAGGAAATATCGAAGCACGCTCCATTTTTCTGTGGGTTCCGCACGGACGGTTTTTGTTGAAGTCAATGGACGCCGTCCGACCTGCGGCCCGTCCGCAAATAACACTGCGAAAGATCGCAGGATCCGTGTCATCGCCTAGCGATGGTGCAGGAGAATCTGTACTGCGCATGTGCGATAACAAGCCGGCCGGACCACCCGCAATACAGATAAAAGACAAGTAAGCGGGGCCGCCGGCCGCGGTCAGGGACGGATTCCATGCTAGATTCTGCAGCCGGAGTCCGGGCGTGCCGCGTGCATGCGGCCTAACGGAGGTCCGTCCCAGTGTTTGGGCTGCCAGCCGAATATACAGGTAGATGCCCACTGATATCGCCAGATATAGCCCGGTCTGTGGGCCGCATTATAACTAAGGGTGGCGCCATCTGATGGGTTCCCTGCTGTGCCTGCCCTCCGGCTGCATCTATTCCCATCGCAGATGAAACCCAATGAGATCAGTGATCCCCGCTGTTAACCCCTAACTGTTGTCCCGGCCTGCCATTGCCTATGAAGTCCTGCAGTACATCATCACAGCGATCAGAGCTGGCACGGTTCAAGTCCCCCACAGGGCCATAAAAAACGTTAAAAAAAAAAACAGTGTAAAAAGAACACGGAAAAAACTTTCTTGCACACTTTTGTATAAATAAAATGAAAAATAAGAAAAAAACCCCACATATTTGGTATCATCGTATCCATGACGACCCGCACTAGCTATCCTGCACAGCAAAAAACGCTAAAAAAACACCTCGTCGCTTGTTTTGTTTATTTTGCTCCCAAAAAAATACAAAAGTGTAAAAACCTAAAATAAATAGTAATAATTGTGGTATCACCGTCATCGGAGCGACCGGCAGAAAGAATATATTATATGTGTGATTAACGCTGTAAACAAACAACGGCGGAATGAATTATATTATTGTTTTATCCCGGTTCTAAAAAAATTACTAAAAGTTATACAATACACTAAATGCACCCAAAAATGGTGCCACTAAAACTTCAGCTCGCCGCGCAGCACCCCCCCTCGTGCGGCCGCGCAGCACACCCCCCCTCGTGCGGACGCGCAGCACACCCCCCCTCGAGCGGACGCGCAGCACCCCCCCCTCGTGCGGCCGCACAGCACCCCCCCCCCTCGTGCGGCCGCACAGCACCCCCCCCCCCCTCGTGCGGCCGCACAGCACCCCCCCCCCCTCGTGCGGCCGCACAGCACACCCCCCCTCGTGAGGACGCGCAGCACCCCCCCCCCCCTTATGGCTCTTGAAAAAGTGCACATAAAAATCCCCAAAGAATGGTTGCGTCCTTGTACATGTTTTATACGCAAGGACGCAGGATACGTTTTTTTCCCCCCAGACTGCTGAAATAAACGCCTGCTGTATAACGGCAGCTGCGTTATTGGATAAAACGCCACAACAAACCGCCGTGTGTGCGGGGAGAAGCAGCTGAGCGTGTGGGCGGAGCCTCCTCTGTGTTGGCTGCATAGATATTCTTGTCCTTATCTGATTGGTCGCTCCATCTGACCTCTCTTTCCTGTTGGTCCTTCAGGACGTCAGTCAAGTTTTCGTCGCCGGCTCTAACGCTCATCGCAGCCTCCGATTGGTCGGCGGAGTTATCAAACAAACGACGCCCCGCCCACATTCCTGTGAGCTCTGGCTGCGTTCTCCCTCAGGGCATAGAGCGCTCGCTGATTGGCTGAGAGTAAACTCGTTGGGAGTATAACGAATAGTGATTGGACGAGATGAAGATGAGGCGTGTTTTGTGTTCAGGTGGGCGGGTGAAGGGTGAGTGAGGCTGTCAGACTGATCCTGGACGTTGCCGCTGGAGGATCTGTGCACTGACTGTCATCCCCCTGACCTCCCACTGGACCCTCACCCTGGACTGAAGCCACTGTAGTCACCTAGAGTTCACCATAGCAACACTGCCAGCACTGCACTGCACCCAGACCCCGGAGGCTCCTCCACTGCCACAAACTAAACTTCTCTCCCTGCAGTCCCTTTAAACTGATCAGCTGATCTCCCTCCTCACTGCTGAGATCTGCAGGATTCCAGAGCCTATTAACCCCAAAAGTCCCAGAGCCTCCTTGCAATTAACCCTTCGTGTTGATCATCGCTCAGATCATGGAGATACTGGAGAGCGGAGACCCCGTCATACAATGGGACCGTAAGCTGAGCGAGCTGTCCGAGGGGGCCGACGGCGAATCGCTGTATAATACGGTAAGAAAGCCACATTGTTCATAAAGTTTACTTTATTTTTGCCCATCGCTTCAGTGATGCGATGTCTGACGGTGCCAGGAAGTGTTACAGTGGGGTCAGGTAGTTACTTAATTTTTTTTTAAATGCTCCATTTAATTAAAAAAAAGTTTGTTTATTTTGCGGGTTCGTATTTGCATTTCGGGTCGTATTCGCCTCCGCTGGCTTCTCAAATTCTTCCCGTTCTCTAAGCCTAAATCCTTAAAGGGGCAGACGCGCTCTGTACAGATGTTAACTCTCTGCAGCTGGATAGCGGCCAACATATGAGTGCAGCTGTGTCCATGAGACGGGATGAAGGAGGGGGGGGGGGGGGGGGTAAATATGAAACCATTCAAAAAACTTTTTCAAAACTTTTTTTTTTTTTCCCCCAAGAAGTTTCCTTTCAACTTTGTCAACTTTTTTCCTCCAGTTTTTTTCCCCTCTGCTGCCAACCCTGAGATCGATGAACGATTTTGTAGGGGTCCGGTTTCTGAAGTGGCAGCTACTTGCGAGCAGATATATAGGTGACAATGGCGCAGTATGTCAGGATGCTGCCGCCAAATGATATATATTAAAGGAAGACTCCATGAATCTATAGTGGATTTAGATCAGTAGAAGTCAATGTCAAAGGTCAAATCAATTCTGCCTTATTTTGGGCTTCAAAAAGGAACGAGGGACGTAAATCTGACTCGCATCTTGACAGCAACACGTAACCTAGCAACCATGACGGGCCGCAGGACGGAGGGTACGATGCTTGCTTCGCATTGCACCTTCACGTATCCAACCTCGTAGATGTTCCTAGAGATGAACATCTGATCTACTTTATGTATGAATTCTTGATCCTTTTCAAGATCTCTGCTTGCTGTCAGTGACTGTGGCTTCTGCACAGACCTAATGCTGATTGTTGGTATTCAGTCTAGACAATCCTTTGCATCAGGCCGTATATACATAGTGAATTGCGGCCAAGATTCTCGGCGCAACTGGCATCGCAGGGCACCGAACATGGCAAGAATGGCACGAAAACCGGAGCTGCGTCAGTATTTCCGTATCACGGTGGTCCGTGCGAGAGAAGAAACACCCGTGTAAATGAACACATTGGAAATGATGGGTTACTCCAATCCACGGGTTCTGTGCGTTGCGCAATTACCCAGAACCCCCCCTGATTGGCTGTGTGACTAAGCCCTTAGATATATCAACAGCTGCTCTTCTGCTACAATGTATCAGACTGAGGATTGTCTAGACTGGATACATTTGTAGCAAACTGTACGGCTGCAGTCGCATCGTTGTGTCATTCCTCCTCTATTATTGCAACCCGCTACTAGATCCGTCTTGGGGTCGCTTACACGCAGCGTTTTTATGCCGATCCGCAGTAGAATTTGCAGTGCAGATTTTGGTGAGGACCCTTATGCCGGGCAACGCAGAACGGACCCATGTGACTAGAACCGGGTTCATTGGGTTCCCATCCAGCTGTCTTGAGATTATAGTGCAGCATGCTGCGCTATTTCATCCGGATGCTCCTTTGGTCCGAGTGGAGCCTCGGCCGTGAGGAGTATTGGGCTGCGTCCGCAGCGGGCGTTCTGCTGCAGATCAGCCGCAGAAACTTGGTGCGGGTTTATTGCGAATTCCTATGTGGATTCACCCCCCTCGTTGAGAGGATGTGAGGTCCGCAGTGGGGACGGCGCTAAAATTGACATGCTGGGGAATCAAATGCGTCTTATTTCCCGGCGGGTTATTTCCGCAGCTTGTTAACTTTGCTCTTGCTGCGGAGGGTCCGCATGGAAATTCCACGGCAATTCTGCCCCGTGTGAACCCCACCATAGGTTTGTACAGGCTGTCATCATCTGGAGGTAAACAAGAAAGCTCCCAGTCACTGACTGCAAACAGAGATCTTGAAAAGTATATTAGAAAGTTACAATCATTACAGGTTTATATAAAGCAAGAAAACCCATTTTCCTAATCGTATTAGAGTTAATATCAGGGGTCCTCTGTCAGGACCCTCATCTGTCAGCTGGAGAGAAGAGCAACCATAAAGACAGGGTGTCTCTCTTTGGAGGACCTGTTATCCGTGCATTACACTAGACCGCTTATTGATTTAAATGGGAACTATGTAATGCTTCATTTCTCCTGCGGAGGTGCTGCAGGGGAATTTCAAGGGTTTATGCAAGCAATGCCGCCTGCATACGGGTAGATTCGCATTGTAGAGCGGGTGTCCGCATCCGGATTCCACAGCCGATTCCGCCCATGACATGCTATGGCAAAACGTGATTTCCTCTAGATGACCAGAAATCTTTTGACATTTTCCGCTCGCGAAGGAGAAATTGCAGCATGCTGAGATTCTGTACGGCTTCTGTGCGAACGGCTTCCGTTGAAGTCAATGGAAGCCGTCCGCCCCGCGACCCTTCCGTTGAAGTCAGTGGAAGCCGTCCGCCCCGCGACCCTTCCGTTGAAGTCAGTGGAAGCCGTCCGCCCCGCGACCCTTCCGTTGAAGTCAGTGGAAGCCGTCCGCCCCGCGACCCTTCCGTTGAAGTCAATGGAAGCCGTCCGCCCCGCGACCCTTCCGTTGAAGTCAATGGAAGCCGTCCGCCCCGCGACCCTTCCGTTGAAGTCAATGGAAGCCGTCCGCCCCGCGACCCTTCCGTTGAAGTCAATGGAAGCCGTCCGCCCCGCGACCCTTCCGTTGAAGTCAATGGAAGCCGTCCGCCCCGCGACCCTTCCGTTGAAGTCAATGGAAGCCGTCCGCCCCGCGACCCTTCCGTTGAAGTCAATGGAAGCCGTCCGCCCCGCGACCCTTCCGTTGAAGTCAATGGAAGCCGTCCGCCCCGCGACCCTTCCGTTGAAGTCAATGGAAGCCGTCCGCCCCGCGACCCTTCCGCAATCATCATTGCGAAAAGGTCACAGGATCCGCGTCATCACGTAGCGGCAGCGCGGCATAATCTGTACTGCGCATGTGCGCCGGCTGGCACAATCGCAGCACAGATTAGAAGACGGCGGACAGGTACGCTGGAGTCACCGGCCGGGCACCGGGTTGGAGTCCGATCCGGCCGTGTGCAGGGGGCCAAAACTTTCAAAAACTGTCGCATTGTGCAGTAGTGATGTGAAAGATGATGGACTTGTTAGTCATCACTGGATCCTTGAGCTGGAAGTGAAGACAATGTGACCACTGCAGCCAATCACCGCCTCCCTATAGCTGCTGATTGGCTACGGCCAGTCACATGACCTGGGTATTCGCTCTGCATCTGGAAGTGAAGCCAAGAGGGACACGTGAAACGAAGAAGTAGGCTGTCATTTTTTTGCATTGGGAGTGGGACGGACTCGGGTGAGGTAGTGGCATGGCTGACAGTGACTCGTGGCGATGTGGGGTCTCCCGCATATCGCACGATGCAAGTCCTATTCTCGCGTGAAGACGGGTCGTGCAGCGATTTTTCTATTTCCGTGGGTCTCGCAACGCATAAAACTTGTGCAAGAACATCAGCCGTGTAAATATGTGCCAACAGGATTTACTGAGAAGGTCAACTCATCCGCGGAGACGGAACATTGACCTTTCCAGCAAAGCCTTCGTGTTTTCCTTTGTGTTACACAAACCCCGCCCCCTATATCATTAACATACACAAATATGACCATGTGACTTGCGTGCGGTCTGTAGGCTGCTATCTGGGAGAACAAAGACCACCTGAACGTGTTTTTTTTTTTGCTATACTTTTTAGCACCCATCTAACACGCGTGACCTAAAAGTGTGATTTGGGGTAGTTCAGCCATCGACTGAGAACGAGGAGGTCCTGTTTCCCATCGGCTGTACGTGCGCAGTCACTTCATGTATGCTCGGCCATCCCTCCACTACAAATGGTTAATATGACCCTCCTACTAATCATGATTATGCTAATACTTCTGCATATAAAGCTCCCATGCAAACCTATGTGTTTCCATGGTAACAGACTACAAACAAAACCCTGTGTAGTCTGATCCTGCAGGCAATTTCTTCAATCTCTCCCAGTAGATTAGCAAAATATAAGAGCAGATGGACGGGAATACGGCTGCAGGATGAGGCTGTGAAGGGAATGTTAGTAGTGTGTTACCATGGAGACACATGGGACCACATAGGAGCTGTATACACAAAACGGTACAAGGTTTTTTTCATTTTTAGATTCATTGGAGCAATTAAAGGTTTCACTTTTCCTGTTGCATCATGGGAACAGGAAAACAGAAAGCTGGGTCTGTTCCATGACAGACACAAGCGCTGTCAGACGGGCTTCGTTGGCTATAAGGGGGTTCTTCTGGCTTCCGTCCTGCTGTGCTGAATCTGCGCTGGAGCCTCCCGATGCAGTCGTGAACAGAGCATTAAATCCAGACACTGGAGATCTGTCCGCAGTGTCTCCGTTCACTGACAGCAAGCGGCAGCTCATATGGGTTTGCCTAAGCTGGATACAAACCTTCTACTATGCAAAGTATTGGGTCGTTATAGATTTTCAGCCTCGAAAAAAAACCCAAAACACTGACAGCAAACGGAGATCTTGAAAACGGTGAGGAAATGATCGCAAAGTACTTTGGAAAGTTGCAGCCCAGCCCAGTAGACAATGAGAGGTTGTGCCGAGTTATAACGCTGCCCCCTGTCCACAAGATAAGTGAGAGCTTAACTCTTTCCAATCCAATTGGTATCCTGGTTTTCCTAGGGGGCTTACTCTTTTTCTGCCCTTGGACAACGGCGCTATCTGCTGGCTAAAGCCAGTACTGCATGAGGTGACACATTGGATAGGCTCCGACAGAGGAGAGGCTGGCAATGTACAGTAAGAGAACCCAGACAGATGTCTTCCAACATCGGAGCTGTACAGCCTTAAATCATAATGTCTTCAGAGGTCAGACAGTGGATTGGAAAGGGTTAATGATCAGTGGGGGTCTTGCTGATCCGGAGAATGGAGTTTTTGGAGGTCCCTATGTGAGTGGTCAGCAGTCGCACATGTACGCTGCCGCTCCATTCATACGGAGACCTTCAGGACCTCTGTTCTCAGGATCAGTGTAAGTCTCAGAGGTCTGACCCTCCCCACCAATCCTGAGAATGGGGGTCTCAAAAGTCCCAGCATGGAGCACAGGCTGCGCAGGCGTGCCGCTGCGCCATTCATATCTTGGCAGTGCTGGAAATTGCAGAATATTTGTACTCGGCAACTTGTGGTGCTGCCACTGATATGACTGGAGCAGCAGCGGGCATGTGCCACCTCCTCTGTGGGGACCTTCTGACTCCAGCAGGCATGCGCCACCTCCTCTGTGGGGACCTTCTGACTCCAGCAGGCATGCGCCACCTCCTCTGTGGGGACCTTCTGACTCCAGCGGGCATGTGCCACCTCCTCTGTGGGGACCTTCTGACTCCAGCGGGCATGTGCCACCTCCTCTGTGGGGACCTTCTGACTCCAGCGGGCATGTGCCACCTCCTCTGTGGGGACCTTCTGACTCCAGCGGGCATGTGCCACCTCCTCTGTGGGGACCTTCTGACTCCAGCGGGCATGTGCCACCTCCTCTGTGGGGACCTTCTGACTCCAGCGGGCATGTGCCACCTCCTCTGTGGGGACCTTCTGACTCCAGCGGGCATGTGCCACCTCCTCTGTGGGGACCTTCTGACTCCAGCGGGCATGTGCCACCTCCTCTGTGGGGACCTTCTGACTCCAGCGGGCATGTGCCACCTCCTCTGTGGGGACCTTCTGACTCCAGCGGGCATGTGCCACCTCCTCTGTGGGGACCTTCTGACTCCAGCGGGCATGTGCCACCTCCTCTGTGGGGACCTTCTGACTCCAGCGGGCATGTGCCACCTCCTCTGTGGGGACCTTCTGACTCCAGCAGGAATGTGCCACCTCCTCTGTGGGGACCTTCTGACTCCAGCGGGCATGTGCCACCTCCTCTGTGGGGACCTTCTGACTCCAGCAGGCACGTGCCACCTCCTCTGTGGGGACCTTCTGACTCCAGCAGGCACGTGCCACCTCCTCTGTGGGAACCTTCTGACTCCAGCAGGCACGTGCCACCTCCTCTGTGGGAACCTTCTGACTCCAGCGGGCATGTGCCACCTCCTTTGTGGGGACCTTCTGACTCTTGTTCTCTTGGACCCCCACGATCATAAAGCTGCCCCCTCTCCTCTGGATGGGGCATAACTTTATAGCTTGGCACAACCCCTTTAACTTGCACAGAATTGGCTTACATCCAAGATGGCGCAGGCTGGGACCAGAGGCAAACCGCTTGCCATCTGACAGTGGAGCCATATTGATCTAATGCCGGATTACCAGGCGTGCTGGATGAGCAGAGTTCTGTTACTTCTCAGTATTTGCTGTCTACAGACCTTGGCCCGTCCGCCGCTCACCTCTTCTCTGCTGCCGCATTCTTGGCCCCGTTACAGACTGTCTGGTAAGATCATTCCTGTACCAGGAGCCCCCGGCCTCGCGCCCGCACGGCCCGCTCTTCTTCATCATGCTTGTTCGCAATAAATGTCTTTGTTTTTTTTCTTGAGCATTAATAAAGATAACGTAGTTTAGTAATCACTTGTATTACAGGGCGGCGCCCAGAGGGGAACACGGCCGAAGATGGCATAACATGGGACTCAACGGGCCACTGAACTAGCTCTGCCAGCATGCAGAGGGTGATGCCCCCCATCAAATAGTTGGGTTCTGCCCGGCGCAAAGAGGTTCTGGGCGTGAAAACAAAAGTTACTTATTCAAATCAGTAAAACGTGGCTTTTTGCCCATTATGATGCCAATTTTCACACTCAGAACCACTTTGGACCGGGGTGTATTTAATAGCAGACCTGATATGGGGCATCGCCCTCTGTATGCTCGCTGTCTTACATCACTGGCCCAAACGCATTTCACCCTTTGAAAACGCCAGTTACTTATTCAGATCGGCAAAAAGTTGCGGCCTGCCCACTTTGGTGCCAGCCGTTCTGCACTGAACCTCTTTGGGTCAAGCTAAACCCAACTATATTTGAGGTGGGGCATCGCCCTCTGTGTGCTGCCGATGCTAGTTCAGTGGCCCAAACTAATTTAGACTTTGAATCACCCTTTTGGGTGCCCACATTCATGCCCATGTTTGCGCCCGTTTTTCACGCCATTTTCAGCTGTGCGCTCGACTAGAACAGCAGAGACCTATAATCATGTTATAATGACACGTGTAGCATCCCTGTAACACGCTGGATGTTATACCGGGATCCCATCCTGTTCTATTCAGATCAGGTTAGATAGGGAAGATCCTCAGCGAACTACAACTCCCAGCATGCCTTCACAGTCAAAGTGCTCATCTGGCGCAGCTTATCATTAGCATCCCGCTCTTCTCTGCCCGCGATTGACTGCTAATCATAGAGCCTTACATCTGGCGGAGGGTCTGCATGGACCGGTGGGCTTCTGTTGTATTGCCGACCCTTTGAAATCTGATCTGGGACCGCTTCTGTTTGCAAATGACTGAGTATAGCTAGACCAGATGCTGCTGGCAGCGCTAACCGTCTACTGCCTGTCACCAGATATACCGCATAGTGACCGGACTTAAAGGGACCACACTGTCAAAATGAATATCTGAATTTTTAGTTTTGCCCAACTGTGTTGGCCACCCCCCTGCCCATCCTGTAGTGACCCTGACTGTATGCCTCCTGGCCACCCCCAGCCCATCCTATAGTGCCCCTGACTGTATGCCCCCCCCCCCCCCAGCCCATCCTATAGTGCCCCTGACTGTATGCCTCCTGGCCACCCCTACCCATCCTATAGTCCCCCTGACTGTATGCCTCCTGGCCACCCCCAGCCCATCCTATAGTGCCCCTGACTGTACGCATCCTGGCCACCCCCAGCCCATCCTATAGTGCCCCTGACTGTATGCCTCCTGGCCACCCCCAGCCCATCCTATAGTGACCCTGACTGTATGCCCCCACCCCCAGCCCATCCTATAGTGACCCTGACTGTATGCCCCCACCCCCAGCCCATCCTATAGTGACCCTGACTGTATGCCCCCACCCCCAGCCCATCCTATAGTGACCCTGACTGTATGCATCCTGGCCACCCCCAGCCCATCCTATAGTGACCCTGACTGTATGCCTCCTGGCCACCCCTACCCATCCTATAGTCCCCCTGACTGTATGCCTCCTGGCCACCCCCAGCCCATCCTATAGTGCCCCTGACTGTACGCATCCTGGCCACCCCCTGCCGATCCTGTAGTGACCCTGACTGTATGCATCCTGGCCACCCCAGCCCATCCTATAGTGACCCTGACTGTATGCCCCCCCCCCTGCCCATCCTATAGTGACCCTGACTGTATGCCCCCACCCCATCCTATAGTCCCCCTGACTGTATGCCTCCTGGCCACCCCCAGCCCATCCTATAGTGACCCTGACTGTATGCCCCCCCCCCTGCCCATCCTATAGTCCCCCTGACTGTATGCCTCCTGGCCACCCCCAGCCCATCCTATAGTGACCCTGACTGTATGCATCCTGGCCACCCCCAGCCCATCCTATAGTGACCCTGACTGTATGCCCCCACCCCCAGCCCATCCTATAGTGACCCTGACGGTATGCCTCCTGGCCACCCCCAGCCCATCCTATAGTGACCCTGACTGTATGCCCCCCCCAGCCCATCCTATAGTGACCCTGACTGTATGCCCCCCCCCCCAGCCCATCCTATAGTGACCCTGACTGTATGCATCCTGGCCTGGCATTCATTATACATGGGGTATGATACCGGTCTGCCACTAAGGAAAGATCTTATATATGTTTTGGGTGTTTTTTAAACAATGTTATATACGGGTTTCAGAAAAAAACTAGTTTCCCGTTAAATATATACATATTTTTTTACCGTCCCTTTAATAATGGGTTACTTCCCCACAACCACAAAGAGCAGTGTAGATGTAACGGTGTCTGCAGCGCTGGTGCCAGGCGGAACAAGAGCCTTATAATAACACGGCTAAATATATATCTCGGCATCGGCTGAATCACTGTGTGGGGGAAGGGGCGAATATATTGGACAAAGGGCCCCTTCACACCCGTCTACTGTTCCTCTAGAACGTGTTGTTATAGCGATATGATAAATGCGCCCCGTAGCGGGTTGTGTCCCTATAAGAGATGAGGGAAAAAAAACCGTAACTACAAGAGCGTCACTGATCCTCTCTGTTGACTTACTGGGAAAGCTGAGTGATGATAGGACAAGACCCCCCCCCCCCCCTTCCTAAACAAATACAGACCCCAGACTGGACCCACTAAAGTAACCTTTCCACTCGCACAACCTGTGGGTCTGGTGGCAGCGGTGCAGTCTGACCGCTGACCTTGTTCCCCCGGCATCTGTGATCCGTCCTGTACGCAGCGCACACGCCAAGGGGAGCGGTCAGCGGTCACAGATTGCACCGTCGCTGGAATGGACCTGCAAGCTGGGTGATAAGAATGTCTGTAGGAAGCTGCCTGGCCTGAGGTTATTATTACTACTGGGACCACTAATGGGGGTCATTATTACTACTGGGACCACTAATGGGGGTCATTATTACTACTGGGACCACTAATGGGGGTCATTATTACTACTGGGACCACTAATGGGGGGTCATTATTACTACTGGGACCACTAATGGGGGTCATTATTACTACTGGGACCACTAATGGGGGTCATTATTACTACTGGGACCACTAATGGGGGGTCATTATTACTACTGGGACCACTAATGGGGGGTCATTATTATTACTGGGACCACTAATGGGGGGTCATTATTACTACTGGGACCACTAATGGGGGGTCATTATTACTACTGGGACCACTAATGGGGGGTCATTATTACTACTGGGACCACTAATGGGGGGTCATTATTACTACTGGGACCACTAATGGGGGGTCATTATTACTACTGGGACCACTAATGGGGGGTCATTATTACTACTGGGACCACTAATGGGGGGTCATTATTACTACTGGGACCACTAATGGGGGGTCATTATTACTACTGGGACCACTAATGGGGGGTCATTATTACTACTGGGACCACTAATGGGGGGGTCATTATTACTACTGGGACCACTAATGGGGGGGTCATTATTACTACTGGGACCACTAATGGGGGGGTCATTATTACTACTGGGACCACTAATGGGGGGTCATTATTACTACTGGGACCACTAATGGGGGGTCATTATAACTACTGGGACCACTAATGGGGGGTCATTATTACTACTGGGACCACTAATGGGGGGTCATTATTACTACTGGGGCCCCTAATGGGGGTCACTATTGGGCTTGTTCACATGGGTGTAAGCGCATTTTGGTTGTGCAAATACACTGCATATTTGGGAGATTGAAAATCGCTCTTACCTCACAAATGCGCAGTGAATACGCAGGTTTTGTGGGTATTTGCGCCAGCTTTTTATTTAATGGCCTATCGCGATGTGTAATACGCACTAAAATAGGTTATGTCGCGTATTTCTTTCCGCGATCACACATTGCGAAAAAAATACGCTTCTGTGAAGGAAACCATTGAAACCATTGGGTTGTATTCATTGTGTAATACGTGTAAACGAGCCCCTTATTACACGGTCTTAATATTACACTCTGCCCTTTATGGGCAACCAGAAGGCTGATGTGGCCCTCGGTGACACCCCTGCCCTAAAGTAATACAGATCTAAACTAGTGGGGTCCTCCACTAAAGTATTATGGATCCTTGGCCTAGAACTCTGGTAATAAGGACCCCTGAACTGTAATGCAGCCCCAGGACCGCCAGTAAAGTTAATGCTTGCCTCTGGACCGGACCCCCGGAGACAAATGAGGACCACAAACCCCCTAAATACAGACACTCTGATCATAGACCCCCAGACCAGGCCCCTCCTAAGCGAATACCGACCCCAGGAGTGAGGAGGACTACAGAAACAAGGAGAGGTGAGTGGATTGTAATGAAGCCCCCACAACATTCTGCAGCGCTGCCTCTTCCGCCCCCAGTCCGGGGGTCTCCTCGGTTACAATGAGCCCCCTGTAGACTCTGCAGAGTCGTCACTTATAAACAATGGGCCTGCAGGCTGGAGGGAGCCGTTGCCCATAGCAACCAATCAGATTCCAGCTTGCATCTCTCCAGTGCTGGTCAGAAGATGAGAGAAGCGATGGGATTGGCTGCCGCCTTCTCTGGGTCTGTGATTAGTTCGGCTCCATGACCGGCATTGTGGGACATTTCAGCAGATTCCTCTCCAGCTGCGGCCAGCCGGGGCTCTCTGCTCTCCTGCTGACATTCCCGCTGTGCCTCGTTGGAGGGGGTTTCTGCTGCGACGGTCACTCAGGCTATATATATATATATATATATATATATATATATATATATATATATATATATTTACATCCCGGCCAGGTATTGATTCGCTGGCCATAAGTTTGGCCTATCCTTGTCTAATCACTGCGACCCAGTGGTATAACATAATAGGACTCTACAGCTACCACCAAGCTTTCCTGAACCCCTGAATGGCAGATCGGCTACATGGGGCGAGGAAAGAGGTAAGGCTATAGGGCTAGACAGTCTTACCTTTCAGGGCTTTTAGAAAGCTTTGTGAAAACCCCTGCATGAGCGGTATGGTGGCCATTTTGGTTGTCACTCAGCTTTCCCAGGAACTGATAGACCTGAAAGCTCCTCTTAAAGAGTGGCGCAGTGACGCCGATATCTGTCATATATATGGATGTAAAGGTTTCTCAAGCGTCTTAGCGGCTCCCATCAGGGTCGGCACTCAGCTTTTCCACACTCCAGAATGGTAAACCTGCCTAGTTATGCAGCAGTATGGAAGTGAGAAGGCCACGACGGCCATATTGAATGTCACACAACTTTCCCAGGAACTAGCAAGGACAACGCCTAATCTATGTGTTTATATAAGAGGAGCCCCTGGATAGACGTTATATAAAGTTTTTGATTTTTGGAGAGCACTACAGTCACCTTTTCCATCTCCAAACTCCCCTTGAGGTGGCTGATAACAGGGAACACAAGTTTGTACGCTGGTGTCCCTTTAAGAACGACTTTTCAAACTGCAAAGCGTTACAATTTCCTGCATCCTACATTCCTGCTATGGGAAAATGTGAGGAGCGCTGCCAGAATCCTTCCGTCTGACTCATGGGGTGGGCCGGACGATTCCCCCCCCCCCCCCCTTCTTATTGTGGGAACCTTAGATTTTTTGCGTTTGTTTGGTTCCTCCTAAATTTCACTGGAATGCGTTAAAAAACGGCCCGGCTTGTTCCATCGCTCTGGAGAGACGTCAGCTGCGGTGTTTGTGCCGTGCTCCTCCGACTGTACTGTTACTCACATGACAAATGGCAACCGTTATGAGGCCATAAAGATGGCACCCAGCTTTCCCACAAACCCTGAACGGTAAAAGACATTTCTACGCAGTGTAATAAATAACACCGCCATCCACGGCTGGGGAAGACCCACTGCTTGTATCGGATCAGATTTGAGCGCAGCTTCAGAAATCGCTGTCCATCAGCTGTTCTCATCACCGTACATCTCTCCCCTACAATAAAGCGGAGCGTCCCCAGAACCATATAGTGTCCTGCTTGTATGCCCTTTAAGGGCACAGTAATGGCTGCCACCAGTGGTTGTCGCCCATCAGCTGTGTAGGAGACCATGATGACAGAGACATCTCGGTGAATTGCGCAACCTCCTCCACATTTACTTGAGGATAGATTGGATCTCCGTCCTCGAGATCAGTGGGGGTCCTAGCAGTCGGACCCCCACTGGTCATAAAGCGATCTCCTGTCCTGTGGATGAGGCCGTATTCGCATGCACGTATTTGCGATGCGTATTATGCGGTGTATCACGTGTGTATCTTGCGTATTTCAGTGGCATAATAAAATACGCCCCATGCTCTATTATGGGCACGAGTCCAATAAAATCAATGAGCTTGCATAAACGCACCCGACATACGCCGGAAAGCTGTGTGTCCACGGCGCGTATACTCACAAAATCAATGCGTTCGTGCAAAAATGCGCGGTTCATTTATGCAAAATACTCCGACGTAAATGCATTTCGGCCGTGCAAACATGCGGTGTATTTGTGCGACACAAATGCGCTTTCGCCCGTGTGAATCCTACCTAAGTGGTAACACAATTTGGCCCAACCGCTTTAAGCCCTTTTACGGGACCGAACATTGGGCACCGAAGTTGGTTTGCGTGATTGTCGGTCCATGTAAAAGGGACAGCGGTCCGCCAACAAGCGAGTAGCTCTCATTTGTCGCTAATCATTGATGTGTCGGCTGGGTTTTCACAGGGCGGATTCTCGGGGGAGATCTTGCGGTTTGGCCGCAGCAAAAAAACGCGAGATTTCCGCCGGGAGAACCGTTGCTGCAAAACCCGCGGCGGCTTTGAAGCTGCCCGGCCGCTCGCTCTTCCGCTCCGCTTCTGCCGGCTTAGCCGCAGCGGATTTGCCGTCCCGTGTGGACGAGATTTCTGAGAAATCCCGTCCACATGGCTGGCTAATCCCGGGATTAGCGGCCAAATGCGGATTTGCCGCGGCGAAATTCCGCACGGAATTTCCGCTGCAAATCCGCCCCGTGTGAACCTGAGCACTGATTGGCTGTATGTTACTTATTGTGAACAGGGCGATGAACAAATGATTGCACTAACGAACTTCGCATAGTCATGATTCTCAACCTGCGTAAGGAAAGTGCTGATCGCCATGCTTGTTGGCCGGCGCTCGTTACATCAGACTGCGAATTGGAGAAATGACCACATGGGGGCGATACTCCTTAGGACTTACATGTACCATGTATTGCTACCGCCCTACGTTGTGTATGGAGTACATTGGCGTCCTACCTATGGCTACATGGTGGACTTATTAAATGTATCCATAGGGCTGCCTTCACTCCACGAGGGTCAAGATTGCCATTTTGGCCTCCTTCGAGCGCGTAGAGGTTCGTATACCTCTCTCTTCTGTACAGGAAAACTACACTGCACTATATACTTTTTTGCAGTTGGGGTCAACGGGCTGCGTCTTCTCTTGGGGGTATACGTTGGGAGGATTTCCTCCAATGAGAGGCTCGAACGCTGTGTGCTCGGAGTCTTCGTTGGTTTTCTCTCGCCTCCAACCACCATCAAAGACCCCGTTGTCCCCTTACAGCACCACCAGTGTTCTGCGGGTGCCGGCTCCCTCACATTTGGGGTTGGGCATTAAAAGGGCAATTCAGACAACAAAGAGTCATTGACGGGCTGCAGATTTCCGTGTATGGCTCTTTCTTTCCGTACCGTAGTATGTTAAGCTTCACGTGACTCCGATCTGGGGTGAGGGATGCGAAGAGTCTGAGGAACCTCGATGACCGACCCTCGTGGCTACAATGGTTGTCACCAACCTTCCTGGTATATAAGCACGGGCTCGATGGCTTCTGCCCCGTTGTTTCCTTTCTGTTACCTTTTTGTACCGCAGTCTAAAGATCCATATTAGTTCATTCCTAATATCAAATCCATGATCTAATCCTCCAAACATTAGTCTAGGAACCGAAATAGTGAGACGAATAGACTCTCCCTTAGAATAGAAAGTCCTCCTGTGTCGCGGCTATCCATGGACCGCACCAACCAGAGAGAAGAGATTGCAGAAGTTTTACAAAAAGTTGTCTTGAACTTCTCTGACAGCTATTTAGCCTTCGGCATGCTTGTCGAGGTATTTGCAGAGTCAGCTCCTTTGTACCGCATAGACAACAATCGGGCAGGGGGACTCTAATATATACCTCATTCCAATATCCACTTTCCATACCGGGCCTTGTAGGGTCACAAAAAGGGGAACGTAAAGAGAGCTCTTCAGGACGTCCAACTCCAGAGCGTTAGTTAGTTGTCTAAATCAGATCAATTTTACTTAACATTCAAGTAAGATTCAGGAAATTCATTCAAACTTTTTTTAGTCAATGCAACTTTTTGTTTTCAGGCTCTTGATTCTACTGGTTGACTTTCGAACCAAGAGTTAATAAAGAGTAACCTCAATTGTAAATTCTCCCGATGGTGGATCCTCCCCCCCGTGACTCTACAGTAGATGTTTACACTCTTCTTGTTGACCCCCCTGATGGACAGTTTAGCCAAGACATCTGTATTTTCTTTCTCATAAACTTTTTTTTTTTCCTTCTTCTCAGTCTGTTCCTGGTGGAGGATGGGGGAAGAAAGTTGAAAAACGGCCAAACCAAATACAGATGTTAGTGTTATATGATGGAATTGGTCACTAATGGCTGCCAGATGCGACTATACAGTAATTTTACCAGGCTTGTGAGGCTGGCAAGGTGGGTTGGGGGGTGGAAGTGCTGTCACTGTAGTACTGCCAGTCCTTGCAGAAAACAAAACAGTCTGGTAGTGTCCCGGGTTGGGATGAACTGTCACTTCTTCGAATCGTTTAGACCTCAGGGTGGATTTGATGTGTATCCCCCCCCCCCCTCCACAGTACCTTGGTACAGGCAATTTCTAAATGACTTTTTGGGTACTTCTGTTGCATTCAGAGTCATACATTCCCATCCGTAGATTTCTATTTAAAGGGGCTCTCTGGCATGAAAGTATTGGTGGCCTGTTCTCAAGGTCCTTGATATCATCCTGATGACGAGCGCCGGTCAACACTTATTTAAGTGGCCTTAAAGTGGCATTTAACTGGAACAAGTGGTCATTGCCCCCCAGACACTTGCTGTCGCCAGCGCATCTCCCGCTTGTATGGAATAGATGTGCTGCTCATGGCGATCCCTTTTGGTGTCCCGTTAAAGATACGATGACCAGACAAACGAGCAGTTGCCCATTTGTTGGGTTTTGGCAGCACCTCCACATGGCCCAAAGACTGGGCCAACAAATGTTCTTACCGGATCGTTGGGCCACGTAAGAGGCCCTGTAGGGAGACTATCAATGTTTGATCGGTGGGGGTCTAACCAGCTGAACCGCCACTGATCAACATCATGCGGGTCTGTGAAGGTCCCACCGGTTGCCTGTCCTCTTCATTGTTTGCGCAGACAGTGATTCATCCACAGAGGTGGCGGTGCTTTGTACTGCTGCTCAGTCCCAATCAAGCAATGATAAGCGGAATTACTGGAGTTCGGACCCCCACCGGTCACAATTGAGGACTTTTCATCTCATCACAATATCTCAATGCCAACAGCAAACCTGTATTTACATACAATCTCCAGGGATGGGCCAAAGTCTCCTAGACCATTGGGGTCCTTAAAATGCCCCTTTGGACAATGGTGACACATTTGGACTATCAGGAACGTAATCCCATTATATGCTATTTAGTATGAAGTATTTTGGATGCAGCTGTATGTATTTAGTGGCTTCTTTCTGCTCCTTGGAACGTCTTATTCTTTCGACAGATGACCCAGTGCCTATTATCTCAAGGACTTCCTATCGCTGGAGGAATAAGATGCCCCTTGTCGTTAAGCTGATGCACTATTTTTGTGGACTGTGATTGGCTGAGCTGCCCATTCTTTTCAATGGGCGATGCAGAGCTGAAAACGGCTAAAGATAGGACATGCATCGCTATCAAAGCGCAGTGTTGCAGACCATGTTTTGATGCTTGTGTGAACAATCCCATTGAAATCAGTAGGAGCTGTACAAAAACGTCCAAGTGAGCGAGGCCTTACTCTTGCAGGAAGCAGACAGCTCTGTTCTCGCTGCAGTGGGCAGGCTTGGCATTGCAGGCCAGTGTCCCAATGAAATGAATGGAAACATTGTGTGTAATACCAAGATTAGCCACTGCAGTAAGAACGGAGCTGTCTGCTTCCTTCAGGAATCTGCTGAGTACACAAGAGCACTGACCCAGACAACAGCTGATCGGTGGGAGTCCTGTGCAATAAACGCCGCCTATATACTATTGATAACAAAGGATGGGCCATCAGTAGTTTATGGTTCCTTTTAACAGGACCATAAAACTTTGGCTGCTTGGTGAAAAGCATTATGGGGGTCTATAGAAGCAGTCCTACAAAAACTGCGACTTTATATAAAGCATACCGACAAAATGTGTCTAGAAAACGAGGTGTACTTTGGATTAGGCAACTGCCGACCGATGGGAGTCTGGTTTTACAAGGACTACTTTTGGGTTTCTGCTTTTAGTCTCACATGTTTTATGTTTTGCCAATATTGCCATGATCAATAAAGTTGTAGCCTTAAAGGGGTTTTCCATGGTATTCTACTCCCGCTATAACTGTCGGGTCTCCTTGTATTTCACACTCGGTGATGGCGGTTATGTCGGCTATGCTTGCACGTCTCCACCTGCCCTCCCTTGACATTTCCCCTGTGTGGAGACACCCTGGCACACTCAATGGGATTAGTTCAATGACAGACAATGGAAATGTCAGGTGCCCTCGGGCAGCAGCGGTACCTGGTGGGTTAATTAGCGGTCTGGCATTTAACTCTAGTTGGTGTTTAGTTCTGTGCTGCAATATAGGCATATAGGGTGCTCTCTGCTGAGTCGCTAGTAGTGACCCCTCCAGGCCACATTCTACAACTGCAGGTCGTTAAAATAAAACTTATGCATGACTTTTTTGAAATGTAACTTTTTAAAAAAACTCCAAAAACAACATTTAAAGGGGCCGTAAACACGTTGGTTGTGTTTTATTTTTGCTTGCTTAGGCCATTGAAATAACTCCAGGTGACTTTTGGGAAGCGGCGCCTTTAAGGTAACAGCGTTGAATCAAGCAGGCTTTGTGGCGTACAATAGATGAGGTGTGTTTGGCTCCGTGTTCCGCCTCCACCCCCAGGAATGCGTCTGGTCTGTCTTGCAGTCCTCATTTTTGTGAACCTGCCATCCTCGCGACGCTTCTGCTGAAATGCTCTAAAAAAAATAAAAATCTAGGCTGGCACCCCTTGACAACCGTTCGGAATTAACCCGGCTGCACATGGTAGAACACCAAACCCAATACCGCAACCGGAGACGTGCGCCGCGGTACTCGCCAGAATTGGCAAAAATGCCAATCTCTATTAACATGTATGATGCAAACATTTTTAAAAACCTTTAATATGGCTTCCTAAAATAATAATCTAGAGTATGCTATAATAAAGCACCCATAATGCACTTCTGTGTGTCCAGATGGGGCCGCACACCCATTCGTATAGTGTTGGCATTGTATTACCGCCACACATGGGTTCTGCGAATGGTGGTGGCACCATAATAATGTAATAGTACTGTGGACCATTTCTGCAGTTGGTGGCCCAGTTTTATAAATACTGCTACCCATGGGTTTTCCATATGGTGGTGGCACCATAGCAGTAATGCCACCCATGAGTTCTGTGGATGCTGGTGGCACAATAGTAATAACCAAGGCTTTGTATCCTGGTTTTCCTAGGGGCTTACTCTTTTTCTGCCATTATACAACGGCGCTATCTGCTGGCTAAAGCCAGTACTGCATGAGGTGACACGCTGGATAGGCTCCGACAGCAGAGAGGCTGGCAATATACAGTAAGAGAACCCCGACGGACGTCTTCCAATATCGGAGCTGTAAAGCCTTAAGTCATAATGTCTTCAGACGTCAGACAGGGGATTGGAAAGGGTTAAATGTTATCTCTTCGTTCGCATTCGTTTCCTTCTACATTTCAAGTTAATTTCCATTCCTTGAAAATTGGCCCTAGTTTAGGTCTGTAGGAGTGAAATTGGTTATGGAAACTCTAAAGCATCTCCTCAGCACATCTCCGGTGGCTCGATGGCAGCATAGTCCTCGCTGATGGCAATACTAGCCAAAATGGGCAATCCATTGTTTGGCCCTCCAGTGAAACACAAGCTATGGAGAACAGGCAGGTTTTGGTTGTTTTGCCTTGGATGACGGCTTGTTCACCCCAGCGGGAAGCTGGGCACCTCAGGCATCACTTAGAGAGCCACCAGCTGACAATGGAGGAGTTCAGGGGATGGACCCCAGATCTGTAGGCATGTATGGCATGGTCCTATTGCCCAAACACGGGCTGCTATATGGTCTATGAGCATCTTCTATAGAAAAGTCAGACATTCTTTGACTCTCTGATTTTGAGGCCAGAAGGAGTTAAATTTTTCTGTAGCTGCGTCTTAAGATCTTCTCCAGCCCCCTCCATAGTTTGTTTTTCTGGTTAAGTCATCCAGCTTGGCCCACAGGACGTTTGGCTTTCTGGAAACTTCAGACTCGACTCAGCCGATATCCAAAGTGACTCAATATTAATACCCGTTCTTTCAGCCCTTTCAATCCTTGGCCGGCTCCAGGGGTCTCTAAGGACTGGTAAACTGGACAGCGCCGTGCTAGATGGACGCCAAGAAAAATGATGCCATTGCATAAGAAAACTCCATCTTTGTCTCTTGTGTTTGAAGACACTGCGACCATTGTCCCCGGTGAAGTTACTCAGAAATGTTGCCGTAGTTTTTAATTAATTTTTGGAAATGTATTAGAACACACCCTTGTAGACCGAAGCCCGATTGAAGTGAGATCGTACTTGGGATAAAGGCCATAAAGGCCCTTTAATGATAAAGGGCCATTACGGCAAATGACATGACCCCGTGGGTGGGAGTAGGTCTTTGCAATTCCCAGCGGTTTGCCATGAGGTAGCCATATCAGTGGGCCACCTTTTTTTGGTTGCATGTCCTGCGGCACATTCTCCACCTCTGAGTCTACTTCATCGTACCGGGTTATGTCTGCTTTCTATCTGGAATTCCTGGTAAAGGGACATTGCGCCCCCGCTATGGACTCTGATATAGGAAATTAGGGTCACCTTGGACCGCATTAGATTTGGCTCAAAATCTGCAGATACAACAATAAATAACTAGATAACGTGTGCCTGTCATCCGCAGATACCGCGGTCACCGGTGACATAAACCTCTACCATCTAGGAACATTCCTTAAAGGGGCTGTACTAGAATTTCAAGTGATTCCTTATACACAGGATAGGGGATAAGTTGATTGCTGGAGGTCTCGCTGCTGAGACCCTTGCTGGTCTCAAGAATAAGGGTCCTATGTCCCCCCATTCTTCACACTATGGGGTAACTGAAACACCCCACCTCTCCCACGGAGTGAGGAGGAGACTGAATGAAGCGTTGGTCATGCAAGTGGAGGGGAGGGCCGCACCCCCACGCTGCTCAAATAACAGACCCATACATACAATAAGAAAACTGATTTTTAGAGACCCCATTAGAGAATTCGGAGTTGGCATTAGGAGGGTTCATGACTCTGTTAACCTTCTCTTGCTCTGGGGAAACCAACACATCTGTGCGTTACAGACATCCTCTTGATTTAGTATGCCCAATGTAATACTTCCTGCATCCTGTGGAGGCGCTGCAGGGAAGTTGAACACTTTCTGCTAGATTTCTCTACAGTGGACAATCCCTTTAAGTATCTGGGATGTCACCATCGTAATATCAAAAATATTCACTTTTTATAAAGGGGAACTAGATTAAATCTACAATTTACAGAGGTGGTGTCACATCTGGCCCCGGTGCCTGAGGGCGGCTCTTATGCCACATCAGAAGACCCCAGTGTTACATGGTAGGTGGGAGCTTGTTCCAGGTCTTGCATCGGGGCCCAGAAGCTTCCATTGTGGTCCCATGTGTAGCAGAATATGGAGTAGATTTGCTTCTCTTTGCTCTTTTACTCTCTGACCTCATGTGGACTTTGTTAACCGTACACACACGGACGCAAATTGTTTTCAGTGACATAAAGTTGATAACTCGCTTGCATCACTTTTTTTTGTTTTTTCTTAAAGGGCCAGCGCACACTTAGCCAGATGCAGTATGACTACATTTGTATGAATATACAGCAAACCTTACAAGCAGCGTTAATTGTATGCATTGATGTTTCCCAGAAAGGACACAATGTACTGTAATATGACCGGTGACTTTAACCCCACGGCTGTGCCTCCTGTCAGTGCGGGCTCCCCTTGTAACGGCTCATTGCTTCATATTTAATATTAGCTGTTATTTGTGGGAAGACTCTTCTTCCAATGTCACGTTTGCCCCGGTTTTTCCCAAAAACGTTCATAACCAAACAGGCTTGGCCTTCAGGAGCCTTGGAAAGCTGGGTGACAACTTCTCTGGTGTTTTTACTGGTTGTCAGACAACTTTCCCGGACTTCTGATTGGCAAATCTGGCTAGATAGTTGCTGCTGGACGCCAATTCCCTTTTTTTTATAACTATACATAATGTGCCCTGGGAACTTGTATTGGCAGCCATACCCGCTTCACCCAACTTTCTGGGAAGTGGTATTATTAACGATGACACTTGGGTTCTCGGTAATTACCGCCGCCCCTCGTAACGCCGGACCCCCGCTGTGCGTTGTAAAATCATCATGTCCAGGGATTACGAATGTCGCCATTTACGCCTTCGTTGCCTGTGGAAGGCGATGCCTCCTTTATGAGTGACGCTCTTGGAAGCTGGTTTTCAGTTGATCTGTTGATTCCAGCGGCAACTAGCACCTCCTCCCCTGCGGCGGGGGGCTCGTATTCTGTTACCGGAGGGGAGGTATAAGGGGGCAGCGCTCGTACACCTGCACATTAACCCCTGATGCAATGCAGATCTTTGGATGATCTGATATTGGAAAGCTGGGTGACAATCAGTTCATGACTGCTCTCCCATGCTTCTGAATGACAGCTGGGGCCGCCTTTTGATTGCTCTGTGCACTAACTTCTGCGGTGTACAGATATTGGAAACCCAGCGCAGGTGGCGGGGCAGGAAGGGGCGCCCCCGCCAACCCAGGTGGGGGTGAAAGGGCCCCCTTCCCCCCCCTCAAAGGATGGAGGGGCGCCCACAGATTCATACATAAAGCAATTGAATAAAACTGTAATACAATGTCTAAATAGAGCTGCTATGCAAATATTTAACCCAGCTTTCCCACTGACTGTTTGGCAAAAGGGCGGAGCTCAAAACTTTATCTGTCATTGGAGGGTTAAAGTGAAGCTCCTCCCAGATGATGTGGTTTTCTCTGGCCCTGCGATCTTACAGTGATTGTTCTTATTCCCCCCCCCCCCCCCCCCCCCTTGCAGCCGTTCCTCGCTGGGAGGGATTCTCCTCTGATGGACTCCAGATGTTGCTTCAGGACGGCCGGTGCTGGCGGCCCGCTACACGAGATCTGCTCCTCCTGCTCATCGGTGTCCAGCCAGGTCCTAGAGATCATCTGGTCGACCTCATGGCCTTCATTCCTGCTCTCTGTAAATGCAGAAATAAAATTCCTTTAATCCAGAATTTGCTAATCTTTTCACGGCACAGAACCGCCCTTTAATGTAAAATCTCATCAGAGTAGCGGGAATCCGAGTGAGTGTTATATTACTGTCTGATAATCTAGACTATCTGATAATGTGGCACTTGAAGGGGTTTCCAGTTGGGACAGACCATCATTAGTAGATCAGGGGGGTCTGCTGCCTAGGACCCCCACTAATAAGCTGTTCTCTGGCCCTTAGTGCTGATACTGTTTTCCGCAGGAAGCCGAGGGCTCTATTCTCACTGCAGTGGCCAATCTTGGTATTGCAGGCCAAGGTACCATTGAAACAAATGTGTAATACCAAGCTTGACCACCGCAGTGGGAACAGCGCTGTCTACTTCCTGCAGAAATCAGCTAATTGCACCCTCACACTGCCCTAGCAAACAGCTGATCAGCAGGGGTCTCCAGCAGCAGATCGCTACCGATATACTACTGCTGTCCTATCCGTCAGTAGTTTGCAACTGGACAGCCCCTTTTAATGCTGAATTAAAGTGGTATTCTCATTTTAAACATATGGTTATACACACAGAGCTTCAGTCAAGAAGGCTGCTTTCCCTTGAGCACGTGCTGGTGGGGTGGTAGGTGAATAAGGTCACTGGACCCGTATTCTCCCAATCTCCACCGATCAGCATTTTCGCATAGTCTGTGCATCCGCCATAATTATGTAAAATGGGAATATGCCTTTAAGAAATGATTAGCAGTGCAGTCATTTTTGGGGTGTGCTCATGGGGGGTTCATGTATGCAGAAATGTACTGCTCTCACAACCGGAAACCTGCTGTGAGAGAGGAGATAAAGAGGTGACAGATAAATGGCTATATATTGTGATGGCCACACTTAACGGTCGTAGTAACCTTTGCCTAGGAGGACTATTCGAGTCACTCTCCATGTTGGCTCGTGGAGGGGTACTGAGCAGGCACTGGTAGGGTTTTGTGGGCATGCCCCTTTAAGTCCCCTTTAAGGAGCAAGGTTTGAGGTCTTGAGGCACTGCCACCAACCGACATCTCGTGAACCGATACATAGATATCATATGACTGCATATATACCGCAGCAACATGTATGAAACGCGGCAGCTGAAAACTGTACAGATGATGCATAAAGTATTCGGAGGGCGCACAGCCATCAGTAACGTGGACCCGGCTTACTTCGGGTTCCACAAAATTTCTAGGAAGATAGAGAGCGAATTCCTTAAAACCTGCGCGTTGCGCCTGCAGGTACCCCGGGCAGGAATGTCTGCGCCTCCTCCGCCGGACGATGGAGTCCCGCCTCATGAAGAGATTCTTTGTACCAAACACCTGGGCTCACGTTTCTGCGTTCAGCGAGTCTAGAGACCGCCCAGACTTGTCTACTTACCTCAAGGCTTGGAATTCACAACCGTCGTTCAGTGGTATGGCCAGGCTTGGGGGCTAGCTTAACCCCTTCCCTTCCTGCCCGGACCGGTTTACAAGGGGGCGTTGACTTCAATTTGAATTCATCGTTTTCTAATTTTGAGTATTTATCTCAGAGTCCATCAGCCTCTTGTTCGAGGTAAAAATAATTCTGCCGTCGTCCTTTAGGGAGCGCTGTGGAAGAATGCGATCGGTAAGGCAATATGGCCGTTCTTGCCCTCTCCATTACTCACAGTGGCATGAGTAGCCATTGAATGAATATTCTTAAAGGGGCCCACCTCTTGGTCAAGGCGTTCACACAGTGCAGGTTTTGCAGCGGAGTATCTGCTTATTTTCAGTGCAGAAAATCCGCTGCAGCAAAGCTGCTCTAAATCCGCGGCTACTGCTGGGGTTTGGGGGTTGACTTCCTGCAAATTTCGGCACCCCCATGGAAGTCTATTGGACAAAACCCGCCGCGTATGCTCGGCTGTAATGGACTGCTGAATCGGCGGGTCCGTAACGGCCCTTTTGATAATGTCTCTTATGGCGACAGAAAATAGTTTTACGTAAACTCCACTCCACTCAGCAGAGCCCTCTTGCAGATCACATGACCTCTTCCTGCTGCTCTGATTGGAGGAGAAGGTTCTTAAATAGTCTGCTGGGCGGGACTAGCTTTTTAAGGGGTCCTTTAATACGTACATTTGTCCCCATAGTTCTATTTGAAGAGCTGATAAGTCACCCAGAGGACTCGCAAATGAGACTTTTTTTGGTTTGTGATAATATTACTGACGGCAAATTAAAAGGTGGCCGTGTTCGTTAATTTTAGTAGAGCTAAAAATGGCCGCCTACTTGATGGGAGAAGTCCGTTAGTCCCAGTGATGCTGAATGCACCGTTAATATCCCTTCACCAGCATCGCCATCCTGAGCTGTTAATGGCTCTACAACCCAACTCGCCATAGTTTTGGGTTACAGCTAGTTGGAGAGGCATCTCCACTTGATTGTTTCTGCCCATTCATGGCAAACTCTGCCTATGCAGAAGGGACCAAGGGTCGTAGGTGATGATGTGACCACTAGGTTACACCAGCTAGGATCAAGTAGTCGCCATTTAACCGGTGGTAGCGGCGTATCATGTGACTCGTCTTCGTGAATTGTCTGGTGGCGGCGCAGAGATTCCCCAGACAAACGAGTTTCATTATTTTGAGCGTCCGGTTACCGCTGACTTCTCTCCGTCGCTCCGGCCGTCAGCCGGGCTCCCTTTGGTCCACGGCCAGGAACAGGCAGAATGTGGATGTGGTCAGGAGATCCCTTTTGGGAGGGGGCGGCCCTGGAGTCCATTCCCGCTCGTGTCACGGGGTGGGGGGCGCGGGATGGACGGATGATGCAATGTGAGCCGACTCAGTGCAATCCAGATGTGGAAAGTGTGTGCAGCCTCCAACATCTGCTCCGTCGCTCCTCGCCTCCTTCCAGCCGTCACATCTTCACTAGTGTCTGGGAATCTTTCCATTTACTGACAGCTAGCAGAGATCTTGAACGTGTTGCAAAGTTTAGAAACAAAGTATATTAGAAAGTTGCAACCTTTTTGCTTCCATCCCCATTTCCTGCCCCCTCCCTTCTGCGGTCCCTTATAGATTGTCCTCACGCGGCGCCCAGCGATAAGGCCGCGCCGGCTGCTCCCAAGGCGATGTCCTGGCTTTCATTATCCGCCTTTCCCACAGCTTCCAAATTTTTTATTTTTTTTCCTTTTTGCCGACAAATGTGCCGTGACTCATGGAAAGCCGCTCGGGTTTCAGACCGGGGGTGTTTGTCTGGATTTGCGGTTGCTCTGCGCAACTGTCTGGATTTGCTTTTCATCCGTGGATTTGACCCCTTAACGCCGGCGCTGCCGCGGATCTCTGCTGCTTCATTGCTTTTCCCGTAGGGGCTGAGATTAGTCAACAGTTAAACCTTGTAAGATTCCAGTTGACGAGGTGCCGATCAGCCCCTGCCCGTTACCGGGTTTAAAGGGACCCAGGAGAAATGTATGAATGTGCAATGACGTTATAATGGAAGTGGGGGAGTGATGGGGTTTCTGGACTCTCAGGCTGATAACTGAGAACAATAGACTGTAATTGTACATAAAATCGGAATCGGATAGGACTTTAGATTTAGCATTCCCCTAATATCTATCTAGCTGTGACTTCTTGTCACCTGCATCCGCCCGTGTGACTGAGCCCTAAATGTAACTACTCCTCACCATGGCACTATGATGGGGTTTCTCCCCTTCCAGCTTTCTAGCACAGAGCTTCCTACCTTGCCGGGGTGCCCGGGTAGGGCTGGCAGAGCTGAGCCACCAGCTGCTGAACAGAGCGGTGTGGATGTGCGCCGGAGCTCAGAATCCAAGATGGTACCCGCTCCCTGTGCCGGCGCCATGCCCTCTGCCAAGCTTTGGCTGTGACTTCTGAGGATAGTGGAGTCGGTCCTTCTGCGTCCAGACCTTATCGCGGGCCATGTAAGGGGACGCGGTGGGCCGCTTTGGCCCGCGGGCCTTGAGTTTAAGTAGTCATTAAGTAGGACGCAGGGTACTCTGGTGACTGGTCTGCTCATCCAGGGGTCTCCCGCTTTTTTGAGGAGCTCTCTGAACATTTCGGGACACTTGCCCCTTCGGCCCATCGGTATACCTGCAGCATAACGACTGCATTGCACGAGTTTCTGAATTGTCGCATTCACTACCGGTTAGAAAAATGTGATCTTTTTCCATTCCACACCCCAGAGGCTGATGGGAGCGCCCCCCCCCCCCAACCCCCCATTTCCTTATCCCTCCCCCAATAAGAACTTTGCACATGTGTTTGCTGAGGCTGTTCACACGATGGGCGGCTGTTCATGATGGGTCACACGTCTGTGTGCTGAACACACAATGGGGCATCATAAAATGTACTCAGCGGGGAGACGGCTGTTTACCCTGGAGGGAGGGTGGCATCCTGTCCTGCCCTCCAATGACTGCACACCAAAAATGGCGCAGTACAGTCATGCACTAGTTCTATCCGTTCCTGGGAAAGCTGAGTGATGATCAGTTAGGCAGCAGATGTAACTCTTACAGACGCTTAACTAGTAATGGCGGACATATTGCTTGTAAGCCAGTTTTACTTGAAGGCGAAAGATCATGGAGGAATCAAATTCCCTGCGGCGCCCCCTAATGTAATCAGGGACCTCCTAGCAGCAATGTAATGCAGATGGTGTTGGGGGAGCAATATCTATATGTTGGAGAATTACTAATAGTGCAATTCCCTCTGCCATTGGAAAAACCCCAAAGAGGGAGCTTCACTGCTGTCCACCATATCGCAGCAACTAGAGAGACTTTCAGGAAGTTGGGCTGTCAGCCGCTCTGTTTTCTGAACGTGACTCAGTGGACTTATAGGGGAACTCCAAAAAAAAAATGAAAAACTGAAAGGGATTGTCCAGGTCTGAACGGTGATGATCAATAGTGGATCGGCGAGCTCCGCCGCTTCAGGACACCCTACAATCAACTGATGTGCATCCCACTATCAGCTGACGGCTCCATACACTCTGCAGTGGCCCGGGTAGGTGTTACTTTAAATTCAATAGGAGCTGTACCTGCAGTACCAACCTTGGGCCACTGTATGTACGGCGCTGTCTGCTTCTGGCTCTGTACACACCATGACAGTGGGGCAGCTAATCCTTAGGGATCCTGAGTAGCTGACCTCTACAATCAACAGTTTATGACCTATCCAGTGGATAGGTTATCAGTTGTTTTGACTGAACAGCCCCTTTAATTTTTCATCATGGAATATTTTTTTAGGGACAGGGCTTGATGTCCCAATGAACCATCCGCCTGGCTCATCTTTATCCTAATGGCTGCCTCTCCGCCAGAACTAAGGGCATAGTTCGACTCCAAATCATCATCCACATCCTAATTACCATTTGGACATTGATGTGCGTGGTGACTTACTTCCATAGTGTGTGCTGATGGACGAGGCTGGGTGACTAGAGCACAAGACAGGAAGGGTTATCATGGGGAGAGGGGAGAAAAAGTGCAGTAAAGGGGGGTTTGTGCCGATCAGGCCGATTCATGTCTTCGGTTTTGCATATATGGACCCTTTAGGAGGTTTTGCCGAGAGCCTTCTCCTTCCCTCGCTGGGTGCAGCAGTGATGGTGGTTTACAGCATTACTTAGCGGGTAGTCGTCCTGGGTGCGACTGTTCTCTCTCTGACCGAGTCCTGAAAAGAAAGACTAAATCTCCTGTCTTGTCTTTCCCCAGCCCTTCTCGGAGCTCCTCGATGACAACGCCCTGCTGGACGCCCTTGGACAACTCATCGGAGACCCGTTCCTCACCGAGAAATATGAAATGATGGAAGTGGAGAATCCGAGTTCACCGTCGCCCATGATTAAGGCGGAGCATAGCTACTCGCTGTGTGGAGACTCGCGGCCGCAGTCGCCCTTCACTCACGGATCCACCGATGACAACTTCAGCGATGGTATAAATAATGTGCTTTTCGTATGGGGTGATGATGACGTCATCATTTTGATTGTTGTAATAGGTATAAAGGCACCTTGTGACCACTAGGCGGCCCTCGAGCGGGATAAGGTGGGCCACAATTACCGCTAAAGTGGCCACACACTAGATTACTGCTGACTGAACCTACCGCTTACAGGAGGCATCAGATGTGTGTGGCGCTATACCAACTATGCCCAAATGGTAGGAGTTGAGTAAAAGTAGCAGTGGGCTGTTGGAGGTCAACATGCCGGATCCTTTGGTTCTGTTTTTCAGGACAACATTCTGTCCTGCGACCCGACCGGGGGGGGGGGGGGGCGGGGGGGGTTCTCAGCAGCCCTGATTTTGGCTGTCCGGGGTGACTGTAACAAGCCTCAGACTACCCAATCCTCATAGTGCAGGGGCGTAACTATAGAGGGTGCAGGGGATGCGGTTGCACCCGGGCCCAGGAGCCTTAGGGGGCCCATAAGGCCTCTCCATATAGGGAGCCCAGTACTATGAATAAAGCATTATAGTTGGGGGCCCTGTTACAGGTTTTGCATTGGGGCCCAGGAGCTTCAAGTTATGTCTCTGTGCAGCATGGTTTAGGTATGGGTACGGGTACAGATACAGATAGAGGGGGGGGGGGGCAGCTCACGTTTTGCACCCGGGCCCCTGAGCCTTTAGTTACGCCCCTGCCATAGTGCATTGGTAGCGTTAGACTACCAAGGCATTGTACCTGCTTTCTAATTGGCCAGCATTGGTCACATGAGTAGCTCTGGCCAATCAGAGAGTCGTGTATATTAGGTAGATAGAAAATTGTGAAAACCATCTCGGACAGCCGGAAATTGGACGTGAAATCGGTGGATTGGAGGGACGACCGAGAACAACTGCAGTAATCTACCCTCTTACCCCTCCGGTCCCAAGAAAGAAGTTCATCCTGAAACCGTAGGGTTGCTATGAAGCTGCGCGCACATGTAGTGGAAACGCACAGACCTACGGCAAAACCCGCAGCACTTCCACATCAGAAAACGTCCCAGAATCCACGTTGGTGCGGCTTTTGACTGGCATTTTGCTGCGCAGCCTCAGCTGATTTGAACCTGCAATGCCGCTCCTCATACCAGCTCCTCGCTGCGGCGCACACCCCTCACCCGGCCACCACTACAAAGCAATGTTGCCGTTGATCAGGTGATGCGCCCACTGCGGCGGCTGCGATTAGTAGTGAGGGGTGTGCGCCGCAGTGACGACTTAGTATGAGGAGCGGCATTGCAGGTTCAAATCGGCTAGGGGTCTACAGAGGAATGCCAGCCTAAACCCATACCAACGATGCCGATTTTGATGCGATGATGTAGCAGAATTTGCAGCCGATCTGCAACATTTCCGCTACATGTGACCCTAAGGGTATCCAAGGTACCAAAAAATTAGGGAGAGGGCAGGAAATGACTCAAAATGAAGTTTTACTTCTCACTCCCATCCAGCGCTGCCGCTCCTGTCCTCTTCGCTGGACTTTGTATACGGATACCACCGCAGTTTGTGAACTAAGTCCACGAGCGGCAGCGCTGGACCGGTGGCCGTCGGAGCAGGGAGCACAACCTAGTTTAGTTTTCACCATTTCCTGACCTCTCCAATTTTTTAATAACTCAGGAAAACCCCTTTAAGGGATGTAAAGCTGCTGCCAGAGGTGCCCGTCAGCGACTGGGTGGGTGAGCATGCGTGGGCATGGGGTTGTCAAGGCAATGGGCACACAGATGCCTAATGTGTAGGCCAGCCTAAAGACCCCAAAAAACAGTCCGCCAATTATGGTGGTTTCGGGATTGGAATGGAAGGAGGATCGTTGATGTTGAATTGCAGCGCCCCATCCTTCCCGGAGCGGCGAGGATCTGCGGGTGTAACTGGGCTGCGTTGGTTGGATAAGCTGACGCTCGCATTGTGAAACCTGATAGATGCTGACATCAGTGTGTGTATAGAAGTGCGGACAGTCAAAGTCCAGGCGAGGGTTAAAGTCTCAACACACAAGACACCCGGAAGCCATAAGGTGTTGCGTTCTCCCGCTGACGTCAGGGCAAATGTCTAATTCCTTCCTTGCTGGCCGGCTGACAGGTCCGCAGCGCTTTGTCCTGGATGTGGGTCGCTCCCGTATTTCACAATATCGTCCCATTGTTCGTCATACGAGGATGTGACATCCATTGTCGGTCAGTAAACACTGCCTGCTCTGTGTCCGCCGCTTGTCCTCGTTCGCGGGGACCGTCCCCTGATGGAAGCGGGATGCGTTTTCTCTCCCGATGCGCCTGTTTTTAGTTAAAGCGATTCTCCGGTCCCGGCGCCAAAGTTTGTCCCAGGACCAGAGGTGGGATGATGATACCGGTCAGCCTTCGTTTTTGCCACGGATCCGCCGGGGCCCCTCATTGTCGTCCAAGATGGCTGCAGCGCCCCTCTCGCTGCTGTGCATTGGTAGTCTGAGACACTCCGCGTGGCTTTCAGATTAAGCAGCGCTGCCATCTGACCGCTCATGTATTGTCTTAGACGGCCAATGAACTGCAACTGTACAGCGTGTGGTGCGTAGACGAGGTCGGGCCGCAGCCATCTTGTCAGATCTGAGGGGCCCCAAGCAATGGTGTATTAGCGACACAAAAGGAGGACAACACATAATAATCTATTCTGTGCTGGGGTCAGGGGGTCTCTGGAAGGGGGGGGGGGGGGACCTCCGGGACTCCTGCTATTCCTTAGGTGAATTCAATCAGAGTTGTGCCTGAGCACCAAACTGGGCCGCTGCGATGCACACAGCGCTGACCACATTGACAGCGGACCTGGGAATCGGCTGATCGGCGAGGATCCTGAGCGGAGGACCACCCCGACGATCAACTATTGAGGGCCTGTCCTTTAATAGTTGAAGTCCTGCACAACCCCTTTAACTGAAACGGGACAGGAGTGACCGGTCCTCTACAAGAATCACTTGGAAGTCCCCGAGCTGGCCTCTAGTGTGAATGGGGACATGGGTGACAACCACCAGTGGCTGCCATTACAGTGGCTATAGGGGTGCCACTCTACTTGCCCCAAACCCAAAGTGGCATATAAACCTACATGGTGGCGTGGGTCATAGTGTCTGTCGGTCACTCAACAACCTCCACAATATTGCGTTCTCCTTTAATATGCTCTTAAATCCATCTGTCCTGTTCTTAGTGTGTACCCTTCCCTCTGCAGGGGATCTCACCGGTGAGGACTGGTGCCTTGGGGGGCAGCTCACTCCTACCAAAATTAAGATGGAAGTCCCCGTTGAAGAAAGCCCAGGCTTGGCTCCTTCGGTTACACTTACCACCAACCCGGTGACGGCACCTCTTCAGGTGGAAGCGCTGCCACAGCTGCCGGAGCCCGACCAGGTAAGTGCCACATCAACCCGTTGTACCCTCTTACGCTGCCCACAGTAGCCATCAGCTGTGTGATGAACAACCATCTCCCCCTTTAAAGGTCTGTTCTCACGTAGCAGAAATGATGCCGCGTTTCTGCATCGAAAACCCCGTCAAAGTCCGCATCATTGGCTGGTTCTTGACTCGAAATCAGGGCAGATCTGCGCTTGATTTCAGCCCGCGCCGCGTCGCTCTCACCTCCGGTACTGCAGTATCCAGAATCCTGCGCAGACCGGCAACTGCTGCTGAGCGCCCCTGCCGCCGGTCATGCGATGCCACTTCCACATCACATGATCGGTAGCAGCGGTGCTCGGTTGCCGGTGTGTGCGGAGCCCCGGCTGTAGTGTTGGGAGATGAGAGCGGCGCTACAGCTGATTTCGAGTCAAAATCTGCACCAATGCTGTGGGCTTTTTGGTGCCTACAGCATACCCCACGGGCTCGTTCTCACCGCTGGCCATGGGGGTCTGTGTTCCTGTTCCGTCATGGGATCCAGAAAATGGAATCCTTGCTCATTGTCTTACATATCCCCCTTTATCTCCTTGCAGCACAAACCTCTGAGCCCAAAGTCTCTGCCGCAGATTAAACTGGAGCCCCATGAGGTGGATCAGTTCCTGAACCTGTGTCCTAAAGAAGGTGGGGTCCTCGCCGCGTCCCGGACCAGACGCAAGTTGTGCCATCTTTACTTTACTTAACTTTCCCTCCCTTTCTGCAGCTGCCTCATCCGATAGTCTGCAGCTGCCCCCGACGCCCCCCAGCAGTCACGGGAGCGATTCTGAAGGAGGCCAGAGCCCCAGCCGATCCCTCCCGCCCTCCAGCCCTGTCCAATCACAGTCCGGGAACAAAGGCGCCGCTCGCAGTCCATCAGCACTCTCGAATTCTCCTCTCCTGACCGCTCCCCATGTAAGTTTATTGCAGTGCAGGAGCTGCAGATGTAGCAGAGCTCAATCTGTCCCTTTAAACCAGTTCTTTCATGATCTGCTATCTATAGGTGTTCTCACTATAGTTATCATTGGGTTCAAAGTCTCCTCTGAAGACGTGCTAGTCACAAGCTAGATAACGCCAGCCAATAGGATCAGCGCCAAGATGTAGCTTGAAATCTGATGCTACTTTGTGCCGCGAGTTCCAGTATTTGTTGTGGCGCCTCACTTTAAGTGAATGTCGCATTTTAACATTTAAAAGGGTTATCGCACCAGAAGCCTTTATCATCTATCCAGAGGGTAGGCGCCGAATGTGTGATCGCTGCGGCCCCCAGGGATCATTAAAGCGGAGCATTCCAATTAGTGAATGGAGTGGCGGGGCGCAGGTATTAGTGTACCTTGACGCCACCGGAAGCTAGGGGTTTGATGGGGAACGCCCCTGTCACACTCCCAGCTCCTGATAGGGTGAAGGCACCAAGTTCCTAGCTGCACACTGCACACATTGCTTAATGGCTGTCCGGCATTCATAGCCTCACAGTTACTTCGGTTCTTAGACGTACATTATGAGCTGTCAATGCTGGTATGTAACCGCAGTTACATGGCAGCATTAACATGTTGTAATGTACGCCGAACCGAAGTAACCATGAGGCTGCGGCCCAGCCATAAAGCAATGTGCAGTGACAACTGTACGCGTACCGCCCGGTGGCCCCTGACTCACTGCTGCATTAACCGGCAGCAGTTGCTGAGTCTGTGCTGGGTGACGGGCGCTCCCCTGCTCACCCCGATGTTGAAGCTGGGCCCTCATGTGTTGTCCGGCTCTTTTGGGACAGCCTGCTGGCCAGCGCCTCTCTGCTCCCTCACGGCCGCCCCCCTGCTCAGTGCTCGCAATTGGGTCCACCGCAGTGAGAGCTGGGCAGCCGGCGCTTGTGTCAGCTGACTCGCTCCTGTCCGATTTCTTCTGGCCGGTGCCTTGGTGGTGATGAGCGCTCACCGCTCTTAAGTCACCGGCACTCCACAGCTGGCCTCATATTTCTTCTGGGCGGTGCCTGGGTGCTCGTGAGCGCTCACCACTGCTAAGGCACTGGGGCTGAGCAGAGGGCTGCCAACGGGGCAGCAGGAGCAGGGAGCAGAGGCCCACGGACACTACACCAGGACCGCTGAGCACAGCGGCGCCGAGAACACAACAGCTGCTGCCAGATGAGGGGCAGAAATGGAACAGCAGGAGCACCGAGCACTGTGAATGAGCGGGGAGCCAGGACACTACAGTTACACTGGCCTGCCAGGACCTGTAGGCAAGTCTTATTTTGCAGCCAATCAGCTGCAGGGGGCGTCACCCCCCCCAACCCCCCCCCCCCCCCGTCACTCCTGACTCCACCAGGACTTCCTGGTGGCGTCAAGATACACTAATACCCGGTGCGCATGTGTGACCAGGGCTCCATTCACTTCTATGGGCGTGAGGAAGATGACTGAGCACATTGCTCAGCTACCTCCATAGACAGTGAATAGAACGGTGGTCCTGCATGTGCAGCGCCAATCCATTGGCCACGTGGACCCAGGGCGCACCATTTATAGGATCCCTGGGTGGCTCAGCGGTCCTACATTCATCACCCAACCTGTGGATAGTCTAAAAGTTCTATGTTTTATTTATTTCCAAATATATCTTTTCTGACACGGAGCTCCAAATCCTCTGCCTCTGCTTACAGAACCTTACAGGTACCTGATACATTTGTGGCTTTCTCCAGTCTCCTCTAGGGGAAGCTGCTGCATATAGATTTATTATTGAATTTAATCTGTGTGTAGTGAGCTCCCCCTAGTGGTGACTAGAGGAGCCAGAATATTATATATCTGTCTATGCATAGAAGTGGAGCTTTGACTTTTTTTATATTGCCACTTTATTAGAGACCCCATCTAGTAGCGCACTGGACCTCTTTTGGCCTTCAGAACTGCAGCAATTTGTCGTGGCGTCCATTCACAGGTATAGGAGCACCCGCTTCACCTCCCCAAGCCTGATGGGAAGGGTTAATAAGTTTGTGCTGCTTATGCTAAAGTTTGCCCTCCCAACAGCATAGTGCAAGTTATCTGGATTCATCTGACCAGGAGATGTTTTTCCACTGGTCATTGCTCCTATTTTTGCGGGGTTTCTTTGCCCACTGAAGTTTTGTCTTTCTGTCGTCCGCTGCTATAGCCCATCCGTGCTTAGGAACGGCGAGTTGTGCGTTCGAGTTAGTTGGAGCACCAACATTGTATTTGGCTGCTCTTGATTGTGCAGTGGCTGTTCATCAGCACGATTCCTGACATCCTCCTCTGACCCCTTTCGGTGGCGGGCTGTTTCCATCCACAGGATTCCCTTTAGCTGGATATTTTTCCTCGATCACACTGTTCTCGGTTACACAAGAACCCCCCCCCCCCCCCCCGCGGTTGGCAGTGACATCCTGACCCAGGCTAGTCTAGTACCGATGACCTCGTTGGAAGTCACTCAGACCGCCGGATTCACACTGAAACTGATCCATGGAAAACTTGTCACATGACTTCTGTGCTCCTCTCTGGGGTCACAGTTCTAATTTCCACACAGGGAAACGCGAGTTGAGCGAGGAACGGGGGGTCTAATAAAGGGGCGGTCAGTGTATATTCTAGACAATATAGCCATGACTTCAGAAGCCGGCGCACAAAGGGTGCATATATGCAAGCTGTTCAATATGTAAACATCTCCTATAGACTTCTGTTTTATAGTAGATGCACACTGCCATCTATAGGTAATTCTTAGGTATTGCATAGTTTTTATTTAGGGAGTTTCAGTCGATTGCCTATCCTTGGGGTTGAAACAAGGTTTTCTTTGCAGAAGCTGCAGGGCACCGGACCCCTCATGCTCACGGAGGAAGAGAAAAGGACCCTGGTGGCTGAAGGATACCCCATCCCCACTAAACTGCCGCTCACAAAGGCCGAAGAGAAGGCGCTAAAGAAAATCCGCCGGAAGATAAAAAACAAGGTACACGGCTTTCACATTATATACTGGTGGCTCTCCAGCGGAGTCTTCTAGTACTGAGAATATATACTGTATATACAGACTTGTGCTGCTACAGCCTTGATCCCTATATAATGTATATACAGACCTGCGCTGCTGCTACAGCCTCGATCCCTATATAATGTATATACAGACCTGCGCTGCTGCTGCTACGGCCTCGATCCCTATAGAATGTATATACGGACCCGCGCTGCTGCTACGGCCTTGATCCCTATAGAATGTATATACAGACCTGTGCTGCTACGGCCTTGATCCCTATATAATGTATATACGGACCTGCGCTGCTGCTACGGCCTTGATCCCTATAGAATGTATATACGGACCTGCGCTGCTGCTACGGCCTCGATCCCTATAGAATATATATATGGACCTGCGCTGCTGCTACGGCCTCGATCCCTTTAGAATGTATATACAGACCTGCGCTGCTGCTACGGCCTCGATCCCTATAGAATGTATATACGGACCTGCGCTGCTGCTGCGTCCTCGATCCCTATAGAATGTATATATGGACCTGCGCTGCTGCTACGGCCTCGATCCCTATAGAATGTATATACGGACCTGCGCTGCTGCTACGGCCTCGATCCCTATAGAATGTATATACGGACCTGCGCTGCTGCTACGGCCTCGATCCCTATAGAATGCATATATGGACCTGCGCTGCTGCTACGGCCTCGATCCCTATAGAATGTATATACGGACCTGCGCTGCTGCTACGGCCTCGATCCCTATAGAATGTATATACGGACCTGCGCTGCTGCTACAGCCTCGATCCCTATAGAATGTATATACGGACCTGCGCTGCTGCTACGGCCTCGATCCCTATAGAATGTATGTACGGACCTGCGCTACTGCTGCGGCCTTGCATTGATCCCTGTTGGCACCAGTGTTTGGTATATACTGAGGCTTCAGCCTCCATAGTGTAAGATGAAGTAGTAGTAAAGTACCTGCGATGGGCACGTATGTATGATGAGTCTACGATGGGAATGCCCACTGCTAGCTTTCAGTACAGAAGCCCCCTCTCTACAATAAACCTCGACTATCAGGTAATTTACATTTAAAGGGCTTGTACTAGAATTACAGGTTATTGCCAATCGAGGGGATAGGGGACTATTTGCTGATTGGTGGGAGTTTCAGCTGTGAAGACCCCCCACCGTACCTGAAAAGAGCGATAACTTGTAATTCCAGCACAACCCTTCAGGGCCCGTTCGCATTTGCATTTGAAGTTCCATTTCGAACCTCCATCGCTGAATTCCCCTTAACCCCTTAATGACACGGCCTATTTTGGCGTTGAGGACCAAGCGATTTTTGGTATTTTTCCATCTCCATTTTTCAAAAGCCATAACTTTTTTTATTTTTCCGTCGACGCGGCCGTATAAGGGCTTGTTTTTTGCGTGGCGATCTGTAGTTTTTATCAGTGCCACTTTTGGGTACATAGACTATATCGTAAAACTTTTATTATTTTTTTTATGATAACAGGGAGAGAAAACGCATCAATTCTGACATAGATTTTTTTTTTTTTTACACCGTTAATCATGCAGCATACATGACACACCACATTTTTTCTGCGGGTCGGTACGGTTACAATGATACCAAAATTCTTATATTTTGTTTTAGGTTTTTACCCTTTTTTGCAATAAAAACGCTTATTTTTGGAAATCTGTTTTTTTTTTCTCTATAGCTGCATTCAAAGTCCTGTAACTTTTTTATTTTTCTATGCACGGAGCTCTATAAGGGCTTATTTTTTAGTTTTTCTTGGTACCATTTTGGGGAATGTATGGCTTTTTTGATCACTTTTATTGCATTTTTTTGGGAGGCAAAATGCTAAAAATTAGCATTTTGCCTCTGTTTTTTAGCGTTTTGTTTTACACTTTTAGCCGTACAAAATAAAAAGCATGTTCAACTTTTTGTACACGTTGTTACGGACGCGTCAATACCAAATATGTGGGGTTTAATTTTTTTTTACCTTTTTTTATGCTAATATTAGAAAAAGCCCATTACATTTTTCTTTTCTTTTTTTTTTTTTTTTTTTAACACTATTTGAGTCCCTCTGAGGGACTTGCAGCACAGCACTGATGATTGCTGTGATAAGGCATGGTAGAGCTACTGCTCTGCCATGCCTTATCGCTTATACAGTGTCTGGTGTCCTGTTGCCATGGTGACAGGCCGGGCTCTCGGGATAACATCGCGAGAGTCGGCCGGAGACACAGAGGGAGCGCGCTCCCTCTGTGAACTCTTTCCCTGCTGCGATCTACTTAGAAGGGAAGGGGTTAATGTTCAGCGGGGTCTGTTCAGTGCTGTCATAAGAACTATCCGTTTGGCCAATGGAAGCCCCTTGCCTGCTCCATAACAGAACCCATGAGATGTGAGCTAGCCTTTAGGGCTAACCCCAAATGGATAGGGCCAGAAAACCACCACATGGGCAAAACCGCCAAGTGTCTGGTCCTTTGGAGTCGAAACACTCTGGTCTTTAATTGGTTAATTTGAGAACCTTTGGGGCGCCAGTTCTCAGGTTTGCTGGGGGTCCCAGCGGTAAGACCAAAATAGATAATATGGTTCTGATAACTTAATTTGATGCGACGACCCCTTTAACAGCGCCAGTCTCAGTAATGTATACGGATATCATGTCTTTTCAGATCTCTGCCCAGGAAAGTCGCAGAAAAAAGAAAGAATACATGGACAGCCTGGAGAAAAGGTAAGTGCGCGTCGTCTGTCCGCCCGCAGGATCTCCGCCAGTAGTAGCGTTTCTAGGAAAGCTGAGTGGCCGCCAATATGGCCAGTGAAATGCCTAGCTACATGGATGGGGATGGAGATACTACAATACATAACTAGGCCTTTACCAATCACTCACATATGCTGCCGGACTTGTCATCCAGCTTTCTGAGACCCCTGAACGGTAACCCTGCTGAGTGATACATCCTCTGCTCACATGTTACTAGAGAACTGCGGAGTCTGGTGAGATGCCCCATAGGCTCTGTAATGGCGCCTATATTTGGGTCACTCGGCTTTCTATTTTAGGTGGAGTCGCCCTTTAGTCGCCCCAACCAGATCTCAACCCTCCGTTTCTTAGGTCCTAAGGAGTCCTCTTCTCTGATGTTGACTTTTTCTTCCGATAGGGTTGAGAACTGTTCCTCCGAAAACAGCGACCTGCGCAAGAAGGTGGAGGTCCTGGAAACCACTAACCGGTGAGACCATCACCCCAAAATAGTTGTTTTTTCTGTAAGTTGCCCCCTTCTGTAGACTTCACAATTGCCTTACATTATAGGGGCAAACCCTTTACAAAACACCCCTTTAAGTCGAAGATCTTAGCGGAATCCAAGAGCTGCCCCTTTAATAGAGGCGGGACATGCTGAACTCCTTCCCTTGTGATTTATTCCTCAGGACCCTCTTACAACAGCTGCAGCGTCTACAGGCAATGGTGGCCGGAAAAGTGTCGCGCTCATATAAAGCCGCCAGCACCCAAACAAGTACCTGCCTCATGGTGAGTGAACGGCTGACCTACCTGGCTGCGCCCGAGTTAAGTTGGTGCAGGTGTTTACCCGTTAGTCACACGGAACAGTTTATGACATTGTGGTTACTTAAGAGGAACCGAGGGATACAATGTTCACCGTTTTGCTTGGGTCTTTGCGTTATCCAGGAAACCCGCGGAGCTGACCATGTGGTGGTTGCAGATTTTCACGCTTTAAATTGAATAATCAAGTTGCGACCCCCCCCCTCCCCCACCATTTCAATTTAGGAGCTAAAGAGTGTTCATGGGAAAATTTCAAGTTTTGTACAATGACAGAAAGTTAGAGAATTAGTGATGAGTCGGTCAGTGAGTGAGTGAGTGACGGCTTTCATGCTTATGTATGCTTTATTATATACAGATAGATACCTTAGATTCTCCTCAGTATATAAACAGAGCTGAGGTAGATTCTCCTCAGTATATACACATAGAGGTGAGGTAGATTCTCCTCAGTATATACACATAGAGGTGAGGTAGATTCTCCTCAGTATATACACATAGAGGTGAGGTAGATTCTCCTCAGTATATACACAGAGAGGTGAGGTAGATTCTCCTCAGTATATACACAGAGAGGTGAGGTAGATTCTCCTCAGTATATACACAGAGAGGGGAGGTAGATTCTCCTTAGTATATACACAGAGAGGGGAGGTAGATTCTCCTCAGTATATACACATAGAGGGGAGGTAGATTCTCCTGAGTATATACACATAGAGGGGAGGTAGATTCTCCCGAGTATATACACATAGAGGTGAGGTAGATTCTCCTCAGTATATACACACAGAGGTGAGGTAAATTCTCTTCAGTATATACACATAGAGGGGAGGTAGATTCTCCTCATTATATACACACAGAGGTGAGGTAAATTCTCTTCAGTATATACACATAGAGGTGAGGTAGATTCTCCTCAGTATATACACATAGAGGTGAGGTAGATTCACCTGTGTATATATATGTAGAGGTGAGGTCGATTCACCTCAGTATATATATGTAGAGGTGAGGTAGATTCTCCTCAGTATATACACATAGAGGTGATGTAGATTCTCCTCAGTATATACACACAGAGGAGCGGTAGATTCTCCTCAGTATATACACACAGAGGTGAGGTAGATTCTCCTCAGTATATATACACAGAGGAGCGGTAGATTCTCCTCAGTATATACACACAGAGGTGAGGTAGATTCTCCTCAGTATATACACACAGAGGTGAGGTAGATTCTCCTCAGTATATACACATAGAGGTGAGGTAGATTCACCTCAGTATATACACATAGAGGTGAGGTAGATTCACCTCAGTATATATATGTAGAGGTGAGGTAGATTCACCTCAGTATATATATGTAGAGGTGAGGTAGATTCTCCTCAGTATATACACATAGAGGTGATGTAGATTCTCCTCAGTATATACACACAGAGGAGCGGTAGATTCTCCTCAGTATATACACACAGAGGTGAGGTAGATTCTCCTCAGTATATACACACAGAGGTGAGGTAGATTCTCCTCAGTATATACACATAGAGGGGAGGTAGATTCTCCTCATTATATACACACAGAGGTGAGGTAAATTCTCTTCAGTATATACACATAGAGGTGAGGTAGATTCACCTCAGTATATATATGTAGAGGTGAGGTAGATTCACCTCAGTATATATATATATAGAGGTGAGGTAGATTCACCTCAGTATATATATATATAGAGGTGAGGTAGATTCTCCTCAGTATATACACACAGAGGGGAGGTAGATTCTCCTCAGCACATATGCATAGAGGTGAGTTAGATTCTCCTCAGTATATACACATAGAGGTGAGGTAGATTCTCCCCAGTATATACACATAGAGGGGAGGTAGATTCTCCCCAGTATATACACATAGAGGGGAGGTAGATTCTCCTCAGTATATACACACAGAGGTGAGGTAGATTCTCCTCAGTATATACACACAGAGGTGAGGGGGATTCTCCTCAGTATATACACATAGAGGGGAGGTAGATTCTCCTCAGTATATACACACAGAGGTGAGGTAGATTCTCCTCAGTATATACACATAGAGGGGAGGTAGATTCTCCTCATTATATACACACAGAGGTGAGGTAGACTCTCCTCAGTATGTACACATAGAGGGGAGGTAGATTCTCCTCAGTATATACACATAGAGGTGAGGTAGATTCTCCTCAGTATATACACAGAGGGGAGGTAGATTCTCCTCAGTATATACACATACAGGGGAGGTAGATTCTCCTCAGTATATACACATAGAGGTTAGGTAGATTCTCCTCAGTATATACACATAGAGGTGAGGTAGACTCTCCTCAGTATGTACACATAGAGGGGAGGTAGATTCTCCTCAGTATATACACATAGAGGGGAGGTAGATTCTCCTCAGTATATACACAGAGGGGAGGTAGATTCTCCTCAGTATATACACATACAGGTGAGGTAGATTCTCCTCAGTATATACACACAGAGGAGCAGTAGATTCTCCTCAGTATATACACATAGAGGGGAGGTAGATTCTCCTCAGTATATACATATAGAGGTGAGGTAGATTCTCCTCAGTATATACATATAGAGGTGAGGTAGATTCTCCTCAGTATATACATATAGAGGGGAGGTAGATTCTCCTCAGTATATACACATAGAGGTGAAGTAGATTCTTCTCAGTATATACACACAGAGGTGAGGTAGATTCTCCTCAGTATATACACACAGAGGTGAGGTAGATTCTCCTCAGTATATACACACAGAGAGGTGAGGTAGGTTCTCCTCAGTATATACACATAGAGGGGAGGTAGATTCTTCTCAGTATATACACACAGAGATGAGGTAGATTCTCCTCAGTATATACATATAGAGGGGAGGTAGATTCTCCTCAGTATATACACATAGAGGTGAGGAAGATTCTCCTCAGTATATACACATAGAGGTAAGGTAGATTCCCCTCAGTATATACGCACAGAGGTGAGGTAGATTCTCCTCAGTATATACATATAGAGGTGAGGTAGATTCTCCTCAGTATATACATATAGAGGTGAGGTAGATTCTCCTCAGTATATACACATAGAGGGGAGGTAGATTCTCCTCATTATATACACATAGAGGTGAGGTAAATTCTCCTCAGTATATACATATAGAGGGGAGGTAGATTCTCCTCAGTATATACACATAGAGGTGAGGAAGATTCTCCTCAGTATATACACATAGAGGTAAGGTAGATTCCCCTCAGTATATACGCACAGAGGTGAGGTAGATTCTCCTCAGTATATACATATAGAGGGGAGGTAGATTCTCCTCAGTATATACATATAGAGGTGAGGTAGATTCTCCTCAGTATATACATATAGAGGTGAGGTAGATTCTCCTCAGTATATACACATAGAGGGGAGGTAGATTCTCCTCAGTATATACACACAGAGGAGCGGTAGATTCTCCTCAGTATATACACACAGAGGTGAGGTAGATTCTCCTCAGTATATACACACAGAGGTGAGGTAGATTCTCCTCAGTATATACACATAGAGGGGAGGTAGATTCTCCTCATTATATACACACAGAGGTGAGGTAAATTCTCTTCAGTATATACACATAGAGGTGAGGTAGATTCACCTCAGTATATATATGTAGAGGTGAGGTAGATTCTCCTCAGTATATACACACAGAGGTAAGATAGATTCTCCTCAGTATATACACACAGAGGGGAGGTAGATTCTCCTCAGCACATATACATAGAGGTGAGTTAGATTCTCCTCAGTATATACACATAGAGGTGAGGTAGATTCTCCCCAGTATATACACATAGAGGGGAGGTAGATTCTCCCCAGTATATACACATAGAGGGGAGGTAGATTCTCCTCAGTATATACACACAGAGGTGAGGTAGATTCTCCTCAGTATATACACACAGAGGTGAGGTAGATTCTCCTCAGTATATACACACAGAGGTGAGGTAGATTCTCCTCAGTATATACACACAGAGGTGAGGGGGATTCTCCTCAGTATATACACATAGAGGGGAGGTAGATTCTCCTTAGTATATACACACAGAGGTGAGGTAGATTCTCCTCAGTATATACACACAGAGGGGAGGTAGATTCTCCTCATTATATACACATAGAGGGGAGGTAGATTCTCCTCATTATATACACACAGAGGTGAGGTAAATTCTCTTCAGTATATACACATAGAGGTGAGGTAGATTCACCTCAGTATATATATGTAGAGGTGAGGTAGATTCTCCTCAGTATATACACACAGAAGTAAGATAGATTCTCCTCAGTATATACACACAGAGGAGCGGTAGATTCTCCTCAGTATATACACACAGAGGGGAGGTAGATTCTCCTCAGCACATATACATAGAGGTGAGGTAGATTCTCCTCAGTATATACACATAGAGGTGAGGTAGATTCTCCCCAGTATATACACATAGAGGGGAGGTAGATTCTCCCCAGTATATACACACAGAGGGGAGGTAGATTCTCCTCAGTATATACACACAGAGGTGAGGTAGATTCTCCTCAGTATATACACACAGCGGTGAGGTAGATTCTCCTCAGTATATACACACAGAGGTGAGGTAGATTCTCCTCAGTATATACACACAGAGGTGAGGTAGATTCTCCTCAGTATATATATACACAGAGGTTAGGTAGATTCTCCTCAGTATATACACACAGGTGAGGGGGATTCTCCTCAGTATATACACATAGAGGTTAGGTAGATTCTCCTCAGTATATACACATAGAGGTTAGGTAGATTCTCCTCAGTATATACACATAGAGGTGAGGTAGACTCTCCTCAGTATGTACACATAGAGGGGAGGTAGATTCTCCTCAGTATGTACACATAGAGGTGAGGTAGATTCTCCTCAGTATATACACAGAGGGGAGGTAGATTCTCCTCAGTATATACACATACAGGGGAGGTAGATTCTCCTCAGTATATACACATAGAGGTTAGGTAGATTCTCCTCAGTATATACACATAGAGGTGAGGTAGACTCTCCTCAGTATGTACACATAGAGGGGAGGTAGATTCTTCTCAGTATATACACATAGAGGTGAGGTAGATTCTCCTCAGTATATACACAGAGGGGAGGTAGATTCTCCTCAGTATATACACATACAGGTGAGGTAGATTCTCCTCAGTATATACACACAGAGGAGCAGTAGATTCTCCTCAGTATATACACACAGGTGAGGTAGATTCTCCTCAGTATATACACATACAGGGGAGGTAGATTCTCCTCAGTATATACATATAGAGGTGAGGTAGATTCTCCTCAGTATATACATATAGAGGTGAGGTAGATTCTCCTCAGTATATACACATAGAGGGGAGGTAGATTCTCCTCAGTATATACATATAGAGGGGAGGTAGATTCTCCTCAGTATATACATATAGAGGGGAGGTAGATTCTCCTCAGTATATACATATAGAGGGGAGGTAGATTCTCCTCAGTATATACACATAGAGGTGAAGTAGATTCTTCTCAGTATATACACACAGTGGTGAGGTAGATTCTCCTCAGTATATACAGACAGAGATGATGTAGTTAATGAAGTTGCGACCCCTTTACCTTTCCCATTTACATACACCATTTTTAAGTTTCGCGTTTTGATTGCAAATTATTGTGGTTGGTCAATGAAGTTCTCTAAGGCCTGCGTATTACGCCTCCACGACCTGCTGATGTGCCGGTCTTGTAACATCAAGGACTATGCCGATGACGTGAGGACACAACTGGACTGTTTACCTGTGGCTGTGGACTTGGACCAGCAGGGGCACTTAGCCGGGTTCTCTAGTACTGTCTGGGCATTGTAGAGGGCACATCCATTTAAAGGCTAACATTCCATCTGACACCACTAGAGGCGCTCTCTAGATTGGGGTTTTTTAATTGTAATTGGGGCAGTTCTCACACCATGCAGTGCCCCATGCCGACCCTTCTGCAGGTGAAGGCTACGCTGCTCCACCGGGAAGTTTTTAGTATAAGATGACTGGAGCCAAACAAACCGCGTCTCTGTGGTTTAACCCTTCTTCGGATATGTATTAGATCATGGGGGTCTATCTGACTCTAGCATTGTTGATTGCAGTTCTGCACTTTTGATCTGTTAACCCTTGTGTGGTACCCGTGTCAAACGCTTCTAACATGCCTGAGAGCAGCGCTGAACCTGTAGACACTTGCATCTGTGGAAAAAGTTGTATCAAAGGATATCTTTTTTTTTTTTTTCTCTTCGTCCACGGAAGTTTAGCTCATGAGTTTATACCAAATCCTTTATAGCTTAAAGGAACAATAAATGTGTCCTCTTCATTTAAAAAAAATTAACTCCTTTTAGAAATTGATGGCAGTAACACATCTTACTATGAAAAATAAAACGGACCAATGTCTCCCCTCCCCCTCTGATATGTTCTATATTCTACTGGAATAAAAAATGGTTAGAAAAGATTACAAAATCATTGCAGTTTTTTTTCTTACATTTTACCCTGTCCCAACTTTTTGGGAATTGCCATTGGGAGTTGTACTGTGATTCTTCTCCATCTCCCGGTCATTGTAACAAGGCTTGTATACAAAGTCTGACTTTGGCTTGAAGGAATGCTGCCTTTCACTAGGTGGCACTGTGGAGGATTTATTCCATCTCCCTTATTTGCATATTACCCAGAGGAGCGTGCATGGCCATTTGAGTCTCCTTACCTAGTTTATAGTTGCTCTCCCTAAGGAGAAAAGATAGTGTTTCTGACCCACTTCTCCATCTGATATCCATGCCATTGCCTGAGCCTCTCTGTCTCCCTCAGGTGGTCGTCCTGTGCTTTGCAGTAATTTTTGGCAGTTTCACACAAACCTTTGACCCCTACCCATCAGCCACCAAGACATTACCAGAACCAAGTGTGCACTCGGTGCCGGAGTCGTACGCAGCATCGATAGGTGAGTGCCGTTATTCAGATGTATTGAAGACTCCTTTACTTCTGCAACCATCAATGATCATGAATGGTCTCTCTTGTAGTGAGGTCTAGAAGCATCCTTTCCTTCGAGGAGCATCATGCCTGGGAAGAGTTATACAGCTCCGCAGTCACAGTGGATTCTCCAGACTCCTGGGAGAGGAGCAAAGAGATCATCTCTCAGCATCACACAGCCATACTAGAGGAGTTCCGCCTGTCACAGGAGAAGCCTAATGTACTGTTTAATGACAGCAGCCGGGACCCAGAAGTACGGCACAGGTGAGCGCAGAAGATTGGGGTTCACCAATAGAAGTTATGAGAAGTCGGGGACACTAGCAGAATAGAGGAGAGCAGTAGAGCGGGGATCAAGCATGTGGGGGGCAGTATTGCAGAGATGGGGGTGCTGGGGGAAATACAGCAGAGATGATGAGTGCGGATGGCAATATGGCAAAGATGGTGGGGTGCAGGTTGCCCAACTTATAGCAGAATAGTAGATAGTAGTGCAGCAAAGATGGAGGGTGCAGGGGGCCAAATATATAGCAATATAGAGTAGAGCAGTACGGCAGAAAAGTATAGGGAGCAATATATATAGCAGAAAAGGGGCCAATACAGTAGAATTGAGGGGTGCAGGGGGCCAAATATATAACTGAACAGAGGGTAGCGGCGTGGCAGAGATACGGGGTACAAAGGGCATATTGTAGAACAGAGGGGAGCAGTACAGCAGAGATGAGGGGTGCAAGCGGCGGTATGGCAGAGATGGGTTTTGGGTGGCAATATGACAATATATTGCAGAATGGAGGAGAACAGAACGACTGATGAGAGGTCCAGGGAACACCTTACATTGAGGAGTAGTGAGGTGCAGTATGGCAGAGGTGAGGGGTTCAGGTTACATATTACACAGAAGAATAGTGGGGCGCATCGTGAACATGGAGGGGACTGATAGAACCTTCTTCCTGCTGACGATTGCTTCTCTCTCGCTTTTCAGGTTCCATTCGGATTTTGGACAAACTGAAATGACGAAAATAATAGAACTGGAGAGAAGAGTAAACACCACGTCCTAATATCCGCCTCCTTCCTCCTTCTCTTCTTCAACCCTCTACTTCCAACCGGCGCAGCCGCCCCTCAAGTTCCCACACTGAGCCGCCCTTCGGACTCTATGCCTGTCTTGTCAGGTGGAGGAGGCTGGGACTCTAGACTTGACACTGGCGGATCATAAAAACAAGTCCTGAAAGGAACACCCCAATTTCCTGGATGTCCGAACATGCAACTTGTAAAGCGGAAGGTTGCAGGATAATTACGAATTGAGACGTGAAGGAAACCTTTTCCGCAGTCCATCGCCAAATGGCGAATAAGATGGGAGTTTTTATTTATACCATGAAATAATTAAAGGGGTCGTCCAGGACTAGAAACACATGGCTGCTCTCTCCCCAAAAAACAGCCCTTTGAATGGGAGGTAAAACTGCAATACCAGCCACAACACAAATACAAGGGTGGCGCTGTGTTTGGAAGAAAGCAGCCATGTTTTTCTAAGCTTGGACTACCCTTTACTCTTTCTAATCCAAGATGTTACATTAATATTTGGTGGATAAGATCTTGCTTGGTGGAGAAGATCGAGAGGAATACATTCCATAACAGACATCAGCCCACCCAATATGTTCAGCTCTAGTAGGCACTGCCAATAAGACCCTTGCTGGGACTTATAGTTCCACTCAAGTTGGGTGCTATAAACTGCCTAACATTCCCATAATCCCATGTCCCTTCCTCGGATTGTCCTGTATCAGTCAGTGCCTTATATACCGGGATTATATTCGGAACCCTTTGCCTATAACCCCATCACTGAGGCTCTCCACTGCTCCGTGTGTACTGAGACTTCCCCTGGGATTTTCTCTCTCTAGTCCGTTGAATTGAGCTGTCCCTCCTGCTGTTGTAAATAGTATTTATTAGTTTTATTTGCTACTTCATCATTGTTAGCCCAAAAGAGGGCGCTGCCCCCCCCCCTTCGCCCAATGATGATGATTAACGCCCAATAATCAGCACAATGCCCCATTGACAATCCACTGAGTGAGATGCAGGACCGTGACATTGCAGTTAGTTTTCTTGGTAGGGCAATTGCTATCTCCGACCCTTATAGTTCCCAGGATTCTTTGCAGATCAGCGGTCGGATAATCCTGCGATTTGAGGGTTCATCCAGAAGATGTTTTAGTAATACAGATATCTGATATTAGGGCTCTTCTATCTCCTCTTAAACCATCAGGTCTCTACTGGATTCTTCTACCTCGCTGATGCCACCATGCAGCTGTAGGATGGAGTGGAGGACCAGTTGTTACTACAGTGTCATCATCAGAGGGGGCTGTAATGGAGAAACCCTTTAAGCTCAGTTGTTGATCGGTCAGCTACCCATGATTTGTTCCTTACTATCCTGTCTTGGTACATAAGATGGAGTGGGCATCTTACACATGGCACTAAGGGGTGGATACATTTCTATTCCTTGTTTTATTTTATGCTTCTTTTTTGGTATAATAATTTTTTATAAAATGAGAAAACTCAATAAAAAGTAGCAGCATATAAAATGGTGTGTGGTTGTTTGATCGGGAAGGGGCACGTACTACAAATGCAAGATCCTTGGGTTACATCCTGTATTGTTCTTCAGAGCTGCACTCACTGTTCTGCTTGTGGAGTCACTGTGTACATACATTACTTATCCTGTACTGATCCGGAGTTATATCCTGTATTGAGCACTTCAGATTACCCCTTACATATAGTCTCTGTGAAAGTAATGCCAAGTCACAAAACTTCAAGGGGACATGGTTGTATTCATAACCCTCCCTCCAGGTTCTCACTTGGGCAGTCTTTGAACACCAGGGGCTTCTGAAAATGGGTCCACAGGACTCTATCATCAAGGAGCTTTCTCGTCAGACTACAGATCTTCCTCTATATCCTGAGACTCCACCGCTGTATCCCCTTCAGAGCCTAGGTAGCGTAAGTCAGGAGATATCTGTGCTGCAGGTGAAGGTCCTTCACTCGTCGTCCTGTCTCCCATTCCTGGAACAAGGGCCAAAACCATTCCTGGCAGGAGTAGACCCACGGAGGAGCCCTCTCTTGCCAGATTTTACCTATGTTGGAAAAAAATAAAATTTTACAAGAAACACCACAGGGTTGACCATAGATAACTTCCCCCAAGTCATCTTGTGCGGTACGTAACATCTTCCCTGATTAGGTTCAATCTATTTCCCCACGACTTTAGAAAGAACAGGTTGTAGACCCGGGTCCAGTGAGGCTCTGGCAAAATTCATATGCTGCTCAGGTAGATTAATAAAAAGATCAGGTATGTTTTGATCAGACTCTTTCCTGAAGGGTCAAAGACCAACCCTTCCACTGATTCACTTTCTGAGTGGCTACCTAATTTTGTAATCTCCCTGGCCAAATTTGATGCCGAGGACTTTTGCTGAAGTCTGGGGCACATGAAGGGTGTCCGGGAGATCAAATGTAAGATCGCTCCTTCCTAACCAGAGACTCACACTTATCTCATTTGACCTCAGACCCAGATGCCTCCAAGTAGTGGTCTGTCTCCGAGTAGCGGTCCCCCTCCAACCCCACAAACTCCAACTCCCCTCTCGTGGACACGAAGAACGTGAGATGCCCTGCGTATGCTACCGCTTTCAGAGTGGGCCCCGTCACCGCCCAATCTATCCTGACCATAATCAACCCTCCTAAGGAAGGGATCTATTGAAAACACATACAACACGGGACTTAGAGGACAGCCCTGACAGATGCCGGACCCAACCACGAAAGGACGACTAAATCAACCATTAACCAGTGGGAAAGCCCATGCATACAATGTTCGAAACAAATCGACAAAGGCTGTATCTCAGAAGGACTAACCAGAGGTACTCATGATTAATCTGATCAAACTCTTTTGCTTGATCCAGGGATGAGCCCTACCCTGCCTCATTGCCTCCTGGTCACCAGCCGATTAAACAGCTCTTTTTGCCAGAACCTTCCTGTCTGTGTTGAGAAGCGCTATGGGACACAAATTCTCAATATGCCTTGAATATTTACCTTCTCACTATGCTTCGCTCCATCTGCCTAAAGGACACTGCGCTCTCCTCGTTCTCCTCCTACCTCTGACTACTCCTTCAGAGTCTCCTTTGCTGGCTCTATCTCCTCTCTGCTCCCCCTCGCAGTTGGGGTCCCCCAGGGCTCGGTCCTTGGCCCTCCCCTCTTCTTTATCTACACAACTCTAATTGGACAAACCTTCCGCAAATTCAGCCTCCAATACCACCTGTATGCTGACGACACCCAGCTATACACCTCTTCCCGTGACATCTCAGCACGATTGCTCCTAAATCTCACCGACTGTATGCGGTCTTGACACCTTGTTCTTCCTTTTTCTCAAATTGAACTCCTCGTCTTTTTGCCCGCAACCAGCCGACCTCCCCCCAAGATCACCATATCCATATCTGGCACCACCATAACCTCCAGACAGCACGCCCGCTGCCTTAGAGTAACTATGTGTTCTGACCTTTCCTTTACCCCCCACATCCAATCTCTGGCCCGGACATATCACCTGCACCTCAGCAATATTGCTAAAATCCGTCCATTCCTCACCACGGTCACACTTAAGACTCACGTTTTAGCCTCTATTCACTCCCCACTGGACTACTGCAACTCGCTGTTCTTTGGCCTTCCCCACTCCAAACTTTCTCCTCTTCGATCCATACTAACTAGGCTCATTTTTCTATCCAGCCGCTTCTCAGATGCCTCTGCACTATGACTTTCATTGCATTGGCTGCCCATCCACTGCTGAACTAAATTTAAACTCTTCACCCTTGCCCACAAAGCTCTCCATGGCGCCGCGGCCACTGTACATAGCTTTGCTCCTGTCCGTACACCACCCAGCTCACACACTGCAATTTGCTAACACACTCAGACTAAACCCTCTAACACGAACCTCACATGCTTGCCTCCAGGACTTCACCAGAGCAGCACCCATCCTCTGGAACGCTCTACCTCAAGGTATCTGGGTAATCCCTGATGCACAAACTTCAGATGCGCCATTAAAATGCACCTCTCCAGTGAGGCATACCAATTCTCCTGACCTAGTCCTCCTGCCCCTCGCTGCTGCTTCCCGCACCTTCCACCCTGCCTATCGCATATGACCTCCACTTCTGCACCTCCTTACCGCCCCACCCCGTTTGCCTCCTAGTAACTGATGTCCACATGTAATTCCCATACTGCCCATGTTCCCCCGTGCCTCATTCCCCCCTCCTTGTACCTCTTATAATCACCTCCATCCCGTTTGTTTCAAACTGATTGCATATTACATGTAATTGTTATATTGCCTGAGTTCTCCCACGCTTGAAAGCGCTGCAGAATAAGTTGGCGCTATACAAATAAAGATTATTATTTGTAGCATTCACTATATGCTCAGCCCTTGGCTATGAAAATCATATATAATAAGAGATATTGGGGAATGTGACTTGGCAAGCTCAGGGAGAGGACGCACGCTGCTGAGCTCCGCCACTGTGACCTGCCTTTTTGCCCAAACCCAGGCACATAAACTGAAAAAGGACACTGGTGACCACTAGACATCCTGCCTTACTCCTGTGGGGCACCTTGAAGGGTCTCCGCCACTGCATGAAGGGTGAGGGGGCCGGGCTCAGCACAGCTGCATACATCCCCGGCCTGGAGTGATGGGATCTCCGTCCGGAGGTGTCCGTTGCAGTCACCTTGCAGGGTCCACACAAGTCAGAATGGGCATCTGGTATCCCCCCCCATTGCCCCGCCTGAAGGTGAGGTTGTAGAGCACAGGTGTCAAACACAAGGCCCGCGGGCCGAATCTGGCCCCTCACCTCATTTTCTGTGGCCCGCCGGCTGTGCAAAAAGTTCCCTCGCTCCTCTGTGCTGCTGTCAGTAGGCGAGCCTCTATCGGCTTGTTCTGTCTAGTAATAGAGGAGTGCTGATAGCAGACTGACAATGGCCGCGGAGGAGGGAAAAAGACTGCAGAGAACATGATCTCTGGTGCCAGGAGAGCGACGCTGAGGAGGAGCAGCTGCAGAGTGAGAGCCAGTCGGTGCTGACCTCCTGTCACCGGCCCTCTCTCTGTTCATGGCTGCAGGCCTGGGGAGACCTCAGGGGCCTAAGTATACAGGAGGGCCCCATGAAGAGAGCAGCCGGTATACCTGCCAGTGGGACCACATTGGATGCAGGTAAGTATAAAAATGCAAAAGTGTCCTTGTGTGTGTGTGTTATATATTATATATATTACACATGTTATTGTGTGTGTGTGTGTGTGTGTGTATGTGTGTATGTATATATATGTATGTGTGTGTGTGCGTCTGTGCGCGCGTATGTGTATAATAGTGTGCGTGTATGTGTATAATAGTGTGCGTCTGTGTGTATAATAGTGTGCGCCTGTCCGTCCATATATATATATATATATATATATATATATATATAAAATGTGTGCACCTGTGCATGTGTGTGTGTGTGTATATATATTTATTATTAGTGTGCGCCACTGGCCACCATGGGGAACCTTATTACCAATCAGGCCACTATGGGGTTCACTTTTATTATACTGTCTTACAATTAACAATTAGAATTGATCCTCTGAGGTCCTGCCTACCACATGTCAGGACCTCTGGTGCCAGCTCTCTCTGTGCTGCCCTCCAGAGCAACAGGGTGCTATAAACGGAAGAGCTCCACAGGATCAGCAGCGACTCCCACTTTCCTGCAGGGTAACTGCCATCTGGGCTCCCAGAGGAGTGGGCTCCCAGTGCTGCCCTGGAGCAGAGAGTGTGAGGGAGCAAAGAGGAGCTGCATTTATCTCTTAATGACGCGGCCCCTTTTTATTTTTCCATTTTTGTTTAATCCCTCAAAGTCGTTGTATGAGGGCTTGTTTTTTGCGGGACGAGTTGTATTTTTCAATTATACTATTTACTTTACTGTATAATGCACTGAAAAACTTAAAAAAAATTCTAAGTGGAGTAAAATGAAAAAAAAAACAAATAAAACGACATTCCGCCATCTTTCGGTGCGTTTGGTTTCTACGGCGCACAAACTGCAACTAAAACAACATGATAACTTTATTCTACGGGTCGGTACGATTAGTGCGATACCAAACTTGGATTGGTTTTTTTTTCGCTACTATTTTTTTTTTCACACATTTAATTTTTTTCAATTATTTTCTGCCGCCATCTTCTGCGCACAATAACTTTTTTTATTTTTCGTTTGTCGTACTTGTGTGAGGTTGCAGGATGTCCTGTAGTTTACGTTAGTACCAATTCGGAATATATCCGACTTTTTGATTGCTTTTTTCTAGGAGACGGGGACTGAAAAAGTGCATTTCTGGCGTTCTTTTTTTTTTCTCTTTCAGCTGACGTTCACCGTGCGGGGAAAATAATGTGCTACTTTGATAGATCGGACTTTTACGGATGCGGCGATACCAAATATGTATTTTTATTTTATGATTTAGATTTTTGAATTATAGATATGACAAAAGGAGGAGGGGGGGGGGGGGAATTTAAACTTTTTTGTAACTTTTTTTCCCTTACAATTAATAAAACTTTATTGCTCTTATTTTCACTTTTCTTTTACAACATGCAGTGCTTTGATGGCTCCTGCAGTATGACATAATGCTATAGCTTTACGTCATACTGTGATTTGACAGTCTATCAAGCCAAACCACGGGGATGGCTTGATAGGCATTCTGCTAAGGCAGCCCTGGGGCCTTTCAGAAGGCTACCCCGATCTCACCGCGCATATGGGGGATTTAAATGCCGCTGTCAGAATTGACAGCAGGCCCAAGTGTCCTTTCAACCGGACGGACAGCTGACTTTACAACTTGGAGAAGATGTTCCAATTCCTGCCCACATCTTCTCACTCACAGTTCCTGTCATTCATGAGCCAGATCACTCAGGCCCCACCCTGAACCAAATAATGAAAATATCAGGGGTATGGGCGGAAGATAATCCACCAGGACTCGCTCAGAATATACCCCCAGTCGCAGTACAGCTAAAACCAGGGGCACAATCGGTGCCCATGAAGCAATAGTGTACGCCATCTGCTGCCTGCCATAGCATTGTACTGCATCTGGAGAAGTTTGCAAAGTATGTGCAGCATCCGAGGAGCAGGCCCTCAGCCGAGGAAACAGCGGGGTAGAGTCTTAACCTTGTCAAGGGGCAAGGCTACCGTCTCTCCCTAAGAGTAGCTCGGAACCTGACCTCTTACTACTAGGGGGAGATCACAGGGATAGTAACCAAGGTTACCTGTAATCTAACTTGTCACTCGTGATGCCAACGTTCCATGCTTTTTGGTGGATCCCACCGATGTCAATTCCGGGAAATAAAGTAGTCCACGCACAAGGTACACTTTTCTGAACAGGAACCAGTAACATTCAGTTCTGCTCGTTGACTTAAGTCTCTTTAGACAAACAACAATACAACAGACTTAACTAGTAAACACTGTGAGAACAGTGCTGGATCAGGGAGGACCCTCGGGCATTACTCAACCACAGTCCCAATGATCTGTCAGTTCTGTCTCTCCCGGCAACTCTCTCTCTGTCTCCTGCCAGTCACTTACATTTCTCTCGCTTATTCCTCTCTCCCTCTCCAGACTCATGCGGTTTCAACTCGTTTCTTTCAGTCCGGGTACATTCGCTATTTTCTAGAGATAGAAGCTAAGGGGAGTTCCTCTACAAGGCTAGGCCCAGGCGGGAACAACGGACCACCTCTCAGACTCTTCCATTTTCTAATCATCCGGTTCTCTTACTCAGGCAGACTGAGTCCTACATCGACTCGCTCTCTTTTTCTCTCTGGCCTGGACAACAGCAACAGCCGCAGCAGACTGACAGACTGAACATGACTGCCCAAACAGAAAGCTAGACAGGGGCAGCCTTACCACGCATCACATGACTATACTTTTATACCACACCAGACAAAATGATACACTTTCCAGACATTAACCCTTTCATGCCTGCAGCCTGTGTGCGCACCGACTTCACGGAGACACAGCGCCGGAACGAGGCCCCCGGTGAGTGTCAAACACAACTTCCCGGACTCCCCGTTCTCTCACCGCCGAGCCCCGTAATGTAGTTTATAAGGCTGACAGGTGGTGACCGCTTCCCTTTAACCCGACTGTGGGGGAAGATCAAGAAAGCCAGAATATTACCGCAGATCCATCCCGTTTAGAACGCTGCCGGCCCGTCATACCAGGAGACTTAGTGTAACTGTACTTTCTAGCAATCGGTGGGGATCTCAGCAGTTGTACCTCCAGCAATCCAAACTTTTGACATGTCCTTATGTAAGGTGACCAGATTTTTCCAGGGTCAAAGCGGGACAGGGGTGTGGTCAGGGGCGGGGCTTATCACAACGTATGATTTTACCTCCATCGTTATAAAATGTACAGGGCCGGTTCAAAAAAAGAGACAGGGAGCAAAGTCCGCAGCATTTCTGCCTCCAGAAAACAGAGTCTGTACCATTTTTGTGGATTTTGACTGGAAATCAGCTGGAGATACGCAGTGGCGCTCCCCCTCACCTCCTATGTAGGCTTCCCAACAATCCTCTCAGCACTGCTGCTAGTGGGTGGAAGTGTGTGTGCAGCAGCGCCTCCTGCCCTCTGCTCTAGCGGAACTGCTATCAGTATGTGCATCAGGCTGCGGCACTGCAGAGTGATTACCGGGCAGGGAGCTGCGGCACCTCGCCCAGTAATCACTTTAACCCCTTCAGTGGCAGGTTTTCTACCCCCCTGTCAGACCCACCAGGGCAGGTTTTTTAAATGGTCTAATCATTTAATATTAACTAATTTTCCAGTCGCGTTCCATGAGGCATGCGTTTTTCATTTCTCCACTGACACGGCCGTATGAGGGCTTGTTTTTTGCGGGACAAGTTTTTCTTTTTGAGGGCATCATTTTTGGGTATATATAATGTATTGCATAACTTTTGTAAAAAATTTGTGGGGAGATTGGGGGAAAAAAAGAAATTCTGCCATTTGTTTTTTAGATTTCATTTTTACAGGGTTCAGCGTGCAGAATAAATAGTGTGATAACGTTATTCTCCGAGTCACATGATTCCGGCGATACCGAGTTTATACAGGTGTTTTATGTTTTGCTATTCCAAGAGCCGTATTAATTATTTTTTTCCATTGCCAGAGCCCCAGAAGGCCGTGTTTATTGCGGGATGAACTCCAGTCTTCATTTATCTAATTTTTAGGAACACGTAACATTTTGATCGCTTTTTATTCCATTTTTTTTCTAGGGGCAAGATTAACAAAATCTGTAATTCTGGCATGTTTTTTAATTTTTATTTTTCACTGCATTCTCTGAGCAGTATAAATAATGTATTAGAGTAATTCTACAGGCCGGTACGATTATGCCAATACCAATTGTAATCGTGTTTTGCTTTTTCGCGACTTTTTCACAGTTTAAAAAAAAAAAAAAAAAAAAAAAAAAGAAAAGTAATAAAAGTTTAAATCGCCTCCTTTTGCCATATCTATAATAAAAAAAATCTAAATCATAAAAGAAAAATATATATTTGGTATCGCCGCGTCCGTAAAAGTCCGATCTATCAAAGTAGTGCATTATTTACCCCACATGGTGAACGTAGTCCGAAAAAACAATTCAGAGCGCCACAAATGCACTTTTCCATTCACCCTGTCTCCCAGAAAAAATGCAATAAAAAGTGATCAAAAAGTCGTATGTATTCTGAATTAGTACTGTCGGAAACTACAGAATATCCCACAAAAATGAGCCCTCGCTGAACTATGTCGACGGAAAAATAAAAAAGTTATTGCGCGCAGAAAATGCAACAGAAAATTGTAAAAAATTAAATGTCTTTGAAAAACAATACAAGTTTGGTATCGCAGTAATCGTACTGACCCTTAGAATAAAGTTATCAGGTCATTTTTGTTGCAGTTTGTGCCCCGTGGAAACAAGACGCACTAAAAGATGGCGGAATGTCATTTTTTTTTTTCATTTTACTCCACATAGAATTTTGTAAAGGTTTTTCAGTACATTATATGGTACTTTAAATAAATAAAGGAGTTATGATTTTTTAAACGGAGGGACAGCCAAGCACCAGCTCTCCCTGCCACAGAGACCTTCGGCTGTCTTCTGACAAGCTGATGGTCTCTATAGCAACCTGTAAACCAAGCAGTGCAGGACTTTGAAAATAGAAGCAGGAGATTGCCGGAAGATCGGCAATATCTTCCTGCTTCTGTTTTTCAAAGTCCTGCACTGTTCTGTGTGGGCCTGTGCAGGCAGAGCACACTGCCACAGCTTATGGCAATGTGCTCTGCAGCTCCCTTAGTGAAACATAGCCCGGAAATCTTCCGGTCTATATCGCTAAGGGCAGTGGATGGTGACTAGACGTCACCAGAGAGCGGGACAAATGATCCCGAAAGTGGGACAAATGCCTGTCCCACTGGGGTCCTGGTGGAAGTCAGGACACAGGGTCCCAAAGCGGGACTGTCCCGCCTAAATCAGGATATATGGTCACCTTACCTTATGGTATGTTAAAAGTTTTTAGAAAGCTCAGTTACACGTTAACCTTTACTATTATCTAAGTATTTTCGATATTAGGGCAGTAAATATATTACTAATCAGAATGTCAGTAAATAGAACCCATTCTGTGAATTACCCGTAATCTGGTGCCTGATAATCCAGAGATTCTGATAATCCGGCCCTTGTTTCCAGCACAGAACCAGAAGACGGAGCATTATGTGACAGCAGCAGATTATGTATGAGCATTTCATCTTCCTTCAGCTTCTCTGCCAGAAAGTTTTATAAAGTTTTTTGCCAGTTCAGTAACTCAGAACATCTGATAATCCGGCATCAGAGCCTGTTAATGTCGGACTAAGGAAATGTAATTCTATGTATTACTTTAATCTTCAGCAGTTTGGGTTTTAGGTTAATTTCCGCTTGTTTCTTGCTTACTATTGTTATAATGACCCAATCACATGAAATGCGCCTTATTTTTTCCCCAGTTAGCATTATTTTGGTCTCTCTCTCTCTCTCTCTCTCTCTCTCTCTCTCTAAGATGAAGCAATAAGTGTTAGTTTTTACTAAGCCTGCCTACCCAATATATAAACCCATGTATACAATATAATAGCCATTCAGAGATTTGGGATCATATTGTCCCTCTAAGTGAGTGACGACACAGGAATAAATCCATTTCCTACGTGACCCGGGTGTTTTGGTAGATGTTGTTACATCACTTTCATAGGCTTTCCAAGGTGAAGGTTTTACATGGTGGGTCGCCAGGTCTTTCCCTAACCCTTCCCATTTATCTGGGCTTGGGACCGGCGTATATGGCTGACTCCTACATGGTTGGGTTATAATTATTGTAGTGCTGCGCGATTCTGCCTCAGACGTATATGCTTATTTTCTGGGCAGAGTTAGGCACTTTCAGCTGGGTGGTTATGGTCATGATTACCACAATGGCTATCGGGCCGCTATCTTATCACCTCTAGAATAAGACCTATCATAGCTGCGCTCTGCTTGTCATGCAGGGCATCGTAGTGTAAGATGCCCCCATTAGCCCCCTCCTTCTGAGGGGCAAATATCGTGCTGCTAGACTCCATGTCTGAACAGACACATGGCTTTCCGGTGTCTGGCATCTTTTTTTTTGCACACGCAGCGGTTATGTAACTTCATTGCCTCTTCTAGGCTAAGAACAGCACTACTGCCCGGCTCTAGATCTGACATGTTTAGGCAATGATTGTCATCGCAGGGGCTCCATTCCCCTTATTCACACAGCAGGAATAAGTAGAACTGGTGGCCTCTAGATACACCATGTGGACAAATTGGGCGCTGCATGTTTTTCAGAAAAAGTGCTTTATTATTCTCTGTAGTAACGTGTCGGCCCTCCTTTTTGTTGGTATTACAGCGGCCGCATGTCGAGGCATACTTCCCACAAGGTCTCTGTAAGACTGGGCAGGAATAGCCGCCATTCTTCGTACGAGGCTGTGAGAAGAGATTGCTGTGAGGATGGGCGTGGGCGGCAGTGTCGCACCCGTCGCTCCAGTTCGTCCCACAAGTGCTCGATCGGATGAATGAATGGTTATTACAACATAAGCAGCTTTTTATTTTACCCATGCCCTTCCCAGCATGCCGTTCGGCAAACTCAGTATTTGCATATTTACTGATTTTCCGCAGTGTCCAAATACTTTTAGCCCATATGGTGTATTATGTGTGATGATTGCAGCATCAATCACTCACATTACTACTATTTTCTGCCCTGGAGGTTGACTGTCACATTGCACCCCTACACAAAGCTGTAACTCTACTACACTCTGGCTTGGTATCTACGGGAAGATTAACGGTCTTCCTACTACGTTCTACATGGCGCCCCTCTACAATCCCAGGAGCTTCAAGTTGCATCATCATTTTCCATAAATTATCTAGTTTTCGGCAATACTTCAAGTATCTACCTTTTACTTTCCATGGATGGAACAATTCCGGATTGTTAACGGGCTGCAGCAGCCTATGACGTCCTGTAAGTAGTCTAGTATAGCTTGTAATCATTACATCAGCGAGAGGACTCGGACCGGTCCGCGGGGGAGGGGCATGAGCTGGTTTATGACTTGTAAGCATGAGGAACACAAATATAAAATAAACCTTTAAGTCAGACAACCCCTTTAATCTGCGTTACAAATTCCCTTTGGAGCCTCCATCAAAGATTCCATCAATTCTACTGTAAACAATGCAGCGTTATTACCACTGGTAACATGAAGAGTAATGGCTACTATGTCCATCATGTGACACATCGGGCCGTCCGTCATGGTTGGTTTTCTGTTCCTATGATGGCACAGAGGAGGATAAATGTTTAGCTCAGATGTAACCCTGGCCTTGTGCTGTGCTGATAATGTATTCATATATTTAGGTTCCTGGTTTCACCCAAGAACATCAAGACCCCCCCCCCTCCCCCCACCGGCTGGCAGGATGCCGATTGTCTAACTGGCAGACACAAATGGGATATGCAAAATCTCTGGGCTGTAAATGGGGCCAGAATCGTGCGGCAGCATCTTATTACATGCCGATGTGTCCCGCATTACATGTCCACCAGTGTAAATATAAAATGCTGATGACTTATTTTCACTCTCGTTTCTTTGCCACGTTTTCTCTTTAAAGGGGTTTTATTTTATTTCCATTAACCCCTTAATGACGGCCCCATTGGGAAACTACTTCCTGGCCGGCTGGGCTTTATTCCTAGAGGGCGTAGTTTTATGCATCCTCTAGGAATGACAGCCCTGCAGGCTCAGGACGTGATAGCTCCATGCTGCCGGTTACCGGAGGTAGCCGACAGCATGAAGCTGTCATCCGTGGAGCTGTTATCCTCGGACCCCACCCCCGGTAACGCGATCGCCGGTATCCACCGGATACCGGCGATCGCGTTAAAGTCTATGAAAAGTTCAAAACAATTAAGATTTCAGCTCCCCTTACGGATCGGATCCGTAAGGGGAGCTGAGAGTACTCACCCCCGGTCCTCCGCAGCGTCCAGCATCCTCACTGTTCTCCCCGGCCCCGCCACCGGCGCCAGACGCATTACGTCACGCGCATGCGCAGAGAGCCGGGAGGCCCGGGAAATTTAAAAACTCCCTGCTCCCGGCTGGAATGAGTAGCCGAGAGCAGGCAGCTGTCACCGGATAGCAGTGATCATGTAAAAGTAAAAAAAGTGTAAAAAAAAAAAAAGATAAAAAGTTTGTTTCATTTCCCCTCATGGATCATATCCATGAGGGGAGATGAAATTAGGTACCTTAAGCCCCCAGATTTATCTGCGGACCTTGCCCAGCTTCTGCGCACGCGTCTGTCGCCAAAATGGCGGACGCAGGCACAAAAGCCGCAGATTGTAGCCAAGAGCCTGGAGATTTCATGGGGTGCCATGGTACGCTTTTTCCAGTCAACTGATCGACGTTATCCAATGGATAACGGCGTTCACGTAAAAGTAAAAAAAAGCTCAATTTTCACCTCCCGTCACAGATCGGATCTGTGAGGGTAGGTGAAATTACTTAAATAAGGCCACCGGCGAGGTTCCCTGATGGGATCCTTATCCGAGGACCTTCCCCCAGTTTTGGCGCATGCGCCCGTCGCCAAAATGGGGGACGCAAGCGCAGAAGTTGGGGAGGGCAAGAGGAAATTTAAAATCTCCTTGCTCCTGGCTACTAAAGGTAGCCAAGAGCTTAGAGATGTCACGGGGGGCCGCGGTGAGTGATCTTCGGTCACGTGATCACTATTATCCAATGGATAATGGCGATCACGTAAAAGTCAAAAGACAGTTAAAGTTTGACGCTCCGTTCAGTTTGGGCCCTGTTGTGCATCCAGACAGAAGATTAGGGCCACAATGGGTATGTTTCTGAACACGGGATAAATGGGGGTATACATTTTGGGGTGAACGTCTTTATTCCTATGTATGCTGTACAAAAAAGACTATTTTTAAAATGACATAATTGCCAAAAAAAACAAAAATCGTAATTTTTTCCTTCTGCTTTGCTTCAATTCATTTAAAAACGGTGAAGTCAAAATACGCAGTACACCTCTAGATGAATGCGTTAAGGGGTCTAGTTTTTAAAATGGGGTCATTTGTGGGGGTCCTCTCACGGGGTCTACAAGTGGACAATGGAGCCTAAAACGCCTTCAAGCAAAATGTCTGTTCTGAAAACCACCCGCTGCTCCTTCCAGTTTGGGCCCTGTTGTGCATACGGACAGAAGATTAGGGCCACAATGGGTATGTTTCTGAACACGGGACAAACGTGGGTATCCATTTTTGGGTGAAAGCCTCCATTCATATGTCTGCTGTCCAAAAAAACCTGTTTTTAAAATCACATAATTGATAAAAAAAACTAAATCGTAATTTTTTCCTTCTGCTTTGGTTTGATTCATTCAAAAACTGTTGGGTCAAAATACGCAGTACACCCCTAGATTAATGCGCTAAGAGGTCTAGTTTCCAAAATGAGGTCATTTGTGGGGGTCCTCCGCGTTTTGGCCGCTCGAGGGGTCTACAAGTGAGCAATGGGGCCTAAAACGCTTTCAAGCAAAATGTCTGATCTGAAAGCCACCGGCTGCTCCTTTCGGTTTTGGCCCCGTTGTGCATATGAACAGAAGATTAGGGCCACAATGGGTATGTTTCTGAACACAGGACAAACGGGGGTATCCATTTTGAGGTGTAAATCCTCGTTTTCATGTGCACTATAGAAAAAAATTCTGTGTTAAAAATTACGTAATTGCAAAAATATTAAATTTTATTTTTTCTACTCTAAATTGCATTAATTCCTGAAAAGAAATTGTGGGGTCAAAATACTCCTGACCCCCCTCAGTGAATACACTAAGGGGTGTAGTTTTTAAAATGGGGTCATTTGTGGGGTTATCTTTAATTCTGACACCTATGAGCCTTTGCAATCTTGGCTTGGTGCCGGAAAATAAAGTGTTCCTCAAAATGTTGATAATTAATGTTAAATTTGTACGTCTCCTAAATGGTTAAAAAAAAAACGAAAGTTTTTCAAACATGCAATCAGAATAAAGTGAACAGATGGAAATATATATCTGAGCAAAAATTTATACAGTATGTTTGCACATATTTGAGATATTACAGTTGAAAATGTGAAAAAATGACATTTTTTCAAAAATTTCCCATTTTTGGCGTTTTTAATAAATATACACAAATTCTATGGGTCTATTTTACCACCTAAATAAAGTACAACATATGGCGAAAAAACAATGTCAGAATCACATGAATATGCAAAGCCTTTACGGAGTTATGATATGTTAAGTGACACATGTCAGATTTCCAAAATTTGGCTCCGTCACTAAGGCGTAAACAAGCGTCGTCACTAAGGGGTTAATGCCCTGTAGAGTAAAAGCATCCTACAATACAGCATTACACATAAAAAACGGGATTCTGCTAACCTTTTTATTCCTTATCTTCTCCTTGTAAAGCTGACCTGCAGAATATTTCAAAGATGGCGCCGCCGAGGTAGTTCCCATGATGCACTGCTCCCTCTCCTCCTCAGTGTGTGCGCTCCCGATGACACCCGTCACATGAATGGAAGACCGGCGTCATTATGAGAGACGCACGCTGTGATGGGGAGAGCGATATCGGGCTGTGAGTGATGGCCTGATATAGCTCCCTCCGTGCGAGTCCCCACTGCTTTCAATGGAGCCGGCAGCGCACCAGCCCCATTCAAAGAGAGATGAAGGAATCTCCTGCTACAGCTGTCACAGCAGAAGCAGGAGATCGCGATCCTCTCCCATTGAAAGTAATTAAAAGTGAAAGTAACACCATCTGCTCTCACACAGTGCCCCCCCCATGGTGCACCTACTTAGTGCCCCAACATGGTGCACCCACAGTTCCCCCCAGACAGTGCACCCACTGTGCCACCACATAATATATTGCCCCTACATAGTGCTCCCACAGTGCCCCCACATAGTGCCCACACATAACATAGTGCTCCCACACTGTCCTCACATAGTGCCCCCCAGATAATGTCTCCAAATAATACACCTACATAGTGCCCACACATAGTGCTCCGACAGTGCCCCCGCATAACATAGTGCCCCTACACAGTGCACCCCCATGGGGCACCTACATAGTGCCCCCACATGATACTCCCACAGTGCCCCCCAAGTGACCCCACATAACACAGTGCCCCTACATGGTGCTCCCACAGTCCCCCAAATAGTGCTCCTACATAGTGCTCTCACATAGTGCCCCCTCATGGTACTCCCACAATGCCCTCCCCCAGTGACCCCACATAACACTGTGCTCCCACATAACAACGTGCCCCCACATGGTACTCCCACGGTGCCCCCTCAGTTCCCCCACATAACATAGTGCTCCCACATAACACAGTTCCTCCACATGTTGCTCGCACATTCCCTTACATAGTGCTCCCACATAGTGCACCTACATAGTGCTCCCACATAACACAGTGATCCCACATAATATAGTGTCCCCACATGGTGCTCCCACAGTGCCACCATATAACATAGTGCCCAACACAGTGCCCCCACATGGTGCTCTCACAGTGCCACCATATAACATAGTGCCCAACACAGTGCCCCCACATAGTGCCCCACACACTGCCCCCACATAGTGCCCACACACACTGCCCCCACATAACATAGTGCGCCCCCACATAACATAGTGCACCCCCACATAACATAGTGCCGCCACAGTGCCTCCTGAGTGCCCGCACATAGGGCCCACACACACTGCCCCCACATAGTGCTCCCATATGGTACTCCCACAGTACACCCCCCCCCCCCCCCCAGTGACCCCAGATAACATAGTACACCTACATAACACAGTGCCCCCACATAACATAATGCCCACACATGGTGCTACCACAGTGCTCCCATATAACATAGTGCCCCACATAGCACGGTGCTCTGACATAGTGCCCCCACATAACATAGTGGTCCCACGTAACATAGTGCCCCCACAATAGTAGCCACAGCAGTAATCGTGCCCCCACAACAGTAGCCCCAGCAGCATCAGTGCCCCAACAATTATAGCTGCACCAGCAATAGGGCCCCCACAATAGTAGCCACAGCAGCATCAGTGCCGCAACAATATAATAGCCACAGCAGTGATAGTGCTCCCACAATTACAGCCACAGCATTAATAGTACCTCCACAATAGTAGCCTCAGCAGCATCAGTGCCCCAACAATTATAGCTACAGCAGTAATAGTGCCCCCACAATAGTAGCCACAGCAGTAATACTACCCTCACAATAGTAGCTACAGCAGTAATAGTGCCCCCACAATTATAGTCACAGCAGAAATAGTGACCCCCAGTAATTACCCCAGCAGTGGTAGTAAACCTCAATAATTGCCCCAGCAGTGATAAATATTGAGGGTCACTATCACTGCTGGGGCAATTGTTGGGAATCACTATCACTGCTGGGGCAGTTACCCTTAACAATTGCCGCAGCAGAAATAGTGCCCCCATTAGCTATGATACAGACGAGAAAGATCTTTGGGGAATTCTCCTAAAGAAGATGGAGACTGAAGTTCCAGTTTGGTGGGGTGCAGGTCGGAGCAAATAAATGCCCCAGCTTGGCAAGGGTGACACCAATGTGCAGACTCTCCTCCAGCTCCATATGGGGCCACAGCTCCTCATTGAGGCAGGGCTCCATCCAGCTGCAGGGAAACCATGGGGGGAGCGGGTGGGGGGCACTCCTGCAGGTAAGTATATAACTTTTGTATGGCTCATATTCAATGCTCAAAGTATGTTACAAAGTGCATTGTAAGGCCCATACGGACAACCCCTTTAATTCATGAATTCTTGGTGAATCTCTTCTCTTATCTCTGCTGTAAACTCTTTATTTTCAGTAGATTTCTATTAAATTTCTTTTTAAAAGAAAGGAATAACAGAGGAATTTACTGCAAGTAACAACCCAGTGCTTTATATGTAACCACAATGTAGGCCCTAAATATACAGCAGAAAGAATCTACTGTGTTTTCCCAAAAATCAAACCTACTCTGAAAATAAGCCCTACCCGGATTTTTCAGGAAAGCTTGAAATATAAGCCCTACCATGAAAATAAGCCCTAGTTGCATTACATTTAAAAAAATTTAAATACAAAATTGAATACTGACCTAGCAGGATCGATCCAGGTCCTCCTGCTGCTGCCTGGAGCTCCGCTGTGCGTCCTGTAGTTCTCGTTCACACACAGAAGATCACTTCTTAGTTATGGGATTCATAAATCCCACCTCAAGGAAGCGATGGTTCATATTGGTTCTCAAGCACTGCTCAGCCAATCCATGCAGCGCTCGATGAACTAATGCGATGGCTGTGATTGGTTCATCGACTGCTGCTCAGCCAATAAACGCAGCGCTCGATGAACCAATCACATTGGCCAATAAATGCCACGGCTTAGCGTGTTATAGGTCCAGAGAGCAGCAGGAGGGACCTGGGCCTATCAAGTATAATAAGACATCCCCCAAAAATAAGAGCCAGTGCTTGTTTTGTGACAAAAATTAATATACGACAGGGTCTTATTTTCAGGGAAACGTGGTATCATTATGACATCTGTCCATTAACAGGTTAATAGTGATCTTGTGCCGTGCAGCCCCGCCCTGTAGTCAACAGAAAAAAACTTGCTCATAGGTCTATGTGCATCAGGAAGTAATAGTTTTGTTTCTCTCTTCCTCTGTCAGCCATGGCGTCTGCTGCTGTGAGAGACGAGCTGCTCTGCTCCATCTGTCTGAGCACTTATACAGATCCTGTAATGCTGAGATGTGGACACAACTTCTGCCGGGTCTGTATTCTTCAGGTGCTGGATACACAGGACGAGGCTGGAGTTTATTCCTGTCCTGAATGCAGAGAGGAGTCTCAGGAGCGGCCGGCACTGATGAGGAACTTGGCTCTGCGTAACATCATGGAGAACTTCCTGATTACTCCTCCGACACAGACGGAAGCCGGGATCTTCTGCACTTACTGTGTGGACTCTCCTGTACCGGCTGCTAAATCCTGTCTGCACTGTGAAGCTTCTCTGTGCGAGAAACACCTGAGAGTTCACAGCAAGTCAGCAGAACACGTCTTATGTGAGCCCAGCGCCAACCTGGGCAGCAGGAAATGTTCTGTCCATAAGGAACTTTTAAAGTACTTCTGTACTAAGGACGCCATCTGTATCTGTGTGTCCTGCAGTTTGGCCGGAGAACATCGGGGTCATCGGGTGGAGATGCTGGATGAGGCCTCTGAGAAGAAGAAGGAGAGACTGAGAAATGTTCTCCAGCAACTGACCACAAGGAGGGAGGAGACTGAGGAAAGAGTCCGGAGTCTGGAGGAGCGCAGGAAGAAAGCTCAAGAAAAAGCATCTGGAGAAGCGGAGAGAGTCACTGCCCTGTGTAGAGACATCAAGAGACGGCTGGACGATCTGGAGAAGAGGGTCCTGAGCGAGATCTCCAGGCAGGAGAAGGAAGAGTCACTCTCACTCTCTGCTGTGATGAAGAAGCTGGAAATACAGAAGGACGAGCTGTCCAGGAAGATGAGACACATGGAGGAGCTGTGTAACATGACTGATCCACTGACTGTCTTACAGGAACCAGACACCGGGGACTCGTGTGATCTTCAGGACACGCGGGGACATGATGGAGGTGATGGGGACACGGGGGGACATGATGGAGGTGATGGGGACACGGGGGGACATGATGGAGGTGATGGGGACACAGGGGGACATGATAAACCGCTGCAAGATGTAGATGGTCTGGATGTGGCTGTGATCTCAGACACGTTACACACATTATGTGACATAGTAACAGATATAAGGAGGGGGATCTATGTGGAGGGTCCTGCAGACATATTACTGGATGTAAACACTGCTGGTAATAATATCCATATATCAGACGACCAGAAAACTGCAACCAGCACACTACAGAACCAGAACCGTCCAGAAACAGCAGAGAGATTCCAGTATAATCAGGTGATGAGTAGGAGGGGATTCTCCTCAGGACGACATTACTGGGATGTGGATATCAGTAGATCAGGGGAGTGGATGGTGGGGATGTGTTACCCCAGTATAGACAGAAGGGGAGATCAGTCATACATTGGAGATAATAACAAGTCCTGGTGTTTGAGGAGGTGTAATAAGGAGTACTCAGTGATACATGACAGGAAAGAGATCTGGTTACCTCACAGTATATCCAGTAATAGATTTAGGATCTGTCTGGATTATGGGGCCGGGCGGTTGTCCTTTTATGAGCTGTGTGACCCCATCAGACACTTACACACCTTCACTGCCGCCTTCTCCGAGCCGCTTCATGCTGCATTATGGGTATTTGATGGTTCAATAACAATATTGGGAGAAGCAACAACTGGGAGAAACCATAATAGAAACTGACCAGAGACAGGACTGAAAGACAAACTGATTGGTAGATCAGACAGCCAATGGGATGAATGAGGTGGGGCTGCAGGTGATTATAACCAAAGCCAGGCCCACTTGACCATTTTCCCGGAGTAGCGGACTGCGTATCCCTGCGTATTGTCATGTTCTTACACGGTTATGCCTGCACATGTACACGTTTTTTACTCACGCTGTCCTGCGCCGGCTGGCTGGTTTCTTCTTTTTTTCACTTTCCTTCTCCTGTCTCCTGGCAACATAAAACCGCCATACATATGTGATGTAATTGTGTAAGCGCTGTGTTGTGAACGCACCCATAGAGAACAATAGGGCTGTTATGCGCATTATATGCGGTAAAATAGAACATGCTGCGCTCTTTATTACGCACATAACATACGCAATAAAATATAGGCAAGCGTGAGCGGAACAGTGAAAGCAATGTCCTTTCATTGACACCTTTTGCGCGTATTATATGCGTGCGCTGTTAGTGCGATGGAATGCTACAGCTATATTCTTGTGCTCCGAATCCAACGGGGTTCAGTTCGAGCTGCTTGAAGGATCATAGACTCGGTCACACAACATTCTGCGTAATCAACTGATTCTCCCTTTATTAGAAAAAAATAGAAATATTTATACGTTTTTTTAGACTCAGACATTGAAAACGAGCCGAACAACAGCCCTTATTTATAGAGAGCGAAGGGCAGGATGGCGCAGGAGAGACCATTGGGACTTCTCTCACAGTACATTGTGTGTGTTATACCCAATGCACATATGTTGGCGCCCGGCCTATCTGACCGCTGTCCTTATGACTAGATCACATGTGGGGGATCCGCTGTGATTGTATTCTGGGTGTGATCCCTGTGTCTCCTTATGGATAATCCTCCGTGTGTCATTGCTGTTTATCCCAATGATGTCTGATCTACTACATCACATGAACCAGCAGTCCCATTTTACCAGGATTGTCCCCCAAAAGAGAGCGCTAAGTGGGTGAAGTCCATGAAAATCTGCATAAAGGTGGCATCCTGATATGTTTGTGGGGTTCCCGGGTAGATCAGGTCGGGTTTAGGACTGGGTTCACACGGGACTGAAATCTCGCGGAATGACCGCACGGAAATACTGCGAGATTTCTGCGAGAGAAATGCAGCTTCAAACCCATGGCCTTTCGTCGCGGGTTTAGGAGCGGCTTCACCGCCTGCATTCCGCTGCGGCCATCTCTCCCCATAGAGAGGAGAGAATCCACTGCGGAAGCGGGGAAATAATTGATATGCCACGTCTTTGAGTTCCGTGTGGCTTGTCAATCTCAGTGCGGCTCGGTCGCAGCGTATGGATGAGATTTTTGTAAATCTCCTGCACTTTGCTGGCTAATCCCAGGATTAAAGTCGCAGGCGGAATTTCTCTGCAGAAAGTCTGCACGGAAATTTTGCGGCAATTCCGCCCCGTGTGAACGCAGCCTAAGTGTTGTGAATGACGCTTCATTAGGGTTAATTCAAATAACGTTCCACATACACGGAGATCGCTGTGCGCAGCTCGTCCCTGGAGCCGTCCTACGGATGAGCGTGTGTAGAGCGCCGGACACTTCCTGTGTAGCACCCGGCCCTGGGATCTTGTCTTATGGACACATCAGATGTATTTGTTATGGTGACATTCTACCCAAAGGGGAACGCTGAAGTCAGGCGGATGATTTACCGCAGTCTTACTGCTTATCACATGTAGCGTCTTGTGACTGTGGACCCCGATCCCTACTGAATTACATCATCCCAGATGTCTGCAGCCACTTTTATAGGGACCCGTCACCAGCTGTCAGCTCCGTAAACTACATTATTGGGCTCAAAGGTGAGAGAACGGGGAGTCCGGGGAGCGGTGTACAATACTGACCGGGTGCCCCGCTCCAGCGCTGCGTCCCCGCGCACACATAGTGTGACTTTACAGCCGACTCCGTGCTCACGCTCTCCCAGAGAGATGAATGGAAGAACATGCGCAGAGCGGGCTGAAAAGAGTTACGGCTGACACCCACTGGCTCTTTCTTTTTAACGCTGTGATATCGCTGCGTTTTTTTCAATGGGACAGAAGCGCAAACTTGCGATTTTAACATTAGAAAGTTCCATTGAAAAAAATGTAGCGATATCGCAGCACTAAAACCCCACTAGTGGTAGAAGCCCTGAGGGCGCTTTCACACGACAGTTTTTATGTTCAGTTTTTTGTGAGCCACAACAAGGAGCGGGTCCAAAATATGGAAGGACGGCACCTTTCCCCATTATACTGGCTCTCCACTCCGGGTTTTGGCTCACAAAAAGCTGAACATAAAATCTGTCATGTGATCGCGCCTTACTGTGTGCGCACCGACTTCACGGAGACACAGCGCCGGAACGAGGCGCCCGGTGAGTGTCAAACACAACCTTCCGGACTCCCCGTTCTCTCACCTTGGAGCCCCGTAATGTAGTTTATAAGGCTGACAGGTGGTGACTGGTTCCCTTTAACCCGACTGTGGGGGAAGATCAAGAAAGCCAGAATATTACCGCAGATCCATCCCGTTTAGAACGCTGCCGGCCCGTCATACCAGGAGACTTAGTGTAACTGTATTTTCTAGCGATCGGTGGGGATCTCAGCAGTTGTATCTCCAGCAATCCAAACTTTTGACATGTCCTTATGTAAGGTGACCAGATTTTTCCAGGGTCAAAGCGGGACAGGGGTGTGGCCAGGGGCGGGGCTTATCACAACGTATGATTTTACCTCCATCGTTATAAAATGTACACGGCCGGTTCAAAAAAAGAGACAGGGAGCAAAGTCCGCAGCATTTCTGTGTGGATTTTGACTGGAAATCAGACGCGTATCCGTAGCTGATGTCACACTATTTGTGACTCCCCCTCACGTCCTCCGAAGGCTTCCCACTCTCAGCGCTCCCTGGCTTCCGGTTCCCAGCGGACCTGTGGTGCCGCACCTGACCAGGCGGCCAGGAATCGGAAGCTAGGGAGCGCTGACAGTGGGAAGCCTACGTAGGAGGTGAGGGGGAGTGCCGCTGCGTATCTCCAGCTTGTTTCTGGTCAAAATCTGTACCAATGGTACAGACTCTGGCCTCGGTCAGAAAGGCATTTTTTCGCGCAATTTGCGAATCACATAATGGATGCGCATCCGCAAATCTCATGACCGGGGCCGACAATTCGCTGAAAAATCTGCACCTCGCAGAGTTTTCAGCGAAACGGGCCCAATCAAAGGAGCGCTGTCCGCTGTTCGCCCATTGAATTCAATGGAGCCAGCAATATAGCTGGCTCCATTGAAAGCAATGGGCTGCCGGCGAGCGCGGGATGAATTTTTGGGAAGGGCTTAAAAATATAAGCCCTTCCCTGAAAACCATCCTGAAATGTATAAAAATAAAAAAAACGTATACTCACCTTTTTTCTGCAGCCGGAGTTCAGCCACGGCCGGCCGGCAGTTCTCCTGAACTGCTCTGTGTAGTATTCAGCAGGCGGGGATTTAAAATCCCCGCCTGCTGAATGGGCTGCCTCTGATTGGTCACAGCCCTCACCAATCAGAGGCAGCTCTCACTCACCCATTCATGAATGGGTGAGTGAGTGCTGCCTCTGATTGGCTGAGCGCAGGGACCAATCAGGGGCAGCTCTCAGCTGTCATTCAATAGCTGAGAGCTGCCTCTAATTGGCCTCTGCGCTCAGCCAATCAGAGGCAGCACTCACTCACCCATTTACTATTACCTAAATATTTTTTGATATTAGGGCAATAAATATATTACTAATCAGAATGTCAGTGAATAGAACCCATTCTGTGAATTACCCGTAATCTGGTGTCTGATAATCCAGAGATTCTGATAATCCGGCCCTTGTTTCCAGCACAGAACCAGAAGACGGAGCATTATGTGACAGCAGCAGATTATGTATGAGCATTTCATCTTCCTTCAGCTTCTCTGCCAGAAAGTTTTATAAAGTTTTTTGCCAGTTCAGTAACTCAGAACATCTGATAATCCGGCATCAGAGCCTGTTAATGTCAGACTAAGGAAATGTAATTCTATGTATTACTTTAATCTTCAGCAGTTTGGGTTTTAGGTTAATTTCCGCTTGTTTCTTGCTTACTATTGTTATAATGACCCAATCACATGAAATGCGCCTTGTTTTTTCCCCACTTTGCATTATTTTGGGGTCACCAGATCTGTGTAGGTAACTGCTGGGCATTGTAAGGGTTAATAAAGATGTATCTGCATATAACTGATGGTCGCCGGTGTCTTTTCTTTAGTTTTTACCTCCCTGTCACATTTAGTATTTCCTTCTTCCCCCGCTCTGACTTTATATGGTGGTCCGGTGACCCCCCAGCCTTGCTGAGGCATCTTGAGTTCATTGATGGATGTTCATGCAGTTCTCCACCCACGAATGGCGCCCCACTGAGCATGTTTTGGTAAACACATAGGGGGGTATTTACAGAAGCTTTTACACCACAATTATGGCATAAGGCCTCCTTCACACAGGCGGGTTTGCATCGCGGAATGCGGAGTGGGATTCCAGCCCATAGCATGCTATGGCAATCCGCGATTTCCTGCCCATGAGTGGAAATTGATTTTCTACTCACGGTTGAAAAAAATTGTAGCATGCGGCAATTTTGTGCGGGATACGCACGTTTGGCTTCCGTTGAAGGCAATGCAAGCGGTCTGTCCCGCGGCACTAAAACAGTGAGCCCTGCAGAAGTATCAAGGGATACGCTTCACTGCAGAGCTCTGGCAGCTTCTGCCCATGTGTGACGGAGCGCCACCCGGCACAACCGCAGTGCTGTACAGAAGCCACCGGACAAGAATGCAGGGGTCACCAGCCGGGTGCCGGTCAAACTCCGCTGGGAAAAATCTGTGTGAAGGTGGCCTAAATAAATGTAAATTTTTGTGCAAGTCATAGAAATTTGTGACTTCTAAGCTTTTTTTTTTTCACAAAAAGTGGGTGAGGCCTCATCATCCATGTAGTATATTATATAGTTGTAATGATGGATGATGAGCATGTAGTTTATAATATAGTAGTAATGGTCTTGTGTGGCAGCTGCGCCAGCCTCATTCAAAGCAATGGGAGAGCCTAGCTATCTTCTGCTAGAGCTGTGACAGCTGTAGCAGGAGATTCCTTCACCTCCCCGGTATGTCCCCTGATCACTGGACACTGTGACAATGATGTGACAATGATGTGACAACAGTGTCACAGTGTCCAGTGATGAGGGGACATGCCGGGGAGATGAAGGAATCTCCTTCTACAGCTGTCACAGCTCTAGCAGAAGATAGCAATCTTTTATCATTACTTCAATGGGAGAGCATTGCTATCACCTGCTAGAGCTGTGACAGCTGTAGCAGGAGATTCCTTCATCTCCCCGGCATGTCCCCTCATCACTGGACACTGCTGTCACATCATTGTCACAGTGTCCAGAGAGGTGGGGAGATGCTGGGAAGATGAAGGAATCTCCTGCTACAGCTGTCACAGCAGTAGCAGGATATCGCGATCCTCTCCCATTGAAAGTACTTAAATATGAAAGTATCACCACATGCTCTCACACAGTGCCCCCCCCATGGTGCACCTACTTAGTGCCCCAACATGGTGCACCCACAGTTCCCCCATACATTGCACTCACAGTGCCACCACATAGTGCGCACACACATTGCCCACACATGGCATATTGCCCCCACATAGTGCTCTCACAGTGCCCTCATATAGTGCCCCCATATAACATAGTGCTCACACACAGTGCCCCCCATGGTGCCCCCACGTAGTGCCCACACATAACATAGTACTCCCACACTGTCCTCACATAGTGCTCCCACATAGTGCCCCCAAATAATACACCTACATAGTGCCCACACATAGTGCTCCCACAGTGCCCCCGCATAACATAGTGCACCTACACAGTGCCCCCCCATGGGCATCTACATAGTGCCCCCACAAGATACTCCCACAGTGCCCCCAACTGACCCCACATAACACAGTGCCCCAAATAGTGCTCCTACATAGTGCTCTCACATAGTGCCCCCTCATGGTACTCCCACAATGCCCTCCCCCAGTGACTCCCCATAACATTGTGCTCCCACATAACAACATGCCCCCACATGGTACTCCCACAGTGCCCCCTCAGTTCCCCCACATAACATAGTGCTCCCACATAACACAGTTCCTCTACATGGTGCTCCCACATTCCCTAACATTGTGCTCCCATATAGTGCACCTACATAGTGCTTCCACATACTGCCCCCTCCAGTGACCCCACATAACATAGTGATCCCACATAACACAGTGACCCCACATAATATAGTTTCCCCACATGGTGCTCCCACAGTGCCGCCATATAACATAGTGCCCCCACATGGTGCTCTAACAGTGCCCACATAGTGCTCACACACACTGCCCCCACATAACATGGTGCTCCCACTTGCTGCCCCCACAGTGCGACCACACATAACATAGTGCACCCCCATATAACATAGTGCCGCCACAGTGCCTCCTGAGTGCGCGAACATAGTGCCCACACAGACTGCTCCCACATGGCACTCCCACAGTGACAGCACATAACATAGTACACCCACATAACACAGTGCCTCCACATAACATAATGCCCACACATGGTGCTACCACAGTGCGCCCCCACATAACATAGTACTCCCACGTAACATAGTGCCCCCACAATAGTAGCCACAGCAGTAATCGTGCCCCCACAATAGTAGCCCCAGCAGCACCAGTGCCCCAACAATTATAGCCACAGCAGTAATAGTGCCCCAACAATTATAGCCGCACCAGCAATAGTGCCCCCACAATAGTAGCCCCAGCAGTATCAGTGCCCCAACAATTATAACCACAGCAGTAATAGTGCCACAGCAGTGATAGTGCCCCCCACAATTATAGTCACAGCAGAAATAGTGACCCCCAGTAATTGCCCCAGCAGTGGTAGAAACCCTCAATAATTGCCCCAGCAGTAATAAATATTGGGGGTCACTATCACTGCTGGGGCAACTATTGTGAATCACTATCACTGCTGGGGCAGTTATTGGGAATCACTATCACTGCTGGGGCAGTTACCCTTAACAATTGCCGCAGCAGAAATAGTGCCCCCATTAGCTATGATACAGACGAGAAAGATGTTTGGCGAATTCTCTTAAAGAAGATGGACACTGACGTTCCAGTTTGGTCGGGTTCAGGTCGGACTCTGTGCAGCCGCTTCAATCGTGGAACATCCATATCCTCAAACCAACATAAAACAACGTTGGATTTGTGACAAGATTTTCCTCAGTGGTCCTCGTACAATCTCTGGGGCAAAGAAATGCCCCAGCTTGGCAAGGGTGACACCGTTGTGCAGACTCTCCTCCAGCTCCGTATGGGGCCACATCTCCTCATTGAGGCAGGACTCCATCCAGCTGCAGGGAAACCAGGAGTCACCATGATTACACAAGAGAACAGAGGAGACTCCAACCATCATCCATAGTCGCATCTTCCTCACTGCATCTTTTGACAAAGTGGGGTCTCCTAGGAGGGGACCTCCAAAAGAAGTGCTTGTATAGAAAATTGAAAATATCTACATATATATATTTTACACTTCCTCCTTATAAGGAGCGCGGGACTACTAGTTTTTTTCTGTCCCAGCAGTACTAGTAACCCCCAATAGTTGCCTCAGTGGTATTAGGGACACCAGCCGCCACCCTTGACACTGCCCCCTGTAGTGATAGTGACACCCCTCCCACCCACGACAAGTACACTGACAGCACCCTACTTCACGGCGCGACAAGTACAATGACAGCACCCCCCATCCCTCCCCACCCCTTGACAATTACGCTAGCACCCCCCACCTTGCAACTCCCGGTTAAGTACACTGACAGCACCCACCAACAAGTACACTTACAGTACCCCCAACCCCCCCCCCCAGCTCCACAAGTGCCATGACAGCCCCCCCGACAAGTACACTAACAGCCCCCCTACCCTCTGACAAGTACACTAATAGCCCCCCTGACAAGTACACTAACAGCTCCCCTACCCTCTGACAAGTACACTAATAGCCCCCCTGACAAGTACACTAATAGCTCCCCTTCCTGACAAGTACACTGACAGCACCCCCCATGGTGCGACAAGTACATTAGCAGCACTCCCATTCACCCCCCACAAGTACAGTAACAGCAGCCCCCATCCACAAGTACTCTGACCTGACAGCACTCCCAACTCACCCGACAAGTTCACTCCCAGCACCCCTTCCCTCCCCCCCCCCCCGTCATGACAGGTACACTGACAGACCCCCCTTCCCAACAAGTACATTGACAGCACCCTCCCACACTGTGCTATAAGTACACTGACAGCACCCCAGCCGCCCACAGGTGCGACAAGTACTTTGACAGCACTCCCCCCCTGACAAGTACACTGTCAGCACACCTTCCCCCCTCCCTCCAAGTAACAGTTACCATCTGCTGCTTGATAGTCCCCACGGCAAAGCACGATCACGGCCTGACAGCAGCTACTGTGCATTTGCAATCTGTACCGGGCTTGTCCACAGGCTTAGGGACGATGAGATCATCAACATGGGGGGGGGGGGGGGGGCACTCCTGTAGGTAAGTATATAACTTTTGTATGGCTCATATTCAATGCACAAAGTATATTACAGAGTGCATTGTAAGGCCCACACAGAAGTGCATACACGCACTTGTCACGACGGGACAACCCCTTTAACCCTTTGCAATCCACTGTCTGACGTCTGAAGACATTCTGATTGAAGGCTGTACAGCTCCGATGTCAGAAGACGTCCAGCAGGGTATTCTTACTGTATATTATGGCCGCTCTGTTGTTGGGAGCCTATTCAGCATGTCACATACCGCAGTACTGTCTCTAGCCAGCAGATGGCGGCATTGTATAATGGCAGAAAGAGAAAGCCCCCTAGGAAACCCTGAATCCAAAATTGGATTGCAAAGGGTTAATTCATAAACTTCTTAGATGTCTGATTTCTTCATGAATTTGGATCTTGGTGAATCTCTTCTCTTATCTCTGCTGTAAATTCTTTATTTTCAGTAGATTTCTATTGAATTTCTTTCTAAAGAGAGGAATAACAGAGGGAATTTACTGCAAGTAACAACCCAACGCTTTATATGTGACCACAATGTAGGCCCTAAATATACAGCAGAAAGAATCTACCCTGTTTTCCCGAAAATAAGACTTACCCTGAAAATAAGCCCTACCCAGATTTTTTTGGGAAGGCTTAAAATATAAGCCCTACCCTGAAAATAAGCCCTAGCTGCATTACATTAAAAAAAATTGAATACTTACCTAGTAGGATTGATCCAGGTCCTCCTGCTGCCGCCTGGAGCTCCACCGTGCGTCCTGCAGTTCTCGTTCACACATAGAAGATCACTTTTTGGTTATGGGATTCATAAATCCCACCCCCAGGAAGCGATGGCTCCTATTGGTTCTTAAGCACTGATCAGCCAATCCATGCAGCGCTCGATGAACTAATGCGATGGTTGTGATTGGTTCATCGATTGCTGCTCAGCCAATGAACGCAGCGCTCGATGAACCAATCACAGCCATCGCGTTGTGGAGGCGGGATTTATAAATTGGCCAATCAATGCCACGGCTCAGCGTGTCGTAGGTCCAGAGAGCAGCGGGAGGAACCTGGACTGAGCCTGGTAGGTAAGTATAATAAGACATCCCCCAAAAATAAGACTCAGTGCCTGTTTTGTGACAAAAATTAATATAATACAGGGTCTTATTTTCAGGGAAACATGGTATCATTATGACAACTGTCTATTAACAGATTAATAGCGACTGATCTTGTGCCATTTAGCCCCGCCCTGTAGTCAACAGAAGAAAGCTTGCTAATAGGTCTATGAGGGTCAGGAAGTAGTAGTTTTGTTTCTCTCTTCCTCTGTCAGCCATCACAAAATATAGATCCGCGCCACCACACAGAAATCCGAAATATGGGGGATTTTTACTCACCTGGTGCAAAGCGGGATCCCATGTGTGAAGAAGGAACCCGCTTGCACCAATGATCCCCGTTAGCCTGTAGAACTATAGGTGTTTCTTCATGCAAGGTCCCCAATGATCCTTGGTCCAAGGAGATGCAGCAGTGGGAGAAGCCCCAGTAGGTGGTAAACCATACAATGGGGGAAATGCAATATATAGAAAACAAGAAAAACTCCTTCTGCGCTCTTTTTTGGGGTTTTGCAATCCAAATAAGGAACTGCCAGGTCAGCGCAATATACAGCAAAGTATATTTTAATTGTACAACATGTACATAAAATTAAATCAATCTTGCAACGCGTTTCGGTGCTGTTATAAGCGCCTTTTTCAAGCATGGCCGGACACAATCCTGATCGCTTTATAAAGGGTTACTTACATTTACTCCATGAGAACGGAGTCCGGGGCTTGCAGCATGGGACGCCGGTCTCGCCTTCGCTGACGTCTTCATCACGCGGTTTTAATATGACGGCTCTAGGGGAATGAAGTTACGCCGTTTACGTAGCTGCGTTGGAAGCTTACGCAGTTTACGTAACTCCGTCCCTGTGCGTCGAGCTCCGGACTCCGGCTGAGGGATATACATTTAAAACTCCGCTGTCAGCGGTTTTACCTTCAATGTAATGCAACAAATAACATTTCAGCATAATCATTCTCATAATTGGGAAAGAACTTATTTTAAAATCCATTAACCATAAAAAATACTATTAATGCATATATATATATATATATATCTTATGTCTATTTCTTATACAAGGAAGGGGGTGTTTTTCTAATCCATGTCTAATTTCCCTACGAGAGTGCTTATAAATTAATATAAAAAACAATCCTAAAAATCGACATAAATAACATCATATATCCTATTATATCTATTTCCTTCTAATACATATTTCTAATAAATACCATATAACCCACAGAGTGCTCTCTAGATATTTCTGTTCTAATGTCGTTTTTCTATATAGTGGTGTTCTTTATATTTTTTCTAGCACTTCCTTTAACCCGGCAGGTACTAATGAATCCATCCTATAGATCCTGAACATTCCTCTGGTTCTTCATTTCGAGAAGGAGTGTGTGCGGATATATTCTAGAGGTGTAATGCGTAGCTCCTTTGGATTTTTTTGATGTTTTAACGCAAAATGTCGTGATACGCTATGCTTCATATATCCTCTAGAAATATTAAATCTGTGCTGGTTTAATCTAGAACTCAACGTGTTTGTGGTGCGACCAATATATTGTAGTCCACATGGACAGTCAATTAAATAAGTTATAAAACAAGAACAACGATTCAGAAATTGGTCTATTTTTATGTTTTTCTTTTCTCTATTACAATAGACCTCTTTTCTTCCTTGTCCAATATTGTCGCAACTATATACTCCGCATTTATATACTCCTACTGTCTTAGGTTTATTATTAGAGATGAGCAAACATACTCGTTTCGAGTAATTACTCAATCGAGCGCCGCGATTTTCGAGTACTTCAGTACTCGGGTGAAAAAATTCGGGGAGCGCCGGGGGAGGCGTGGTGGAGCAGGGGGTAGCAGCGGGGAACAGGGGGGAGCCCTCTCTCTCTCCCTCTCCCCCCCACTCCCTGCTGCAACCCCCCACTCACCCACGGTGCCCCCCCCGAATCTTTTCGCCCGAGTACGGAAGTACTCGAAAATCGCGGTACTCGGGCGAAAAAGGGGCGTGGCCGAGTAGGTTCGCTCATCTCTATTATATATTTCTTTTTGAATTTTTTTTTGGGGGATTCGAGGGGGCTAGTGTATTTTGTAGGGTTTTGTTTCTACGATAGACTATTTTTTGTTTATTTGGGATTGCTTTATGGAGTATGGGATCTCTCATTAAAATTTCCCAATTCTTTTTCATAATTTTTTCAATAAGGTTACATTGTGAATTATATTTAGTAATAAATAGAGTGTTTTTTTTTGAACATCTAACTTATTATCTTTCTGGGTTTTTTCTATAAAGTTAGGACCAATATAAGCATTTTATTATAAGCGGCTTCAATAAGATCGGGAGGGTAACCTCTATTTTTAAAACGTTCTTTTAAACTTTGTGCTTGGGAGGCATACATATCGATAGTGGAACAATTCCTGCTTATCCTCCTAAACTGACTGAAAGGGATGTTCGTTTTCCACTCTTTTTTGTGACAGCTGGAAAAATTTAAAAAGCTGTTGCAGTCAGTAGGTTTAAAATGAGTCCGCGTCTGTATTTCACCTTCCTTAGCTGTTAAAACCAAATCTAAAAAAACTATTTCGGTTTTATTGATATTGCATTCAAATTTTAAATTAAAATTATTATCATTAATTTTTAAAATAAACATATTAAAATTTTCCGGGGTACCCCCCCCCCCAAATAAATAGGATGTCATCTATAAAACGCCTATAAAAAGAAATTCTATCATCATTAAAAATATTTTTTTCAAAAAAACCCATAAATAAATTAGCGTAACTGGGGGCGAATTTTGTCCCCATCGCTGTTCCTCTCGTCTGTATGTAAAACCCTTCGTTATAGGTAAAATAGTTATTATTTAGAATAAAACTAATGGCTTCTATTAAAAATATTTTCTGTTTAAGCGGCATGAGGGGGTCGTTTTCTAAAAAGTGTGAAATTGCTTCTAGACCTAAATGATGTAAAATATTAGAATAAAGGGAAGATATATCTAATGTCACCCATATTGACGTATCTCTCCAAGTGATGTCCTTTAAAAGAGATAAAACATGTCCCGTGTCTTTTTTATATCAGATGGTAGATGAACTACATGTCTCTGAAGGTGTCTATCAATGTATTCAGAGAGGGGGCTCTCTTTCTCTGTCAGCCATGGCGTCTGCTGCTGTGAGAGACGAGCTGCTCTGCTCCATCTGTCTGAGTACTTATACAGATCCTGTAATGCTGAGATGTGGACACAACTTCTGCCGGGTCTGTATTCATCGTGTGCTGGATACACAGGACGAGGCTGGAGTTTATTCCTGTCCTGAATGCAGAGAGGAGTCTCAGGAGCGGCCGGCACTGATGAGGAACTTGGCTCTACCAAACATCATGGGGAACTTCCTGATTACTCCTCCGACACAGACGGAAGCCGGGATCTTCTGCACTTACTGTGTGGACTCTCCTGTGCCGGCTGCTAAATCCTGTCTGCATTGTGAAGCTTCTCTGTGCGAGAAACACCTAAGAGTTCACAGCAAGTCAGCAAAAAAAAGTCTTATATGAGCCCAGAGCCAACATGGAGGATAGGAAATGTTCTGTCCATAAGGAACTTTTAAAGTACTTCTGTACTAAGGACGCCATTTGTATCTGTGTGTCCTGCAGTTTGGCCAGAGAACATCGGGGTCATCCGGTGGAGATGCTGGATCAGGCCTCTGAGAAGAAGAAGGAGAGACTGAGAAATGTTCTCCAGAGACTAATCACAAGGAGGGAGGAGACTGAGGAAAGAGTCCGGAGTCAGGAGGAGAGCAGGAGGAAAGCTCAAGAAAAAGCATCTGGAGAAGCGGAGAGAGTGACTGCCCTGTGTAGAGACATCAGGAGACAGCTGGGATGACCTGGAGAAGAGGGCCCTGAGCGAGATCTCTAGGCAGGAGAAGGAAGAGTCACTCTTATCCTCTACTCTCATTCAGAAGCTGGAAATACAGAAGGACGAGCTGTCCAGGAAGATGAGACACATGGAGGAGCTGTGTAACATGACTGATCCACTGACTGTCTTACAGGAACCAGACACCGGGGACTTGTGTGATCTTCAGGACATGAGGGGACATGATGGAGGTGATGGGGACACAGGGGGACATAATAAACTGCTCCATGATGTAGATGGTCCGGATGTGGCTGTGATCTCAGACACATTACACACATTATGTGACATAATAAGAGGTATAAGGTGGGGGATCTATGTGGAGGGTCCTGTAGACATATTACTGGATGTAAACACAGCTGCTAATAATATCCGTATATCAGATGACCGGAAAACTGCAACCGGGACAAAAGAGAACCAGAACCGTCCAGAAACAGCAGAGAGATTCCAGGATAATCAGGTGATGAGCAGCTGGAGATTCTCCTCGGGACAACATTACTTGGATGTGTAGATCAGTATGGACAGTAGATCAGTGTTGTGGATGGTGGGGATGTGTTACCCCAGTATAGACAGGAGGGGGCAGCAGTCATACATTGGCTATAATAACAGGTCCTGGTGTTTGTGGAGGTCTTATAGTGAGTATTCAGTGAGACATGACAGTGAAGAGATCCTGTTACCTCACATTATATCCAGTGATAGAGTCAGGATCTGTCTGGATTATGGGGCCGGGCGGCTGTCCTTCTATGAGCTGTGTGACCCCATCAGACACTTACACACCTTCACTGCCTCCTTCACCGAGCCGCTTCATGCGGTATTATGGGTATATGATGGTTCAATTACAACATTGGGAGAAGCAACAACTGGGAGAAACCATAATAGAAACTGACCAGAGACAGGACTGAAAGACAACCTGATTGGTAGATCAGACAGCCAATGGGATGAATGAGGTGGGGCTGCAGGTGATTATAACCAAAGCCAGGCCCACTTGACCATTTTCCCGGAGTAGGGGACTGCGTATCCCTGCGTATTGTCATGTTCTTACACGGTTATGCCTGCACATGTACACGTATTTTACTCACGCTGTCCTGCGCCGGCTGGCTGGTTTCTTCTTTTTTTCAATTTTCTTCTCCTGTCTCCTGGCAACATAAAACCGCCATACATATGTAATGTAATTGTGTAAGCGCTGTGTTGTGAACGCACCAATAGAGAACAATAGGGCTGTTATGTGCATTATATGCGGTAAAATAGAACATGCTGCGCTCTTTATTACGCACATAACATACGCAATAAAATATAGGCAAGCGTGAGCGGAACAGTGAAAAGCAATGTCCTTTCATTGACACCTTTTGCGCGTATTATATGCGTGCGCTGTTAGTGCGATGGAATGCTACAGCTATATTCTTGTGCTCCGAATCCAGCGGGGTTCAGTTCGAGCTGCTTGAAGGATCATAGACTCGGTCACACAGCATGGGATCTTACGCTTTATTAAAACCTTACCAAACTCTTATAAATAACCGACACAGACACCAATATTGGATAAATAAGGCCGCGGTGTTTATTAACGGGGTTACAAACATTTGGGGAGAAATGTAACCAATAATAACCATAACACTTGCTGTAAACTCTGTTTTACAGACCCAAGTTTATTAACCAATCAATAACCATAACAGTTCATTACAGACACGAGTTTACCACCACCAAACTCTCTCCAAGTTTACCTGCCCACCCGCCTAATGCGGGCGACAATCCCCCACCAGGCCATGGCATCCACTAATGACATGCCCCCCCCCCAATACCCGCAGCCTCCTCAATCATCTACACAACTCCATAATAAAAATATCCAACTCAATCTCTGACAAGTCTACTAGATCATTCCTATGGAAGCCTGGAACCAAACCTTCCAAATCAGCATGTCTAAGAAGAAAACATCCACTCCTGGCATGAGCTCTACCACCGGGGTAACCCTTCTCCGAATTCTCTCGCTATATACAGACCTCGGCAATGACCATAATAATTGAGGAACAATATCTGAAAAAACTATCACTGTATCTGGAACCTTGTTCTAATGCTCCACATCTCCCTTTCAATGTCCCATGACATATCAATGTGTTCTCTTCTATGTCATTAACCCCTTAGTGTAAAATTAAAACATCTGGACAGGGCCCACGTGACTCTCTAAGCCCACGTGACTCTCTAAGCCCACGTGACTCTTTATAGATCAGTTCAGCCATTAATCCACTCCACCTCATACATCTATTACCGCACCAAAAATGTCAAACTGTGATCTGTACAATCCCAAATTTTTGGAATAGCAGTGATCCGCTGCCCTTCTCCAAGCCCAGTACACAAAGGAGTGTCCAACAATCCACACCATACTTTTCTTAATTCCTAGAATGAAAGAAGAATTAGTACACCATATTATTCAGGCGCCTGTACAACTTAAACCGAGATGAACCCCATCTGTCTACCTTTTTCTTCAATAAAACAACACCTGTAAACAGTTTTAAGCCCCATTATACATTAAAAGCAAGATAATAATTGTCCATCATCCCTGTCTCCCTGAAAACAAGACAGGGTCTTCTACTAATTGCTCCATAAGATCTTACTTTTGCCATGTATAGCTGCCTGGACACTATTTACATTGACTTTTTTTTTTTTTTTATTAACTGCAACTAGGGCTAATTTTTGGAATAGGGCTTAAAGTTCAAGCATCCTCAAAAATCCTGAAAAATCCTGCTAGGGTTTATTTCCGGGGTATGTTTTATCTCCAGGGAAACAGGGTACATGGATCAACAAAGAACCTGGTGCTTGCGGGCATAGACACATAAACGCCTGCAAATTCCTAACCAGGCATATATTCTCATGAAAATGAGCAAACAAGCGAATCCACTCCGCTTTACCCATTTTGTCTTTAATTATTATAAAGCTCCCATGGTTGGACACATCCTTAAGACCCCAAAGTCACATCTAAACAGCCGTACCTCATATGCTGATCTTCAGGCAATACTTTTACCAACTTCTCTAGTAAGCTAAATGTGATAGCAGAGCGTTGATCAGGGGCATCAGCTACTGCCCTACAGCCCCTGATCAGCGGTATACACTACTGCCCTACAGCTCCTGATCAGCGGCATACACTACTGCCCTACAGCCCCTGATCAGCGGCATACACTACTGCCCTACAGCCCCTGATCAGCGGCATACACTACTGCCCTACAGCCCCTGATCAGCGGCATACACTACTGCCCTACAGCCCCTGATCAGCGGCATACACTACTGCCCTACAGCCCCTGATCAGCGGCATACACTACTGCCCTACAGCCCCTGATCAGCGGCATACACTACTGCCCTACAGCCCCTGATCAGCGGCATACACTACTGCCCTACAGCCCCTGATCAGCGGCATACACTACTGCCCTACAGCCCCTGATCAGCGGCATACACTACTGCCCTACAGCCCCTGATCAGCGGCATACACTACTGCCCTACAGCCCCTGATCAGCGGCATACACTACTGCCCTACAGCCCCTGATCAATCGCTCTACCTGAAAAACAGAATTAATAGGTACAAGGTTATACCATCTTTGAAAGAAAGCCATACCCAACATTACCTTCCAAACTGACTATATGAGCTGCATCCTAAATGCTGGACTCTTCTTCCTTGAATTGCTGCATCCGCAAACAAGACTATAAGATAGCAGCCGCATTAATCTCACACTGACCATCTCTAACCCTTAGGGTGCGTTCACAAGAGCGTATATCGGCTCGGTTTTCATGCCGAGCCGATATATACGTCCTCCTCATCTGCAGGGGGATGAGCCTGGAAGAGCCAGAAGCAGGAACTGAGGCTCCCGCCCCCTCTCTGCCTCCTCTCCGCCCCTCTGCACTATTTTCAATGAGAGGAGGCGGGACGAGGGCGGGGCTAAGGCCCGCGAATTAGCCCTGCCCCCGCCCCGCGTCTCTTCATTGCAAATAGTGCAGAGGGGTGGACAGGAGGCAGAGAGGGGGCGGGAGCTCAGTTCCTGCTCCTGGGCTCTTCCAGCCTCCCGCTCCTGCACATGAGGACAACGTATATCGGCTCGGCGTGAAAACAGAGCCGATATACGTTCGTGTGAATGCACCCTTAGTAAGAGGTTATATGTTAGACATAATCTGACTACCACACGAACTAACTCCTGCCGACCGGCTCTTACCAACAATCACTCCATAACCATTATCCACTGATGTCAGCACCTCATGATAACTTCCACAAACTCCCATCACCAGGCTGACTGACCATTACAGTCACAGATACCAACCCTAGCACTAAATCCTGCTTTAGCTCCCCTGACATCTGCGCATGCGATGTATGGGCCTTCCAAGCGCACATGACCTGCCGGAATACCTGCGACCAATAATAAACACCTGTGAAGCAAAGAAGAACTGACCTGCTAACGGCTGCAGCTCCCTCCATGTAATCGTCCTTCATACATAATGTCTGACTAATTAAACCCATAAACTATACCCCCCTGACATTGGCAATTAGAAAAACCATCACAATGCTATCAATTGAATACCTAAAAATTCCAACCGAGTAGAGGGCCATACTATTTTTTCCGTTCGCCAGCGGCACCGCAAAATCCTCCATCCTGACCACATGCCCTCTAAAACTTGTGCACCCCTCCTTACCCTGATGCCCCATAAACAACAATCATCTAAGTAGTGTATTACACCAACATCAGGGGATTCCTTCCTCCCACCTCCTCTAACAATGAGGATAGTTCTAGATAATAGTAGGATGCCTTAGATCCCATCGGTAACGCCAAACCGGAAACCAAAGGATTAACACCCCAACCAATAAGAAGTTATCCGAATACTGCATCACATGACCGAAGGGCAATAATAAAGCCAATGTAGTCACATGATGCATATCTTACTGCCAGCAGCTCAGGAGCCTCAGCATTCAGAGACAACTGCTTGGGGTAAGAGATGATAAATAATCGGGAGGAGACGGACTCATTCTCTGGTATCACCCTTAAAGGGGACAACTTCAAATTGAAAAAAGGGGGGGATCAAAATGACCGGCAACTCTGCCCTCAGCTATGTGATTGGCAATTTAACTACCTCAGGATCATAAATAACTGAAATTAACTTATTAACCCCTTCACAGCTGAGGCCCTTTAACTCATGCACATATAAGCCGTACCAGGGGCCTTCTTTAATGAGCCGGGCCTGCTTCCAATATGGTGGCCTCACTGGCATCTTGCCCTATTGCAGGAAACTCTCTATTTCCTGGATGCAAGGAATTTGTACTGATTTCTGACTAAAACAACCATAAATGGATGAGAGCGGCACAATATGAGCCCTCATGGCAGTACCCACAGCTCTTACCTCAGTACCCACAGCTCTTACCTCAGTACTCACACCGCTCCATTACCTCAGTACCCACAGCTCTTACCTCCGTACCCACAGCTCTTACCTCAGTACCCACAGCTCTTACCTCAGTACCCACACCGCTCCATTACCTCAGTACCCACAGCTCTTACCTCAGTACCCACAGCTCTTACCTCAGTACCCACAGCTCTTACCTCAGTACCCACACCGCTCCATTACCTCAGTACCCACAGCTCTTACCTCAGTACCCACAGCTCTTACCTCAGTACCCACAGCTCTTACCTCCGTACCCACAGCTCTTACCTCAGTACCCACAGCTCTTACCTCAGTACCCACACCGCTCCATTACCTCAGTACCCACAGCTCTTACCTCAGTACCCACACCGCTCCATTACCTCAGTACCCACAGCTCTTACCTCAGTACCCACAGCTCTTACCTCCGTACCCACAGCTCTTACCTCAGTACCCACAGCTCTTACCTCAGTACCCACAGCTCTTACCTCAGTACCCACCGCTCTTACCTCAGTACCCACAGCTCTTACCTCAGTACCCACAGCTCTTACCTCAGTACCCACAGCTCTTACCTCTGTACCCACAGCTCTTACCTCAGTACCCACAGCTCTTACCTCAGTACCCACAGCTCTTACCTCAGTACCCACAGCTCTTACCTCAGTACCCACACCGCTCCATTACCTCAGTACCCACAGCTCTTACCTCAGTACCCACAGCTCTTACCTCCGTACCCACAGCTCTTACCTCCGTACCCACAGCTCTTACCTCCGTACCCACAGCTCTTACCTCCGTACCCACACCGCTCTATTACCTAGATCCCAAAAATGTAACCACACATCCGGGTAGAGAGGCGCCCCAAGGATGTCTAAGACCACCTAACTAGTTACACTGAGGAAACACAAACCTCCCGGTAACCATTATTAACCCTCTCTGTTCCTCCGGTTACCCCACAGCCAACAGTCTGCATACAGTGGTTACCTCACAGCTGACTGCCTGCATACAGTGGTCAGTTATCTCGCAGCTGACAGATACCAAGCAGTGGTTACCCCACAGCCGACAGTCTGCATACAGTGGTTACCTCACAGCTGACAGATACCAAGCAGTGGTTACCTCAGAGCTGACAGTGGACAGTTACCTCAGAACAGTCACCTCAGAGCTCAGTTACCTCAGCGCAGCACCCAGCTACCTCAGCGCTCAGTTACCTCAGAGCTCAGTTACCTCAGAGCTCAGTTACCTCAGAGCTTAGTTACCTCAGAGCTCAGTTACCTCAGCGCAGTGCTCAGTCACCTCAGAGCTGTTACCTCAGCACCCCGCTACCTCAGAGCTTAGTTACCTCAGAGCTTAGTTGCCTCAGAGCTTAGTTACCTCAGAGCTTAGTTACCTCAGCGCTCAGTTACCTCAGAGCTCAGTTACCTCAGAGCTCAGTTACCTCAGAGCTTAGTTACCTCAGAGCTCAGTTACCTCAGCGCAGTGCTCAGTCACCTCAGAGCTGTTACCTCAGCACCCCGCTACCTCAGAGCTTAGTTACCTCAGAGCTTAGTTGCCTCAGAGCTTAGTTACCTCAGCACCCAGCTACCTCAGAGCTTAGTTACCTCAGAGCTCAGTTACCTCAGAGCTCAGTTACCTCAGAGCTCAGTTACCTCAGAGCTTAGTTACCTCAAAGCTTAGTTACCTCAGCGCAGCACCCAGCTACCTCAGAGCTCAGTTACCTCAGCGCTCAGTTACCTCAGCGCTCAGTTACCTCAGCGCTCAGTTACCTCAGCGCTCAGTTACCTCAGAGCTTAGTTACCTCAGAGCTTAGTTACCTCAGAGCTTAGTTACTTCAGCGCAGCACCCAGCTACCTCAGAGCTCAGTTACCTCAGAGCTCAGTTACCTCAGAGCTCAGTTACCTCAGCGCTCAGTCACCTCAGAGCTCAGTTACCTCAGAGCTTTGTTGCCTCAGAGCTTAGTTACCTCAGAGCTTAGTTACCTCAGAGCTCAGTTACCTCAGCTCAGAGATGATACCATTAATAAAACACAACTGTTAAGCAGACATACCTTCCCCCTCATTTCCTGACTCGCCCTTTCTTTACAGCCTAGTAAGGGTTAACACTAGAGATGAGCGAGCGTACTCGGATAACCACTACTCGCTCGAGTAATTGGCTTTATCCGAGTATCGCTGTGCTCGGGGCTAAAGATTCGGGTGCCGCTGCGGCTGACAGGTGAGTCGCAGCGGGGAGCAGGGGAGAGCGGGCGGGAGAGAAGGAGAGAAAGATCTTACCTCCGTTCCTCCCCGCTCTCCCCTGCAGCTCCGTGCCGGCACCCGAATCTTTAGACCCGAGCACAGCGATACTCGGATAAAGCCAATTACTCGAGCGAGTAGTGCTTATCCGAGTACGCTCGCTCATCTCTAGTTAACACTAATACATTTAAAACTGACCAATCTACCTTAGGGGGCGCTCACACGACGGCCCCGATGCCCAGCACCCTGTGAGCCAAAGCCAGGAGCAGAAAGTACAATGGAAAGATTTGCATGTCTTCCCCATAATGGACCAGCTCCTGGCTCCGGCCCGCCAAAAGACCGAACACAAAAACCGCCGTGCGAAATCGCCCCCAACTGGTACACAAGCTAAATCCTTCTATACACAGTTGCCAGTAACCAGGGGTACCACCTGGTTACCGGGGGTCTCACCACTTGTAGAGCTTCACCTGTACCCTGTCATTACAGCAGCACAGGACTTGGCAGAGGGGCCGTCGCCATCTTGTAGAGCTTCACCCGTACCCTGCACGCATAGCAGTACAGGACTTGGTGTTGGCATCTGGTGGCACTGTTCCTGCTGATGTTGGCATCTGCTGGCACTGTTCCTGCTGATGTTGGCATCTGCTGGGCACTGTTCCTGCTGGTGTTGGCATCTGCTGGGCACTGTTCCTGCTGGTGTTGGCATCTGCTGGGCACTGTTCCTGCTGGTGTTGGCATCTGCTGGGCACTGTTCCTGCTGGTGTTGGCATCTGCTGGGCACTGTTCCTGCTGGTGTTGGCATCTGCTGGGCACTGTTCCCGCTGCCAGGTTTCAGTCACGATCGGATGAAGGTAAAGGCAGCCCCTGCGTTCGCTTCGCTGGTGGTATTCTACTGACAAGTCCTCATCTGATACAAGTGTTCACACAATGTCCTCTGCAGCTCCTCCTGGCCGGCACTGCTGACAAGTCCTAAGCTGCAGCACAGGGGATTCCAGACATCACCTCAGCTATTCCTAACTGTCCACTTAATCCTCGCTGACGATCAGCCGCTGCAGAAAGTCCTCCATCTTCATAGAGGATCTGAAGCTGTGACAGGAATTGTGACGGGAGCTGACAGGAATTGTGAGGGGAGCTGACAGGAATTGTGAGGGGAGCTGACAGGAACAGGGAGCCGACACCTGGATGCTGCTTCCTTTCCAGATGATGATGGCCCACATCCCTGCACCTCCATATCTCACTGCTGCTCCTCTCAGCTTGTTCCTCTGGCCCAATCACCAGCCACTGTCAGGCCACCAGATTCTGCCTGACAATCACAGGCATTTCCCGCCATTTTTCTACAGCCAATCATTTGCTGCTGCCAACCAGTCCATCACTGGGCAGAACTCACTCTCTGCCATCTCATCTGACCCAGTAATGACCTTTGTAACATATCTTGGTTAACCAGAAAACCTCCTCCATAGAAGGTGACATATCATCCATCCATCATGTACATAAAGCTCCCAGATCCCATGAGGCTTTCCCTCCTAACTGTCCCTCGAGCCTTACAAGGGTGGCACCGTTGTGCAGACTCTCCTCCAGCTCCGTATGGGGCCACAGCTCCTCATTGAGGCAGGACTCCATCCAGCTGCAGGGAAACCAAGAGTCACCATGATTACACAAGAGAACAGAGGAGACTCCAACCATCAGCCGTAGTCGCATCTTCCTCACCGCTTCGTCTCCTCCAGATGACACAGTGTCTGCCATCTTGAGGATCTGTGGCTTTGATATCCCACCGGTGGAGACTTCTTAAGGCTCATTTTTCGACAAAGTGGGGTCTCCTAGGAGGAGACCTCCAAAAGAAGTAAGTGCTTGTATAGAAAATTGAAAATATCTACTTATATATATATTACACTTCATCCCTATAAGGAGCGCGGGACTACTAGTTTTTTTTTTTTTTTTCTGTCCCAGCAGTACTAGTAACCCCCAATAGTTGCCTCAGTGGTAATAGGGACACCAGCCGCCACCCTCCCCCACCTTGACACTGCCCCCTGTAGTGATAGTGACACCCCTCCCACCCACGACAAGTACACTGACAGCACCCTACTTCACGGCGCGACAAGTACAATGACAGCACCCCCGTCCCTCCCCACCCCCTGACAATTACGCTAGCACCCCCACCTAGTCACTCCCAGATAAGTACACTGACAGCACCCCCCAACAAGTACACTGACAGCACCCGCAACCCCCCCAGCTCCACAAGTGCCATGACAGCCCCCCCTGACAAGTACACTAACAGCCCCCCCACCCTCTGACAAGTACAATAACAGCCCCCGCACCCTCTGACAAGTACACTAACAGCTCCCCTCCCTGAAAAGTACACTAACAGCCCCCCCACCCTCTGACAAGTACACTGACAGTACCCCCCACGGTGCGACAAGTACACTAGCAGCACTCCCATCCACCCCCCACAAGTACAGTAACAGCAGCCCCAATCCACAAGTACTCTGACCTGACAGCACCCCCAACTCACCCGACAAGTTCACTACCAGTACCCCTTCCCTCCCCCCCGTCACGATAGGTACACTTACAGACCCACCCCCCGACAAGTACATCGACAGCACTCCCCCCCCATGACAAGTACACTGTCAGCACACCTTCCCCCCTCTCTCCAAGTAACAGTTACCATCTGCTGCTTGATAGTCCCCACGGGAAAGCACAATCACGGCCTGACAGCAGCTACTATGCATTTGCAAACTGTACCGGGCTTGTCCACAGGCTTAGGGACGACGAGAGCATCAACATGGGGGGGGGGGGGGCACTCCTGTAGGTAAGTATATAACTTCTGTATGGCTCATATTCAATGCACAAAGTATATTACAAAGTGCATTGTAAGGCCCATACAGAAGTGCATACATACACTTGTCACCACGGGAATGGTTGGTAGAGCTTGAATCTTTAGAGACGAGCGGGGAGATACTTGGCTAAGGCACTACTCGCTCGAGTAATGTGCCTTAGCGAGTATACTCACTCATCTCTATTAATAATCAATGTTAAATTTGTACGTCTCCTAAATGGTTGAAAAACCCTACAATTTCCCCAATGTGCATCCAGAATAAAGTAAACAGATGGAAATATATATCTTATCTAAACTTTGTACAGTATCTTTGCACTGTAGAGGTGCACTACAGAGAACGGCCTGTAGGGGGCAACAGACAGGCATTCTGGTGCCTGAGAAAAGGGAAAACGCCCATAGGTGTGGTCAGGAAGTTGGATATAAGGGTACATTCCTGCTACACCCAGGGAGATGTTGGCTGAGAGAGGCAGAAAGGACCAGTGCAGCAGAGCTGAGGTGCTGCAGGCTGGTGGCCTAGCAAAGGCCAGAGGTTGATAGGGGTGACCTGACTACCCTAACCTCAACACCAGGTGGGGTGTGTATATGGACTCTGTTTACATTGCTTGTACTGTAAATAAAGGCTGGCAGGAGCCAGATAAAGAAATGCACCGCTCCTGAGCTGTCTCTTTGCGTGTGGCTGTCACTCAGGCTAGAAAGGTCGGTGGTCCGCAGGCAGGTGTACCCCAGCGTGCCACACATGGTGGAGGATGCGCTGGCACTTGGACGACGTTCACCGTGTGGGGAAAATAATGCATTACTTTGATCGGACTTTTACGGACGCGGCGATACCAAATATGTATTTTTATTTTATGATTTAGATTTTTTAATTATAGATATGGCAAAAGGAGGGGGGGGGAATTTAAACTTTTTTATAACTTTTTTTTTGCACAATTAATAAAACTTTATTGCTCTTATTTTCACTTTTCTTTCAAGCCCCCCTGGGGACGACAACATGCGATGCTTTGATGGCTCCTGCAGTATGATGTAATGATAGGCAGTCTGCTAAGGCAGCCATGCATGGCTCCCCCGATCTCACCGCGCGGAGGGGTGGGGGTATGGGGATTTAAATGCTGCTGTCAGAATTGACAGCGGCATTTAAACGGTTGATAGCCGCAATCGCCCGCGCTGTATGAAGAGAGGTTGCCCTGTGACCTCTCTTCAGACATACTCAACGCTCCAGGACGTACTCGCATGTCCTTGGTCGTTAAGGGGTTAAACACACATAACTCCCTGACATAAGTATTATTGTACCACCGCAATGCACCTCGGGAGACACTCATTAGTTTTTGTTTCTACCAGACTGTCCAAAACCACTGTGGGAACAGGATGTGTTGACAAAACTACAGGCACAAGTGTCCTTTCAACCGGATGGACAGATGACTTTACAACTTGGAGAAGATGTTCCAATTCCTGCCCGCATCTTCTCACTCACAGTTCCTGTCATTCATGAGCCAGATCACTCAGGCCCCACCCTGAACCAAATAATGAAAATATCAGGGGTATGGGCGGAAGATAATCCACCAGGACTCGCTCAAAATATACCCCCAGCCGCAGTTCAGCTGAAACCAGGGCACAATCGGTGTCCATAAAGCAATAGCGTACGCCATCTGCTGCCTGCCATGGCATTGCACTGCATCTGGAGAAGTTTGCAAAGTATGTGCAGCATCCGAGGAGCAGACCCTCAGCCGAGGAAACAGCGGGCTAGAGTCTTAATCTTGTCAAGGGGCAAGGCTACCGTCTCCTCCCTAAGAGTAGCTCAGAACCTGACCTGTTGCTACTAGGGGGAGATCACAGGGATAGTAACCAAGGTTACCTGTAATCTAACTTGTCACTCGTGATGCCAACATTCCATGCTTTTTGGTGGATCCCACCGATGTCAATTCCGGGAAATAAAGTAGTCCACGCACAAGCTACACTTTTCTGAACAGGAACCAGTAACATTCAGTTCTGCTCGTTGACTTAAGTATTTTTAGACAAACAACAATACAACAGACTTAACTAGTAAACACTCTGTGAGAACAGTGCTGGATCAGGGAGGACCCTCGGGCATTACTCAACCACAGTCCCAATGATCTGTCAGTTCTGTCTCTCCCGGCAACTCTCTCTCTCTGTCTCCTGCCAGTCACTTACATTTCTCTCGCTTGTTCCTCTCTCCCTCTCCAGACTCATGCGGTTTCTACTCGTTTCTTCCAGTCCGGGTACATTCGCTTCTTTCTAGAGATAGAAGCTAACGGGAGTTCCTCTACAAGGCTAGACCCAGGCGGGAACAACGGATCCCCTTTCGGACTCTTCCATTTTCTAATCATCCGGTTCTCTTACTCAGGCAGACTGAGTCCTACATCGACTCTCTCTCTTTCTCTCTCTGGCCTGGACAACAGCAACAGCCGCAGCAGACCGACAGACTGAAGATGACTGCCCAAATAGAAAGCTAGACAGGGGCAGCCTTACCACGCATCACATGACTATACTTTTATACCACACCAGACAAAATGATACACTTTCCAGACATTAACCCTTTCATGGCTGCAGCCATCCAATAGACATAAACCTGCTGCATTCTACAAACAAGATAATTCATGAACCTCTCAGATGTCTGATTTCTTCATGAATTTGGATCTTGGTGAATCTCTTCTCTTATCTCTGCTGTAAACTCTTTATTTTCAGTAGATTTCTATTGAATTTCTTTTTAAAAGAGAGGAATAACAGAGAGAGAGAGAGTATGGAGAGCAGCATCGAATGGAAGCTATTTCAAAAAGACATCCTGGAATCTTCAGGGAATCCAAATCCAATTTTCATCTTTATTGAGTTAAAAACTCCATCAGCATAGACAACAAACTTGCGATATTTCATCCTATAGAGGACTTTGTCAGGCATGTTTACACATAGACAGAAATAGGAATAAAAATGAACCCCCACCAATCATACAAAGCCAGAGGGAACAACCCCTGACTGTGATGTAAACAGGATTGGACAAAAGAAGGGAGGTTCCCAACTCATCAGGTGTAATGCACGGAGGCCATAATGACCTGAAACAGAAGTGTCAGTTGTAAGGCAGAGCGCAGCAGCAATGCCGGAAGTGCCATGTCCGGCATCTGAATGTGTCCCCTAGAACATAGCCTTAGGGGCCTCACAACATCCTCTGATAACCGGAACTAGATGTGTGGGGAATCTATTAAGGTGCAGGACACAAATATTCACTGGGTGTTCCGGTATAATGCATCGCGATATGTCACTTCTGGTCAAAACCGGAAGTGATGCGGCGCAACTATATACCATGCATAATGGATAACACCAAAAGAACTGGGGATACAGTGGTGATCTATGACGCCCATCAGGGCGAAATGAAAGCACACAAAGCGCATATACTGATGGTACTAAGTTAGACAACAATAGTTGACAATGCGCTCCGTCACTTCCGGTACAGGACCGGAAGGGGCGTGTCCAGGCCGCAAACAAGCGGCCTGTTGTCATGGAAACCAATGTTATCTCCGCAAACGTGGAGAAATGGGCCAAACTAAAAAATCCATACAAATTTCACCAATAGGTGAACAATGTAATTAGTATATGGACCCATTATGGAAAAATGGTAACCTATAGTAGCATAACATCTCTATAGTAGTACGTGATAAGGGCCAAGAGGGGCTGTAAAGGAATTAATATATGTCGCTTATCAAAAATGAGTATATATCAATCTATTTTAGCAAAATGAATATTTTAGCAAAATATTGTATGTGTAACAGAAGTCATGACTTCTTTGTGGTTTTCTGTCTACACTGAAGGTCTACGTCTGACCGAAGTGGAATCAGGAAGTCACAAGAGCAGATGTTCATAAATGTAGTAAGACATAGCCTAACCGCAAAGAAGTTGTCAGCTCTTTCTCTATTTACTAATGTACTCGTCTAAAAGTCATGTGAAATCAGCTATTTCTTGAATGTCATATATCAAGCCTAAATGTCAAAGTTTATTGAAGGATTAAGTCACAAGGTTTTTGTAAGATGTATGGAAATCACGAGGTTATTCCCTGTATTACCAGAGGTCGCGTCCCTGCGTGGGCGATCTTCTATAAAGACTGAGACTATGCCAATAATAAACTCAGAGTTCATTGTTTCACCATATACCGTGTGTAATGGTCAGTACTTTGACTCTCAAGGAGCGCTCCTACGTAGGTCAATTTGGAACCGGACAACATAACTGACCAGTCTGTTTGAACAAATTAACCCTCGACATACGTAAAACCATAAACGTGCAAAGAGAGATATTTTAGGACAAACGCCAGTTGAATGCATATAAAATGTTTATTGAAAAGAAGATGGAAGCCATCTAGCGAAGTATACAAGGGTATGGCAAAATCTCCAAAAACAAAATATGCCAGCACCATTGATGCAATGATAATGAAAGCACAAAAAGGAAAAAAGGGCCTCATGCAAGAAATCACCCAGGGTGTACAAACAAAAAAGGGGGGGAAACTCCTTCTTCTGTTCACCTGTGTACAAGACAAAACAAAACAGAAATGAGCAAACAACATGTACTAAAAATATCATACAAATATTAAATAAATAAATAAATAAATATAAATATATATATAAAATCAATTCTTACAGATATGGGGTCACATTGTATTCCATATTTAAGCCCTAGGGCTGTAGGGCATCAAGCTGATAAAGCCACATAAGTTCACGGTATTTTAATAAGTGCTCACGATTGCCGCCACGCTTCGACTTTGGTATACTGTCGATGACACGGAAACGCAGCTGGCTAGACGTGTGACCAGCCCCGTTAAAGTGTCTAGACACAGGTAGATCCATGTTTTTAGTTCTGATTGAACTTTTATGTTGGGATATCCGCTTCCTGATCTGATTCGTGGTTTCACCAATATATATTAATCCGCAGTTAATCATGTAGATGACATAAGTAGAGGAACATGTATACCTATTCCGTATGTAATATTTATGTCCAGTGCTGGGATGGGAAAAGGTGTTTCCCCTGACTAAATTACCACAACTGGCACAATTCAGGCAGGGGAAGCACCCTACTTTACTCAACGTAGTAGAATGACCAGGAGTGGGATGTGATGGGTCTCTATTGGTGGACATAACCTTATCCCTTAAAGGGGTTGTCCGGCCACACAGGGTAACATTTTTTATAATGCTGCTGCTTCCCTTTCAGTAAGGATAGTAACACACAGCATACAGGGGCTCAAACCGGCCGGCAGATCAGCTGCAATGTCAGTTTCTTACCTTAGAATCTGATCTTCACTGCAGCTTTCACAGATGGCGCCTCTGTACTGCCTTCCCACAATGCTCTGCGCTCTCCCTCTTCTGTGTGCGCACTCCGGATGGCAGTAAGAGGCATGAAAAGGCAGGATTTCATGGCCTCCCTCAGCTCACGTCCTAGCCCCGCCCACGACACGCCCACCTCTATTGAACTGCTCTACAGTCTCTCCCCCCAGGCCCCGCCCCCTGCTGCATACTATAATAAGAGGGGGTGTGGCCAGGGGAGACTGTCATACACTCATGGTTCACGATAAAATCCTGGCATGAGTGTAAACAGCAGCACAGTGTATAGTGAATGGAGAGGGGCTGGGGAGAGCCGAGAGAGAACTCTCCTGCAGCCCCCCACTGCAAGGCTACCTACTGCCCCCCCACCCTGCTAAAGTAAAGTAAACCAAAACATTTCCCCACACACACACATGCCCCCATAGTGCCCCTCCCACAGCGACCCCCCCCCTCACAATGACCCCCCCACAGTGCACTCTCCCACAGTGCCCCCCTAATGATCCCCCACAGTCCCCCCCCCTACAGTGCCACAAACAGTGCCCTCTACAGTACCCCCTACACATGCCTCCCCACAGTGCCCCCCAGTGTCACCCCTACAGTGCCCTCCAAAGTAGCCCCCCTCATTCCCCCCAACCACAGCATTCTCCACAGTCCCCCAAAAACAGTGCCCCCCCCCACAGTGCCCTCCACAGTACCCCCCTACACATGCCACCCCCCAGAGTCCCCCCCAGTGCACTCCAAAGTAGCCCCCCTCCACATGCCCCCCAGAGTCCCCCCATCCACAGCGTCCCTATACAGTGCCCCCCCCCTGTGACCTCCCCCACAGAGTCCCCCTTTACAGTGCCCACACACAAGTACACTAACAGCACCCCCTGCCCCTCCCCCCTACAAGTACAGTGATACCTATATATAGATAACACAGGATCCACCATTCACAACAGACACAGCTCACCTCCTCACCTCCCTGCACAGGCAGGATTATACCATGTGAAAAATTACTGTGACAGCCCCACGCTACCCCCCCCCCCAGCGTGGCAAATTACTATCACAGCCCCCCTCCAACCCCACGTGACAAATTACTGTGACAGACCACCCCCCCCCCCACAGCTACAAATCTATGTGACAGGACACCCCACCGCGACAAGTCTATGTGACCGCACACCCCACCGCGACAAGTCTATGTGACCGCACACTCCACCGCGACAAGTCTATGTGACCGCACACCCCACAGCGACAAGTCTATGTGACCGCACACCCCACAGCGACAAGTCTATGTGACCGCACACTCCACCGCGACAAGTCTATGTGACCGCACACTCCACCGCTACAAGTCTATGTGACCGCACACCCCACAGCGACAAGTCTATATGACCGCACACTCCACCGCGACAAGTCTATGTGACCACACACCCCACAGCGACAAGTCTATGTGACCGCACACCCCACAGCGACAAGTCTATGTGACCGCACACCCCACAGCGACAAGTCTATGTGACCGCACACTCCACCGCGACAAGTCTATGTGACCGCACACTCCACCGCTACAAGTCTATGTGACCGCACACTCCACCGCGACAAGTCTATGTGACCGCACACTCCACCGCTACAAGTCTATGTGACCGCACACTCCACCGCGACAAGTCTATGTGACCGCACACTCCACCGCGACAAGTCTATGTGACCGCACACTCCACCGCTACAAGTCTATGTGACCGCACACCCCACAGCGACAAGTCTATGTGACCGCACACTCCACCGCGACAAGTCTATGTGACCGCACACTCCACCGCTACAAGTCTATGTGACCGCACACCCCACAGCGACAAGTCTATATGACCGCACACTCCACCGCGACAAGTCTATGTGACCACACACCCCACAGCGACAAGTCTATGTGACCGCACACCCCACAGCGACAAGTCTATGTGACCGCACACCCCACAGCGACAAGTCTATGTGACCGCACACTCCACCGCGACAAGTCTATGTGACCGCACACTCCACCGCTACAAGTCTATGTGACCGCACACTCCACCGCGACAAGTCTATGTGACCGCACACTCCACCGCTACAAGTCTATGTGACCGCACACTCCACCGCTACAAGTCTATGTGACCGCACACCCCACCGCTACAAGTCTATGTGACCGCACACTCCACCGCGACAAGTCTATGTGACCGCACACCCCACCGCTACAAGTCTATGTGACCGCACACCCCACAGCGACAAGTCTATGTGATGGCACACTCCACCGCGACAAGTCTATGTGACCGCACACTCCACCGCTACAAGTCTATGTGACCGCACACTCCACCGCTACAAGTCTATGTGACCGCACACCCCACCGCTACAAGTCTATGTGACCGCACACTCCACCGCGTCAAGTCTATGTGACCGCACACCCCACAGCGACAAGTCTATGTGACCGCACACCCCACCGCTACAAGTCTATGTGACCGCACACCCCACAGCGACAAGTCTATGTGACCGCACACTCCACAGCGACAAGTCTATGTGACCGCACACCCCACCGCTACAAGTCTATGTGACCGCACACTCCACCGCTACAAGTCTATGTGACCGCACACTCCACCGCTACAAGTCTATGTAACGGCACACTCCACCGCTACAAGTCTATGTGACCGCACACTCCACCGCTACAAGTCTATGTGACCGCACACTCCACCGCTACAAGTCTATGTGACAGCACACTCCACAGCGACAAGTCTATGTGACCGCACACTCCACCGCTACAAGTCTATGTGACCGCACACCCCACCGCTACAAGTCTATGTGACCGCACACTCCACCGCGACAAGTCTATGTGACCGCACACTCCACCGCGACAAGTCTATGTGACCGCACACTCCACCGCTACAAGTCTATGTGACCGCACACTCCACCGCTACAAGTCTATGTGACCGCACACCCCACCGCTACAAGTCTATGTGACCGCACACTCCACCGCGTCAAGTCTATGTGACCGCACACACCACAGCGACAAGTCTATGTGACCGCACACTCTACCGCGACAAGTCTATGTGACCGCACACCCCACCGCTACAAGTCTATGTGACCGCACACCCC